>NW_028301611.1:13837142-14466964 GCF_987345545.1 Pholcus phalangioides | reverse complement strand
TAAAATATCGCATGACTGAGCTATGCTGAATCTCAAAAGCTAGAGCTGATCGGGATAAAAACTGTTTTCATATTGCACACCAAATACAGTCAAAATCAGATGGAAAATTCCAGGCACAATTTTTTTTGTAACGCTGTGTCAATCCATTTTTTTTTTTATAATGTGTTTACAAACATCATGCACTGTATTTGTTAACGTAACAAATTTATTCCATCACAGTCGACCCCACCCCCAATGACCCCGCAATGTCAGTTGGGGCCCTGATTATAGAAGAATGAAAAGTGAAAAAAAAAAATAAAAACACAACCATATATATCAATAGAAAAAAAAAAACCACAACTCTAATGAGTCTAACAGAATAGCGGGAATACAAACATTAAAGAAATATTCAACTTCCATTTGAGATGGATCGAAACAAAAAAGTTTGTCATCTGAAAAGTCTTAATCGAAAATAATGAGGCATTTCCTGAGAATAACAATAAAAAAATTATATTTACTGGTAAATTGGAATCAAATGTTTGATGGCGGACATGTTTGTATGTATACTCGCGAATATATATACTCTCATATAATCGATTATAAAATATATTTTGGTTTTTATCAAATTTGTAATAACTCTAAAGTAATGATATTTAATAAGTGAAAAAAATTGGGAAAAATTAATAGTATCATAATGCTGGGAAGTTTTTCTTCCATTTCTTCGTTTTTTTTGGCTTTTTTTCCACTTTTGTGTATTTTTTTTCTTCTCGTTCTTCATTGCACGTGCGCATTGAGGTCTTTAATGACCTGGTTATTGATTATTATTATTTTTTCTTTTCATTTCCTACTTTTTTCTGTCCTTTTTTTTTTTTTACCTCGGGAACAATACTCACCATGACTTTTGCTCGTGGCATCCAAAGCTGTTTAGTGAGAGAAAGAGGGAAAAAAGATGACAAATGTATTTGTTCTATTGGAAAAAATGTCGATGCGATATACTGGTTTTTATTTTATTTATTTTTTTCTGGTTCCTGTCGTACCCTTTTCCTGTTTTTTTATTTATTTCCAGATTTTTTTTTATTCTCCGATACTTGCGCAGGAAATGCGAGTTAACTCCGAGATAAGCGAGATTTGGCTTCAACTCGAACAATATATTTTTTTTTTGATTTTTCCTCCCCCATACAAAGTTTCATATAGGAATAAAAGAAATAGTCCGATATATATATACCAATAACCTTTTTCCCCTTTAAATTATAATTCCCTACGTTGCCTAGGATATGGTATGTTTACATACACAGCATATATTTCAGTAACTTTTAAGGGTCATATAATACAATAGAGCCCAACTTCTGATGTATTTTATAAGGGTATGGTCTGGAAGTAGACTTATCTGGTGTATTGCTATGGAAATCCGTTGTGTCCAAAACTACATGGAATTTGGAACTTTTTCCTTTACATTTTTCTTTTCCGCACATGTATTCACATTAGTGATGATTTGGATATCGATTTTCGAAGTTGTTTATCAATTGAGTGGGCATAATTTTACTAAATCTAGATAAAACAGTGTTTTTCAACTATTTGACATCTGTGGACTGTTGATATGATAGCAGCTGATATGAGTGAGGGAAATTACTTTCGGGCCAGAGGAAAATAAATAAGTAGGAGAAAAATTTTAGGAATGGCAAAGAATAATTAGATACGAAAGATATATAATTTGTGGACCAGTAAAAATTAAATGAGCGGAAGACATAAAAAACAATTGTGGACCGGCAGAGACTAGATAAATGGGCGATAATTTGTTGACCAGCGAAAGTAGGGGAAATAATTCGAGGACTAGCAAAAACTAAATAAATAGGAAGAAAAATTGTGGACCAATTATTGATCCTAAGTAAATAGGAGAAAAAATTTGCAGACCAGAAAAAAAAACAAACAAATTCTGTAAATAAGGGAAATAATATACAATAAAGGCAAAATTATGAGAAACAATTGCGGACTAGCAAAAAAAAAAGAAGAAATTCTCATCCGCTTTATGATTGGAGACCGAATAATATTTACAATATATCTGAAATTATGTATATGGAATTCGCTAATGTTTCGAAGAAAATTGATAATTGCGTTTATGACAAAATGCAGCCGTTTACAAAGTCTGACACGTAATTCCTACCAGTCATTAACTCTTAGGCTGCTGTAATACTCGGATAATTGCTTGAGAATGTCCCTGCAGCAGGTAAAAGCAATTTCCATTTTTTTTTTTATGTTCTCTATTGTGAAAGATAGTCACACTCAAAAGTTGAAAATATAATACAATCAATACAAATATAATACGAGGGTAAAAAACATGATACAAACATGGAGTCGAACCTATAATCACCGAGAAAATAGTGACTGGGGCACGCACGCGCACGCACGCACACACACACACACACGCACACACACGCACGTACACACGCACGCACAAAAGAAGGAAATTCTGCCACTACTCAACAATGAACACCATTCACTTTACTTCACGATATACCGTGCTCACTTTGCGCGATTCCGTCTTACGTGATCATTTTGTGGAATCAATTGCGTATTCGAGTGACGCCTGCAGCTGTTTGATATTAGTAATTCCAAAATTGTTGGTTCGTATATGAATATATTCGCATGAACATATTAAAAACATATATACAGGATGAATAGTTTACAGGGCACATCATATTTTACTGGTTAACCGTTGATCCTAGAGATATATTTTCAACCAGAAAACGTATCTAAATAGTAGTACTCAGATATGTCATTCATGTTGCAAGGGGGGTTGTGTAGTCATTAAAATGAAATGCTTACTTTTTATACGGGCACCCTGTGCTCAAAATTCCAATTCCAAAGTTGTTTCCCTGTTCTCCCTGATGCCAATAAAAGAATCCCACGTTCCCAAGCGTAATATTCACTGGGATTTGAATTCAGAAAACTGAGCAAAGTTCAGAAAAAAAAACAGCATCAAATTCGGTAAAACGGTTTACCCGGTTTTTCTTTTGGCATCAAGAGAGAACATCATCCTAAGTGGGTCTTTGGCCGCAGGGTGCCCGTATAAAAAGTAAACACTTTTAATTTACGAAGGTTTTTAACAACTGGCTGTAATTTGTATTTGTATGCCTTTGCGGGGAATCAAACCCACGTCTTTTCACTTTCCAAGTGAACGCACTAGACTACAAAGGCAACGAACCTCTCGATCTTCCCTTGGAGCTCTTGTACACTGAAAGGGACCGTACATGGACAGCCGGACCAGACTCAGGCCAAGATCGGATCTACTCACGCTGCCACAAGATGGCGACTTACTCAAAGTCGCAAAAGGCAGTTGAATTTTCTCTCTTTCCAAAATTCATCTTCGCAACAGCCAGTTGTTAAAAATCTTCGTGTGGTAGCGGAGAGTGACGTCATCCTTGTACGTTTAATTTCATCATTAAACAAACACTTGCCTCTGAAGTCTGCCTCTAGAATCAAAGGTCACTACTAAAATGGCACATGCCCTGTTACTTATGCACCCTGCATTCTGTGTATTGTTATGGTTCCTAACCTATTTAAATCGTGACCGAAAGTCAACAACACGGACCAATTTCATGGTCCATCTATCAAATTTTAATTATGAAGCATTTATTAAGCATTGATAATTAAAAAAATTGCTCAGTTTTCGAAATTTGTCCATGTCCTCTTAACAACAACAGCAAACCGACCATGAACCTCGCTTATATCCCCATAGGGTTTGGGCTATGGTGGATGAGCGATGCAACGCCCGCAGCACTAAGCACCGAAAGACCACCAGCGGAAGACAAAATCGAGTTTACATTGCGCAAATGCTGGCTTCTTAACAAGTGGGTTTCTTACAGGCTTCAGCACAGGGTCCCGAATCAAACTGGAAGGGGGAGGGGTTATTGAAAGCTTATCTCCTTTTGCAAACCAGGCAATTGCGCTATCCGCATACACACGTCGCGCGAAACATGACCATTCCTTTCAAATTTACGCTTTGTGGTCTAACGCGCTGAAATATAGGTTCTATGCAATGTCGTTTAACTTCAGCAAATGGGTCCCATGTGGCGGCAGTAGTGAGAGTGAGATTATTTTGATTTTTTTCTCGGCGCAATGTATGAAAGAAAGACTTTTTTCTGGATATTATGCCGAGAACTGAACTTAGAAAATCGTAGAATTTTCTTTGACAATATACCTCGGCATAGTATCCACAAAAAAATCGTTAGTTCAAGAATGTTGCCATTTTTAGGAACTGTACTCAAACATAATTGAACTCAACAATTTTATTTTATTTTTCACAATAAACAGCGATTAAATATTTTTTTCAATTACAGAACTTTTTGTGTGTGAATTTTGTTTATGTTTAGCAATTTGTGAACTACACCCTGAATCACTGGCGTTAAATGTTGAAAATTACAGCTCAAATATCTCCGTTCTCATTGCATTTAAAAATATTCATTTTTTTAATGTATGACTTCTCAGAGCCACATTTACATTTTCCTAATTAGAAATTTCAGAAGGGTCTACAGCCCATCTCAAGAGTCCCTGCGACCCAGTGTTTTTTAGTCGCATCCCATAAGTTAATAACCCCTTGTCTATCGGTTATCGGTGTGTTTACGCGTTATATTAATCTCACCCGTATTCCTTTTAAACCGTTTCATATTCGAAATAGAAACTTGTGAAATCTTGGTCCACCAGAACACGTTTCAACTTCAAAATTACGACTCTCCAAAGTAGCATTCGTGAAACTTGTTTGTTGTTAATCCCGTAGCTCTCTCCTACCTCCCGAATTCTAATGGTACTTTCCAGACCATTTTTCATCATTATTAACACACACGTGCGACGACGACAACGACTCGGTTTCCATTTTCGCTTCTTTCTTAACCGAGCCATTTTCAGTTATTCACAATGTTGTTGATTTATGGCTGCATAAGAATACATTTTTCAGTAGCTTAACAAAGAAAGGAATAGAAAGATGGAGAGGAAGAGCTGGAGCTTAACCCCCGTACACACACATCTATATGCTCTATTCAAAAATGGATCGAACCGTACATAGATTCCGACTTGACCATAATGGCATAAAGAAGAATGAAAAATAGTGTATCTTCCGTATGATAATAGAAAGAGATCAGACATTCTTATTTCAATGCCAAAATATGAATATAATGAAAATTAGTTTATGTATCTCTCAAACATCGAAATCTCGTGACTCGATGTATTGATTGATTATCTGATGCTTTCCTTAATAACATTTTCTCTATTGTCAACATATTAAATTATTTGTTCACATGTCAGAGAATTTCAAGTTTCGTATACAGTATATGTGTGTGACACATGAAAACAGAGTTGATGAAATAATACATTTACTTGTATCAAGAAAATAGGAATAAAATTTGGCCGTATTACAATAAGGGGCTGTCAATGAAACTGAATGTTAGCTTAATATTTATTAGATTTCACTCGAGGGAGATTCATTAAGAATTACTGGCAAAAAGAATCAATGTAAAAGAATGAACGAATGGTAAGGAGACAGAATAATAGAGTTGGTGTTTGGGAATAAAGCAATATTTATCCGAAAATATTTTACAAATAAAATAAGAAGATTAATCAGACATTTGGCAGCATCAAATGTGTTATGGAAGTTGTTCAATTCAAAATAGATTTATCACAAAGTAGAAAAAAAGATAATGCTGAATAAAAATTTCCAGTACAGATTCATTTAAACCAAAACTAACTGGGAATGTCTCTATAAATAACACATCATGAAAACCAAAGAGAAATATTCGAAGAAAATATATTCGGGCTTATATATATTGTTTAATAAACATGTGACTTTTCTCTTTTTTTTCATTTCCGAATAAGAGGAAGAGTTATATTTTGAATTAATTAATGTCTTTTCCGTTATATACATAACGGAAATTACAATTGAAATATAAAATAATTAATTAAAAGGGAATTTGTCTTTTAGTGGTATGACAATGAGTGTGTTTGTCCCTTTTGCAAGACATCCTGAGTTTGATCCCCGTTGATCGGACGACACTTTGACATCCATATAATTATGGGTATCTTTTTTCAGCCAACTCGTTGCACAATTTTCCTGGACATACGGACAATCTCTCTACAACATAAAAAAACTTTCGGCCTCCTAGTGACTCTTCGAGTTGCGAAACATTTGGCGCTCTTAAAAGAAGAAGAAAAACTTTTTATACAAAAGAAAACCCTATTAGAAAGTTGTTGCCTTGTTTCTCCTGATGGCGAAAAAACCACTTTCCTATATATAACATTCACTGAGATATTGAAATTCGAAAAACAGAGGAAAGTTGGGAAAAAAACTACTTTAAATACGGGTAAACCGTTTTACCCGCATTCGATGCTGGTTTTTTTACCTAATTTCCTCCGTTTTTCAAATTCGAATATCTCGGTGAATATTGCACTTAGAAACATGGAAATGTTTTGGTTGTCATCAGGAAAGACAGGACATCGATTTTCAACTGAGTTTCGGGGTACACGGGGAGTGTGTAAAAAGTAATATATTTTTATTTTAATAAGTATGCAACCACTTCAAACATGAACGACACATTTGTGTACTAACCGTTATTCAGAAACTTTTCTGAACGGGAGTTTACCTCTAAGATCAACGGTTCCCGATGGAAATGTCATATAAGTATATATATATATATATATATATATATATATTCATACGAACTTACGCTATAAAAAATTAATGGCTTCCAAAATATAAGAAATTGTATTTCTCATTTCGTAATCTATGAGACTAAATTTTTAGGGATACAAAAACTGAAAAACAAATGAGTTGGTTTTTCCACAGACAAACGGTAAAAAAAAAAATAACAAGGACAAAAGGGAAGATCGATAAGCAGGAGGAAAAACTTTGTTAGGAAAAAAATTCAGTTCTTATTGAATCATTTTTTCCCTTGGACAAACACCGTGAGAAGGAGGTAAAAAAAAAACTCGAGATAAACAGGAAAAATGATTTCCGGATGCGAGAGTGAGAATATGCTGGTGAAAGAAAGATACCAGAAATAAATGATAATAAAAATAATAGTATACATGTAACCAATCAATCAATGTTCGGTGTCGGAAACCGACACGAGCTTATGCCGGAAGTAGACGACGAGGATAAGAAGCAAAAATATTCCGACATGACGTGCATTAACGCAAGCTCTCGGGAGTAGCGTCATGACAAACTGTGCAATAAAAGAAGCGTATGTGTGTGTGATTTGCGACATAAATGTACATAGAATAAGAATATAGATGGAAAAGAAAACATGACATCATGGAGAAAAGAAGAATGAAGTATTATTTAATCTAGTCTTTTTTTTCCTTTATACAAACGTTATGCACCCAAACATTCGTTTTTCTGAGGATATCGAGGAATAGTTGTTACGGTCAGTCATATGTAAACGTGCAAGCTCTAGAAAGGAAAGATGATACTTTCTTATATGGTACACATCTCTATCAGATGCGGAACTTATACGAAAATACAAATGAGTGAATAATTAACATTTTTATCACCTATTATCAGCTTTATGTAGTAAGGAAATTAATTGGGTTCAATCAAAATAATTCCCATACAATTTTATTTTCTTACTGATTCTCCTTTGGTATACAGGGTGGATACTATCCACCACCAAATAATAATACGCGTGATTCCTTATGAAAAACTAATACAGAAACCATTTTAGGATCGGACGAATGTTTAAGTGTGTAATAACTATTCGAAACTTCGTGACGTGCCAGTTTTCTAAGGGTCAGTTACGTGCCAAACACACGATGAAAAAATTAATTTTCCATGCATCTGGTTGCCACTAATTCAAAATTAACTGAAATATTCAATCCCGGTCAGAAGCCAAGATCAATTATTTTATTTCATTATTGGCGCTTTTTCCACTTCCTGTAGAGTGATGGTAATGTTGTTATTACGTGTTACTTCCACCCCCAATATAATCCCAAACTTATCTCCACATTTCGAAAATCTTAGCCAAACAAAATTTATTGGAAAAATTGTTTTCCCAAAATCAACACATTTTGCGGTATTTTTTACAATAGTTAAGTTCACTGTTGAGTAAAATTTTAGGAAAGACACAAAAAGGAAAAAATAATGGTTTGCTGTAGCCAAAAATACACTATTTTTATTAGGCTCATAGTTGTAGATTTCAATCAGCTTAAAAACGTCAAGTTACACGTTCGGTGCAAGTTCGATGAATTAGGAAGGATTTGAAAGCAACATCATCGATTTTTTTAATGCACTCTAACTCCACGATTATTGGCCAAATCAAAAAATTAAAACACTTTCTTTATTAGTTTCTCACAAGGACTCAAGTTTATAATTATTGAGCGGTCGATAGTATCCAACCTGTATACGGGGTGCATAGCTAACATCACGCACTACAAATTGCTGGCGAACCGTACATCATAAAAAGTATCCTCGTGGCATGTATTCCCATATCCAGGAGTTGTATAGTTATTAAAGTAAAAAAAAAAAGAATATCCTTTTATACGGACACCGTGTGCTCACAGTCAAAATAAATAACCTTAAAATCGTATTGAAATTCAAACAAGCACTTACCATGGTCCATTGTATGTAAGTTGATCATTAAATTGGTTTCACTATTTGTATTAGTGATTTTTTTAAAACCCTTAACTGATGGAAACCAAAAAAAAAAAAACTACCTTTCTGTTGGATAACAAGGGAAAGCCAAGTTCGTTTCCTCCTAACACCGACTATCAGTCATGTTCTAATGAATAAAGATTATCAAAACAAACTTTAACATTGTTCATTACCTGCTGTGTTATATTATCACTTTACTGCAGCGGGAAAGAGAAAAAAAACCCCCAAAGGATTTAAAAAAAAAATCACTCGAAGCGTAAAAGAATACCAAAAAAAAACGGGTTTTTTTTGCAAATCAATACAAAAAAAACTCTTTTTCCAAAAAATATATTTAAATTAATTAAAACGAAGGGGAGAAGTAAAGATTTAGTCTTGTTTTCCAGACGTATTCGCTAACGAGAAAAAAACATTGACAAGGCAACTAACATGGAAGTCTTTAATTTCAATTCTACTGGTGTTAGTTACTTCAGAGTGCCCTTAAGAAAAACAAAGTTCTTTCACCACTACGAATGAAATGCCATTAAATTAGAAAAGAGAAACTAAAAAAAAAAAAGCAAATGTGCAGTCAGTTTATTTATTTTCCTTTTTACTACTCTTTTGCCATTATTATGTATTATTAACGAGGAAGGAACGTCTCGTTTACCACGTCTCTGGCTCACTACTTTTCTTGTGACTTGAAGTGCAACAAGTTTTCTAAATGTCCCTCGTTAACCAATACGAGACAATGCTATCTGTTTTATTTTTTATACATTCTTTTTTTACTGTTATTCTTGTCATCTTCTTCTGCTGTACTACACACAAGCTCTGACATCGTCTAATGAGTACAGAATATTTAATGAAATCTTCCGCTGGTGTACTAATAGCTTTACAAAAAACGAGAATTCACTAGGGAGATTCGAAAGCAAAAAATATAAAGCATGGACAAAAAAAAACATATAAAATAAAATTTGACGTTTTTTCTCTCGAATAAAGTATAAAATTCGAAGATTTATATACATTATAAAAAAAATGAGTGATAAATTGTTGGAAAATTCCGCTAATTTGAGTTTTTGTTCTGCATAGCGTCATCACAATAGTCGGACGTCCTTCAAAATTTAAATCCACTCGCCTTAGGGTTATTCTGCATGACGATGTTGTCACAAGCAAAATAATTGTCAGTATTGAAGATGACTTAAAATGTTTTGTGTCAAAGATGGAATATTTGATGAGGTTGTTTTCAAATTTCGGATGAGTGTTCTTTTATGGAATTCATTTCAAATCAATAATACGATGAAAATCGTTGAGAAATTTGGTATTTGAAAATTGTGTTTCAAATGAATTGAATAGATAGTTGATCGCAATCTAACGTTTTTACTCGTATTAAAATTATCCATGTCCGCATATCACAGTAACAAATATTTTCTGGATATCATGCTGAGGTGAACTCGGAAAGAAAAAAAACCTTTCTTTTCTGCCGGGACACGAACCCAGGGTCTCTTGCATACCGGGCAAGTATGCTACCATCTACCACTGGACACTCGACCTTGACTGCCTCATTTCAAGCAATATGGCGTGAACAGCTGAAGTGAAGGCATCAGTAACCTCATAATACAAATGAATAGTCGACGTAGATGCACCTTAAATTCCAAAAAAGAACCCCGACTATAAGCGTTTCGGAACTATATGAAGTTCCTTCCACAGGAATTTCGTGAGCGCATTTCAATTAACAAAATCGATGTATAATGAAAATATACTGTATAGGGCATTTCGTTAGTCCTGATTCGCCCTTGATATAATTAACTATTCGTCGTAGAGGTGAACTTATTTCGAAAATTTGCTTAGAATATGTTCAATAATCACTCCGTCATTTTCCAGAAGAAAAACACAGTGCATTATTAAATGTATACATAATTTTTTATATTTTTAATTTTCTAAATTTCAATTACAAAGTCGCTGCCCTGTCTCCGAAGGTAAAAAAAATGGCACGTTTCTAACTGCAATATCGGGGATCCATGATGTCCTTAAGTCAGCCACCTCGTTGGGCAATTTGCCTGTTGTGGCGTTGTATTTGTATTTGTATAATATCACTTATATAATTGAATTTAAATCTAGGAAGAAAAATCGAAGAACAGCAAAAATTATGAAAAGCCGGGTTGCCTGTTAGTTGAAAAATCGGAGGGAAGTTGAGAAAGAACGCCATAAACTAATGAAAAAAGCGTTGTTCGTTGGTTTTTGCTGTTCTTTTCCTATTTTTCCGATATTTAAGTTCAAATATTTCAGCGAATATTGCACTTGTAAACGTGATTTTCATTGGCCTCAGAAACACAAGACAGCAACTTTCTAATTAAAAGTTACAAGACGGAGGGGGGGGGGGGTCGTGTAAAAGTTTAGATGTCTTACTTTATGGCGCACTGTATTTCCATTCTCGAAACAGAATTGTACAGAGTGAATGCTGCTGTGGTAGTGAAGTGATCATAGTGAAGGAAACACATCGTGAAGACCCGGGTTTGGAATACACCGTTGCCACAGCGGTGGTCAGCTGAAGTTGGTTTTCTTCAGTTCCAAACTTCGAGGCAACAGGTCCAGAATGATATAATTATTTCACTAACTTAATCGCTACTACTACTACTACTTAACAGTACATGCACCTTGTACACATTCCTCTGCGGAATTTATAATGAATCGGCACATGCCGGAATGTGTGTTCTGAGTGTATGTGTGGCTCTAACGTATTTATGTTGTTGAGTTGCATTTGTTCAGTGTTCATACTCTCATCTGTCTAATATTCTATCATGCTGCTCTGTCGTAAGAGAACTGGCAAGAGTTCTGCAGGTAGATGAAAGGATTATTGCTCTGAGATCTCATCTGATGCCACGAGAGAGAAAGGACATCCATCAAACTGTAGAGGTTGATCACAACAAAACATTAATGGAGGCTATTAAAAGCGGATATATAGGAACGCACTGATGATGGTCGTGCAAAAGGAAATTCTTATTGTCACCACCTCACTGTTTCTGCTGCCAAGGAATGGGGCACAGGGCCTCGAACTGCAAGAGCTCTGACGAGTATTGTGCCACGTGTGCAGAGAGGCACAACTCGAGGGACTGCTCGAAAAGACAAGAACGCTGCATCAACCGCATCCTGGCAAACTTTGACAATGGGTCTACAAACTAGGTGAACCATCTAGCTTCGAGCATGTCGTGTCCCGTATTTTGGAAGGCCACCAGGACCTAACATAGTGGAACAGGCGGAGCTTCTGGTGATTTTAGAGGCTATCAAGGATGCAGTGAACAAGGGAACACTTGCTCATATCAGAGCAAGCCTCTCTAGCTCAATGACAATTAAGAGACCAACATCAGAGCATGAGGTGATCAGGAACGTCCGCCAACTCCTGATCAGGCAGCAGAAAATACAGATCTCATGGGTAAAAGCCCGTGGTGGCATATATATATATATATATATATATATATATATATATATGTGTATTTTCATATTTTCAAAACCCAGAGGGGGCGTTGCCCCCGCCCCGGATAGGGGCTGATCAGATGTCAGACTTAAAGTTGCACTTCCAAGGGTTTTCTTCAGATAACGTCTAGGAGAAAGTACCTCCGGAAAATGTGCAATTTGTTACAAAGAAGTTAGCATTAAAATTCTGTAAAAAGTTTGCATGTGAAGAGGATTATACCTTGCATAATCTTGGCTACTACTACGTTATCGTACATGACCTCGTACCCACTCTTATACGGAATTATTACAATTTTGTTATACACATGCCGGAATGCACGTGTTATGAACCTAACGTAAAGTTTGTTTTTATGTAATGCTTGTTATGCGTGGTGCTGTCATCTGCCATGAATTGTTCTAACTATGAGTGAAGTGTAATGATTGAATAATTGTACGATGTGTAGGCCTATTGCTTTCTGTGGCGAGCCTATTTAACGCGAGTGTTCGCCTTGAAGTTGGGAACTACAGAAAACTGACTTCAGATCATCTTGGCTGAAGAGAATTGAACGAACTGAATTATTTCTACAGAAAAAAATTATAAAAACTCAAAAATTGAAAAAAAAAAGGAAACAAAGCTTTGTGAAAATTATGTTTCAATGCATTTTTTCCGTATCAAAAATACCAAAAATATTTTGAAAATTTCAAAAAAATGAGTTCTAGGGCCTGAAAGGGATATAGATGAATTGAAGTGGAAATTCATTTCTATATCACTATCGTATAATAAATCAGGATGCGTTTTATGAAGGTAAAATAAACGAAATATTAATTGTTGGATACATTTTACTTTAAATTTCAATGAAAACGAAGCAAACAATTCTATACATTTTATCTCTCAGAGTGAAAGAATGACACAACTCACAAACACCCGTTTCCTTCTTTTTTTGTGAAAGAAAAAAAAACCAAAATTTGAATAAACCCTTAAAAAGACGGAAATCTCTGTAGTCATTACTCTTCATATATATATGTGTGAACAGTTTATCAATATTCTAATTATAATAATAGTTATTTTGTTGCGGTATCGCACCCATGAAAGCAGAAGTAAATATAATGAAGTATTTAGGTACCCTTCCCGTTTTTTTTTTCTTTCGTTTTCATGAAATAAACTACCATTTTTCTCAAAACAAGTACAACCAAGTCGATTTTTCAAACTTTCTTCTCACGTCTCGAAGTTCAAGTACGTACATGCATATGTTTTATTTTTTTCATCATATTTTGTTCTTTAATCTTCCGACCGCTTTTTAAAATTCACGTCGAGGTGATCAACGAAGATAAGTGTATTTCAGGCGTAAATGAATTATTAACACTCAAGGAACCTGGCGAAGTTTTCCGCTTTCACACATATGCAGCTTCTACCCTTTCACTTCTTTTCATAACCCCCTTAAAAGAGTTAGGTACACATACTCGAAGCTTCAAGTTGATAAATTCTTTCCGGTACTGAACTAGAGTTATTTTTATGTTTAACATTTGTATCGCTGTATGGAAATTTTGTTAAAATAAAAAAAAAATAAAAAAACGTAAAAGAAAACATTCTGTTTCTAAAAGGGATAGAAATATGTAGAATAAAATTACGTGTGCAATAGCGCGATATGTTTTGTGCTATTTTATAAGAATAAATATATACCGTCGATTTTTCCAGTACGCCGAGTTTCAGATTTACGAACATTCTGATTTTGATGGATTCATTTCGTTTTCACTTTTTCTTTTAAATTAATGACAAATTCAAAGAAATTATGATAAGTGTTCCAATAGTAGTGTATTCTGAGGTTTGTTACATTTTTGCATGTTTTACGTGATCAATAAATTCATGGCAAACTCACAAACTTAGAAAACTCCAATAATGCACCATGAAATAACTAGATATCGGAAGGAATACTGTTTTTGTTTTAATATTAAGATTGAAATCAAAGAAACTTTGTTTTATGTAAAATTATTCTCCGAAAACGCTACCTGATATAATTAACTATGCTACTCTTCTGTACGGACAAAGTACAATCTCTATACAAAGTGATTACTCAATTCTCCCTGCTTCGTTTTACTGACGCACCGGTGATCCTAGAGACATACTTCCAGTTGGAAAAATGATCAAATGACGTGTAGAACTCAAATAAATGAACTCATAAAAATAATATTCAGTTATTCAAATAGAAAAGAGTAATAATTTATCATACGGACACCCTGTGCTCAAAAACCAGATTAGAAAGTTGTTGCGCTGTCATCCCTGACGCCAAAAAATTAAATTTCACGTTTCTCAGGGGAATATTTGCGGATATATTTCAATTAAAAATCGGAGGGAAGTTGAGGAAGAACATTTTAAATCAATGAAAGAAGCGTTGTTAGTCAGTGTAGCGACCCTTTATATTATCATTCTTTTTTATTATTATTATTATTTATATCAGTGTGGCAACATGTGTATTTTTATGCAGTCAAAGCCGACTATCTTTATTGTTTGTTTTGCATTCGGCTTCTCCGTACGTCTGCCACACGCTCCTGCTATTAAAGTTATAATGGTTGTATAAATTGTAAATAAAACATGTAAATAATTAACAATCGCTATATTCTACTTGTGAGCGAGCCTACCGAAGGACGTCGCGCCCCAACGCGTAACAGTGGTGACCCGTTTTTTTTTTTAAATGTGAGATGCAAGTTGCTGTTTCCCTTTCCCGACCACGTTGTTTGTGCTACGACCGTGAACTTGCGTTTTGCGCGTTTCACGGTTTCCGATGAAAACAGATGCTGTCATCTCACCTTCTCAAGATGTTGTCAAGCATACGGTAGGCTCTTTTTGAACTTTTCTTGATTTGTGTCGCAAGCGCCACGATGTCAACGACTCAACCCGAATCGATGGAAATCAACCCAGTCGCGGTAAAAATGTCTCCGTTCTGGCGAAATCGCCCGGAATTGTGGTTCAAACATATAGAATCGCAATTTTTGCTCTCCAAAATTAGCGCTGACTCGACGAAATTCAACTATGTAATTACTAGTTTAGATCAGCAGGAACTCTCGGTCATCGCGGATATCGTAATGAATCCACCGGCTCAAAAATAGCTATGATGTCCTGAAAGAGCGTTGATATCCCAGTATGCCGATTCCGAATCTTCTAGGTTAAAGACCTAGTTTTGGGCGACAAGCGCCGGTCACGTTTTCTCTTGGAGATGCGCGATTTAGCTGGCAAGCATTATGATGATAATTTTTTTTTAAAACCTTGTGGTTGCAACAATCGCCAGTAGATGTTCAGCAAATATTAGCCGTAAGCACTGACGACTTGCCGAAGCTTGCGGAGATGGCGGACGGCATATTGGACGTTACCAAGCCCACGGAAGTCAGTTCGGTCCAGCCATGCCCAATCGATACCAGATTAGATGAAATCTGCACTCGCCTGTCTAGATTAAAAACTAGACCTCATGGTCAGCGTTTTCACTATAGTTCGCGACCTAGATCTCGCCAATCTCTCTTAGCGGGACAAACATCTCAAATATGCTGGTACCACAGGAAATTCAGAGAAAAAGTGCACAAGTGCACAGCGCCCTGCTCTTACAAGCACTCGAAAAACGAGTAGAGCATTCGTTGGGGGCGCACAGCGAAAATGCTAATATTGCAAGTCGCCTATTTGTATCGTCCCCTATGATCGTAAAAACGGATTGCACTTCCTTGTTGATACTGGAGCATCAGTATCTGTATTACCCGCTGAAAAATCTGAATTGCCGAATAAAACCAATTCCTTTCAGTTAACTGCTGCTAATGACACTCAGATTCCTACATTTGGTACTAAGATACTGGACTTGGACTTTGGTCTGCATAAGAATTTCGTTTGGAAATTTGTTGTTGCCTCAATCAATAAGCCAATCCTAGGCGCTGATTTTCTTATTCGATACAGCTTTTTGGTTGACATGAACAAATGTCGATAAGTTTCACAAGATTCGAAATTGTCCATATCCGGATCCAGGGCAGAAGTACCCTCCACTGGTGTGACATTTGTTATGCTTGATACTACTGATTATCATAAGCTGTTATCCAAATTTCCCGAACTGACTAAGATAAATTTATCGACCAAGTCCGTTAAATATCACGTTACGCATTTTATTGAGACAACAGGCCCACCTGTGTTTGTCAAGGCCAGACGTTTGGCGCAGGACAAGCTTACTATCGCGAAACGCGAATTCGCTTACATGGAAAGTCAAGGTTGGCGTCGCCCCTCAAAAAGCAATTGGGCCAGCCCTTTGCATATGGTTGCGAAAGCAGATGGAGGATGGCGTTGTTGCGGGGATTATCGCATGTTAAATGCCAGAACGAAACCCTACCGCTACCCAATTCCACACGTGCATGACATTGCTACTTTTCTCGCTGGAAAAACGATATTTAGTACCCTTGACTTGGTTAAAAGCCTACTACCAGATTCCTGTACAGCCAGCACACATTGAGAAGACGGCAGTCATCACTCCATTCGGAATGTACGAGTTTCTTTACATGCCTTTCGGTTTGTGCAATGCCGGTCAAACACTACAAAGATTCATGAACTCTGTACTTAAGGAATTTGACTTTTGTTTGCCTTACTTGGATGATATACTCATCCCTTCGACGTCTCCAAAGTAACATCGCGTTCACTTCAGATGCATTTTCGAGAAATTCTCAGAATTCGGGATTGTCTTGAATATTGATAAGTGCATTTTCGGAAAATCTGAAGTAGCATTTTTAGGACATACTGTGAGTGAGCACGGTATCAAACCATTGGAAAAGAAAGTTGAAGCTATCCTGAACTATCCACAACCACAGACCATTCAAGAGCTGCGCCGATTTCTCGGGATGCTTAATTTTTACAGACGCTTCATCCCAAACACCGCAAAAAAGCAAATTTTGCTCAACGCGTATCTTAAAGATAGCAAAAGGCACGATAAACGTCTCATCCAATGGACTGAAGAATCCAAAATCGCCTTTGAAAATTGCAAGACTGATTTGGGTAATATAACCCTTTTGTCATATCCACAGCAAAATTCTGCGTTGGCACTGATGGTCGATGGATCCGACTATGCGATTGGACGTGCTCTACAACAACGAGTTGGAAATGACTGGCAACCCATCGCATTTTTCTCTCGTAAATTGTCAAAATCTGAGCAGAACTACAGTGCTTTCGACAGAGAACTATTAGCCATATACGCTGCTATAAAGCATTTTTATACCTATTAGAAGGACGGCACTTTATAATTTTTAGTGACCATAAACCATTGTCCTATGCCTTCAACCACATCAGTAAGAACAACTCAGCCAGGCAGATAAGGTATCTGGACTTTATATCGGAATACTCCACCGATATTCGTCATATATCTGGTGTCGGAAATGTTGTTGCTGACGCTTTTTCCCGTATCAGTTCGATCGAATTTCCTTCTCCTCTCGATTATAAATAAATTGTCAAAGCTCAACGGGAAGATGAAGAGTTGAAACAACTTCGCACTTATACTAGCTTAGAGTTCAAGCCCATGCTGATCAACAGCGAAATTGAAATTTTATGCGACGTTTCAACTGGAAAGGTTAGACCTTACATTCCTGAACCATTCAGACTTCATGCATTCAGCACTGTTCACAACTTGAATCATCCTGGCAAACGAGCTATTGAAAACTTGCTCTGCAGTCGTTTCGTTTGGAAAGATATGAAAAAAGACTGCGCAGAATGGTGCAAGACTTGTCTTGCATGCCAAAAATCTAAAATCATCAAACACACCAAAGCGCCACTTGGAAAATTTCCGTTGTGTGATAAACGTTTTGGACAAGTACACGTAGACATTGTGGGACCACTCCCACCCTCCCGTGGATTCCGGTACTGCCTAACAATAGTGGATCGTTTCACTCGATGGCCGGAAGTTATTCCCATGGAGGACATGACAGCAGAAACTGTTGCAAGATGTTTCTTTTCAGGTTGGATCAGCCGTTTCGGTACCCCTGAAACCATCACCAGTGATCAAGGTCGGCAGTTTGAAAGTTCCTTGTTTCGAGCCCTTGCTACAATTATAGGTATTAAAAGAATTCGTACCACACCATATCATCCGGCCGCAAATGGTTATGTTGAACGTTTTCATCGTGACCTGAAGACAGCGTTACGCTGCCTCGAAACTGACCACTGGACCAACATGCTTCCTAGCGTTTTTCTAGGTATCCGCTCGTGTGTAAAGGAGGACATCGGAGCTTCATCAGCAGAACTCGTCTATGGGACGCCACTTCGCTTACCTGGGGAGTTTTTCCAGCTCTCCAACGATGTTCCGCCCGGTGAATTTGTGGAAACACTCCGCAACACTATGTCGCAAATTCGTCCAGTCCCTACAACCACACATGGCTCGCACAAAATCTTCTGGCATCCAGCTCTACATGACTGTTCTCAGGTTTTTGTGCGATGTGATGCAGTTAAGCCCACTTTGCGGCCGCCTTATGATGACCCTTACGCATTCATCAGCAGAGGTGATAGACATTTCACATTGCATTTCCCGGATCGTGTCACTACTATAAGTGTTGACAGACTGAAACCTGCTATCTTAATGAAGCCAAAGGACATAATTTCGATCCCACGGAAGACTGTACCCTCGTGACAAAAAGAAGTGGAACTGCGTTCCGGAAAGAAAGGGCGTTTCAACTTATAATTCGTCGAGAGCCTATGATCCTTTCGACTGGGAGGGGGTCATGTAGCGACCCTTTTTCAACTGTTTATTATCATTCTTTTTTATTATTATTATTATTTATGTCAGTGTGGCAACATGTGTATTTTTATGCAGTCAAAGTCGACTATCTTTATTGTTTGTTTTGCATTCGGCTTCTCCGTACGTCTGCCACACGCTCCTGCTATTAAAGTTATAATGGTTGTATAAGTTGTAAATAAAACATGTAAATAATTAACAATCGCTATATTCTACTTGTGAGCGAGCCTACCGAAGGACGTCGCGCCCCCAACGCGTAACAGTCAGTTTTTGTTGTCCATTCCCACGTTTCCATTAATTTTTGAAATCAAATATCTCAATGAATATTGCACTTGAAAACGTAGAAGTTGTTAGTTGTCGTCAGGAAAGACAAAGCAACATCATTCTAATTGGGTTTTTAAGAACAGGGTGTACACATCTAAAATGTTAGTTTTTTTTAATAACTATACAATCCTTTGCAACATGATTGACGTATCTGAGTTCTACACGTTTCTGGATAATATTTTGAATTAGCAATATGCCTTTAGGATCACCGGTTCACCAGTAAAATACAATAACGGCAATTAAGTGTAATTAATCTATATATAAAATGACTGTAAAACATCATGGAAATTTTGGAAATATATTTCTTATAGTAATTTCTCGGATCAAAAAATTCTGCGAAATTTCTCTACAATAAAAACTATATAAAGTTCTAATACTCAGATGTTGGAACTAAACATTGAATACTATTGTTGATCTTTTAGGAGAAAAAAAAAACTATTAAAGAAGGAAAATTCCTTATTCCTTTTCTTCCCGGTGAATTTTTCTTACTTCCATGAGAAGAACAAATATAGTTGAAAAATAAAATAATAATCATCGAAAAAAAATATATATATAACCGAAACTTAAAACTGGAGCTCCTGATATTCTTCCGGAAGTTCGAGAAGCAAAGTAGAGAAATGAGATCATATGGATGAAAGGGCTGACAGGAAAATTGTTGGTTGAGACTTCAATTCCGGATCATCAGTTGGAAATATCCTGCTCCTGAAAAGTTTTTGATCCGGAAAAGAAGAATAGGAACAAACATCGGAACAGACAACAAGTATTTTTCTCCCTTACCGATTCGTTCATATGAAACATATCCCGGTATATATCAAATGTATCTGTATTAATACTGGTGGTAAGAGAAATTTGAAACAATCATAAAAGTAGTAATCTCAGTTCGAAGATTAGTATTAAATTCTAAAGTTAGAAGAGGCTGAATATTATAGACATAGAAAGTTCTTTGTTTAGAGAAAAGATATCCTCTTCGCTTGTTAATACAAAGTATACAGATTTAAAGAGATAAATGTTGATGCTGATTTTTTGGACAATAGTTCTGAATTATTTGCCTTTACTTCTGAATTATTTCTTTCAATAATTCAGAATGTATTCCTGTCACTAAAATTCTCAAATTTTTTCTGTCACTGTTTCTGGAATTATTTTGCGAGTGATTCTGAAATTATTTTGCGAGTGATTCTGAAATTATTTTGCGAGTGATTCTGAAATTGTTTTTTTCTATAAATTCTGAAATAATTTCTGTCCCTCAAATCTTAATAAATTTCTCTCCCTAAATCTGAATAAATTTCTTTCCCTAATTCTGAAGAAATTTCTTTCCCTAATTCTGAAGAAATTTCTTTCCCTAATTCTGAAGAAATTTCTTTCACTAATTCTAAAATTCTTGCTTTCACTGATTCTAAAAATACTTCTGTCACTAATTCTAAAAACAATTATGTCACTAATTCTGAAAATACTTCTGTCACTAATTATGAAAATACTTCTGTCACTAATTCTAAAAAAATTTCTGTCACTCAATTTTGAAATTATTTCCATCACTAAATCTGATTTTTTCTCATTAATGTATTTTCAAGCATTTCTTTATATTGTGTAGTTAATGTAGCCTTTTTGGATGCCGTCTTGAAATTAAGATCCCCGAAAAAGTTTTTGAGCCTGCCCCCCCCCAACTTCTTTAGACGGCCCTGGCCATATGAGGGAACACACGTTTAATTGGCAGTGTGAATTGCGGGCTCATCGAATTATTATTATTATTATTTACACACACAACTTAATCGCCTTTCAATATTTTTCAGCTATTTCTTAAAAAATGTTCACCTGACCGCTAGCTCTAAGGGTAACATTGCTCCCGCGGGCCATGCGTTGTTGACTTCGGAATAACTCAAATAATTCATTGTACGTACGAATCGTACTCGAAAATTCGTAGAAAATTCATTGCACGGAAATTTCCCCCATGTCCATGAATAATCAAAAAATGAAATTCGATTGTGAAATATGCTCTACTTCATCATCTACGTGGAAAATTATCCTTCAGGAATAATTACTACCGAAGTACTGAATACCCTAGTAAGAATTTCAGGAGAAAATTCCGGAAACCTCAACAATTGAATACCTACTCATATCAAGTTTCTAAATTTAGCAACTTTAAAGACCTTTAAAATCCTTTTGAGCCTATGAATGAAATAGGTGAATGAATGAAAAAACACACTTTAGTTGGAACCTAAATGATATTTCAGTTAATGCGTGAAACTTGAAGTGCTGGAATTATCTTTTGAAGTTTGTTTGATGTTGCTCATTTTAGAGGCTCTCTCAAAAATTCAGTAATTACTACAAAATATTCTTCTTTCCTCATGAAATGCGTCCTGGGAAGTAAAACTATAAGTGCATTCCAACTAGAGGAATAAAGAATCTCTCAGATGCGTGTACATCTTTGCAACAATGCCGTGGTCATAATGTCTTTTAAAGTATACGAAATTTTAATTTGAAACTTGATGCGCTAAATGCGAGACAAGCTATTTTAGGAATTTATACCAGAGATGAAGGAATATTTTTCGAGAATTCAAGAACGTGCTTCAATTCCAAGAACGCCGTTTGAGAATTACGCCTGGTTGACTCTGTTTAATTCCGTTGCTATTCAGTATTTCTGTGTTTTTAAAGACAGATTTACCATAGAATTCTTCACGTGTATGAGATGAATGTTCAAAACTCTCCAGGAAATCGAATATTTCTAATGTAAATAACCCTCCACTGCTTTGCACAGATATAAACTGTAGGGACATGTAAATATCATAATTCGTTCATTCGTTTTTAGTTGCACACTAAATTTAATTTTCCGATTTGGCGATGGTTACTTCGGTTGCTTGAATAAAATAGCAATTGGAACTAGATTATAGTGTTAACTTTGTGTAGCACGCACTTCGTGCATATCGATTCCATTCGTATGTCATCATTTTAGCGGTCATTCCTTGGTATTTACAGAGTGATCTTCAAGATGGCCATGTAAACATTGGTCGAAAATAACAAAGCAGCTAATCTCTTGCAATTCATCACGTGAAAAAAATCGTGGAATATCATATGTATCATCATTAATGTCTTATTATGACAAGATTTTTTGCATATTGACTTCCATATTTTTATCGGAATAATTTTTCATCCACTCGTTGGGAAATTTGCCGGTTGTGACCTTTGCATTTGTTAATGCATTTGAAAAGTAACTTGAATAATTACAAGTTGCTAATATCAGTTTATTTAATGAATACTAAAACTGATTTGCTGATTGGTTTGGATTAGCATATATATATATTTTTTTAATATTAAGATCTCCCTTGAATAGTTGTAACTTTGTGATGTTATTTTTCAAGCATGATTGATGAAACGGTAAAATTTGCTAATGCGTATTTATATTGGTATTGTATAATTCACACATTTATATAGGTGGATACATACAGGGCGTCCATGATTAAAAGCTCCTTCTTTTAAAGTAGCCCACATGCGAAAACAGTCATCTGAAAAGTGTGAAATTTTGTGGAGGACTTCATGAAGAAATGCACTTTATTTCGGGGGGAAAAGATTAGTTGCACATGTCACCACCACGGGGGGTTTCACTTTGAATACCTGCAGTAAAATGCAAATTTATGTGATGTCCCGCAGCAGCTGTTCTAAAACCTAGAAACATTCGCGGAAATCTTGTTTCTGAATGTGTTTGCTGCTCACGACGATAAGTTGACGAGAGCGCGCTTTTTTGGTCAAATTCTTTTATCAAAACAGCATTTCCACGGTAGCTGCTCTACAGAAATATCGGACTTGGAACAGGAGTCGAAAAGACCCAATGAATGTTAAAACCTTCAGAGTATGATAACGAAATTTGAAACCAAATGACCGTTGGCTGTTCGTCCTGGAATAGGAAGAAAACCCGTTTCTAGAGGTTTCGCTTCAGGTGGAAGAGGACAGAGCTTCAAATTCTCGTGGTAGCACGCACTAGTGTCAGGCGTTAGCACAGACATTGAATAGGCCACGTTAACTGCCCATAAGATCATACGGAATATTCTCCGATATTATCCGTACAAACTTTCACTTATGCAGTGGTTGCTTCCACATGATTATGACTCTCGATTCAGTTGACACCGCAGTTTCTAGCTCGCATTGAGGTCGATTCAGAATGGCCTTGAAATATCCTCTGGACAGACGAAGTGCATTTTCACTTGGATAGTGCAGTCAATGCTCACGACTACCGAATTTGGGAACCAGAAAATCCGCACGCTGTCTTAGAGGTTTCGTTGCAATCACCAAAAGTAATGGTATAGCGTGGATTTACTGCATTATTCCCGTTTCCTACTTCTACGAGGAGTTACATTCTACAGGCCCAGTGACATGTTCGATCATTGGGATGCCATATGCATTGCTGTTACAGAACGAAATTGTTCCGGCTCTGCAAGCACGTCACTGCCTTGCGGACACAACCTTTATGCAATACGGAGCCCGTCCATACATTGCGGTGTGTGTTAAGAATGTTCTTAAAGCACATTTTACAGAAGAACGTGTCATCAGCCGACTTCTTGGTGTAGGATGTAAATATCATTTTTTTCCCTGGAGAAAACGCTCCCGTATGATGAATCATATTTGCACAGGACGGAGGTAAGTATCTCTTACTTGTTTCCACGTTAGGCTTTAAACGTGTTTATTTCATATATAAGGCGTAAATAATCCGTTTTCAAGTTCTGAGCTATCTAACACTAACTATTCATCAGAAAGTTATGAACATTTGAGTGTTCCTGAGATGAAAGGGTCTGTAGAATTCTAAAAGCTCCCTTTGAAGAATTAAATATCCGCATAGTATTTGGTATGGGAAAACTGTTGCCGTGAAAGAGTTCCTTCCACCTGTTAAGTAGGTAAAAGTTATTCTGTTGCAGATGTTGAAATACTTGCATGATAATTCGGTTCGTTACATGTTAAAAAAAAGTATTAACAAAAGAACATAACGACCCCTCAATTAATGGTGGGAGAATGCAAAAACTGTTTTTTTCTCTTTTGTTATTCTTAATTTCTCTTTTGTTATTCTTAATTTCTCTTTCATCCTTTCATTAACACATTCCTCTTTTCTAACATATTGATAAATAGTTACAGATATATATATATCTCAGAACAGAGAAACATTAATTATAAGTGTACATACACATATTAATTATGCTCAAATTTTTACAACATTATGAAACAACAAGGACAAAAACAAACTCACATGAAAGAGCAAAAGGAGCAATGAAGAGATCTTTCTGAAGGAGGGAACCCCACATTGTCCAAAAAAAGCAAGAAATGCTCCTGATGATGCAGAGCCAAAAATGAGAATTATTTTCCGTTCCCCCGATATATTTTGCAAAAGCAAGGAAGTCAAGAACATAAGGGAAATGAAAAGAGTAAAATTTAAAAATGCAAAAATGAAGTCAACTAGAACAGGAAAAACGTCAGTCATACAATTTTTTTTAGACACTGCAATATGAAATATTTATCATTAAAAGTCGAGAGAATGAAGCATTTTAGCATAAACCTTCATGGGTATCGAAATTAGCCTACCTTTTTCAACATGCTAGTCGATCATTATTTGTCTCTCACTTTTGTGACACCTCCAGCGAGAAAAGTTTAATTTAAGGTAACATTTAATATATTCTTCTCTGAACTTTTAGTGGTTTTTTCTTGTAATTTTGTTAAACACTTCATATTGTAGTGTCTTAACAAAATTTTGTATGACTGATGCTTTTTTTTTTGTGTTTTTCTAGCTGACTCATTTTTGTATTCCTAAATTTTGCTGTTTTCATTTCTCTCATCTTCTTGACTTCGAAAGCTGGTTTTCACTAAAAATATCTGGGGACGGATGGTTGAATAGTGCCCATTTTTGGCTTACCGTCATCAGAAACATTTCTAACTTTTTTTGGGACGATGTGGAGGGATCCCCCCTTGAGAAAGAGTTCCCCATTTTCCCTTTTCCTTTGTTCCAATTTTCCACTTGTGTAATTTGTAGCTAAGTGTATACAACTTCCTTGGACGCTATACTCTAACTTTGAATTATGATGCTGTCTGTAAGTTTATATATATGTATATACTTTTCTTTCAAATTTCGGGAAAAGTTTATATCCTTCAACAGTGTCACAAATTTCTCGCTTTCTTTTCGAACGGCATTTTCTTATACTCTTTTTTACGGGAGAGAAGAAAAAAAAAGAGATATATAAAATAAAACATATATAGCTCTCCCCCAGGGGAATAAAAACCAAGGAAGAATGAAATCTGGGAAAAACGCAAACAAGGAAAAAAAGGAAATATTCGGATGGAACGAGAAAAATAAATCAAACCAAAAGAAGGTAATGTTTTTTTTTTCTTCATTCTTTAACGTTTTCCTTTGCTCTACTTATACCTGGCCACGTACGAATCGGAAATATACACGGAAGTAAGCGTATGGCACCTAAGTGGTTTTCCGGAAAATGGAATCGATGGGGATGCGAAGCAAAGCGAACTTCCTGAAAGCTGATGAATCGTTTTTATTAGAACTTCGATAGGATGGGAAAAAAAGAAAGAAGAATATTTTCATTAAAAAAAAGAAAAGAAATATTTGCTCTCTCCTAGGGTATAGAATGCTGGTGTGGCTCATGGTAGGCTCAATTTACAATTGTTAGAAATTTTCAGTTTAGTAACGTTACGAACGTTAAGGTACCCGGTACTGCGTACAAAACGTCATTTTGGAAGAAAGTGGAAATATCTTATATTATAATTTTTTATGAAGTCCTAGTTCTTGTGATTCCAAAACAAGCTTTTTTTGTTTAATGATGCGTATAACCCAAGTTATTCTTACTTTAGTGTTGTGTTTTTACATAAAACTAATCTGAGAACAAAAACGTTATACGTATTTTGCGAAGAATTCTATTTTTCACATTTTACTTAAGTTTGAAACATTATTTCAAAAAAAAAAAACTATTGAGTATATTACTACACAATTTTAATATTATATTCTGCATATAATTTTCAAATGATGAACTCAAGTCTAAGGCCTATGACATGCATTTGACAGATCATGGCATTTTGTACACGATATGGTAAATGAAATTTCGTAAATTTTTCACACGTGCATAAACAGATAGGGGTGCGACTCATGATCATACCCTACGATCCTTTGAATTTATATTCATAACCTGCATTATCGAAGGCTAAATGCATTGCGAAAATAACAAAACTTTTCATGCTTAAACTTTTTAGCAATTTTATTTCGACTGATGTTCGAAATCGTGTTTTCAAATATTTGTCGAATTTTGCTTAAAATTTGAAAGAAAAATAACTTTTCATAGACAATGACGTAGGTAATCAAGAATTTATCATATGAAATCCTATACCATTTGAAATAAATCTCTAAAATCGGAAACAAATTTAGCTACTACTACTACTACTAAACCATACCGTACACCTCGTTCATATCCCTCTATGGAATTTTTAATGTATTATTACAAGTTTTAACGTGTTATTAGAATGTGTCTGTATGTGTTGTGAGCTTAAGTGAAGTTTGTTTCTTTGGAATTTTTTTTTAATATGCTCAATTAATGCTCACCAGCGCCTTCTGAATTTGGAACCAGATAACTCAGCGGGTAAAATTTTGTTTGTTGTGTCATGCGTGAAGTTTTTCAGTGTTTTGGCCTGATTTCTATCTGTGGAAAGACTATTTTTCAATAGAGACTCGCATTCGAACCTTAAATTTTGAAAATAACACTATGCCATCAATGGTGTTCCGAACATAGATCCTCGCGATGGAGGTTCATCACGATGCCCACACGACGACATAACGAAACATTTAGTTGCAAATGTATCAAAACTTATATTTTATATGAAAGTATCTCCAAAACGCTGCGAGTTGTCACTTTCAAATAGTTGATAATACTCTTGAAAATCTGCCACTATAATGCATTTATACGAAGACACCACATGTTTAGGGAATGTTTTAAATACTAAGCTGAATCGTATCTTCAACGGTAAGTGATGGATGCCAAATTTCATATTTCCATCAAGCGTTTGCGAAAAATTTCCTGAAAAAACTCCTGTTCCTACCCACCTCCTTTGCTTCCACGATCACGTGACTAAGACTTTGGGCAAAGAAAAAATGTCGATGTTGTTTACCTTGATTTTCAGAAAACATTTGGTCGGGTCTAACATGGTAAATTCTTGAGGCGTTTTTTTTTTTTTTTTTTTTACACGGGATTGTGGGCAACTTCCTTCCTGAATTGTATAGAATCGTGGTTACGAGATAGGTCATAACGGGTTATAGTGAACAGCAAATTTTATGGTTGGACAGGTGTTACAAGTGGAGTCCTTCAAAGAAGTGTTCTTGGCGCCAGACATTTTTTTCGATGAACTCGATCAAGTTATCGACAGAATTATTAGAAAATTCACCAATAACGTGAAGCTAATGGGGTATTCGAGAATCTAGATGATAGAGAGATACTCCAGACAAACTTGAATATGAATGCAGCATGGGCTAATGAATGAAGAATGACCTTAAGTGTTGATAAGGGCATGATCGCTCATTTTGGTTCCAAACACCCACATTTTAGTTAAGAGTGAATGATATTACTATCCCGCATGTAACAAGGGTTACTGATTCGGTCATTGCCATTCACCAGAGGATTAAGTGTTCCTAGCATTGTTCAGTGGTAGTAAAACTCGAATAGAATATCCATGTTTAGGCCTTAAAAAGGTTTCTTCGCGTTCTCAAGTCATTCTTGTGCTTTTCCGAGGCACAGTTCATTCTTGACTGAAATATGTCGTAAGTATTTGGGGACCATACCTATAGATGGGCATAGACTTGGTTGAGGGGTGTGCTCTACACCCCCCCCCCCCAACCAACAAAGTGTTCTTGTTGTCACACAAGGTTTGAGCTATGACGAAATATATATATTCAGGTACATATTTAGGTATGAAGAAAAATAACCGATGTCTTCAATATGTTTACATTGGGAGAACACGGATGTCGGGGGATATGATCAAGGTGTTTACTTTTTTTTGGGATGTACAGTGTTTAGGATGTTATTAATTCAATATTCGTCGAACGACAACGGTCTACCGAATCGCAGTCAAAGCCGTACAACTCTGTTGTTCACTTATTTATTGTGTTATCCTCATTAAAGCTCAGTTAGTTTCTCGTTCGTGATCGATGCCTCCCATATCACCAAGCAGTTAGGAGACCATGAGTTATTCATGCTCTGTCAATCAACTGCTTCAACAAGGGGACACCAGTGCTGTTTGGTAAGGGACGTTTGCAGATTATGGTTTCACAGTAAGCTTTTCCTCTACTTGGTTTGTCAATAAATTGAATAGCTTACCTCCGAATTCTAACACAATTGGCACATTTAAAAAAAAAAGTTCGATAAAAATAGCGAAATGAATCGTGAAGCTATCCATACTTAGATTACGACAACCAGAATCTTTGTTATGGACTGTGCATTATAAAACAATAATTATTAGTTGTTACTTTCATGATATATGCTTTATATTCGGTTGCTGTATTTCGGTTATATCTGACATCCATATTTTTCATGAGCATAAATTTTTGACCACCTTGTTCGACAATTTGCCGATTGTAGCCCATGTACTTGTGTTACACAATGCAAGAAGTAGCGTGGAGGGTAAGGGTGTTGCTCACATCAGCTGAAATGTTCTAGCAGTTCCCTAACAACGCACAGTCAAACAGTTTCGGTATACAGGCCTACTCCTGTATAATTTGTATGACCCAATGCTCCGTTGTTTTTTTTTTTATGTTTTTTTTTGCTACATTATTTTCATTATATTTTTTTCGTATCTAATTATTAATTTCTATTTTTATTTCTTTTACAATTTTTGCTATTTTTTTATTCAAACGAGTTTATTTTAAGAACGAGAACTAAAAATGAACCGTATGTTTTCGCTATCAAACGAAGAGAAAATATGCGCCATTTTCTCATCTTAAATGAAACATGTTCATAGATGAACCATCTACGAACATGTTTGTACATCCATGGATGATATTAATAATGCAGTTATCGGGAAATATAATCTCCATCTAGGTTTTGAAAACACCATTAACTTGATTGCTTTCTATGCATTTCGCATCACACTATTTTTCTACGCTTTAAGAATCTCATCATTATTCATTTTCTTCATCATTTTTCATCAAATGCCAAAATTCATATTATAAAATATTTCAATACTGCTATATGCATGAATTGGTAAATATATTTTAAGAAATTAGAGTCCTATATGGCCATTAAAAAAATTTCTGAAAATTTTGTGTTGCAAATTATTTCTTTAATTTCTATCATCGTGCGTGTTTTATATTTTGCGCTGATGATTATTGTTACTAATATCAATTCAATCAAACCTCGTTTCATCCTGGAAGAAAGACATATGTATAAAATCTGGGTGCCTATTAATGCAATAATCAACGAAAAAATTGAATAGAATTGTCAAAAAATAAAGTACTTTTGGTAATCTATGAAAATTATTTCATTCAAAATATAGTTTTAATACATGCGTGGAGTACAAATTTAAACACTTTATCGGAAACAATCTTTTTTTTTTTAATCTGTATGCTTTTTTGTTCATTAGCGGCAGTATAAAAAATGTTAAACTCAACATGCAAATTCGTAAATTTTCAAATTTGATATATAAAACAATATTTTAGGATTTATTTATCGGTTTTAGCGGCTTTTTCTCTCGTGCGGGCCGCTAATAGCTTACACAGCTACGTTTTTTGTTGACTGATGATTCTACAGCAGTTGATAACCATGCGCGATTTTTAAAAACTGAATTGTACATCAAATAATGAATTTACAATAACACAAGGAAATAATGTAAAGGATGAAACAAAAGAACAACCAACATTTATTTTTTGTTCTCGAAATGTACAGACACTAAATATATTGACAGATGCAACACGTGGAATTATTATAGTCCATCCACCTTTGTTATATATCTGACAGTACATACAGTTTTACCGAATGAATAAATTCTATGATGTATACGATATCGTAAATAAAGCGCCATATAACATTTCTCACTACTGTGTGCATTTTTAGAGTAAGTTCAACTGAATTTCTTGCACTAAGATGCAATGGTGATGGTGGAATATTCTATATTCGGACTGATCACTGAAAGTATTTTATCGAAAATGTAAAGGCAAATAAATGTCAGTGATGCTTTCAATGGTTAACAATTAGAAAAAAATAAATAAAAGTTAATAATCGAAATTATTACAAAAATAAAAACTAATAAATTTTATTGAAACAGAAACATGCTCACTAGCAACAATTGCTTCGAGTAAATATTTTGGTGCTAGGTTAAGATAATGTAACTAAGCATGAAGTGAAGCAACACAAATCAACTTCAATTGATGTACTATGTCTCAAATATTTGACGTATAGAAAAAATTACATATCGTTAAATTCATATTACATCGAGTGCCAGTACATCAAAAGTGATGAGGAACATTTTTCACAGTTCTTTGTACGACGTTAGTATCATAGACTGTACAGCTATATGAAGTATAAACACAAGAACTACTTAGCCTAGATTTAAAAATGAAAGTGCTCTTCGTATTTTCCAAATTATTTGTTTCTTCATGTTGAAATGAAACCAATCAATTATATAACTATGAAAATTATTATATCGAATATTTGCACGTAAAATTATATATGAATCTCGAAACGAATATCCTTAGGAATATGTAGTCCATTAATCATAATAAAATTCAATTAATTATTCATAAATATCGTTAATAAAGAATCCGATAATATAATATCGATTCTCATTATCTTGATTTCACACAACTAGCGCTGAACTATGTAAACAACTGCTATTGAATCCGTGTAGTAGTAATAAGTGCATATATATGAAGATTTTCTTTTTTTTAGAAACAAAATCAATTCAGAAGAAAATAATAACAACAATAATCTAACGAATATTATAAAGATAAACAATATTCATGCAAATACATGATAGTTGATTAGCATTAACAAGCTTGTTACGCAGAATGACATCATTTCGACCTTCTGGAAATGACCACAGCTTCTGGTAGATCTGATTTTCATGAAGAAATCTAAGGAAATATAAAAAAAAAAAATCTAGTATTAGACATCACGATTGCTTGTAAAGCATGGATCATATTATATAATTTTATAAAATATTGTTTAAATATTTAAAAAAATCAATCAGTCAATTGGTTACTTTCGATCGAATGTAACCGATACGGTTATTGTGTGTGTGTGTGGTTACATTTGTAAAGTTTTGTAAAATAACTTCAATAAAACTTATGCAGTGAAATACCGACCTAACATTCAAACTTTGGAAATGCTAATTATTTCTATGTGAACATGCTGATCCGGAACATAATTCATTCTTGTATCTCCTTTTCAAAATTGAAGTGAATCGGCATTCAGAAATTATTTCTTAGGTCGGGATTTCACTATAAACGCTGTTCAAAAAGTTATTTCATGAAATTTAATAAATACAACCAATAAGCTTATTGGTTGCATTTTAATCACTTCGGTCGTATTCCTCCGACACCTGCGCTCTTCTAATGCAAATCATATCCAAGAAATCAAGTTTCTCTTCATAGGTAAAACCTTGTGTGTCAACTAGAACACGCATTCTCTGCAACCCCTCTCAAGTCTATGTACCTCTGTACTATGGTCAGCAAACATTGCAGTACATATCATTTATGGTAGTAGAATGTACCAAGGTATCGTTGTACCGAGAGGACAACATCAGAACGTAGGCAATTTTCAAACATTTCAAAAATATCGTTGCAGTGGGATTTATCGGTGTATCAAGTATCGTTGTAGCAAGATTCCACTGCATCTTGTAGAGCACAGTCCCCTCATCGCTCATTTTTTAATTATTTAATCAATAATAATAAAGAGTATATATGTAGTCTTCAGCAGTTCAAACAACGAGAAAAAAATGCATCTATGTGAATCTTTTATCAAATATTGGATGTGGTGGCTAACTTTGGCAAAGCATGACTTTTATCGAAGTTGACCATTGCACTATCATATTTTTTTGTCGAACCCTGTATATAAAATACGAGTATCTTTGTGAAATAACTTTTGTAGTGTAACACTGGCATTATATATATACTGAAGATAATTTTTTTTTAATTCACTTTAATAATATTTACACTTAAATATCCACTTTCATCAAACTATGTTGCACCGATACCGAAAACTATATTTGGCCGGGATTATACGAAAATGTTTTTTTTATAAAAGTTGACAAATGTAACCAATAATTTTATTGGTTGCATTTGCTGGAAATGTAACCGATAAGATTAATGGTTGCATGTTAAATCACCAAAATAATGATAATAATCTCCTCGGGGCCCAGGCCAGGAGCCCATGTCGATCTGTAGAATCGTGTAAAATGGAGATTCCTTTCGTTTTGCGACATTGTACCTGTAAATGTATTGTAGTAAAAAAAAAAAAAACAAGATGCATAGAAACGCTCAATGAATTGAATGTTGTACACGACGACGAGCATCTTAAAAGTGTACGTTTGACGTTTGAATGGTACTAAATGGTTACAAGAGCAAAGTAAACACAGTGATAGAACAGCTGTTCTCGGTAATGTAGCCGCTGTGTTTATGTTTGAGACTATACACGATTTTATTAACATTTATCAAATGATTAAAACTTTAGATGTTTTTTTGGTTTTTGGGGGAAAGGGTGGGGGGTTAATATTGAAGTCTTCTTTTTTTTTGCATGTAATCACATTTTTATTGTAGATATATATGTATATATGTGCTCTTATAATCATTATGTGCATATTACGAATGAAAAATTATAGAGAAAGGCAATGCCCATCTGCATTCTCGTACATTATTATGAAAAAAAGACCAAGCAAAACCAAGATAAAAAGGAAAAAAATGTTTCTTAGACGTATTTCAAACGAAGTTCCAGCATCAGAGAAGAAATTCGAGAAAAAAACGTTTTTTGCTTCATTTTTGACCAACCGTAAAGCTACGCGATGTTTTCTCGATCCAATAACAGCCATTAGGGCGAAAATATATATTTTTTCGTTCTTAAGAATTTCAAACAATTTTATACTAAAAATATATCCTACACATATAAAATTTCAGGAAAAATATATTCGTGAATGCATGGGAAAAATTAATAATAATATATATAATTGTTATTATCATGAAACCATTATTTTCTATTCGGAAATAATTGCCTTTTCTCGTGGATATTAAATTTTTGTTTCCATAGAAATGAAAAATTAATTTATCCTAATATTACTGGTTTCAGATATATTGATGAAATATAAACTTCAACTACAACAGCCTTCACGAAATCAGTCAACAAGTTTATCCTAGTACATTAAATCTTTAAAAAAAACTAATCGCAACAATAATCAAGCTGATTTCCTTTACATAAAACTAAACATTGATAAATATATGGTCTTAACTAGTATCCACGAAAAAAGAAAATACTTTTAACCCAAATTCTATTTTCTAACTAATCACAATCCAAATATCAGCAAAACGGTTTTCAAAAACATTATATTTTTTCAACTTTCTCGCATCAAACATATCTGTAATGCCAACGATTTTCAAAATGCGTTAATTAATCGCAAAATATCTTAATATGCAACAGGTTTCCTCCATACACCATGGACTTGGTGAATTTGGAAGGGAAAAAGACGACTACGAGAGAGAAACGAAACACGCGACCAGTCAGATGAACAATATTTAATAGAAGCAAAGAGGATAATGATCATACACCAACGGTCAAGTTGAGGGAAAGAAGAAAGTCCCCATAAGAGGGAAAAGTTGCGTATATGGGGAAAGAACATGAATACACACACAGTAAAAGTGGTGAAATGATATCATTCCAACACCCCCGCTTTTCATTTGAGCCCGTAACCAAATATAACATTTCTTAATTTCACAACATCAAGTGATTTTGTGAATCCGTCGGCTGGGTTGACTTTAGAGTCTATATGTTTCGGAATTTTCACCATGGTACAATCTGGCTTGATGCGCAATGAAGCCGTCGTTGAAGTAACTTCTGCCAATAATACGACTGCAGGTTGGACGTTCCCCGTCTTCATCCGTCACTTTCTCTGAGAAATTGCCCATGTGATTGTCGTCACCTGCTCTAATCACTTCGAATCTCTTGGGCGGGATACCTTTAGTTGATCTTTGTGAAACACGAAATCGGGATCCGTCACCTCTGGGATCCTTCTCTTTAGGGTCTCTGGATTTATCCTCCCGAGTTTTTGCTTTCTTCGAGCCAGAAAGTTCGAATTCACCAACATTATCTAAACTGGCGTCGGAGCTGTTGCTTGCTCGATGTTCCACACAGAACCTGACATCTCGACTAATTATGAGCGCCTTTGATGATTGGTTGTATCATAGGTGTACGCAGAATTTTCTCAAGGGGGTTTTTCAGATTTTTTTTTTTTTTTGGGGGGGGGGGGTTGAACACCAAACCCCCCTCCCATTGCGTATGCCAATGGGTTGTAGCAACGATATGCTTTCGACTCCTCATTGTACCCACGGAAACTCATTTGTAGTCCTGTGTTGTCGAGTTTTTGACGACACTCTATTGGTACATGAACGAAGCACTTCGATCCAAAAACTTGTAGATTCTTGATGGTAGGCTTCCTGTTCGTCCACAGTTCGTAAGGAGTTATGTCCTTCACTCGAGTTGGAACTCGATTCGTGTAGTTGGCAGTCATCACAGCATCACCTCAAAAGTTCTTCGGTAAGCCTGCATCGATCAGCGTGCATTGTGTCATCTCGAACAAAGTCCTGTTCTTCCTTTATGCTGTGGAAAATAAGTCGCAGTTAGCTGAGTTTGCACTCCTTTATCAGCTAAGAATTTTCTCAAATTTCAGTTCAGGTATTCACCTCCTCGATCGGATCGAATCACCTTTACTTTTCCACTCAGGTACTGCTTCAGAGTATCGGGTGCGTCTGACTTACGTGCCAAAAAATGTACTTCAGTATACTTCGGATAGTCGTCGATGAGCGTGACAACATATCGCTTTCGACTTGGTGTGATCGTTTGCATCGGACCGCACACATCGGTATGAATTAAATCTAACAATGCACTCGACTCACTCGTGGATTGCTTGAGAAATGGCAGTCTCTAAAGTTCCCCTTTCATGCACCTATCGCAGGACATGTTGTTACCACAGTCAATGAGTTTAAATCATGAACGAGTCCTTCAGCATGCATCTTCTTGATGGTTTCTACATCTCTATGACCCATTTTTCGATGCCATGTGTGCACGTAGCTTTCTTTGTCCAGTCAACTGTATTCACTTCATGTAACTGACATAACCGTAATCTGTACAGATCTCCGACAGTCAGTGACACCGATTAGCTTTCCATCTTTGTGAATTTCACAATAAATACCATCTTTGTGATTTTCACAATAATCACCGTGAAAGTTCACTGAAGCATCATGCAAAGTTAGCTGACGAACGGATTTCTGACGACATCAGGAGCATACAACACATTTGAAAGTAACACTTTTCCCACAATTTTTTTTTTTTGTCACAAAACCGTCTCAATTTTTCAACAGCATATTCCCGGAACCTATGCCTAGCACATGAACTGTTTCGCCGTTTATGACGTCAATGTTATCTTTATACGAGTTATCTAACGACGTGAAAAAAATGATATCGTTATTCACGTGGCGCGTGGTACCAGAATCCACAATCCAGTTTTCCGACCTTATGCCTAGTGAAAGCAAGGTATCCTTTTGCTGAGCGGCGCTCACTTTATTTTCACCTGAACTCGTTGACATTTTTTCTCTCCGGATTTCTTGCGTTTCCACTCGATTTATTGTCTGCATCTGTTCTTGACGTGGCCGGGCTTCTTGCAAAAATGACACTTTATGGAGTTTTTCTTCTCGGCGTGGCTTGATCCGAGTCTCATCATTCTTTCGTTTAGGATACTGCCTGGATCCACGTGTTGCTGCCTTTTTTCGTATTCGGCGATGACCTTTTGCTGGACAACAGCAAACGTCAACTCGGTTTCGGCACGTGTTTCCAATGCGGTGATCATCGGATCAAAGCTCCTTGGCAGGCTGCTGAGTAGCATGGCGGTACTTCATTATCCGATAAGGATTCCTCGCCGAGGTCCCTTAGCTTGAGAAAACGTTCTTGCATGCGGACGAACACATTTCCGCCTTCTTCTAACATCAAGAAACAGATTGTACTCATGAGGTGAACCTTGTTGTTGGGGATACTCTTCTCGCGATACTCCTTCAGGGCGATCCACATGCCCTTCGCGGATTTTCTATCACAGATATGGATGAGCTGATCATCCTCGACAGTTAGTCCGATATACGCTTGTGCTTGGCTGTCGGCTTCATCTCATAGATCGAGGGTCCTTCGATTCGCTTCACCTGGATCCGGCCTGTCGTTCTCGATGGCTTCCTTCAAAAGTATCTCTTTTGTAGTAAGTAGTAGTTTCTCTTTTGTAGTAGTCTGTCTTTAGTATAAGTTTTACTTTATATTTCCAGTTCGAATAGTTTTGATTATTCAGCTTGACAATATTGTCCTTGATGCTGACCATTATCGTGGCGAGGATTCCTGATGCGATGATAAAAAGGAAAGGAAACAAGCCTTCTAACGAGGTATCACTACTGTCGTCTCTGCCCGCTAAAAAGATATCGAAACGCTACCTATCGAACGCTACGTCTCTGGGCCCTCATAACCTGTCAGTGGGCAAAGTGTGGAAGGGAAAGAGACGACGACGAGAGAGAGAAATGAAACGTGTCTAGCCAGACGAACAACATTTAATAGCAGCAAAGAGAATAATGATCGCATACACCAACGGTCAAGTTGAGGGAAAGAAGAAAGTTCCCAAAAGAGGGAAAAGTGGCTTATATGGGGAAAGAACGAATACAAACAGTAAAAGGGGGAACATGATATAATTCCAACAGGACTTACTTCCACCTCACGCCAATAACTATAACTGTTGATTTTAAATTTGAACGGCATTGCTAGGCCTTGCACATGGCATGTACTTTCAGCTTCTGTAACTATTTTATATATTTTTTTTATATATTGACTGCAACTTTGCTATTTTTCAACTTGACAAAAAGACTTCGTTTTGACAATTTATTTTGAGTCTTCTATATATTTGAATTCAATTGTACTACAGCAGATCGGGGGATCGAGTATCTATTTGGGCTTTGGAGGCCAAGGGAGGGATGCCCTTAGAAACGTTCTATGTTAAGCCAATGCCAGGGTGTTCCCCCCGATGAGATCCCTAAACATTGGCTACGACCCTTTTCTTTTTTGAATTTGTTTTTAAATTCTTCGATTTTTTCCATTCTAAAATTTTGAAAATTTTAATTTCCAATACACATAATTAATATTTGTTTCCATTGTGTGTGTGTATATATATATATATATATATACATCTTAGCACCATGCCATGCGGTGGTAACTGAACATATTATTATATATATATATATTATTTTTGACCGATTCTTCGCCAAATGTAGTTTACATGACAAACACGATCTAACTTGCACGATAGCCTACTTTAAAAGTTCGCCAGCTCTGGACAAATGTTTGCAATAGGTGAAGAACTGTAGGGCAATAATTGTTCCTAGGCATCAACAATGACTTTTCGAATGTTCAGTTACCACCGCATGGCGTGGTGCTAAGATGTTGGTCTACCAACTCGAAGGTCACCGTCAGGTCCCATGTTAAACCCAGGAGAAGAGTATGCGTAATAAGATATTTCTTTAACGAGTTTGAGGCAACCACCGATAGATGATGCCTTCATTTTCAGCCAAACTTGGTAACGGCAGTAAAGTGTATTATATCGATATGGCCGGAGTTGGTGTGGTGTAGTAGTAGCACTTTGATTTAGAATTTTCGTATTTCTTAAACGTGGGTATGATCATATGTTCAGGTGTTTTCTCGAGGCATATGACTTATCAATTCACAATACATTCGAAAATCACAAAAAATGTCCTGATCCCAGATTCATATTCCATTACACACACAACACTAGAAACACATCCATTGGTTTTGATTTACCATTTTTAAAAACAGGAATAACTTTTTTTCCTAATATATAACCGGAAAGAAAAAGCGAAAGATATCAAATAGCAACATTTTGCTTATCAGCCGAAGTTCCGTTCAATTTCAAAAAAACGTTTTCACTATCCGGATGTATCAATATATCTGGATTCCGGAAATATATATATTTTTTGTGCAACCTGTCAAATATCAAGGAAAATTGGTGTTTGAATGTAACTATATCTTTTCTCTGAAACTGACTATCGAAGCGTCGCCGATGTTTTTATACTTCGCTACGGAAATAGCATCGAGATTAGGTTCGAAATCTTACTCTGAATATATTTAGAAATAAGAAAGTAACTTGAAAACCTAGAAAACTGGAAAAAAAGAGTTTTTAACGATTAAAGTCGGGATCTTTTTCTTAATACCGGAAACAGGAAAAAATACTCGTATGAAATCCATCTTGGTATTTTCCTTGGAGCAGTTTCGTTCTGTTTTTCTTTTTATATATTCGAGAGAAAAAAATAACGTGATGATAATAATAAGAAAACATATAATAAAATTGAAGGCTTTAAGGATTACGTTCTGACTTCTCTTAAAAACGAATTTCCGTACGAAATTTTAGTTACATTTGTCCGTTACACAGGTAAAAAAGATTCTTCGGAAGCAGAAAATCCTTGAAAATTTTACATGCTGATCCGTATTTGTTCGTCTCTTTCTCTCGCATCAAATAGAATATTATATGTAGTTTAACAAGTAAATCCTTCGAGAAAAAAATATTTACGATTTTATATAATATCTGGTTGGAAGAAACTATGATATTAAGCTGTTTAGATATGCTTATTTCAGATTCGATCTGGATCATCAAATTCTTAAACTAACTCTCAGAGTAAATACGGAAACAGAAAAAAAATCCGACTCTCTGCACAGTCATAACTTTTAACAGTTATTGGTGGATAAACCAGCTGAATACTCCGGAGATATTCACTGAATAGTCAAATTTAGTTTATATACGTACCAGAAATATGTTTTCTTTCTAGTTGAACGGTTTTCGGCATCAATGTCTCTTCAAGATTTCTATTTTGCATAAGCTCGTATTTAATGTCTAAAAAAAAGATGGAAATGCATGTGAATGGAATTTATTTCGTACCAGATTTTTACATAAATTAACTACCTAATAGTATACCTGCATTAAAAATAAATCAAATGCCTCAAAAACTACGCTGTACAAATGCAAATATTATTTTACCTTCTATCTACTGGCAGTAGCCTAATTAAAAGTATCAGGCTATATAATATGTAAACATCAAATATTTGAAATATTATATCTATTATTTTGCATTAATTTGAATCTAAATACCATACACTAAATAATTTACATAGTAATTACTTATAATTATCATTTTATTTGTATTTCTATTCCCCACGCTTATTTATTTATTTAACAAAAGAAACACACATATATACAGAAAATGGGGAAAATTCTTGTGGGGTCCAATGTGACGATATAATGTAACATAATATATATAAAGGGTGCACAGCTACCAGCAAGAATGCCATTTTACTGCCGAATTGTTCATCGTATAGACGCATGCTTCCAATTAGAGAAAAATACTGAAATAACGTATATACATCCAATTCGTCATTCATATTTCAAGGGGTTGTATAAGTATTAAAATGAAATAAAATAAATTATTATACGAACATCCTGTTGTCAAAACCCAATTGAAAAATTTGAAAAAATCTGAGCCTTACAAAGAAAATTTATTGTTTCAAAGTGCAATATTTTCGGTACGATATTTGAAATCAAATTGAGACAAGTTGTGAAAGAACATAGACGAAGAAAATAAGCGTTGTCCGTTAGTTTTTGTTGTTCTTTCCGAACTTCCCTCTGATTTTTAAATGAAATAATAGCAATAAATATTGCAATTACAAACGTGTTTGTGCCCGTACAAATTTTTTTATTTATTTATTATTTTGATATTTATATAAAACCCTTTGCAACTTGGATGATGTATCTGAGTTATATCTACACGTTACTTGGATAATTGAAAGTATGTCTCTCTGTTTGCTAGTAAAGCGTGACAAAGGGAATTATTGAATCAACATGTATAGGTACTTAATATAATTATTATCCTACAGTGTAAGAGAGAGTCTCATAATTAGTTGATATAGCCTGTATATGTTTCAAGAATTTAAATGTATGGAATTTGAATTTTTTTAAAGAATCAGAATATCAGTTGTCAATTTCGACCGTTTATTATATGGTACTGTGGTATACGGAATTTATAACATTGGAATAACTCAAACATACTGCTCACGATGGATCTATCTCCACCTTGTCATGATAATTAGGAAGACGGATATAATCTCAAATGATACACATGCCGAAATTCTCATCTGTCGTAGTCAGTTCATATTCGGAACGTCTTTATCGGCTGCTAATGGCTCAGAGATTCTCTGACGGAGAGGATTGAAAGGGCCAAAACTGAGAGAGAGTGGGATCCTGCTAATTGAAAGGCTTAATGAAAATTCATTATGCTCACTATGAGAAGCAGCTAACGAATGACTCGCTTCGGGCGCTTCAAAAGCGTTATATCATCCGTTCACAGGAATTCATCAATATCCTGTTTCAATCCCAGTTGTAATACGTTTTCCAACAAGATTTCACTACCGTAGATATACAAGTTAAGTATATGGCTATATCTATAGCGCGGTTTGGGATTTTCTCACTAATTTAACAGCTTTTGATGAATAAGATAGATGGCTCGCTTTACTTGGGAATGTTGACTGAAATGACTAACAAACTATAAAGACGCTGGTATGAGAAGTTTTGTTTTTGATAAGATTGATTACATTTTTGGGGACTGGAACGAATGAATTGTTTAGATTAATTTCCCATGGATTCTATTAATTTGCACTATAAATAAAACTTTGATTCTACAACATTGAAATATTTCACTTACTACTGCTACCTAAATCGGTTCCTTTGCTTTCCGAATAATGGAATTCCTCTCTTGCTTCTGTAAGAAATGAAACGTACTGATATTTTACAGACAAATTGTAAGCATTTACATAAATTGTGAAGTTAGGAATAAATAAAAATAAAATATATATAAAAATATGTTACAAAATATATATATAAACGGAAGTACAATGCTTCATAATCGAAAACGATTAATTTAAAATGTGAGACAGACGAATTCGGATCCCGTTATATGTAAATGCTATGGTGAAAGCGCGAAGACTGAGGAAACTAGGTTTTACTATAAGCAGAGTTTTTAAATGTCCGAAATAAGTTTATAAACTTTTTTTCATTTCAGAAGACAGAGCTGACTTTTAATGAATCAATTAACCATTATGGACTCATTAGCTGCCTCCACTTATAAATTAATCAATAATTATAATTATTTAGTATAAATATAATAAAAAATAATCGACACATGATTTATTCAACTATCACGATTATTAGTTACTGACGGTGGTCAATTAAATAACAAATATGTTTTGTTTTTCTACCAGATGTTCATTAGCAATGGACTTTTTCTGTGCAGAGTAAAATAATTCATTCACTCCGAACAGTATAAACGTTAATTATTATTAATCAATTAATTATTTTAATGATAATTATCAGTTCGCGTCAGAAATGTAACATTTCATGGTAGTTAATTTACCAGTTGATTATTAATCAATTTTAACTATTAAATTAGCATAATTATTCATTAATTACAATTAATAAATAATTATAATTATTAATTAGTCGTAATTATTAAATATATATTATTATTATTAATTGATGAATATCATTGCTCGTGATGGATAGGAATGAAAAAAGAGCTTTTTTTACTTGGTAAAAGTCCGAAATGAAAGCGTTTTACAAACGTATTTCGGTTTCTACAAACCTGCCTTGGTGAAATCTAGGTCTTACAGGTAAAATCTACGCTTTTCCGGTCTCTCCGGACAGCATATGAACAAAGTTCACATTCCTAGAGGCACACCAGGTATAATTATAGCGGGAGGGCTCATCAAGCAATAATGTTGACGTCACAGTGCTCGAGAACTGCAGATATTATGGCTACACATTCGCTGTTGTCATGTACGTAAGCTCTATTCTAAACCAGTAATACCTAAAATGTTTCCGATTTATTCTCTTCTGTTTTTGATATTGGGGTGGGTGGATGCATACTAAATATTCTCGTCTTTGTAAAGTAAGTAAAATTTTAATGATTTCTTTACGATTTCAGAGGCATTGTCGGCCAATACCGGGATCACAAGGATTGCTTTTATTAGTGATGAGCACACTGGTATTTCTAGGTTTCCTAGGTATGATAGAGGTATTTCGCTTCTCACATGATTGGTTGCATGCGTCACGTGTAGAGAAATGCTCGGCGAAATTTCATATGAATTCAATATTCGTGAAGCTTTCATAATTCAAACATCGGAAATAACTATTCGGAAAGAAATAGCTGGTACTTATTGGATGAAATTCTAACATATTTTACAGCTTTATGCATTCATGTTATCACACTGCATATCTTTTATCTCCACTGCATATAACAAAATTAATTAAATACAGTTAAATATTTTTATGAATATTTTATCTAAATAAGAAATTAAATTTGGAATTTTCGTTACAAACCATTTCTTTCTTCTACATGATTGCTAACTTTTGTTTTCGATATCGAGCGCTCAGTTTCTAGAGAAGAAGGAAAAAATAATTAAAAAGCTCAGGAATTTATAACGAAATTAAGCACATTTAATATCGAATATAAACTGATAAATATTTACTTAGAAATTCTAAATTATTTATTCATTCCGTACTATTGGTGGAAAAATACACTTTTGTTATCATCTCTGGAATCATTTTTAGTACACATTTCCTAAACTTTCATTTAGTATTGACGAAAGCCCGGTGCAAAGGAATTTACATTAATTAATTGATATTTCTTTGTTATCATGTTCGTAATTCAAATTAATTGAATAAAGTAATCTTTTCGCAGATATTTCTGCTACTTTAATTTGATTTTAATATCCATGAGAAACATAAATATAAATTATTTTCGGGAGATTTTTATAATTAATATATATATAATGGATAAAGTGACAAACAATTTTGTATATTTTCTTTTTTATTTTATTTTATAGAATAGGTAATGTTGTTTATACCTATGATTGCTATCTATAATAAACGCAGTTTGAAAACGAAGGATTACATTTTCACACGAAATGCTGGAATCGAATAAAACATGAGAATTAAAGAAATATTCCCCATTTTATTCAAGAAAAATATTAAATAAATAGTCTCATTTGTAGAGTATCAAGAAATTTAAGTCATATGACCAAGAATAAATTTATAATAAAATATGCATTACGGTATGATGTACAACGATGTATAGTCGTACGTAATATGTGGTGAATTACCTTATAATGGGATAAAAATTTCAAAAAAAGTTGCTACTGGAAATTTGAATTACAGCTTACGTTGTTCTAAATAATTCAATAAATGATTTTCCTACATCCTGATATTCCTACAAGTTCATATACGTGTTGCCTCATTCTAACAGTAACTTAATCAAATCTAAAAAAATAAAAGATATTTAAAAAAATAATCTTTGAAACCCAACGCAGTAGATACGTTTTTAGAAATTTAAATTATGCATAAATGCGTATTTATCGATTCACTTTTCAAATCGCGTATTTGATCTATTAATGCTATTTCATTGTAATATATTGACAAACGGAATCGGAATATATTTCCGAAGTGTATAAGTAAATATTTACTTGCATATATTTCATTCATTTGCTTAAGATACATTAGAAATTCGATGAACGATGGAATGGAATATTCGACTAATACGAGTAGATTTTATGTCTTGCTTGTTAATACATGATTATTCAGTTATTTTACCAGATAATTGCGAAAGAAATTGGCCAATTCCGAACTTTATCTAGATAAGACCGAGAAAGTGCCAAAATTACGTGAATAAGTGAGAAAAAAAAACAATCAGCCAAATGAATCTAGGAAAAGTTAAATGATATTTCAGCTCCTCGTCTAGAGTTTTGCCATAAAAATTCTCGAAATACCGATAATAATCACGCAACGTAATTTTTTCTGTCCTTGATCATTTGTAGTGATAACGCACAGATCTCAAGAAGGGTCTGAATAAACGGGTAACATATAAGAATCCATTACCTTCTTCTGATTCACGTTTTCTCCTAATATTCATTCAAGTGCGGTATTTTTACTAATACAATGAAACTTCGACTCAGCGAAATTCGATAGAACGATAAAATCATCTACAACGATTTTTTTTTTCAAATCTTGTTTGGAATCGCCTATAGCATCATATTAAACTCCTCTTCCTGATATCACGATATCTTATTACGATAAATCTCTTTATAACAATATTTTTGAGGAAATTTTGAATTTGCTAGAACAAGATAACTTTTATATATTTTTTTAAAAATAACCTTGAATTTATTTTGAATATATTTTATAGATCTATCTCTAAATTATACTCTATACACACCAGTCTTTGTTGTTCCGGGAGTAAACATTTTCGGTTTGTTTCTACTGTTGTATCCAGTCCTTAAGGACAAATGAGCAGATATTGCTATATGGTGATATGGCCTGGGCATTCCTCGATTTGATGGGGGTGTTTTATAACGCAACGTCGGTGGTTTGCACTCTCTACTTACCAAAGGTTGCGATGAAGCTGTTTTCTTTGTAGCACGGTAAAGTTCTGTGCGGTAAACCACCGCCCAGTGAGAAACAACTCACTGACCTATATCAATCAAATCACCAATCAGAGGCGCTGACACGAAGAGAACTTTGGGAGGTGGCTGAAAAGTTATGGTCGTCCCGTATTTACGAGACTCAAGCACGTACGCTGGAGGAGGAAAGTGCATTGCAATGTTTTCTAAAAAAAAATATTGAAGGGGAGGGCTCAGTCCCCTTTACAAAATTTATTCGGGAGGGGTGCTCAAATGGTTCCTGGGTTCCAACACCTATACAACCAATTATAATTGTAAGCTGCAAATGGATATCTTCAATGCATTTTATGGTGGTACAAACAATGCCAATTCAGAAGTGGTGCGAACATTGGCGTAAATTTGATGACGAGTGATGATAATGCTACCTCTCGATATGACGAGGTAGGCTTTGCACCGATATAAAATCAAAATTTGGTCAAACAAAACTTTCGCCAACAGAAAGATTACTTAATTTATAATAAGGAATAATAACATTTGATAGAGTTAAATTTATGCGATTGAATGGAAAAAATTACTGAGAATTTACAAAAATTTCTCGATATACAAAGAGGTTTATTGAAAACATCGCCGTATTAAATATAATCTCCGAATTCGAGATTTAAATTTAATGTTGTGTAGAAAAATCATCAAAATCCATTTTATTTTAATTTGATCGCAAAATGTCGTTGACAAAAACCGAAAAAAGACGTGATTCTAATTATTTATAATATCTACATTAAAAATTCAATTTCGATAGAATGCCGTCATCGAAACGTTTAAATAATATTTTTAAATTCATCATTCTATTGAGTATTAAAATTTTCTAGTACCTATACAGTAAACTTACCAAAAAGTCGTATAACTCCTTCAGTCGAGCCCAACGAATTTCTCGCTACACATTTGTAATTGCCGAAATCCTCTTTCTTCAAATCTGATATCACAAGCATCATACTGACTTTATATACGTTGTCCGACAATGTCACAGAAAACCGTTCGTCTGGGACAACCATGCAGCTGTCCGATTTCGTCCAATAGTTAATAGACATGGGGAAAGCTTCAGTATAGCAGTCCAACGTGACCGTGTCACCAACAGAAGCATATGCCAATTGATTCGGTATCCAAATCATGGGAGGAACTGAAAGTAAATATCTTAACTTAGGATAGCCAGGGATGAGCTATAGTGCCAACACATTAAATCTTAGAGAACTAATCACAATAATAATCAAGCTGATTTCCTTGACTTAAGAATAAATATTGCTAACAATTTGGATTTAACTGGTATATACGGCAAAAAAAAAATAGGCTTTAATTTCAAAGTCAATTTTTTTAAATAATCACAATTATAATATGAACAAAAAGGTTTTAAAAAATATTTTTTTTTCTCAACTATCTCGCATCAAACATATCTGTAATAATGCCAAAGATTTTCGAAATGCCTTAAGTAATATCAACAAAATATTTTTCCTCCATACACCTTGGACTTACTTCCTCCTCACACCAATAAGTGTTCACTCTAAATCTGACCGCCAGTGGCTAGACCTTGCATATGGTATGTACTTTCTTCTTCTACATCTACTTTTATCTGCATTTCATTTGAATTTTTTGACTGAAAACATATTGCTCATATTTTTGACAACAAAAATGTTTTGGCTATATTTTTCATTTATTTTTCTTTCGATTTTTTCTATAATTATTGAATTTGGTGGTACTATAGCAGAACGTTGGGGGAATCGATCATCTATTTGGGCTTTGCGAGGATCAGATGCTCTCAGAAACGTTCTGTTTCAAGCCAGTGTCATTGTTCTCTTCCCGATGAAAGCACGAGACATTGGCTTCGATTCATTTCATTTTTGTATTTTTCAGTCTTTATATGATGCTTTCACTTTTCGTATTATGCTTTCAAATGTATTTTTGCAAAATATGCATGCATACAGCTGCCTATGGCACAGGTACTGGTGAGTTTCGACAACAATCAATTAATTTTCACAACATAATGTAAATTTTTTGATGTATATATATTCTTATTCGAAATAACACTGCGGACAGAGATTATAGAAAAAAAAAAATATATTATTTACAAACCAATGAATGACCCAAATAAGATGCAATTTATGAAAAGTCGCCTGGCAGTCGAGTGGTTAGGGAACTAGCTTCTCACTGTGCAGGTCTGGGTTCGAATCCCGTTTGGGCCATGGATGTTTACTAACACTAACAAATTCCCTGGACGGATCATGCTGATCCCTTGGGAATGCGTGGGGATCACGTTATTATAAAAAAAAAAAGTTATGGAACTCATCGTAAATGTTGCCCGCGTTTTAAAATTATACATGGATTAGCTGCAGTTGAATTTCCTTTGATGACGAGAAACAAAATTCTCTTTTATATTGAATATTTTTTTTTTTCAAACAAACTAAATATGAAATAATTTTTATTCAAATATTAAATACTTTAATCAATATCAAGTACTTTAATTTCAAACAGAAACTTAACATTAAATACTTTTTTCCAACTTGATACTTTGGTTTCTCGTTATTATTCGAAGTTCTACTGCAGCTATGATATAAATTACATTTTATTGGGTTCATTCACTTGCTAGTAAAAAAAAAAGTTTCTTCTCCTCATCTCTGTTTCATCCTTAAATATTTAAATACTTTTTTACAAGGGTTATATTATCTTATAAAATTATAATTACCTAAGTACCTTTGCTATTCTAAGAAAAGCTACGCAAATACATATTTTCAGAATAAAATGTAAAAGGACTTACAATTAAACTGTTAATTATACCCCTGATTCCGGAGGAGATAACACTTATTAGATCATTTTACCAAGTTAAAATCATCGAAGCTTAATTCACTTTAATTGAAAGTATCGAATAGCCTAAAAAAATAATTTGTTTAAAAAGCTATCACGACAATTATGAATATTACTTTCTTTTTTACTTTCATTTATTTGAATATGTATTTGATATTTATACTATTTTTTATGCAAACGAAGAAATATTGAAGACAATCATATTGTATATTTAAAAGTTATAAATATATATTTATATTTTTTATCACTTTCATGAGTGAAATATGTTTTTTCTTTTAAATAGTATGTGTATAATCTAAATCAAAGCAATATTTATGAAATATATAATACTTACTACATATGTAAATATATACAATCGTTTTTTTTTTTTATCTCCATTAATCTTACCAAGCACGAAATCATTTTTTGTTAGCTGAATTAATTTCTTTGATGTTTTTATGTTGAGTTATCCTACTTAATAACTGTCTGATGTAATCTGTTTAATTATTTTTCCGCTTTTATACGTCCGTTGAAGGGTATCGTTTTCAATGATACGGAAAAAATAATCAATTAACTGTTATCTTCGTACCCCACTTGTCCCTATTTTTTTCTTTTATTCCAAAAAAAGTGGTTTAGTTGGTATAAAATTATCATGATACCATCATTTTTCGTATCACTTCTTTTTATTTTTCCTAACGAGTCTTCACTGTAACTTTGAATTAATTCGTCTTTGATATTAATTAGCAAAATTATTTATAAAAGAAGAGGGAAGAAAAATACACGCAAACATGAGAAATGATTAATAAATTATAAAACCCACACTAATCTGTTAGCTAGTCTTTCAAACACAAAGAACCGAAGACCAGGTGGTCTAGCGGTTTCTCTTTCGATTAATAAAATATGAGGTGGTATACGATTTAAATTAGATATTGTATTTCAATAACCTATGTCTCACACATTTTTAATAAAAAAAATTATGAAACACTTACTGATCGTTATTTATTATTCTGAGCCGAAACTAAATGGTATCATGACATGCTGATGAAAGGTAATTTATTTTTGCAGTTGGTCCTGAATATTTCAGGTTTTACATGATGCTAAAATTGGTGTTGTTTTGCTATACAGTTTTATTGTTTCCTACATACTTATTACACAGAAATGCATCTTCGCTGGCATAATCATTGCTACGTACGCCGTTGCCTCTATAGGGGCTGAGCATTCGGGTACCACAGGACCTATGTCCCGACTCGCCATTACTCAACTCTGATTGACTCGCCACTAATCAACGAATTGGCAGAGATTTATGGTATGATTAAACCTCAAATGCATATCCATACATCACACAATGAACCAAATAAGTCACCACATACCAACTCTGACCATACAGCTATACTGCCTTTAATGAGTTTGGTAAAAAATGAAGGCTCCATCACTCCGTGGTCACCTCAAGCTCGTAGGGAAAATCTCCTTTTGTGTAACGTAGGGTCAAACGTAGGGCATCTGACAATTAACTTCACGGACTAAGACGAGCATCTTACCACCAAGCTAATCGGGCGCTGGATTGCCTTAACAGAAGATCAAATAACAGACTTAATCCTTCACCTTAACTTGGGGTCTCGCCTCATCTGAGACGAACCTATCAGGCTATTGAACGAATTCTAATCTGTAAAGCTGTGTTCCAATCATACTCCGAAAAAATTCTTGATCACACTTCAGGCATATATATTGTCGGATAGACAAAAGACCAAGAATATCAACTACAGCGGTTACAGAAATGTCATCAAGGAATGTGACAAAACAGGCATGCTGCATGCCGTAATCACAACGTGTATACCAGAAATCCCACCCTGTTATCTTAACTTGTATCTTTTTTCCAGACTCATCTGTAATTTCTTTCAAACTGATTACTCCACCGGTCTATCACCATGGACAGTTTACTACTGATTGAATTGTGACGGATGCGTGAGTACGTGTACCTAATAGTCTGAGAATGAAGCGTTGTGTGTGAATTTTTAGTGCTGTCATCTATAATATACAGTGTATGAAGTGTAGTGACTCAATATCTGCACTATTGCAAGTACAGATGTACAATAGCATATATACTACGGCAATACAATATAAAACCATGTCTAATCTTTATGAAAGCTGTTGTCTGAAACATGGGAGTATAACCCCCTTTAGAGCTGCTGGAAGGACTTTTAAGTCCCTTGGGGTCACAAAGTGTATGTATTTATGTGTTTTTATGTTTGTACCCATGTGTATGTTTGCATTTGTATATATGTCTGTGTTTTTGTGATTTGTTTACTAAATTAAAAAAAAAAAGTTCGTTTCTTTCTGTGGAAAGAATGTTTAACGGAGAGATTTTTCCCGCATTTGCTCCTCGAAGTTGGAAACCGCAGAAAACAAACTTCAGCCGACCACGACTGTGGCACCGGTGGGATTCGAACCGGGTCATTGCGGTGTGAGCCCGTCACTATGACCACTCAACCACCGCAGCGGCAGACTAACCTGTACTGGATATATTTAGTCACTTACACCAATATCGACCGAACTGCACACGTCACGGACCCTCCACGTGTGTGTGTGTATACGCGTGGCACCTCAAAGCTTCCTTATACAACGTGTAAACCTTTGACAACCCCTCTCACCATGTGGAAACAACTGTGATTTATAAAGTGGTGTAAACTTCAAAGGACTGTAAAATTGTTTTTCTGTATTCCGTGACATTTTTACTAAAACGTGAACTTTAAAGGGGCTTTTCCTCTTTACAGGTCTACAAAAATATTTCGAATATATTTACCAGTTGGATATATTTTGTTTGTTGACCCTGGTATATCCTTACTTTCTTGGGTCAAAACTTGTATTTAGAAGAAAAAAAATCCATAAAAAAAAAATTAAATAAGTGGAAGAGTAGATCAACTTCCCAATAATTATATATATCAATATTGAAAAGTCTCCAACAAATAAGGCAAATACACGAAAATTACACGTAGAGAGAGAGAGAGAAGACCGCTACTTTTTTTAAAAAAATTTAAATAGTTTCATCTCAATGATAGTTCATAATATTTTTATATATCTTATTCTTAAAAAAATCCATTCTATCTTCCATTCTCAAGGGATAGCATTAGTTTTTACGGACAAGAGAGAAGGAAATGAATTCAATATATATTTTTTTTTCCTTTCCTTGAGTACGTCATGAACATTTTCACGGGAAAACAATTACTATTTTATTTTTTTTAAACGGCGAGTAATAAAAAGTCTCCAAACGTATTCATAACAATAACTAATTGCTTTTCATTGAGTTAACGTAGTAAGAAATCACCAAAAACATCGATAAATAACACCAATAAAATCATATCTTGGAGTATTCATTGATTATGAATCTTTTTTGAATCTCTATGTGTTGGTATTTCACCAAGTTTCCACTGCCAATTCAAAACAGCTCGTCGTCGCACTGGGAGTTTGTGTTTGGCGGGCAGGGGTCGAGTCCTTTGTTTGCCCGTGTAGCAAATCTTGGGATTCCGTGGATAAAGATTATCTCACAATCCGGCGGTGACCTTTTAGTTAGAAATTCCTTGGAATATGGAGTGTATTACCGTTCGTTTAGGATGATGTAAATTCAAAACATCGACACAAAACCGTAACTTAATTCACATATTTCAATATAGTTTTAATTATTTTAGAGGATTTTGTTCCGTTTTCGAAACCGAGCTGACATAAAAAATGAGAGACATCGAATTGAATAACTTCGCTTATACGTAATTGCGTACAATTTTTCGCAATTCTTTTCCATTTCCTTCTCGCACAGCTTATTGATAACATATCATCACATTAATCCGAAACATGATAGCATGGTGCAAAATCCCCGCTCCCCAAATATCACGAATTTTCAGGAAAAAATATAAGTCCTCGAACTTTTTCTGGAATTTTCTTTTCTTCTTTTTTTCCCCTCTTCGCTTGTACAAGTTCGAATAGACACTTGAACAAACTCGTGGTGTCGAGGCAGAAAATTGAAAATTATGGGGCAAAGTGTAAACATCCACTACCAAAGTTCTGTACGTTATGTGTATTTATTTTCTTTATTTTATCATTCCTTTATCCTTTTTTTTTCTTATTTTCATTCTATTTCTTATGTCTCTTCGGGCTTAGTCGAAAAAAAAGGGGGGAATAGGAATAAGGAAAAGGATGATGGTGTTGCATTCTTCTCTCCAGTCTCTTGTTCTTTGATCAGTGGAATGTTCGTGTAGTATTTCTTATTTCATTTCTTTTCTTTTCCGGAAATTCGAATTCGGAGGAAAAAAGAATTTTCTCTTTAATCCACTTTATCGTTTGCTTTTTATTTGCTTTATTTTATTCTAGCAGCTTTTATGGCAAAGTATTAAAGCTCTTAGAATTTTGGCTAATGTCCAGAATGAGAAACACCATCTCCTTCTCTTAGTTTTTAATTCCTTGTTTGCCACTTCTTTATTTCGTATGTGCTGTTAGTTCCTATTGCTACATACATACAAAATGAAATTCAAGAGTCGTAGCGGAAGATATACAAGATAATTTTTTACTCTTTTTTTTCATTCCGAGGAAAAAAATAGAAAGCATTCTAAACATGACTTGTTTGTCTTTGTTCACCAAAAATGGAGAAATAACACTCGTTCGTTTCACACACGGTGGAAAAGAGCAACGATAAAGGAAAATGTGGGCGTACATGCACATGAATGCACTTTTGAAATCCAATCTTCAAGCTATAAAGTGTTCATACATTGCTACGTATTCTTACGAAAAAATTATTTCCGTACTCTCGTGTGTTGTCGAAATTCTCTAAATATTTCAATATCATTTTTACTAAAACATAATTATTTTAAGAGATAGATGTATATGGTATTGTGTGTCCAAGTAACATGCCCCTAACTTCAAACAGCAATTTAAATTCAATATTGTAACAAAGAGGGGCGATATCAGAAAATATTGACTCACAAACACTGAGATTAGGACTAGAAGTTTTCTACGAGCGTCATTACACACGCTGTCATTGTTACAAGCAAACAAAGAGTAAAACTGTGTCATCACTGTAGAAGGAACAATTGTTTTGCTGTGGAGATATTGGCTCCCATTGATGATGAATTTGATTTTCTCTCTAGGATTGTTTCTTTTTTTGTATGAGACATTTGCGACAGCAGACATTCACCTGAACATGCTGGAACTTCATGCATTTCTACAAATGCAACATTTGCAATCCAATGTATTCCAGCAAGACCGGAAGGGGAGGGGGCGCCGTCAATGGGGCACATTTGTTCAATCATTTTTATGCACAAATTTCACTAACGAATAAGCTTCACTTAACGATAATAAGAATAAGCAATGGACCATTGACCTGGCCATTCAGATCACTAGATCCACTAGATATTTTAACAATACAAAAAAGACTTAGTTGCAACAGAAAGATCTGTGGGCTGCAAAATCTTTGCGAGAATTACAGATGTTATTTGCTAATAGCACTCCGCTACAAAAGTTATGTCTGGAGGCCGACTACCAATTGGATATTATCCAGGCAGCAAAATAAGAAACATATTAAAGTACATTGATTATTTTACAAAAACAAATTGTGAATGTTGATGTTTATTTTGAATGCTTTGCTCAACCTTTCTATCATTTTATAAATTGCAGGAACTGTTTAAAAATAAGGATGTTTGGACTTGACAACCTGCATTTGTTATGGAGATAGGTATCACACAATATTACACAATGTAGAATACCATTTTAACACGTCGAATGATGAACGAGAATGAAGAGAATGGTATTATAGTTATATAGTGAGATTTATATGAATTGTTCTTTACTGAAATTAAAAAATAAGTTAGGTTAACTAAGAGTTAGGGAATTTGATGCAATCCCCCCTCTATTTTCTGTGAAAACTTTTTCAAACATTTTTTTTTATCGTTAATCTTTTTGGTAGATTCATGCACGGAACAAAATGTCATGAATGAAATTACGTGAGTGGACTGATATCAAATGCATGGTATAATAAGATTTTTTTTGCATATGTTGAATAAATAACAAAATCGATTGCAGTAAAAATATCGCAATAAAAGTATTAATAGCGGATCATCTTACATAACACTTGCAGCATAATTCCTCTGGTAACAGTTTGTGGTGGCCTGTACGGTGAGATGTATGAGGACGTAGCGGAACAGAGGTACATACCCATATGGAGTCGGCTAACTTTCAGTATGGTTAGCTCTTCACCTACATATAGACAAAAAGTTAGTTGTGATAACTTCTGTTACTGTACTTCACTATAGATATCTAAGACATTTTCTTCTTCGAAATTCAGTGAATATGTTACAAGTGAAGCTCAGAATAAAGCTTTAGAGAAGCTTTATCAGCCTCCAGGGTGGCGCAAGGGTTAAAGCCCGCGGTTGGTATATCCATTTCCATGTTTTACCACATGCATATAAAGCAATACAGGTATTTCTTGTAATTTTTTTAACAGTTTACCTTTGATCATACTGGACTTGTGGTCAAGTAATAACCTTCCATCCTCTCTTTCCCAAGAGACTCGTGGAGGCGGATATCCTCTGACTCTGCAGCTGAGAGTAACATTTGTACCTTCTCTAGCGAGAACTTCAACATTCTCCCCTCTATCTACGAACTTCGGAGGAACTACAAAGGCGAAAAATATTACATAACAACTGTTTTGAGCATCGAATAATCATAATCAAATAACAATAATGAAGATGAAGAAACTCAAAAGTTATGCGGGTTTTTTTCTTTAATATTAACAGCTGATTAAAAATATTGTATTGTATTGCTGATTAAAAATATGTATACACCGTATACATATACGGTGTATTATAAATATCCCGTAGCTTAATTCCCCATGATTTAATTATGATAAATACAGGGTGTCTTGTCAGTCCTATATAACTCGGCGTTTATCGCATCAACCATTAGTCGACGAAGATCGGTACCGATGTAAAAAAAAATTTTAAATCTGTTCAAACATCATCTCGTACCAGTTTTGAGAGTGAAAGGCACATTATGCCACAATATAAAAATAAAAATCCTATTTTTTATTTGGATACCTTGGCCTCTAAGCGCAAAATTTGCAGAGATAAGTTGGAAGTTAAAAGCAGAAATGTGGGAAAAAGCGGTGTCTGTTAGTTTATTCTGTTCTTTCCCAACTTTTCTTCGATTTTGAAATTCAAATATTTCAACGAATATTGCACTTATAAACATGGGAAGTTTTATTGCCCTCAGGAGAGACAGTCAACAGCTTGATAATTGGGGTTTATAAAAATTTATATAAACAACACGTTCTAAAGAACGTGTTGTCTATATATATATATATATATATTTTTTTTTTTTTTTTCATTTTGCGACAATGTATTTCCACTCATAAAACTGGTACAGGGTGATTTCTAAACATATTTTGAGGATTTTGTAAGACAGAAACATTCCTTGCGTGTTCGTAACCCAAGAGTAGTTCGTAACCGAATCTTATTGTGTTCTTTATAAACCGAGGGTAAATGGTAATTCGATTCATCAAATCAGTGCATAAAATTGTGAATAAAAAAAATCTCAACTTCCCAATTTACTTAACCTTCCCAATCCACCATCAAAAAGAAAACCACGAGCTCACTCCTTTTCATTTATTTTCAATCCATTCTAATAACCAAGTAGAAGAAAAGAAATGAAACCTCCATCTCAAAATCCATGCAACCAAATAGGGAAAAATAGCACTTAGTTTAACCAGAGAAGAGAACAAAAAAAAATTGGAGGGGGGAAGGGATGCTATTTATTTTACTGTCAGATTTCCCTCGTTTAAGTAGTTTTCCCTCTTAAGGGCTGTTTGTTTTGCTAGTATTCAGTTCTGTTTGCGGGAAGGAAAGAAATAGAAATGGTGGCGAAAAAGAGGGCAGATGATTGGGTTATAAGCCAGAGTTTTGTGGTTTGGTACGGAAGCGGTATGGTTGCATTCGGTGAATGGATCCGATGGCCATTTTCTTCCGTCTCTCTTTCTCTCTCTCCCTCCGTCTTGGAATCAATATACTGGTATGTGGTGGTCGTTAAGACAAGCAGAAATTCTCTGTGGTTTTTTTTCCTCCCCCTTATACTTATATGCATGTTCTTTTTCCTATGTTTAGTGTGAGGGGAAATTGACCCTGTTTGCATAGTCGAGATTGAAGTACGTAGGGAATAGAATGATTGGGGATAAAAAAAAAAAAGGTATACACATAAGATGACGCTGGTGATGATGGTGATGAACAAAAAAAATCAGGATTGGGAGAGAAGGAATTCGTATGGATGAGGAGAATTTCGTTTTTCCTATTCCTTCTTGGAATGTCTGATGTCATTACTTCCGGACATTTCTTTGTGGTGTGGTAACAGCCCAGAAGGAAAAGAAAAAAAAGAGAGAAAAACCAACTCTAGGTAACATAAAATAAATAAATGTACTTCAAATGCATGTCGTAGTTATTTGGGAATTTATATTGGTCTGCTTTATTCCTTACTTAATTCTAGTTGGAAGAGCCAGGAGGTTGCTTTCGCTCATAATAAATAACAGGAGCCATTTTCTTTTGAATAAACATTGCAGTGAAGATAGCATTTCCGTTCTGCTTTACGTGGCTCAAGTATTTGGATCTATTAACTTGCTTTATCTTGCTTTACAATGTAGGTATAAGGGATGTCTTGCAAGTATTATTGCGGCTTTTATCTCATCAACCGTTTGTCGTAGAGGCATGGTTAATATAATTGAAATTAAATAAGTCCAATCCCGGCTCTGCCTGGTATGGGGATATAAGCCGTTACCTTGTAAGGTTAGGATAGTTTCTCTCTAGGATAAAAGTTTCCATTGTAAGTATGGTGGCTTTATGGTATGCATTTGAGCATAAAGCAGTGTTGTGAAAATGGACACTAGAAATCTTCGGGGGGAGGATACTTAGGAAGAAATTAATCAGGTTTACATTGGTTCCTATAACGAAAAATATTTCCGTTTGCGAATAATTCGGTGTACGAACGGATTTCAGGCACAAATTAAGTTCGTAAACCGAGTTTCGACTGTATATAGAACTTTTGACCTCAAATGTATTTTTTCTCAAAATATGATTAATAGTAATTGATTATAATAACCTAGGACTTCCAGGAAGATTACTTTCTTCTTCATTGGAGTAGTGTTTATCTGGCACATGTACTGCCCCCTGTCACTTTCTTCGACGTTGGCGATTTGCAGATCCCAGTGCTGTCGAGTCTTGTGATGCAGCGTAATCCTGTAGTTCCTGGTAATGACATGTGTGTGAATGGAGAGGATTGTCTGGCTTTCGACTCTGATCCATGCTACCTTCATAGAATACGGTCGAGAAAAATTGAATAAAATAAATTTATAGGTATATGTTTGAGACAAAAAAAAAATTAATGAAACTATATCCTTTTCATACATTAACTATTTCGAGAAAGTTGAATCTGATGGATTATAGAATATCTGGAAAGAATTCACTCATCTTGCAGCCTATCGCCGATAATTATGTTAAACGGTGTTTGGGGGAGGATCGGTATTCATCATTTTCTGAAACCATCCAAGAAAAAAAGATTGTGATAGGAAATAAAAATCATTGGCACAATTGAGAAATTCATTGAAAAATTATTATTGTTTGCATTAGCATGCTCGTCGTGGTCAAGAACTGTTTTGGTTGTAATGAAAGGTAACTCAAAATTGTACGTATGGATGATGTTGCTCTGCAAAACATGTAAAACAACGGCAACGGCGACTTGACCGCAGCAAAAAATAGCGACCGCAGGGAGTCCCCCATCCAGGGGTTAGCGCACCAACCTCTCGATGGGTGTAGAAAACAAGCCTGCCGTTCGGAATCGTCAATAAATTGTAGGTCCCAGTCTAATTAGCCCTCGTGTGCAGAAAATTACCGTGGTGCGATAAAAATGATCAAATGATGTAAAACAACGGTGACAAACATTTGACACAGATAATTACAGTAGACATTACATTTTGCAATATATCAAGCCCTTCGCGATCACGGACGAAATATGCCGCCGAATCGCCAGTGAAAAAAAACAGATGAAATACAGTGGAACTTCGGTTAACGAGCAAAATTTTTGAAAAAAAATTGACTCGGTTAACGAGCGATGATTCGCAAGAACTAGTGTCAAAAAATGTCTAGAAGTTGACAGCAGATGAAGTGATGGTTCTCTTTCGCACGCATGTGGGGATCTGTGTAAAGTTCTGTAGAAAACATCACCCAAATAAAGCTGTAGCAGTGTGTGAGCAATGAATCTGTCCAACGAACACTGTAATTTCCCATTTCCTAGATATCCTGAAAAAGGAGGTAAAAACAAGTGTCTTGCAAAGTCTTGCAAAAAAAATTGCAAACACCAAGAAGTCTGTAAGTCGTCCAAAACGGTAGTCCTCCTCTCCCACGTCGTTTAGAGCAAGTTAATAGTCAATCATATTTGTAATCATTAGCGTATTGTATGTTTATTTATGGCATTATATATATATTATGCATATTTTATTGTTATTGTTACTGAGTTTAATTATTGATTGAATGGTGTTTTATTAGCCATTTCTATATGAATGCATGATTGTGGAACGAATTATCCGAGTTTCTATTATTTCCTATGGGGAAGTTTGATTCGAATAACGAACTTTTCGGATAACCAGCACGTTGGCGGAATTAATTAAGCCGGTTAACCGAAGTTCCATTGTATCTAGTTATTTGTTTTCTTCCCTGTTTTCTTACTATCGAGAAGCTTTATTGGAACCCGTTGGGTCGAGGTGTTTTTCTCCTCCTCTTTTAACTACACTGCTGTTAAGGTTTTTCGCCAAATGGCGAAAAAATTGGGGCTATGCATATTCCTGGATTGCTGTTGATTTATCTTCAGTTGATATGCTATAATATATGGGTACTATCAGCGCACATGTTTGATCTAGGTGAAGCCATATGCAGGGAATTCTGGAAATGAATAATTGAACAGACACTCACACAGGCGTCAGTGCATCTATAGCCGCTATGCGGTTGCGTGTGTATCTGTTATATGATTCTAGATTGCGGATGTTCCAAGATGATTGTGTCAATTTATATATTCATTTTACATTTTATTGCATTCGTCTGAAGTGATTATGCTTCTTCGTTTTTAATAAAATTTTCCGGATGCACCCAAACTTCGGGATTTCTTAGATATCTCTCTGAGATAGGAATAGGGGTGTGTCTTGTCTTCAAAGGTCAAAGGTTGCGTGTTGATCGTGCTGGACTCTTACAATGAACATTAAAATATATTGAGACATCACAGTGGTAGACGGCTGAAGTTGGTTCTCTGCGGTTTTCCAACCTCCAAGTGCGGATGCAAGTCTGTCTTATATTTGAAAATATCTCTTCGCAGAGAGCAGGTCGTCTTTTATCACGACGCTTACATTACATGAAAATTCCAGCATTTACCACCTTTATTTCAAAATATGGATGACAGCACGAGCAGAACACGAAACAATCGTACCTCTTATAATATATTAAAACCTACCCATACTCTCCGAAATTATATTCCGTCATATACCAGTTCATCAAAGATTCTACTTGTATGGTGAAGTATTAGTAGTATGTCTGTAAAAAAAAACTGCGCTGATATTTTTCTGGTAAACTCGATGGGTCAAAGGTGGGACTAAGGACGCATTCAAGATCCAGCGCAGAGTACGATTGAAAAAACAAACACATTTTATATACTTATCTATGGTGTCACGGTAACTGAAATTGAGGAAACTTTTTTATTCTGATCTTAATCTGGGAAGTTCAGTTTTTGTTCTAGTTATACTTGTTATAACTCTTCTTTTTACCATCTGCTGTGAAAGCTTCCTAGGAAACGGGTGTTAGAAATGGCTCTTATAGAGCACGGGACGTGTTTTTGCAATGGTGATACACACCATACAAACACTGAATGATATCACCCCAACCCTATACCAAGTAAAAAAAAAACACATTAGTTCTTAACACAGAAGATAATAATTCTAGTTCTCAGTTAATAATTTCTTCCAATGAGAAATTTACTTCGTAGCTCAGAAGAAACATATTAGTTTCATCCCAGCATTGGAATCAAACTGATGAAATTTCGAGAAACGGGGTAAAATGCTATGACAAAATAAGTTCGGGGTGCATATCGTTGACCAGATGGCCCGAAAAAATATGTTAACGTGGGATCTCGAAGATGACCAACATAACTTTTTTTTCCTTAGGATATGACAGCAGTCGACACTTAGGTGATATTCAAAGAAACTGGAAAAATAATCAAAAGACACGAGTTCATCCCGACATTAAAAGAGGAATTATGAAAGTGACATTATTATATCAAGAATTTCCAGCATGTTTGAAGCACTACCGGCAGTAGCGTCAGCTACAATTACATCAAATAAACGACGGGATTGCCAAATTTCACGATGCGAAAACGATACATTACAGATATGCAGTGGATGCCAAATTTTTTTTGTTGGAAAATGCATAAAAATCCGTAGTGAAATATGTAGCTTGCTTAGCGTGCGTGAGGAACTAAATAGACCGTATAGTAAAGACCATGTGGTAAATAAAAATATCCTACTCTTTTTTTAAGGTTAATCTTGTTACCAGTTGTTCTAGCTGCAGCCTGAATTCAGAATCCGAATGAATACAGATTCCTGTCTTATATGGACAGTTTCAAAGATGAAACTTTTGCGCGATTGCTGATTACACATAACGACGTTCTAAGAAACGATGATTTACATAATTAGTTTTTAATCACTAAAGCAAATCATTTTTGCTATCATCCCCAGCAAAAATAGATCCGATGCATTTCTTTCAGTTGCAAATAGTTTGGAATATAAAACAAGAATGCGAGAATTTTGTTTCTGAATGGCTAGGTTATCCTTAGGGCTTGGGGGGGGGGAGCCCTCTTTATGTTCTTCCTTTTCATTTATTTCATTTTCTTGGCAGCTCCTTGAGATTTTCCAGACACACTCATCTTGTAATGATTTCACATCTGATCAAAGCGGTGTGGAGAGGGGTGAAACTGGTCCTTCAATATCAATGTTGATATCTCGACTACTTGCGATATTGGTGTATTTCACGTACGCAATATTAAACCAATAATATTGATACGACGCTATAAATGCGCATTCTAAACTTTTTCTATTCTATTTAAACTACAATTAATTATCATAACAAACATATCCCAGCTCACACTTCCGCATTCAAATTTTTTGATTGTATATTACTTTTCAATGGGGGTATTGGTTTTTTGACTACTCTATAATGTATATATGAATGATATCAATACTGATATGAATGATATATATATATATATATATATTAAAAGAAAAAAATCAATAAAAAGGGATGACGTGGAGTTCTGGACCTAAGCAAGTATGATACGGAGAAGGAATGTTTCAATAACGCTTTTGTGCACGTACCTTGTCTGCCGAATACTGAAATGTGCATTGAAGTGTTAATAATCGTCTTTTATGTGCCCGTCAATCCTCTTTTACTTACGTCGGAATTGTTACAAGACCAGTATTTTACAGGACATCACTTTCCGAATCTAGATTTAGATCTTTTATGACGTTCAATTGTATTACAGCTATTTGTACCGGGAGCAAGAGAGCCAAAATGTAATTAAAATGATTTTTTATATTGTATCAAAAACAAAAAAAAAAACCCACATAGCATGAAAAGAACAATTACTTTTATGGAAAAAAAGAGATAAAAATATTAATGGTTTTGATGAGAAGGACATCTCAAATGTCTAGGTCAGAATGTCATCTTCTTTAAGATACTCTTTCGTCGATGGTACAGACCATCAGAAAACGATTAAACTCTCCCTAGAGGTTGAAAACGATCTAAATGACTCTAACTCTGATGACAGGACCACTTTCTTTCTTCGCTATCATTTTCTAAGTATCTTCAAACGACCTAACCGTGATACTGAATAAGAAACATAAGAAAAGCGAAACACGCTTGATATAATCTAATTTGTTCAGCAAACTTGAATCAATATGAATTTAATAAAATATCAGTTGCTCGCATATATATAAAAACTCAAACGCGGGCTAATCGAATCTGAAGGAAAAATTCATGGTTGTCGAGTGAAAAAATTGTGATTTTTTTTTGTTCAATATGTGTTCATGTCTGATTAGCATTCACAGTCTGGGCCACGTATGAATAGCGCTCTCAAACATCTTAAGAATACTGTAAGAAAGCGTCCCTTTAGAATTTTCCAATTTATCTCTCTGATGTTTTTGTCATCCAATTCCAGCCGACTTTCGGATATTATCGCTACATTTCTGGAACGTCTTCTGTGACGTAATTTGGAATATTTTTCTGTCGTTATGCAGTGTGAGCAGTCGATATATATTTCAAAAGTTTTATCCTTTGAATATCATATAATGTTAGGTGATTTCCTATTCAAGTGACTTTTTTTCTTCTTGTGATCTGTGTCATACATCTTTCTATATTTTTGTGTTATATCTGTTATACGGTAAATGTTATAAATCTGGTTATTACACAAAATAACAGGTTAGTAAGCATAATCGCCAAACATTTTGGTAGGTTTGATAATTTTCCCTATGTTAATCACTTTCAACGGCGATTATGCATAGCACCAACGTGCCGTTTGTCATTTAATAAGTACTAAAAAATTAGCATTTTTACCGGCGTATATGCGTAATACCGAAGCGTCAAATCGTTCGTAAACATGATAAATCACAATATATGATACACTATAAAACACCATAATTCATACATACATTGTATAATTATATCAGAGTACGTAAAAAGTACGTAAAAGGGGATATTATGTCGAGAGATCCGACACACACCATATTCATCACACATACTACACTCTATTGGAATCCTTTTATATTTATTAAATTCACCAATTACACTAAGGCGTTATGTATAATTACAGATAAAGGGGGGATAAATTCCAAGTATTTATCAAATGACACTTGATAATCGTGCATAATCGCTGGCAAATATGATAAATTTGTCAAGATTTCCCAGACGATTGGTAAGTATGCATAATAACCGGTTATTATGTAAAACATCCGATTTATCACATTTACCGTAACACAGCTATCATTAAAACAACCGATCCTCTATCGCTGTGTTCCCAAACAAATTAACCTCCTTCAAAGCAAACATGATAACAAAAAATGTAAATGTCTGATTTTTTTGATTACTTGAATGACTGCATTTGTAGTCTTATATCATTTTTTGTAGCCCAGAGTTCTTAGTAATTTTTCTTATTGGATCGGTGAAATTTCGTGATCAACTTCGAACCGGTATAAATCTGAGAAATGATTTGTGAACAGGCGAACGAAAAACAATGGGAGAAACAATTTCCGACCTTCTGACTCATTATATTTCACAATTACACTTTACTATTATACAATCGAGACCATGCATTGACTAGAACCACTGCTGCCAATCATGAAATAATACAAAAAAAAGATCTGTTATATAAAATTCTTGGAGTAAAATCAGTTGTTGGATTAAAATGGGTGCACAACATGAAAATGAATGGTGTAATACCGTTAAAAAATTTTATGCGGCATAATATCGGTGCATATAATTTATGCTTTAATGCTTGCCGTAGGATTTTAGCTATTACTTGTTCCGTAGTTGGACGCGGAGCTAATGGCAAATATTTTTATTTTGATTGCGGCAGAAAACAAAATATACGGTATGCAATTTAATTTCATCGTTTTAATGACACTAGTCACAATAATATGCTCTCGAATTATACACCAGAAATTAAAAAAAAAAAAACGCGTTGAACTGCTGCTATATCTACTTATCTATTTCAGTTTCAAGAGAGGAATTCCTGTAAGCTTCGGACCACTCATGCTATATCTACTGCCACTTATCAAATAAAAGCATTGTTACACTTCTTCAAGTAAAATTGGTTCGTAGTTTTAAACCGGTGTGCAGCATAACAATGGCGGAAAAGTGATATTATACTATATAAATTAATAATTCATGCTACACGTCGGTGTGAATTATATGCTCTGTAACACAGATTAACATGTTTTTATGTCTGCTGAAGAATGCCGCCATTTTATTTTTTGTGAGCTGAATTATAACATTTCAGTAGTTGCAAATCCGCTGAGTCATAGTAAAACGATTTTATGTATGTACGTGGCTTCAGCATAAGATATAAAGCACTGACTTTTAATTTCTATTTGATTTCTCTGTTTGGTTTTTATTGTTATCTGAATTTTCGAATTTCTGTTGCTACAGCCAAAACCGCGAGAGCTAGGGTTTTGTTTTTCTCTTCAATCTCGAGCGCATACTTAGAGTAACATTTGTATCTCGAATTTCAGTCGCTATAGTTGCTTTACCTGCCCCAGGTGCCTGTATGTCGGCAGAATTACTCTATGACCAGCCTGTATACACAGTACAGTTGAGTCAGAGAGTTTTTACAATGGTTTACAGGGCCGTGCTACCGGTAGCAGCTGCGAAAAGCCGACTGATGCGAAATTCGAGAAATAATGTGCTTTTTTTAACACATGCGCTGGAGAAATATCTAAAAACATTCTTTACGCAAGGTGTTCTATTAATGTACATATGTACGTATGCAGACTCAGAGGAATTTGAAACACAACTTACCCTATAATAGCCTAGATTATCGACTACACAAGATAATAGAGCGTCAGAACCTTCAGTGACCGTTACATTACCGGATGTCCCAACGAATTCAGGCTCGAGGTCAGCTAAAAATAATGGGATGTATTTTAGTACAATACAGTTTTTATTTTGTTAAGAAGACAAACTCAACGTTTAACAAGTTGAAAAAGAAGAAAGAAAACTTTGCACAAACGCGTGACACGCTTTTTAACACAATATCTGCGGGTGTATTGCGTTGTGGGTGCATCCGTGAAGCAGGCATAACGACACCCGCTCTGCCCCGAAAGTCTACTAAATACGTGACACGAGTTCAAGTGCAGGATTGCAAAAAAACGTAAAAGTACGTAACATGACAACAATGAGTTATCAGGGAGGGATAAATTTGAAAGCAAATATCAATAAAACGCAAGTACTATTTTTAGTAATAATAATAACAAAAATAAAGGTAAGTACAGGAAGCAAAATGTGCGAAAATTAAAACGGGAAATGGGAGGATAAACTGACGTTGCGAACACTTTTACATCCCCGGTTTATCGCCATCAGGATTTTTTTCCCTTTTATCATTTCTGCACTTCGCGTTATAATCGTGATATTGTATTTTATAATATTTTTTGTCTTCACAGCACTAGTAATATGCAATGACTCCAATATGCTAGAATGCTACCGTTCGCTGCAGAATCAGCGAAACATGACTACAGAAAAATATTTTTTTTGCAGGGAGTCTCACACAGAGGAGTTAGTCCACCAACATGCCGGTGAGTATAAAAAAGGCAAAAATGTCAAACCTGCCGTTTTACATTTCGGCCCCGGTCTAATTAGCCAACGTGTGCAGAAAATGACTGTGATGAGGCAAAAATTATCAAATGCGCTACCGTTCGGGAGCCACAAAGTGTTATACTTATCAGATGTTGTGGATTGATACTTTCTTCTACGAACACCATTCATGCACTTCTGTCCTAACGTTCGGGCTCACATCGGTCAACCTTTGTTGATAAAGCTCCTTACATGTTCATTCATAACTTCTATTGTTGAAAGCGTCCAACTTGTTTGTAGTTCATCAGTGCATCGCGTAGCCCGGGGGCTCATTATGCTGCGGAAATAGCCCTGATTCTGAAGGGAAGATGAAATTCATTTTGATTACTTCATTTGGCTTACTGAAGGCAATTTGCGTTCTCCTACAATACAGATGTAGCAATGGAACTGCAGGTGATTTTTTTACCCATTCAAAAATTGATAAGTGAATAACTCGAGCCTTCCAAGTATAGGGAGCTGGTAACTCCCGTTGTAAAGATGCACTTCCAGCCACATTTATTTTCAAAATTTTATATTACTTTAGAGATGGTGTGAGATGACATTAAATTGTCATCACCTCTATTTTCTTATGCAAACCATGGACTTCAATGCACTACTGCATTTAATTGGTAGAGCGATGATGAAGAAAGTACGAACTGTTAAAATCTCATATCTACGGCACCCTGATATACGAGGTTCGAAAATAGGAAACAATTTTTGGATAAAATTGCTCGAATTATAAACGAGCACATATCAGCGCATCGGTGATTTTCAGAAGTCAGGAAGTTTTGGGAATTTGCATACGGAAATTCAACCCAATATAAAAACTCTTATATCAAACTCCCAATAAAAGAAATGATGAAATTAAAGGTTTCACATCTGTGTAAGGAATATCTCAGGTTTGGGTTTCACTTTTGAATGATCAGTATTATGTGTAACTAGCTATAATACCCGGCGTTGCCCGGGTTTTCTTCAATGAGGCTGTTTGGATCACGTGATATCTCCCTCTTTCTTTGAGGGACATGCAAACCGTGTCTAAGTTAACCAATATGGCGACTTCCTGCGCGACTTCATGAAATAAACAAATCTAGATTTAAAGAAACATAGAAACGAATATACATATTTTTCTTTTTTAAGGGGTGCTAGGTATTTCGATTCCCTCCCCCTGAATTTCAAGTTATTAAATCTGCCAGTTTCAGCTTCCAAAAATGCTTAATTGAAGCTGTGGAATTTCTTCGATGTACTTTACGGGCCCATAATTAATTTTAAAACATCCTAAACTATGAATTTATGCAGTTGAGTATCAAAAGACAATACGCAGACATTAATTTTCATGGTCAAGAAGATATAAATAAATAGTTGAAATCAATGTTATTGCATGAATATCCAACTCAAAAGTAGGTCCGGCTAATTACTTCATATTTGATCAGATGGACTTCGTATATCTCTAATCGAACTCAATATTTCAGAAATCTAGAATTCAATGCAATTTTTAAAATTATTGATGTGACAGAAAACTGCACAAAATTTCAGCATTTCTACAGTAAAATCGGCAATTTTAACACTGATTTCTATGGGGCATCATCCTTTGCCTGACCCTCAAAGTGATGCAGATGATGGTGTCTATTCAAAAAGCTCTCATTACTGGGAGGATTGAATAAAGTGGCAAAACACTATAAAGGCATAAATATTATACATATACTGACAGCGTTGAAGAAATGACAAACCATTGTAAAGGCATATAAACGTCTTAAACGCATTGCTAGGGAACCACGGTAACCAAAGTAAACGTTCGGGAAGTGATTGTTGAGGTCCAAAAACCATTGTTGCCCGACAGTTTTTTGCCCATTTGGGACACTTGTCCTGCTCTGACGAAATTTTAAAGTAGCCTATCGTTTAAGTCAGGTCCCATTTGGTATATATGCAAAATTTGGCGACGATCGATCTAAAATTGTAGATTTGTATAGAGAACATACATACACACAGACAGACAGAAAATCAATTTTATATATATAGATTTGGTGAGACGTTTCCACTGGAAAGACAAACACTCACCTAACGCAGAATTTCCTGTTCGTAATTCCAGTATAACAAGTTCATGTAAAATTTCTGAACATATTGAATAAGTAATTTCACACTAGTTTGTTAAAGTATAAGAATTCTAATATTTTAATCTAGATTTCAAATTTGATACCGGATTACATACTTATGTAAAATTTATACATAAGTCTCAACACTAAAGTGGAATACTTTCGAATGAATAACCAACATAATCTCATCTAATGAATCTTTCATGTGATTTTGAAGACAGTGAGAGCGTATCATGTGAGACCTACGATGTCGAGTATAACCTGCTTTAATTTTCATCCACACGTGCAAATTAATTTCCGATGAATTCGGGAAGATCACCTTTGAAATCACTTTCCCATATGCGATTTTAGTGTCAATATTTGTAGCTATTGAGTGCTCTCGCGGAATAAAGCACTTCTAGAGTTTTAGGTAAAGAAAATAGGTACGTAGGCCACTTGAAATTCCATTAAGGTTACATTTCACTTCGCGGTGGGAACGGCGAAATTTGAAATTCGAAGTCGTATTGATTCGAGAAGCCACGTTCTTACTAATCCTCTCGAGCTTTTCAGGCTCGCGACTTGGAAAATAATTAATTCCTCTTATAATGAAGCTTGTCTCACATTATAAGCACTCGGGCAATTTCCTAAATCTGCATTGACAGATTTCGTGGGGGGTGATTATGAAACTGTCTACGGAATTCTGGTTAAGCTTGTCAGAAATCTATTGGAGGTGAAAGGACGACCAGACAAATCGAACCCTAAGAAACCGTACGATTATAATTTCTCTTTTGAACACAAAGATATTTCACGAGTTCAGAATTTTGAAATCATTTATTTTTTCAGAAAGAAAGAAACCGAATTATCATTTCCTTATTTATATTTGGTTCTTTCTCCTAAATTTCCGCAATACATTTTTCATCAAATAGGCTGATTATCTAAATATGAAATGGTGAACACATAATAACGTGAATGCATGCTAGAAATTCTCTATATTTAGAGCATTCATACCAGAAGCATAGTCTGAGTATATATTTCCTTACCCAGAGTCATGCTGGCTGAGTTTCGCGTGTTTAGTTGGAGTTTATAAATTAATTTGTGCGTAGTAAGCTAAATACTAAGACTACTATTGCTTAAAGCAAAATTTATGGGGTAAAACTTTTAAAGTTAAAACTCATTGAAACTCAACACAAATAGGGAGTCTGCTCCCACCTCCTCGTGGGTCGGGTCAGGTGTTTTGTAAAAACCAGCCAATGGAACAGGTGACACGACACAACCGACTGGAAAATGAGCTCGAACGTGAAAACCAGACCCTGAGGGGTCATTCAGTATTACGTAAGCAGATTTTCAGCCATTCCTCCCCCCTGTCAGCAAAGGTCAGAAAAACACTGACCCCTCCCCCTCCCCCCCCCTCAACCAAAATTTCGTCAGCAGCTTAGAATATTTCATATCTTCAAAAAGGGGTGGTTGATGACGTAAGCAACCTTTAAATCCCCCCCCTTGTCATCAAAAGTCAGCAAATCCGAAACCCCTCCTTCCCCCTCGATGCTGATGTAATACTTGAATGACCCCTGACCAAAAAGGTAAGGAAGTTGGAAAAGAGGAGAAGGAAAAACCAAATTGCAGGACTTTGAACAAGGAGTTCTACTCCTAAATAAAGAAAATCAGGAGTTTCAGAATGAGATGAGTGCCTTCGAGCGGAGTCTCGCTAGAGTTCAAGAGAAAAGGAGCACCGTCGCAGGTGTGTTTGCCGAGAGAACAAGAATTTGAGGGCTGAAAAGTCTCAGCTCACGGAGGTTGCTAAGCTGAAAACCGAGCTTGAAAAGGTGAAGATCGATCTCCTCGCAGTAGGCAAAGACTATGTGTCAAGAGAGCGCGTGGAAGAGCTCGAGTGGATCTATGTATTAGGAACGCGAGCAAATTCGCGATGCTCCAACATTAGATATTGAAGAAATCAAAGACGGATTTTCTGTGTCGCTTGGGGACAGTAATGTCCACAAACTGATGCAGGAAGAGATCGATCGAAATGCGAAGCTCCTAGAGGGTAATAAAAACCTATGAGAAGTTCAGGTGAGAGGGAGCGAGCGAATCATCAACAACCTCCGTGACTACCTCGACTTTCAGTCGGACGTGGTTGAGATGCGAAGGCGTCTCACTGACGATTTGGAGAGTCTTTCCACCGGCCCTACCGAGAGGAAATCGATGAGCTGGTGCAAAACCAGGCTGATTGGTGCCACGCGGATCTGGTGGGGCTCTATGAGCAACAACTGAATATTAGGACAAACGACGAAAAAATTGATTGACTCGGAAGATCGGACCGATGACGAAGCCTACGCAAAGGAAATCGGAAGGGCTGAAGACAGGATTTTTGGCTCAACGATCACTCGTGGTAAAGCCACTGGCGAAGGGCAAGATAATGAAGTGGTTGTCATCGAGGCACCAGGGCAGGTGGCTGGCCAGAGATCCTTCGCAGAGGTAGTACGCTCAAAGAGCAAAAAGGCTAAGGCGAGAAACCTTGTTGCGATAAAGACAACTTAAGGTGGGGAGAGCACATTGCCTAACCTTTTCAAGAGCAACGACCTGACGAAAGATAAGATAAAAGTGAAGTATCACTGGCAGACAAACCGGGGTGCTGTGATTATCGAGACAACAGAGCGAGAGCGGGTAGGAAAGTTAATTTCCAATTTCCGTGAAAACGATGAACTCAATGCAAAGTTCACGGTGGAGGAGATAAAAGAAGCTGGACCCGAAGGTCATTGTCTACGACGTAGACGGCACGTTAGAACGTTAGAAGCTAGTTTTACCTACCAAGCCTGGGACGAACACCAATGAATGGAGCCTTCATTTCCCGCACAACAACTCTGGTTGGAAATTGTCGTATGGCGTTATATGACCGGAATTGGTGTGCAGTAAAGTAGTAGCATCAACTGGGTCATTCGGGTAGACCCACGCTTATTTGAAGTGCTCGTACAGAGAGGCACAGTTTACGTAGGCTTGCGTCGTTGTGCGCTGAAAGAGTTTCTCAAGCCCCTTCAGTGTTTGAAGTGCTGAAAGTTTGATCACCTTGCGCGAAACTGCAAGCGGCGAGAGCTGTCAAAAAAACTGTGGTGAGGAGGGACATAAAGCTGCAGGCTGCCAGCGTTAGGTCAGGTGCGTGAATTGTGATTGAGAAAATCGAGAAAGAAGTGCAGCTTAGCCAACGGACCAGGCTGCACGGCTGGGAGCTACAAGGTTCTCCAAGGGGAGGTCAAAAAGCTGAGGTTTAGCATCAACTACGAGCTTGACTCATAGATCATTGTCGCGAGCGGAGACATTTTGTTGCGTGACGCTAGTCGGGACTGTATATTGTGTAAATATGTTTGCCATATTTTGTATTTTAAATAAGACTTCTGAAATCCTAATTTTGTAACAAGAGTTACCGGGTGTGAATTTTGTAAAAACCCGGTGAAGTGTACTGATAAAGCTTCTTTTAGTAAGACGGCGAGTCTCGCAGGAGGGAATTTTATTTTGACTCAGAAGAGCATGGGAATTTTGTCCCCTCTTGACGCAAAAAGTTTTACCTAAAAGCTGGTCAACAGGGAACAAATGTCCTAGACAGGCAATTTTGAATCTAATTTTATAAAGATGCAAGTTACGTTTTCGCAGAACCACTCGTGCTCAGCACGCTGGCTCTCGCAACTTCGATCTTCAGGAAAAAACTCTACGCCCTCAGGGTTGCGACAGATATAGCGATTACCTTGTGGGCGCATTCTATATTCTATCTAATAATTATAAAAATGCAGTACATATGTTTCAGTAAATATGATAAATCAAATTATTGTGTGAAATAGCCGGTAATTATGCATAATCACCGAACATTTTCTTTTTCAATTTTGATAAATTTCTCTGCATTTATCACTTTAACCAGTGATTATGCATAGTAACCTGGCGTCGTTGGTAAATTTGAAAATTTTCCCGAAATTAATCACTTTTACCGGTGATTATGCATTATACCTAAGTACCGTGTCGTTGGTAAACATGATAAATCGTACTATATGATATACAATGCAATGGTAATTCACACATGTATTGCATCATACCGAGGTGCGATCGTAAAATGTGCAATCGTTATATTGGGGTACGAGCATATGAAATACCACACACAGTAGGCTCATTTAGATTTTTTTTTTTCATATTCATCAAGTTCACCAATTGCACTAGGGTATTTTCCATAATCGCAGATGAAGGCGATAAATTTCAAGTATCCGTCAATTTTTCCAACGACACTCTGTTATTATGCATAGGCACCGGTGATTGCGATAATTTTATGGAGCTTGGCAAGACGATTTATAAGTATGCATAATAATGTATAATAAGCGATTTATCATATTATCGGTGACATATTCAATGTTTTTTGACTTGTAAAAAAGTGTTCTGACTAGCTGACAGTCTGCTCCTACCGCTTTCTTTTTAAAATGTTATCAGAAAAATCTGTTAAAACAAATGATTTTTTTTCCACAGGGGGAATGGATTCATTACAATTAGTTTAAAGAATATCAGGTTGATTAAAAAGAGCTAGATCATTTTCCAATCAGAGGGCAAAATTTAAAATGGCCAGCCCCTTTTCAATAAGCCAACGAAATTTCTGTCATTAGCACTGTTTTAAACAACCTTATATAAGATACAAGAATTTGTATTTTAATTAGTAGAATTATACAGTGTAGATCAAAAGATTGGGCACAATACTGGTTTTGAATTTTATAGTTATTCATGATAATTTGTGAGGCTTTGCGGGTATTGTGCAGATATCCTGCAGCAAATGAATAATGGATAACAAAAACAAAACCGAAATATTAAATATATGCTACATTGCAGCAAAAACAATGTATACCACAAAAGCTAAGGCACAAATTTTAAATAAAAAATTATAATAAATAAATATATATATGTATATACATATATATATAGTCGAATCCCGTCTTAACGAATACCGTTATACCGAAAACCTCGTTTTCTAATCCTCCCGGGTAAGTTTTGTTCCCCCCGGGTAAGTAAGATTCTTATTCATTTGTATTTGTTGAAAAATCTTGAAAAATGTGTGTTGAAATTATTGTGTGTTTGCGGCTAATTTTGAAACCATATCAGATCTCTTATTTGAAAAACATCCCAATTAAAAATTTGGATTGATACGGAACTCCTCAGTAATGGTAGAATATTTATCGCCGTTAATAAATAACAGAGCTCCTCCCCGAATTACAACAGAAATGAGCTGATCGCGTTGATGTTTGGTGGTGGATGGCTAAATCACTCTCATTGTACAGTAAGTTAGCAGAGACAATCTAGTTCTCTTGCGTACTGTTCAGCCAACACCAACTCTGGCTATATCGCTATATTGCAATTTACTGCCATTAGTGAGATGGGTTGGAAGTGAAGGTGCTGTCTATCGGTGGTCGCCTCGAGTTCGTTTGGGAAAATATCTTATCTATATCCTCCCTCGGGTTCGAACACCTCTCTTGCGTACTAGAAATTATGAATTTTTCTTTTTACTATAACTAATTAGTGCCGTTGATTTCTTCCAAAAAATAAATCCATTCAGTACATTATGTGATCAACATAAGGCTTAGTTAGAATTGAGACCACGGAAATAAGTCGTACTAAGCGGGAAAATGTTTTAAGTGGGAACGTTATAAGCATTATCGACTGTATATACAGTTTCATTAAAAATCGGTGAAAAAAATAATTTGTGTTGAATTTTTCTATTGTGGTTAAAATGACCGATTCCGTTGTTCTAGGAAGTTAGAAATTCCCGTCGTTCTATTGTTAAGATGTAGATATTGGTTTGCAATGTTCACCACGCACTACGCGCTGACACTCTATAGATGCCTTGTTTAGATCAATTATATTCAATAGAGATTTCAGTAGAGAAACATTTACATTTGATCTCAGTACGCAAACTACTTCCTTTTCCGAAACTGAGTCAATTTTGGCATTTTGGTGGATTCAAGAAAACATTCGAAGTCCATGTGAAAACAATTGGAAACTCTCCTTTTAGTCAGCATGAAAACTAGAATTTGTTATGTGACTTCGAAGTCTGAGTGTTTATGAAACCCTCACCTCATATATTGAAGATTATATACATGATTTCTGATGTTGGATAAGATTATTAACAAAATCTATATCAACTAATTTTAATTTTAAGCATATACTGTGTGCCTAAACGTTTGTGCTTCTTTGTATACAATACGTAACTCATATCTATAGGACTTTATATCAACACAAATATTGGTTTGTTGTCCGCATGCTTAGCACATGGCGGTAGCGTGACTCGAATCGAATCTATAGTACTTCTTCACGTCAGCTGGCGCCCCGTCAGCTGTTAATCTGTAATCGATAAGTTTCAACAACCAAGCGAGAATCACTCGAATATTACAAAATAACATTAAATTTCCGAGCATGAGAAAATTATTTGAATTTTAAGATTACCGTATCATGTACCCAAAGCCAGAATAAATTTGATAATAATAATATTCACAAGGGAAAAATCTCTGAGCAAATTGGATTAAATAGATTTTCACCTGATCGAAGGGTTTTGGCAGCTCCAATAAAGTATATGGTATTCTTTTTTTTCAGGATCAGAATTATGCAAATTGCTGAAATCGCAAAATTATGTATTTATAGGAACTTCCGAAGTGCAACTAGATTCTCAAAGCAATACTTTCGGAATTTATGGTCGTATTTCTGAATACGAATTTTGTTTTTGTATGTTTTATATTAGCGTTTCTCAACCTTTCTGAACCTAGCACCAATGAAACGTCTGAAACAATTCGAAGGACTAATTATGTCCCGTATTTCTGGTTGTTCCGATTTTTTTATTCATTTGTCCCGTTTTTACCACGACGCTTATTTTAATTCGTAATATTTACTAAAATTATTAACAAACATAATCCCCATATTATGAAAACTATAAATATCAGTCTCACATATTTGTCAGAGAATGGAAGTTTTTGCGCACTACTTTTTCCCCCACGATTCCCCACGATTTCCTAAGTACCCCCTTCCCATACCAATAATTTTAACAATTGGTGATTTTTCCGAATTATTGCATCGTTTTTGGTGACAATCCGCAATGTCCCTTATTTTTCTCACTGAGATATGGTCACCTAGTCATTTAAATGTAAGCATATTTTGTGTATAATTGTTTTCCTCCGCCTGTGAAATACATTTTAGTTTAACGTGATTTGTAGTAATCCCGTCCTTCAATTTCAGCAGCAATTAGAAAATTTGTCGTAAATTACATTATTTTTCTACAATCATTGATGTACATTATTTAGGAAGGTAATTTCCTCGATGCGGCATTATGAACGTAAGTACGAGTATGAATGTGCAATTTTTATTTGAACACTTATGGGGTGATAACATCAACAATTGAATAATTATTTTTTCCACATTTAGAATTAAATAATAAAGTCCGCCTGCGGAACCACTTATGTCATCGTCGCGGACCATTGGTCGAAAAACGCTGTTTTAGATTAATCTCGTGAGGTTATGCATATTTCAGTAAATTTTTGATATTTATATTTATACAAACAAATCCAAGAAGGAATATAAAAAAAAACAGAGATATATTTACCCCTTGGGTGACAGTATACCGTACGCCAATATACTAAAGCACACATAGCACATTCGACGAAGAGAATACTAAGCTTTCCATAAGCCATGTCTGATCACAATCCGTTCCTTCTAAAATGAATCTCACAAAATGATCTCGTGAAAAATATATTTATATATATAGTGTCAGAGCCCGGATGAGTCTTTCTGATATGTAAGGGTCGGTGGGGTGTAGGGGTAACGTATCAGGTATCAGAGACATTAGGAGGATGTAGGGGGGGGAATAAAATCGTAGCCGTGCTTTCAGCAAATAAGAACTTTCTCAAGATATTAGAGAATATGCCCCGAAGGAACGAAAACTTTCACAACGACTCAACTACAAATTTACATTAGCGAAGAAACAATCGCTAAGCTGGCGCGCCTCACGTGCATTCACACACACACACTCACACACAAACATAGACACACCATACACGAGAGAAGGTGAGCGTATATGCATATGACTCGGAATTGGCTCGCTTGCACTTTTATATTCCCGGTTCCATTGCCGGGATCCTGGAATGGATACTGCCGCTCTGCTCTCGCAATAAACTTTTCTCTAGCACACGCACACACTCACATGCACTCCTTTTTGCCGGGGCATGCGCCCGAACCCTATCCACGCTTGATTAAACCGTTCCTGGAGATAAGAAGCTGTTTTGTCACCCACATGTTCGAAAGATTAATTACATCTCTTCAGGATAATTAGGTTCGACGGTAGTAAAGTATTGAGAAGAGAAAAGCAAGGGGAGAACTACCAGAGAAGCGTTTTACATTTCCCAAAGAAAAGACCTCCCTCGCTCTTATCTCAACCTGCCAGTAATGGCGCACCAATAGATCTTCTGGAAACGTCAATAAAGCACCTCTGCTCATTATTGCCCCATGCTCGATTAATACATATGCCGGAAGGCCCACCTCTATCCTCCTACAACTCTTTTGCCTTTTCACTCCTCATATCCCCGAAAAGCAACCTGACCCTCCCATCAACCCAATCTCTTCCTCATAGCTTTCTCATTGCCGACCCAAAACTCTCATCTTTGTAAAAAGGAATACTATGCATCAGAAAATAAACGAGGGGCGAGGTATGGTGAAGAGGGGGATATTTAATCAAGAACGTAATATTGCAATCCTCTCGATGTAATCAGGCATCAAAAGCTCGAGCTACGATTTGTAAAAGTTTTTCTCATTTTTATTTATTTATTTTGTTACTTTATTTCTTTTTTTGGCTTTGTTTTCATTTTATTTTCCGATCTTATTTGGAAAACTTTTCCCATCGTTTCCTTTATTGGTTATGTCGTTAGCATAAGAGAAAAGTCCGCCCCCCCCTCTCCCCTCATAGCTGTGCTCTTCCAGCTTCGCCACTGCTGCTCCGTGCTGGGGGTTTCTAACAAATTCCAGCAACCGCTAGATTTGACTCTAGTCATTAATTATAAGGCGGCCATGCTTGGTTAGAGGAAAGGCAGGGCTAGAGAAATTTGATTCATATCTTTTATAAGAGCGCTGGCCTGAATTGGATGCATTGTGTCCGCCATAGATTATTCATACGCATATGGATAGATGGATACATATACGAACACACCCCTCGCCTCACTCTTCATCGAGAACACTGCATAACCTTCATATTCGCTGTTCTGTGTTACCTTATTGGAAAATTCGACCATTTCGGGGGTGGGTGGGTGTTAAGTTACGTTGGAACAAAGAAGAGCCAAAAAAGGTAGCCGAGGATCACCCGCGATAAGAATTCCAATGTGACGATACGTCGTTACGCTCCATTGCGGAAATTAAGGACTTTTATTGGATCATAGCGGCGAGTATGGTCATGAATGGCTATGAGGAAGGGTATATGGGTGAGGTGCTGCTTATTGATGTCTCTATTGAGGTAGGGATATCAATATCGTAGAAATCCAGTCATTAATTAAATTGCATTCCTCTATTTATATAACACACGGGACAGAGGAGTGAGAAAAGAGATAATGCGCATGGCTGAGCAATTCCCGTTGGATCGTGATTGGTCAGTCAATTTAAATTAGGTTTATTAGAATAATTCCGTGGCTTATGAGCTGAAATTTTGACTCGTGATAAAAGATATTGAAATTTGTTTCCCGAAAGTTAAATCAGAAACTTTTGCGTCTCACCACCAAATAATATCAGTGATCAGTTCAATCTTTGCTCTTTTCCACACACGAATAATGGAAAAAGCCATTACTCCAGCTTCTAATCTCGTTGATAATAAGTACTGACATAGAGGATCAAGTTTAAATCTTGAGTTTAATAAAAAACATGACGTTTTATCACATCTCCTAGAACTAAGACGTACTACGCCGACAAGTGTGCTACGCAGCTATGCGGTCGCGCGGTCATATTGACGGACTCTTATCACGCGGAAGGGGGCTCGAACCCACTGGCGACACAGTCGATGGTCGGCTGAAGTTGATTTTCTCTGTTTCCTAACTTCGAAGTGGGAATACGAGTAATTATAAGAATTGGTAATAATTCTTATTTAATATGAATATATATAGTAGAATTATGCAGACGACACAATGAAAACTCTAAAACACAAAAAAAATATTAGGATGAGTTTCTTCGTGAAAGCGTAAATAAAGCTTAAAATAATGGGTGAAGGCAAGCGATCTTAGTATTTTAAGGCTGATCATAATTTTTAGAACCATGTTAACACGTTCACTGCGGAGCCTAGATTGCTTGGGCGCATTTTTTCAAAAATAAAAACTAGTTTTGTACATGACGACACCATGGCGTCATGAGCCTCCTAGTACAAGTCCTTCATGACACCACCATGACGTCATTAGCAGTGAACGTGTTAAGTAATCTCGAGAAGCTATGAAAAGTAATTTTCTTTCAATACGACCGAAGAAGACAACCGATAGGATAGATAGAAAAATGCTATCAAGGAGTGACCTTCGAAATGTCAACTAGGCAAAAAACCTGACTAAATGTGAGTGTATCACTTGCAAAACGTTGGTTGGACATTGTGGGCTTGTTTGGTTGTCTTCCAAGTGAGAAAAAATATATTATTCTTAATTACAGAAGGACAGAGTTACACTTGTGTTCCTATTGACAACAGAAACGATCCAAGGTACAAGAAAACACGCATTTTCTGGATTTTATGCCGAGGTGAAAAAAAAGAAAGCAAATAATAGTCATCTGGTCTCCACGGGGACTTAAACCTAGGTTTTATTGCATACCGAGCAAGCATGCAGCGTGCTATCATCTATACCACAGGAGACACGACCCTGCCTTCTTTATTTCCCGCACTGTGGCGTGAGGCATTGAAGTAGAGGCAATAATAGCCTCTCTGAAATTCAGCAAAAGGTCCCCAGTTGGGACGGTAGAGATAGATATAGACGGCTTCTCCTCAGAGTAAATAATGGAAACAAATATTTTCTGGATTTCAGGCTGAGGTAAAATCATAAAGAAAAGTCATCTGGGGCCTCAGGCGATATCTCTATCTCTATCATCCCACTTGGGGGCTATTTGCTGAAGTTAAGAGTTGCCACTAATGCCTGCAGTTCAGCACCCCACGCCACAGTGCATGAAATAAGGAAAGCAAGGTCGTATCTCATGTGGTGTAGATGATAGCTTGCCCGGTATGAAAGAGGGCCTGGGTTCGAGTCCCGGTGGAGATTAGATGTCTCTTTTCCTTCCGATTTCACCTCGGCGCAAAATCCAAAAAAATATATATTTCTTCGAATTTTGTTATGTTCTTACTTTTAAACACAAAGGCGAAAAGGGGGATGATTCTCTGCCAACGGTGTTGGAGCTCTTTACCTTCTGAAAAAAAACACAAGGAGCAGATTTAGCTTTCAAAATACATTTCATAAGCGTATACCGTCCTTTGCAACGTGACACCAGCCACTCTTACCGATATTCTAGCACATCAATGATCATAAATATAGTTCAAAAATGTTAAATAATGTTCGAAAGACAAAAGAGTGAGAGTATTATGGGTGGTAAAGTTAGAGCCACAACTTGAATACCATCAAGCATCCGGTATGGATTGAGTTCAATAGAGGAGTCGGGGCACATCCTTCAATTGTGGGAAAAATTACACTGACGATGAGACAGACTCATTGAGTCCATACCAAAACATGGCAAGTTGTTTTACAATCTAAACTGCTTCCATCAAAGAGTGGACGCACTCTACTTTATTATGGCGTCCAATGCTTCACAGATTTCATTTATTTAGTAAGTATTTGCTTATTTGTTTGTTTGTGTCAAGAGACTTTCGTAAAGTGAATTAGCTATTTTTTTTTTTTTTGTTCATAATAGTTTGTAATGAGACTCAGTGTTGATGTTCCATAGAATAGAATTTATTATAGGAAAAACCAAGTACACAAATTTTGCAGACATATTTATGCTTGTCAAAAATATTTTGAGCGCTACTGTATGTGCCTTCTAATTTTAGAAGACCCGCAGAGAAACCATGTAACCTATCACCCAAGTAACTGAAGTAACTTTTAGTGGGGATGCCTATTGTCTTCATTACTTTTGCGAATACGAAATTTAATCTTCGCCAAATAGCATTTTTAGTGAACTATATAGACTCGTCGTAAAATCCACCTCACCTTCCTGAACTTATATCCTACGCTCATTCGGAAGGCGGTACAAAGTTTCATTTCCTATCCAATTACTGGGGTGGTCGACTTTATTACGCGAAATCAGTATTTTATAGATTTCCGAATGTCTTTTCTTTGGAATATATTCCGGTGCCACCGAAACCTACAGAACTTTATTATATTTATTTATTTCCCCTCCTAATCTTCTCCTTTCTACTATTTTGTTTCCATCCTTGAACCGTAGAATAGAGAGTCTAATAGCTATTTCTTTCGAAAAATGTAATTAATGAAAGATTACTGAAATTTTATGCATCGCTTGATAATGATTGCATCGAGAGAGAAAGAGAGAAAAAAAATAAATGTAAATAATTATATTTAGCGAAAATAAATTAGTTCAGAAAATCACACGCTTCAGGAAAGTTTTACTGCATTTTATCGGTATGAAATTCGGATATCTCCGATACGATTTCATGTCATTTTTTTTCACTTATTCTTAGTTAATTCTTCTTCGTGGAGTGGGGAAAATGTACGTAATCATCTGGATAACGATAAATAATCTCGACAGTTTATGCCGAAGTTTCATTCGTTGTTTACTCGCCCCCTCGTGAAAGATGATTGCAGCGAAAAACTTGGTTAACTTTCTGGATAAAACTGGTCTTGCGTTAACTAAATCCTTCGTACATGCAAACAATCACATTTTCACATGATGTTGTTGATGTCCATGTAATGTAGAAACAGTATGGACAAAAAAAGAGGCAAAATGTGGAACTTTTTAATGGTGAATTTTATGTATTTTTTTAAAGTTTTATTTATATAGTGCGCACCTGTTAATATGATCACGTCGGGACTCGGAGTTTCTTATAACAATAACCGAATGATAACCATATACGAAAAAACCCGGTTCGGAACTACTGTGACCATACATATCGTTTTGTCAGACGGGAAGTGTGGTCAAGAGGCATTGGTGAAACGACATAATTATGTTTTTCTTTCGCACAAAATTGGTTGCAAAATGTTCAGTCATTCCCTTTTTTCCCGTAACGAGACTTCTTTTTTTTGTTGCCTCTATGCTAAAATACTGCATTATTTTTATTCGGCCATTATGAGGCGTTAGAACTGGAAATGCAATCTATATCACGAATTCTGGTACTTTTTTATAGTGTTCGATAGGTTTCGGGAAAGCAAATTGAAGTATGGGCAACTGTGAAGAAACTGATCAAGAACTGAATTGAAGGCTTTTTGCCATACTTTTGCCTTTATTATACTAAGGCTATCGCGAAAGCACTGCTCCACATTTACATAGATCACAGCGAATACTGCGGACCCATTAAGGAGTACGTTAATGTTTTTTAACAAGGGAGGGAGTTAAGGACACCTCTCTCTTTCAGCGTCCTACATAGTCTTGCAGAATGATAATGATAACTTACAGGGAAAAAATACGTTTGGTTAAATCTTAGTTTCAGAGAGTGCAAAAAAAAAAAAATTAAAGATTTATCATGGAAATTTCATACTACATCAATTCATTGACAAAAAACACACAATTAAAAAAGAATACATCTTTCTCTTTCCTTTTATCAGTATCATCTGATTCAGACCAGTCACTTCCAGAATTACTACTTTGTCTTTCCGGTAGCTATAAGAAAAGCAGAAAATCATGATCTTCGTTGTCAGAGTTTGCATTGTGTGTTTCCACCACCTCATATTTATTGTCCGAAACATGGTTTAGTACTGATGATATATCATTGTTTTGTTCTCATACATCCGATTTCTAAGAGCCATTTCTACACATTGTGAAGAAACATTTGTTTCCTAGGAAGATCTCAAAGGAGATGGTGGCATGAAGGGTTATGAAATGTCAAACTAAAACAAAGACTGAACTTGGCAGGTAGACGATCAGTAAAAAAAAAGTATTTTCAACTTGGATAACAGAGGCTATTGCTAAATAAGATATAATGTTTTGATTGGGGATATATACTGTCGCTGCGAATATACTTTTTAGATTTGCCCAGTAATACGATGCAACAAATAGCATTGTTTTGTTTATTTTTCTTATTTGTATGTTACTCGTGATTATATGCTGTGTTGTGTGTGCGCCATCAGGGAATGATGGGGAATAAATCTAAAAACAAAAGTATATCAATGCCCACCACAAGGAGAAAACATACAATTTACAAGAGCAGTCAATGATCTTGGCCATTCTAGGTATAGACGTCAATATCTCCCGGACAAAACCTCCGATATCTTGAAATTTTCGTACACAGAGACATGTACAGAAATATAATGAGAAGTCACCAAAAAAGTTTTTATATGTACAGATACTATAATAATAATACTATAATCAATAATGTCAAGATTATAGAGTTTTTAAAATCAAAAAGAAGTCAAAAAATGACTGGGCCGACCGTTCTAGTGTTAGAAAGGTTTTCGATTACGTGCAGCGATTTCGGACTATATTTTACGATGTTCTTTCTATTCATGAAAACCGAAACTGAACTAAAGATGATTTTTTTCCTAGGCCTTCCTTATTGCTCTCTTTTATGTATTTTAAACTGTTATGGAACTTTTCGGATAACACTGGTGCAGTCGTTATTACCGACATAATGATTTTAACACATTCTCGTCTTACATAATACAATAACACAACGCGCACTACCAAATCTCGACACATTTGGTAAATATTGCTTTCCTGTGCAGTCGTGAAAACGTATTAGTAGTTTCCGTTCTCCGTATTTCTTGTACAATTGCCATCTTTCGGTATCATCTCACTGCAAACGACTTACGGATTAGAATAATTCGGTTATTTTTTTTTATACGAACGAAATCGCTGTTCATGAAACGGCCCTTAGGATCCAGAGAAACAATTACGACAAGTGTTTAGAGAAGGACACAGAAAAAAAAGTACAATTTATTTGTTTTGATGTTTACTCCCGTTGGGTATACATCGAATGAAAAGCATGCACTTTGTTAAATGAATTTCAGGATGGTTCTTCGAGTAATGCAATTTTTTAAATGGACCTAATTAAATTGATATTAATTCTATGAATTTTAAACCGTATCGTTAAAGAAATAATCAGTATAATTTCATTACAAACAAGAAAATTATACTCCCGGTCAAAAACATAAATAAAAAAATAACATACCACCAAGAAAACTGAATGTGAAAGAAATTGGGCATGGTTCCTTGTGTTCGTTGTATTGTTATCAGCAATGAATGATCAATTTCGTTCTGAGATTTCGATCATTTATACAGTATACTATGACAACTGAACACTAGTGCCTTTGGGCAACCTTCGGCGTGGATATAAGATAAATATACGGCATGACATTGATGAAGACAAGCTCCGTATGACGGTCTGAAGTAGATATTCCATGCTTCAGTTCGTTCAGTTTTTCCATGTTTCTGTTTGATCTCTAGTTTCTGCACGCTCTCAGGTTAATAAATCTTCGTCCCAGCTTGACTTTTATGTGCTGGATTGACGATGTCTTGATCCTTTCTTCTTTCTTTTATATTTTTCTTTGATTCAAAATTGGAATCCGTTCACCCAGGTTCGAATAAATATTGCAGGATCAAGACAAGGGGTTTAGCAATCCATAAGATGAGAGAAAACAACACAACACTCCCATGAGCAAGTGAATCAGAGTCAAATTTTAAGGAAAAGAAGATATTTAATTTTTAACAATAGAAAATAATGGTGTAGGTAGCTACCTTTTAACAATTAAAAAGGTTATACAGATAAATGCAAACATCTACCAAATGAAGGTTAGATTTTCCGAGACAAAAAAAAACAACATCGCTTTACAATGATTTAAATAAAAAAAACTTACATATTATCGTTCTGTCTATTTATGCAAACTACAGTTGAAGCTCGAAAAGGTGAACATTCAGGTTTGTCCATAATGAAGACGGAATTTATTTTCCCGCATATTCTGCAGGTCACTGGCGGCTAGGAATCCTTCCTGTTGTTAGAAACACCTTTCAGGAGCAGGTTCGTAGGAGCACTCCTGTTGTTAAGAGCACCTCTCAGGAACAGGTTGGTAGGGGCACTCACCGACTGGCTACTATCGCTAGCTGGCTACTATCGGCCTTTTGGAAGGCGAAGCCGTCCTCTATCATAGTAATTGCTGGAATGACCATTGATCCAGACCCTCCATCCATATGATTTCTGCTCTTTCGTACAATCTTAACGATTGTACACACATTGATTAGCACATAGCGGTAGACGCACGCGATTTACTCGAGAACACAGGAGTCGTGAATACTCGAGGCACATAGTAAATTCAAATCACCAGTGAACGAACATATATAACTCGCGCAAGCTTCAATTACAAGCGAGAGCAAAAAAAACTCTCCTCCGACAGTAGCGTAGAATTCTCGAAAAACTTGATAGAAATCATCTCCCGAGACTGCCAGCGAATTTTCCCAGAGGGTATGTTAAAAAGGCCCCTTGGCGATCCAAAACTATATGAAAATGTACTGAGTACAGGTCCTGAAGGGAACTATTCGGCGTTTTAATTTACCGTTGGCGAAGAAGGGAGAGAGAGGGGGAATTGAGGTACAGCAGAGAAAGGGGAAAATCTTAAGGGGACCGTTAAGACCTTCGGAGAAATTCTTCTCGCCAAGGACCCTTAATCACACCCCCTGAAAAACAAACATTACCATATATGGCTCGATGACCATCTCTTTCACTCTCTTACAACCCTTTGTAATTCGACCCGTGTTTCTCATCTGGGGCCCCAAGGCAGCAGTACCGTGTACAACTGTATCTTAAGGCCTAAACTTTCTATAGAATAGATTTTGCTTTCCACTATTATTATTATTATATGCACCATAATATATACAATTAAATATCGGTATAATCAAATGATTAATTATGCCACTGTACAAATAAAACATAAGACAAAAATCTATTCAATATAATAATCTTTTCTTTTCTCTACCATTAAAACTATTTTAAGATTAAGTTAATGTAATGTTATGATGAATTTTGACAATTCAACATAACAACGATGAGCCTAATGAGTGAGTTTCAACTTGAAGCAGACATTCTTGAGAAACTTTTTCCTCACGTGGATGACCATTACGATACTGAAAAATGGCTTCTAAAAGCGCTGCAATGAGGGATAAAACAAGCGCCCTAGTGGCGTGGTGGTATGATGCTTGTCTACCACCTTGAAGATTGCTGTCACGGTCCTGGGTTCGAACCCGAGGAAGGATATAGATATTTTCCCTAACGAACTTGAGGCGACCTCGAGTAGACAGCACCTTCATCCAATCCATCGCATTAATGGCAGTAAATTGCAATATAGCGATATAGCCAGAGTTGATGTTTGTAGGGGTAGGGGTAAAATATGTGTCCGCCACATTTCCTGGACAGATAATTTGTTGTTTTGTTTTCCCTAATCACGAATAGAGATGGCTGGCTGTCACAAATGATGGCTTCCCAGTATAGCGCTTAGAAATTCTGACAATCTTAACATTACCAGCCAATCAGAGTCTAGTCAACTGCGACGTCATAGAAACGTCACAGTAGACCGCGAGGCTACCGCAACTTTTGATCCATTTGGCGCCAAAATCTTTCCTGGCGACATTTCATAATGGACATACTAAATTCAACTGCAGCTCGACAGCCACGATTGGTACCGTTGGAAGTTCACGGGACTCTTAAAACGAAGGTTATGAGTTCGAGTCCCTTCGAACCCATCAATTTTTTTTTTCCTAACATCTTCTTTTGAAAAATTTAATTTCTTATTACATTTAATTTCTTTTAACCGTTGCATATAAATATGATTTATTATATTATAATTCACCACAAATTGTCAGATGCGCGGGAATGGGTGGGGCGTGGTTCCCAAACAGCGAACTTGGCGATACAGGGGAATGGGGGGGGGGCACCCTCGTCCAATAAGTTATCGTTTATTGAATCACTAAAAATTTTTTTAATTTTTTTTTATTTAATCCAAATGTGGTTTAATTGCATCAAGTTGACAATAATAACGGCTCCGAAGCGAGCGCCCAGCCAAGCTGGGCCCTGCTATCATTTATTGATTCATAATGATAATAGGTTCATTAGAAAACCAAACATAGAGCTTGTGTTTTGGCAAGCCACTGTATTTATTGCATGTCAATATAATTATTCTTATATAATATATATCATTATTATTATGATTGTAATATTATAGTATTGTTAAATTATATCATTGCAAATGAGACGTAATGACAAAATAATAGTGAAATCGTTAATACACGCTGGGTTTGGTGATAAGTTGCCAAACATAGCAGCAGGAGGTACACTTCCAACGTCACAAATGCTTGACTCTGATTGGCTGTAACGAGGATCATCAGAATTTCTAAGCGTAAGTGGCTTCCCAGACTACCACACCAGCGGTGTGGTTGTGGCGGTATGGCGAAAGAATAAGCACAATTCGTGCAGTGACTCATGAGGCGCCATTACTTAACACGATCGTCATTGGACGCCAAAAATAATCGTGATTCATTGCTGAAGACGATACGGCACCAATCCAGAGCTAACCAAATTCATTCCTTCAGAGGCCACTGCAAATTAAATCGAGACGGTGTTGGGCTGTCAATGGCCCAAATCAAACGGATGCTATGAGAACAAACCTCTTTGCCCAAGCTGTGGAATTGATCTGGTGCGATATACGTTTCCTTCACTAATACGTCGCCTGCAATTTGATGGTTCGTGCATACGCCATTGGTGCTGCTATGGCTTGTCTACAAATGAAGCGGTCTGCGGTGCTGTTGGTTCACCTAGGCTGTTCGGAGCCAGTTTGAGGCGTGTCCGTGATTTCATGCATCTACGGTGACCAGCATCTTCTAACAGCTTGGTCAGAAGGGACAAGTCCGCGCAATACGTCAATATGTTTATGCGACCGCGTTCAAAATCCTTCAGTACGTAAAATGTCTTTGAATGCGTTTCAGAGACATCTTCAGCAATACCTCATCGAACGAAATCAGAGGTGGCAAACGCAAAATCATTTCCTGAATTCGTTTTGGGAAGCATCGAAGGAAATGATTTCACACTTTCTGACGATGAATCATTTTCATAAGTACATGTAATGTAAATGCCTGCTAAGAAAAACATAACTGACAGCAGTTTTCCTCCTTCACTTTCAAATATCTACATCGAAAGCAACACGTGAATTTTCATATTGAACCAACAAGACAGTTTTTTACTACTATATCAAGGGGCAAGATTTTATTACATGTGATTAATGTTCCCCTATTTTCTGCATCTCTTGTTTATTATTCACAGATTTATTTATGTTAAAAGTTCAAAAGTTATTGTGATTGAATTATTTGTTCTGTCGAATTTGGTATTTGTTGATTGGAATTCTCATGCGCTACATTGGCAAAAACGTGGAAGAAAAATACTTTTGCTTTAGGTCCAGGCCTAGTGTACTTTCAGAAACGTTTTTACTATTTCGGCCAGTCTCTGTGGTGTTTCACCCGATGAAAAAACAAAAAGACGGCCTACGTTTTCAACTCTTCAATTTATTCATTAGTTTCAACTAAAACTTAGAATTTTATTTTATTGATTTCGTTTTTGCGCTAAGCTATATGCTTTCAAATGTATCTTCGTCGTTCATACAGGTGGAATCCCATATATTCTGCCAATAAGGTGATAGACGAGCTGAAGTAAATGATAAAACACTCCACCAAACCTGTCCTATCACAAACCGTTTCCGAGTTATGGTGGATAATCGATTATGGAAAAAATATGTGTCAAGTCAAAAAAACCTTAATTTGTGATGTTTCTCGGAGATATACATGCAAAATATGAACAAATTTAGAAAGAACGGAAAACATCAAGGTGAAATCTGTTTTATCGAAATATCTGGATTTATTCACGAGGTTCAAAATTGCCACCAAAATATTATAAAAAAAGTATTTTTCTCTTTCCTAAAAAGTGCGAGGAAAGAAAATATATTTATATCTCCTTCGTTTTCTGTATAGCAGGGTTAATACATTTTGAGCATTTTCAAAAAATGTCAAGTTATACGTTTGGTGAATTTTGCAGGATTTCGAAGTGATGTTATCAATTTTTTAAGTGTTAAAACTCATTCATTATGGGTCATATAAAAAAAAAACTAAAAAACACTGAAAACTCTTATCCGTATTAGTTTTTCACAAAGAATCACAGTATTGGGCGGTCGATATTTACCGCCCTATATATACACACACACACACACACACACACACACACACACACACACACACACACACACACACACACACACACACACACACACACACACAAATAATTATTTTAAGAAAAAGGAAAAAAAAACTGAATTTTATCAGAGTGAAATAGGACCTATGCAGTGGGTCTTCATCAGGGGGTACTCCATGCGTGGTTCGAAAAGTGTAGGCGTTTCTGAAGTGTGGTTATGCCTAAATGCATTAAACATGCCAACTGTTGTTCCCCGATGCCTGCCTTCTCAAAATCATGTTGGACGAAAAAAGACAAAGAAAAAATTTTAAAAATACAAAATTAGAAAAAAAATATATACAGAGCTTCAGATTAGAAGCTCAAAGAATCATGAGAAAAAAAAAATATATATACGACCTGCTATGTTCAAGTGCCCTTGCCATTCTTTTCCTACACTTCCATGAACAAAAATCAAAACTGCAATACAACTTTGTTGGTTTTCGTTACATTAATGATCTAATCATTTTCAACCAATGCAATTTTAACAGCATTTTCCCCCAACATCTATCCTGAAGAGCTTCCTCTGAAGGAAACCACAAAAGAAGACATAATAATGTTCCTGGGTATAAAATATACAAAAACAACAATAAAATGGAAACAGGTGTTTATGACAAAAGAAAAGACTTCGATTTTTCTGTTAACAGTTTAAGCCACTGACATTCAAACATCAACACCCAAATATTCAGAAACACATTCATTTCGCGAATTTGTAGATTCGGACACATTTGTAATAATAAACAGGAATTGAATACATCACTCCTCAATCTTTTCGAAACTGCATCTGGCAACAGTATTCCAACCGCCTTCTTCAACGACATTTCCGGAAAAACCGTCAACAAAACAGGCTCTCGTGAGGTATGTCCGGTGATTTATTGACTACATTTTTGATTTTTTAAATTTATTTTTGACTTTTTAAATTTATTTTTGACTTTTTAAATTTATTTTTGACTTTTTAAATTTATTTTTGACTTTTTAATTCATTTTTTACATTTTTCATAATTCTTGTAAAACATTCACTGTAATTTTTTTTGTTCCTGTAACTTTGCATATATTTATTTTTTCTCATGCTTCATTGACCTTATAATCTGAAGCTCTGTATATTTTTTTTCTAACATTGTATTTTTAACATTTTCTCATTGTCTTTTTTTCGTCCAACATGTTTTTTGAGAAGGCAGAAGGGGAACAAGAGTTGGTATTTTTTATGCATTCAGGCATAGCCACCCTTCAGAAACACCTACACTTTTCGAACCATGTATGGGGTTCCTCCTGATGAAGACCCATTGCATAAGTTTTATTTAACTCTCAGTTTTTTTCCTTTTTTCTTAAAATATATATTTTTTTGTAATTTCTTTTATATATATATATATATTTTTTTTTCTTTTTGAAAGAACAAGTGAGCAGCACTAGCGCTTTTGTTATTCAAAAGATATTTTTTCACTACTTCTCCATTTTTTATCTCCATTTCTCTTGTATTTTTTATACCGAGTGGGCAAAAAGTCAGTAAAAAGTTTTAAAAATTTATAAAAACGAAAAAATAATAGAAATGACAAACGGTTTGCAGAGTTAGCATTGCTAGATCACGGGGATTTTTTAACACTGGAAAATAAAAACTCAAAAAACAACGGATAGGTGGAGATACACGAGTCAAAGAAAAGATACGCAAATAACGAACAGAATGCTGCCTCCAAATCGTTTGTTACAAATACAAATACAAATACAACGCCACAACAGGCAAATTGCCCAACGAGGTCGCTGACTTAAGAACATCATGGATCCCCGAGCCATTTTTTGGAGGCCCTACCTACTACTGCTACACCACACATGCACCACCCCCCCCCCCCGCGGAACCCCCCAACGAACCCCCAACGAATCGGTGCATGCGGGAATGTGCGTGTACGTGTAGTGCAACCTGACGTAAAGTTTGTTTCTGTGTAATGCTTGTTATGTGTAGTGCTGTCATCTGCCCCCAGTTTTACTAACTATGAGTGAAGTGTTATGGTTGAATGATTTATCGTTGTAGGACTGTTGCTCTCTGTGGCGAGACTTTTTAACGGGGAGATCGGCTCGCATTTGCGCCTTGAAGTTGGGAACCACAGAAAACCAACTTCAGCCGACCACCACTGTGGGGTTCGAACCCGGATCCTCGCATCACGAGTCCGGCACTATAACCACTCGACCACCACAGCAGCAGTATGTGTTCCACATGGCCACCACCACCACTGGGGATAACACATTGCAGGCGAGTCACAGATCCAGCAAGGGCAAAGAGCAACAGGGCTCATACACGGGTTACAACGGTGAAGTGGTTGTGGATTAGGAGCGCAAGTTCTTAGAACCGTCTCGTTCGCATATTTCCACCGAAGTCGCTCGTACTAGCGTCATCTATCGGTTGTTTTTTTTACTGCCTTAATTCCCTTGACCTAGCCATGCTAACCATGCAAACCGTTTTGTATTTCGGTTATTTATCCGGTTTTTATTCATTTTTAAAGTTTCTGCGGGACTTTTTGCCCACCCTGTATATATATAAGATACATATACATATATATGAATATCGCTAAATGAAGATAAATATTCATTCACTCATTATGTGGATAGCTGACGAAAACTTCATTATATACGTTCAGCTATCACAACGCAGATAACAAAACGGTAATCCTATTTCAGAATGAAGCTGGAAATCCCTTTTCTCTTGGGGTTACCGAATCTTTCGCCTCCATTGATAAACCAATTCTATTACATTAGATGCATTGGTTTCTATTGCTTCGCGATGATGACGGATTTTCTCTACTCATCTAAATCATCGTCAGGAAGATAATGAATAGGAAATGATACAGATGATTTTAGGGAATCTGAAAATAAGTTTGCAGTACGAGCTAATAGGAGCAGTGGTATATTCCATTATCATTGGAATTCCGCAGACGAATGTGTACGGGGAACATGAACGGTTAAGTAGTTGAAGTGGAATATTTCATTAGAAATATATATTACAATGCAGTTTTATGGGCATTGTATTATATATTATTAACTATATTAGTTTTTCCGTTCGTGGTATATGCTTTTATATTGGGTTGCTGCATTTTGGTATATCCTATTGTATCCATATTTTTATGGACATCTTTTTTTCACACACTTTGTTGTACATTTTTCCCCTTGCGGTGTTTGTATTTGCAAAAAATGAAAATTTGTTTGGAAAGATGGCTCCACAGTAAGAGTTGTCGAAAAAAATAATTTATAGTTCTATTCTAGACCGAACTCTTGTAATCCTTCTTTTGAAAAAAACTAATTTATATAAGTCATTCTTCATTTTTCGATTTAAAAAAGAAATACGAGATCGGTGCTCATCGCTTTATCAATAATCCAAAAATGTTGAATATGATAATAACGAATAAGCTGACATAGTTACGTAGATGCCAAACGCCATTCGTTCAAGTTTTGATACCGCAATCAGTGTAGAAGGGCATAAAGTTATACTTTCCTATAGGGAATCTTAAGATGCAATAATAATCTTAAGAATCTTAAGACGATACTTGATCATTACCCTTCCTTTAACGAGATAAATGGCCGAAAGTTCATGTAGAAAGATTTCTCAAAACTGATGTGTTTATTTGGAAACGTGAGAATTGTACTTTAGATTAGACTATGAAAGAAAGCGAACATAATTGGGCAGTAATAATTATTGTAATTTATGGTTATCTAATATCATATATAATTTTCTTCGAAACTTCGAATTACTGATGATAAGTAAATGTGAGAGTCAAAGGAAAACAAAAAATCATCATTATACTGGGGAGATGTATCTTAGAATAATTTTGTAGAGAGAGAGGATTTGAAACTAGCTAGCGCGTTGTAAAATAAGAATATTATAAATTGCAATATACATGTGTAGGCAAAGGTGTGGAAGTTATGGAAAATATTGGGAGAGCTCAAGAAATATTGGAGCAGGGGGAAGGAGGGGCGGATTCAAACTCAATATTTATATAGGTATTATCGAGAATGGTGGCAAATATTGAACATGAGCTCGTGGCTCATGGGTCGTATGGACACAAGTAAGTTTACACGATAATTCGGCATTATATAATTCACTAGCAGTTTATTTGGCACGTATATAGAGTTATTTGGCGATATTATATTAAGTCCAATAGTTCTTTTTCGACAAGACATGCTTGAGAACTATTTTTTTTTTTTTTTCTGTTTCACTCCACGTCGCCGATTTATTCATGGTACTAGAATATAAATGCTTAGTTAGAGTGGATGGAGTTGAATTCACGTGCGTTGGAAATGCTTAAATCCCCGGGCGCTGGTGCTCGGCTTGAGCTTCGTGTAAAACTTCTAATTTTGGGAAAACTTCTTTTGAATAAACTATGGTTTGCTCGAACTTGTCTCGTTTACGAAGTGGAATCGCATACGAGTATTTTCCCCGTAGAACCACTGTCTCTGCTTGAGATCCAAGACTACTCCAGCTTTATCTAGAATGTTGGTTCCCAAAACAGTCCTGTTACCAATGATTCCATGTAGGACAATAAATTTCGTCCTTAGCAGCTTCCATTGGATGTTGTCCAATACCGTTGTGGTCAACATATTCACCGTTGATTGTTGTCCGTTTGTCACACTCATATTGACAGTTTTGACTCCTATTGACAAAGTTTGGTGTTTTGCTCTTTCAAAATAGGATGTAGAGTATCACTTGCGACACATTGCGTAGCACCACTGTCGGCACAGAAAATTCCCACTTTTCCATTCGCATGAATTTTCAACAACACTAGAGGGGGGGGGGGGGTTTGTTACAGATGTACATGAATTCAGTTCAACTGACCAAACTGAGCGGTTGTCTCTGTGTCTTCATGATTACAGGTTGGATACTGCGTTATAATTACTCCAGGATATACACATCCATGGCAGCTTACAGGTCATTGTTCATCCAGGCTGATCATGGGAAGTGTCTGTCACGAAAGGTCTGGGGAATAACTGGTTTTGATGACGTCCATGGATATTTCCTTAGTGGTTGCTTCCGACGATCCTCGAGATGGTACAGCTGATTGAATTTCTTTGTGATCGTACTCCTAACATCTTCATACGCGTCGAGTTTCTCAGCTAGTTCAGATGGCGAGATCAACATGGCCCATACATCGATGAAATGTTATTTCACTTGCGGAGTGCACTTCTTCATCTGATCAGCTATAACTAGATTGATCAAGTCCTCGAATGTTATGACCTTAACTTCTGCTAACCATAGATACGTATTCAACTCGAAATAAAAGTCACTCCATGAACTCTCCGATGCTCTACAAAAAGTTATCGAAATCTGTCTGCGTGTAGCTTAAATCGCTTCAACAGCAGTTCCTTGACATACCGGTATTCCTTGAACTTGCCATCGGGCTCCTTGGCACAGACTCCTTCGGTAAGCTATTGATGATATACGTAATCCACAATTCTTCCCGAGTCTGGTGCAATCTCATGAGTCGTTCGAACAGGACCAAAAAGCAACGAAATGTCGTTCGGTGATTCAAAACGCGAAACTGACAATTTGAAGTCTAGATTTGTCACAGCCAGTCGAACAGAAGATTGGAACTTCTCCGCTTCTATCCTCAGTTTCTCGAGTTCGAACAGCATTTCTGCTCACCGGTTCCTCTCTTCATCGAATTCTCTCTTTCTCTTCAACATCTTCTCGTCGAATTCTCTCTTCTACGAGAGTGTCTGTAGTAGTCCTTTTGCTCAGACCTCGTCGTATTCATCACTGGACGTAATAAGTTTCTTCAGCTCTATTCATCTCGGGTTCGGTAGGTTCGGCCATCTCTTCGGCAAGGCGTCAGAGTTAATCATTTCGATATTTCGCAAAATACATCAATTCCCACTCGCTTGTTACCTATTCAGAATGTTCGCTTAGCTAAAAACACTCACTCGCCTATTTTGAAACGTTGGATGCCAATGTGACAGTCGATGAGGTGTATACGGAGTGACAAACATGGAAAATTCCTTTATTATAAGTTAATACAGAACACCTCTACGTTAACATGCGATACTGACAACCCTTCACCATGAAGGTTAAAATCGAAGTCCTCGAGAATGTCTTCGGCTCTCGATACCACTTAAATCTCACGTGTCTGGTATTACTGTGTGTCCTTGTCAACAGCTTGCCTGCTACAATATATGGATTCTCGAACAACTCTTTTTCTCTAATGCGCTCTCAAAATGGACACCTATAGTAATCGCAAGCGCTAGACGTCAGGGGCCCTACCACCCCCCATGCTTATGAAAGGTTAGCCGAGAGAAACTGTCTAGCGATCGCGATTACTATATGTGTCCATTCTGAGAGCTCAATAGAAAGCTCTAGTTGCTTTAAATACATTAGAGAAGTATTTTTAAGGAAATTTCTGTATTATACCGGGATTACACTATAAAAGTTTCTTTATGAAATCTTACAAATACAACCAATAAGGTTTAAGGCTGTATTGGAGGGAATGCAACCAATACATTTATTTGCTTCTTTTTTTTTGTTCAAGTTGTGTTAAAAGAGCTTTTATCACACTTTTATAGTGTAATTCTGGCCTTACATTCATTTTTATTTCTTGAAAAACCACATTTATGCTGAATTGAATCATAGCATAAGGACTTTTTCTATTTTAGCTCATTATATGCCAAAACTCTATTATTTAATTTTTTAAAATATACATTCAAGAAAATTATAACATGGATAAAATAAGAAAGGAAACCTATTTATATATAGGAAGAATTATTAAACTAAAATAAATCATTGATTATTAGTTAAATTAATAATTATTTATTATAATAATATTCCTAATGAATTTGTGACGTTCTAAAGCAATCAGTTCAAAATCCAGGTACAACAATCAAAACTAAAAATTCCACTGCAAATTGGAAATGAAAACAAGCGTCCCAAAAAAAAGGGGGGGGGGGACAATAGTAACTGATGGGTTAATTACGAATAAATGTTCCCAATTAGCTTCAAAACTGTTTTATTTTTCTTTAGTAGAATCTAGATTAAATTATGACATTGCATGTTGAAGTAGAGCTTCAGCAATCTTTTTACAACTTCCGTCACACATAATTCCTTTACATTTTTTTCAAACATTTGTATGTTTATAAAAGTTTATAAATGTTTTATAAGAGTGGTCATACCAGTCTAAACTTAGATCAAATCTTGGATACAATTTAACTTTCATACAGGTACTCAAACTAAATGGAACTAGTTTTGAAATTAATTAATTTACTTCCACAATTTAGGACGGAACAATCTTCTATATTATGCACATCTTTTTTCTGTTTATTACAAAGCTAAAATTGTGGTTGTTTACTCAACAAAAAATTAAATTGTCTGTTTGATACTGTAATTTAATTGTTATTATTCTCGAATTTATATCACAACAGACGTGAAAGTATTTATCCTAACAAACCTAAAATATGTTCACTATTTTCATTCTATAACCATTCATTCTGTAATAAATTTATAAAACGTACAGTTTGTTCAGTGCATAGACATTTATTATGTAACTCGACTGTACTTAGAGGTCAGAAAAATGTGAATAGAAACCGGTTTTGGTATAAAAAGGGTGTTCTTGATGGTATGGGCGAAGGCAGAAAGAACATTTATAGAACTTTTGTCTATCCGGCTTTTCTGTTATCCGAATGCCCTTCAGCCACATTAGGCTCCAGAGTCTACTGTACCAAGTTTGAATGAAATACGCGCACCAAAACAAAGCTACGCAATTATGAGTAGTGTCAGATTAACAATTATCGACTATGACCCCTATAACAATTATCGACTATAATCCCTATAACAATTATCGACTGTAATTCCTATAACAATTATCGACTATAATCCCTATAACCATTATCGACTGTAATTCCTATAACAATTATCGACTATAATCCCTATAACAATTATCGATAATTCCTATAACAATTATCGACTATAATCCCTATAACAATTATCGACTGTAATTCCTATAACAATTATCGACTATAATCCCTATAAAAATTATCGACTGTAATTCCTATAACAATTATCGACTATAATCCCTATAACAATTATCGACTATAATCCCTATAACAATTATCGACTGGGTTTTCTTTGTATGATCTTTATCAGAGATTCTATGTGTGTGATATCCTTTTATTTTAACACCAGCATAGACATCTGTACTACACAATGAGTTAAATTAAGGTTCTGTACTCAGAAAATTTGAATGCAAAATATGGTGAGTGTGGGTTATAAAATGTTTTTTGCCTTATCTTGCATTTTTCCAAGACGTTCTCGCTTCTTTGGGCTTTTATTCAAGAGCAATATGTGCTCCGATGAGCAGAAGAATTCGGGTGCAATGAATCGTCGTCGAAGGGGGAAAAAAAAGTCTACAGAGGAAAAAGATGGAGAAATGCTTAAGGTTAATAATTCGGCCATTTTTGTGTGCAAGTAGGAGCTCTTCAAAAGACCAGATCACGGGGGGTAATTGGTTTTTCTTTGAGCAAAAGACCGCTAAATGGCACCGAGGTAATATGGCCTTTGGGATCACCCACTGTTCTTTAGTGCTGAGCTTTCGAGATGAGGCGTTCCGTAACGGGCTTGGAATGACTTTCTTATGAGATTTCTTGGGTTGTGAGCTCGTGCGCAACTCCTTCTTCTTCTTCGTTCCTCTGTCGAATCGAGAATGACCAAGAGGAATAGCATCTGCTTTTTCACGTCCTTTAATGGCCGGGAATATAAAAGCAAAAGCGCTATTGCTCTCAAGGGCTTGTGTTAAAAAGGATTTCGAGCATCTGAATTTCACTTTTTATTATCTTCAACTTTACAAAAAAAAAGTAAAAAGAGAGTAAATTGAGCATGAACTACTTCAGTTCATGTTCACATTTTCAGTCCCTTGAATGGCTTTCGTTATTTCGGCCATTACCATCGAATATGCACAATCTCCATTATCAATGCTATTATTTCTGACATTTTCGAATGATTATCTATTAAGAAATGCTTCTTAAATTTGATTACAACATTTTTTCCCCGTTATGATTACTCATGAATATCATAGCTGGTCAAAAATTGAGATTATAAAACATCATCTTGCAATTTATCCATAATTTCACACTACAACGCAGTAACAAAATTTCCTGAAATAAGAATTTTTCTTATGCTAACATAAATATTGGTGGAATAGAGGTCTTATCATGATCTTTGCTGTTCGCCAGCATTACTTTCGCACCCCTTTCAAAGTTGCGTTTTTAAAAAAAGCTCATTGGCATACACTCTCCGATCAATCTGGCATTTCTATGGATTTTGCTGCATTTATTGCATCGTTTATTAGTTGGCATTATATGTGGGATGTATGAAAAGACTTTCGCAGGAAAAAAAAGCTCCATTTTTCATAGCACTGGCACTTTCAGCTATGCTCGCCAATATTCCTCTTCCGAGCTACTATAATATTTTGTTTGAAAATTGTAGGTTTATTCATCAACTGATGAGAACATCAAACCTGATGGACAACTGCTACCATGTAAACCATGTTGTTCGTAATTCAGTGCAAGGTGAGTAATCGTGGACAAAAGAAATGCTTGATGGCAGCCGATTTTGAAATCATATCGGATCCCATATTGTTAGTAAACAGAGAAAATCTAGGTCTTCCGTATCAGACTCAGAGTACCTGAGATCGTGGGCAAATCAAATGATTATAATTCTACTATGCTCTTCTATGACTCTACTATGTGTACCGAACACGTTTTAGGCCGAATAAATTGCATGTGTGCAACCTGATGACATCGGTATTAAAGATTCCTATCTTACATGCATACTTTACAATGTTCGGGATTCGACAGCTCCGTGTGATTTTATATTCCGCTCATGGTGTATCTTTGCAAGTTTCCCAACCGTATAATACTTTAACACTAGAAAGACCGGAATATACGTTATACCTAGAGGGCCGCTAGTAGTAATTTTCACTGCTGCTTCTTTTTACTACAATATATATATATTTAATCACACTAAATTTTTGCAATAAAAAAATAAGAAGCATCATCTCGCACGGTTTATTTGTTAACTTTGCAGAAATTTACTTTCCTGAAGCATACAGGATGTCCATAAAATGACTTTCCAACTAACTTTGAATATGAAAATTTAGAGGGCAACTGTGGCCAAGAATTGTCATGAAAAAAAGATAGATACACGTTGCATTTACATCGTGCATTGCCCTATTTTTATGACATGTACCTGCATATTCGCACTGTCTAGGCTATAGACAACATAGTGACCGTAAATTTGCACATTGATGAAAAACTAGAGCACTTGTAAAATTTCATTCTACAAACTAATTTATGAAAAGTGAACGATTATAAAATAATTCTTCGTCATTATGTTCATACATCAGCATCATCTAATTCAGAGACCAGTCACTTCTTGAATCGCGGTCGTTGTAGTTAGAGTTTGCATCGTAAGTCTCTTGACCTTCAGATTTATGTCTGAAATATCATTTAGTACTGATAAAATATCATTATTTTGTTCTCATACATTGGTTTTCTGAGAGCCATTTCTACACATTGTGAATGAACCTCTGTTTCCTAGGAAGCGTCCAAAGCAGACGGTGGCATGAAGTTATGAAATGTCAAACTAAAACAAAAACTGAGCTTGACAGGGGGACGATCAAAAAAAAAAAATGTTTCCTCGACTTGGATTACAGAGGCTATATCTAAATAAAAATACAACGCCACAACAGGCAAATTCCCGACGAAGTAGCTCAGGAAACGGTGCCCATAACAAATATGGGTTTCGTGCATTTCTAAAATATTATTCTCTCTCTCTTTCTCTCTCTCTCTCTATATATATATATATATATATAGAGGTTATTATAAAATATTATACAATGACCATAAAATATAATTATGGATTTCTCATTCTAAGTATGAATAGCTTCCCGATTTACCCCAACATGTTTATCGTATTCTTTTTAAACGTGCCAATTGTGTTAGAATTCACAAACCTCCGGAGTAAGCCATTCAATTTATTAACGACCCTAATAGAGAAAAATTCCCTGCTACACCATAACCTAGAATTGTCCCTTTCTAATCGATACTGGTATCCCCTTGTCAAAGCAATCGATTGACGTGCGTATTAAGCCGAGAAGTGTTAGTTGAATTGTACTGACACTTCTCCTACCTATGTAGCGTCCGTTGTGATGGACGTATTTCATTGAAACTTGGTAAAAATACGTTCTCTGGAGAACAGGAAAAATACAACTGCGATGGGATGTGCCACTTTTTTCACCTGGTGGTCAAAAATTGAACTATATTTTTATTCAATCATTCTATTGTTAATCACCGTGTATTCATTTCAATAAACTTATATATTATTATTTTTTTACTTAGAACTTACTTCAACCCTAACCTCTATCATAAAGCTGTCGTTACATTCGACATATAATGCTGAGAATGTTAGTTGTTTGTCAGCATTCTAAAGACCCCGAACAAGGTAAAGAAATATTATAAATAACAAGTAAAGTCATCCGTTCATTTGTTTACTCGCATTTTTTGCATGGAAAAAAAAATTGCAGAAAAAGAAAGTAATCTCCGCATATCGTAAAAACAAAGCTTTCTCAAAAATGAAAAGGAATATGACAAATCATTCAAACGTTCTCCGGTTTTCAAGCCAGCTCAAGTATCTCCTCACTATCTCCATTCTATTTATTTATTTTTTTTTTGAATTCCCAACTTGTTTTTCTTTCGCCCGTACGTAGATGATACTTCCTCTATTATATCCTTTTCTTCCCCATACCTAACCTTCCATGTCCTTTCCTAACCCATAATACTATCACAAAACTGGGGAAGGATATGAGATGATCGGCAAAGTCATTTATGTTCAATACACGTTGTGTAACGACCACCATACGGTCATCAGAAAATGCAATTTTCTTTCACGGACCGAGGTAGAAGGAGAAAAATTGAGAGTTTAGGGAGGGGGAGAGCGAAACTAGCGTTGTCATGTTACGGTGTGTTGTTTGCAATGCTCAAGATAAAGTGATGACCTGAGCAGATCTTGTAGAATAATACTCCTAAGAAAAAACGAATTCCTGCTCTTTATTTTCCTCTTGCGAGATTTATTTATTTTTTTCTTCCCGAAATAATTCTTCGTTCCTCTTGAAAAATTGAACAAGAAATTCAGGTAGAGGCAAAAAATTGCTTCAACGCATTTTTCTTTCTGTGTTTGCGTGAGCAGTAAATCATACAACAAAATTGAACTTATCTTATATATAATTCTATTCGAAAAACTTCTGAAAAATTATTCGACTTTATCTCGTGTAACTTTGTCCATAGTGAAATCATTAATTATGTTGTCGTTATTATTTCTACCGGAGATTGTGCATGATTGATTACCGCAAGTGTCGTTGGTAAATTTGATAGATACTTGAAATTTATCGCCTTTATCTGTGATTATGCATAATACCCTAATGTGATTGGCGAATTTAATAAATATGAAAAAAATTGTAGTTCTAGTATGTGTGATGAATGTAGTCGGACCCCGATATAACGGTAACTAATTTTACGATCTTACACTGATATAATAATGCAATACGCATATGAATTTTAACCCAATGCGAGGTTTGGGTATAACGCATAATCACCGCTAAAAATCGTAATTAATCGCCGGTAAAATTTATTTATTTAGGGAAATTTATCGAATATACCAACGACGCTTTGGTATTATAATCGCCGGTAAAAGTGATAATGTAGGGATATTTATCAAACTTTACGAAAGTCTCAGCGGATGCGTAATAACCGGTTATTATGTGCATAATAGCCGGATTCATCACATTTACCGCAGCATATACATTTCTGAAATAACTTTTCTGTGATATAAGATGAAACATCATATATCCATGTCTAAAACGTGGATGGCATTAAAGCGCTTCTTTGGTATTGATAGCTCTCGTGTAAGGCAAAGGCTAATTAGTTTGCTTGTGCTCCAAATGTGTCTTTCTTGGTTTCAAGAAGACATCGATCTCCTCAACGAGCGTTCAAAAATCAACGCTTGTTAGTTCCAGATTTGATAACGTATTCTGTAGTACGTACGTACTCGCGAAGAAGGAGATATTTTTGGAAAACAATCACGAATCTTCTCCTCTGGCATAGTTTATTATACAAGTATCTTGTTATGCAGTGCAATGGTGATTTGGCAGTCGGCGCGCTAACTGATAATTATTCTCCGAACGTTGCGTCCCCGTAATACGCTTTAATCGTTTCGACGCTATTTTCTTCCCGGCCATTCCTCTTTCGTAGGATGAGCGAGAGGGGGGGGGGGGTGAGTGTGGAAGGCGAAGCGCTGAAAATCATCTATTAGCTGCAACGATTAATGACCTCGAAGTGTTAGGGCGTGATTATTCATGCGCTTCTAAATCAGGCTTTTCTCTTTAAAACGCTGGAAATGAGAAGCTGCTAACACTGTATTTGGCTTGAAGATTTATCATAAAAACCAAAATAAATATTGTTTGAATATATTTCGTATATAATATATGCATACGTGTCATCATTATTTCCATTCATTAATTGATGATACTGACTTTACCCACGTTTATTTCTGCTTATTTCTTCGCCTGTTTTGTCAAAAATCTCACATTTTTATATAATGGAATTATTATAATTCACTGTATATATAAAACTTCATGCACTATATGTATTATGTACAGCTGTAATTTAAATTACACGATAAAACTTCGTTACGACGATACTCGATGTAACTGTAAATCCTTCTACAACGAATGAATGAATGAATGAATCCTTCGACAACGGCATTTTTGGGACATTTCTAAACCATTACATCGATATTTTATATATTTTACTCAAAATCGCCTTTAATATACTGCGCAATGTCCATTGGCAGCAGTGCGCATGACATTTTACTGGTGAACCGTTGATTCTAGAGGCATACTTCCAAATAACGCGTTGTACCCAGATGTTGATCTTGCAAGGGGTTGTGCAGTTATGGCAGTAAAAATAAAATAACTGTTTATACGGACAACTCGTGCCCAAAAACCCAATTTAAAAGCTATTGCCCCGTGTCTCCTGATGCCTACAAAAAAGAAAACACAATTTTTAATCAATATTTGCAAAGTTATTTGAGTTTAAAACAATGAAATAAAGTTGGAAATAGGACAACATTAGATGCGGATAAACCGTTTTACCCGCATTTTATATTTTACATACTATACCTGGTAAATGATTATTTTTTTCGAGTGAAAATTTTTGTTAAAATCAATCATTCTGAATTTAGAATAAATGAGAAAAACATAAATTTATTGCAATTTGACCATGAAAATCAATTTATGAACTTGCTAGATAATTTTTTTACTTTAAACCGCGAAAAAAATATTTGATCACCTCAGTTTTGAGCATAAAAGTGATCGATCACTATTTCAAACAAATTTGTTGACTCGAATTATGCAAATGAAACTGTTCGAGCAAGCGGACTAGACAACGTATAAAAAGTAAACCCAACGGGTTTTTATCATCAGAATTTTTTCTGCAGTGTAAGATATGGCTTGCAGAAGAGATATACGTATTTCTAATGATTATAAAAAACGAATAATTTCCATGCTGAAAGATGGTTTTTCTCAAAGGGAGGTTGCAAGAATCTTCAGCTGTGCACAAAGTACGGTGTGCTGTCTTTGAATGAAATATCTGTGGACTGGTGGTTTAGAAAATTTGGCGCGATCTGGTCGCCCTCGTATTACCACAAAGAGTGATATAGGTGTGTGGATGGCAGGAGGAGGGACGACATCTTTTATAAAAATATCTTTAATTTTAAATGTATACGGCAAGACTACCAATATTACAAAATAAAATAATACGAAAACAATCTTCCCTGACAACAACAAGCGTGCCCATCATCAGTGCGTTCCAAAACCCAACTAACTCTACATCCTTGACGATCTTGACTCCGCGGACGCCTATGACCGATTCTCCACAGGTAGTACCCCCGTCAGCGATAGCGAGAAAACTACTTTTTGACGACAATTTGAACCTGATTTTCTATTTGAGCGGGTGGTCATGAAGGTTTGGTCCTTGTCACTGTGAGTCTGTTGATCTTTGGAAGGCTTGTGGTTATGGAAGACCAGGTCATCACCGCAGATGTAAGCCGGTTTCACTCTGTACATGCTTACAGATACTGGTTGACGTTTCATTATTAGTTTATTATAATAAAAGTTATATATAATATATATATACCGATCTATTATATATTTTATATATATATTTTCCGATCTTGACAGTACCTGGTACGGAGGTTCTAGACATTTCTTCACTATGTCTGAGAGGGGGAAAACAAACAAGTTAACAACTACTGACAAAAACAACTAGTTTTTCATGGTGAACAGTCTGTCTAGGGCTTAAATTTTCCATGGTGGTCTTTAATTGATCAACGAAGCTTGATGGATCTGGGCGATGCGACATGCGACAAGGTACGAAAAACCTGGAAGTCGCGTATAGGTGCACCATAGATCATTTCTGTTGTTGTAGTTTGCAAGTACTCCTTCCAGGGAGCTCAAAAACCCAATAGAATCGTAGGAAGTACTGTTACCCAGTGGTTATTTGCATGAGCCTTGATGGACGAATTGGTCTCGACGGAAGCGTTCTACTTGACCATTTACCTCTGGATGATATGATGTGGTCCTTTGGCGATTGGTTCCCAAGAACTTGGTTAGAGCTTTGAACAAAAAGGACCCAAAGTGGACACCTTGATCTGAGGTGATTCTGTTAGCTGAACCGATCCGACAACCCATCCACCTTGACCACAGTGTCAGCAGAGCTATCCGGCATAAGGAAGGCTTCGGGTCATTTAGAGAAGCGATCCACACAGGTGAGGCAATATTTGTAGTCTTCTGAGGAAGGAAATGGACCTACCAATGTGGACGTGTGCAAACCTGACATCAGGAGATGAAAATTCCCCATGTGGGCTCATTGCATGCCACCTCACTTTAGACTTCTGACAGTTAATGCATGTACGTGCCCAAGAGTACACGTCAACCTTCAGTGCGGGTCACACGAAACGCTCTTGTGCCAGTTTCACAGTGGCATTTATTCCAGGATGTGACAGACCATGCGAGGCAGTGAAGATTTCCCTAGGTATCGATGATGGAACCAGTGGTCGAATGCGACCTGCAGAGACATATATCACAGTACAGCTGAAGTTTTGATCCATCAACAGGAATAGACAGGGAGTATTAAGTTCTAGGTGGTTGATTAATTCAATAGTAAATAGTTAAATTATTATAATTATTAATTAATTAATGAGAGTCGGAAACTAATAGGCTCATAATGGTCGATTTATTAATAAAAAACAGACTTTCACTTGGTAAAAGTGAAAGTTTGTAAGCTCTCACCATGAAGAGCTTACCGTAACATGTGTACCAAGTCGCAATGGAATATGCCTACCAGAACGGGCGCTATATATGTCTGAGTAGTTTCATTATACCGACACTACTCAGATCTATGAAGCGCCCGTTCCGATGGAGGTATTCCATCGAAACTTGTTATATGGACGCTATGTGCACCATGGAAAAAAGTAAATTTAATTAACAAAACGCCAGTTTTTCACCAGGTAGTTAAATATCGAACTATTTTTTTTTCTAATTTAATAAATCTAATAAATAAGATATAGTGTTTTGATTGTGGATACATACAGTTTTTGCCGACTTTCTAGATTTCCCAGTAAAATGATGCAACAAACAGTACTATTTTATTATTTTTTTATCATTGGATGATTCAATATATGTGGTATTGTGTGCCATCAGAGAATGATAGGGAATAAACCTAAAAGTAAAAGTATACATCAAAGCTCACCACAATAAGAAAACATATATAATTTACATATTGCAGTCAAAATGACTGTTCCTGGTCGTTCTAGGTGTAAACGTCATCATATATATCTCCCGAACAAAACCTTCAATGTCTTCAAATTCTGGTACACAGATACAAGTACAGAAATAACGAGAATCCATCAAAAATTTAGTGTGCGCGTGAAATTCTGTCGAGATTATAGCGTTTCCAAAATCAAAAATCGCTGCTCTGACAGTTCTAGTTTAACACCTAGGTTTTTTTTTCCTTGACTCCATTATTTATAAATAAAATTATTTCACACATGAATTCACTTATTGTTTCCCCGTTTCTACAAAAAAAACTCTTTCAGAATATTATACTAATTATTTTTTTTTTGGGAAAATAAAATATGCAATTTTTTTTCATCAAAAATATTCACGAAAAAAAAGTCATGCCTTCCGGTTATTTTTTGCTAATTACAAGAAATAAGGCATCAACAGTATAAACCTTAAGTATGAATCTATTCGTTAATACCTTCCAATGCTGTTGCTGTTGTTTTCGGCTAGAAGAAAAATACCCCTAGGATATTAAATATAAGAGGTTTTTACATTCGAAGGGGAGATCAATGTTACCTATGCATCAAGTGAATAACAGAAATAGGAAAATTTTACACTATGTCCTAAAGATTATAATATTTACTGATGCGGCTTTACTTTTCTAAATGCTGATAACTATCAGCGTCGAACCATTAAAGTGAAATGAAAAGAATAAATCCCATTAATGTATTTATTTAATTTCTGTGAACATACATATGTGTTCATATCTAATTCTACATCTAAGGGTTTCAATTTTGTAAGGGATGTGGTAAAAGTGTTATTTTCATTCTGTTTTGATTGAAAATTATGGATGACATCATTAAGCTTTTAAGCAGTTTTTAAAATTAACCTAATCCGCATCATAACTCCCACATTGCAAAACCTTTTAGGAATAGCCACATATTTTCAAGAATATTTTTTTCCCAATTGCGACCTGATAAATGCCCCCCTCCCAATACAAAATAATAATTATAAACAAAATAGGGAAGCGACAAAAATAATTATCGTTTTCTGTTATTCATGTTGTACGCAGTAATATTATACAACCTTGAAGAGGAAAAACATCATCTCAGTGTTATCAGACTTTGAACACAAGCTTACTCCACCCACTGGTTGGATCGACAAGTTGGAGGGGGGACGTACTAGCAGGAAAAGAAAACTTTCAGTGGTATGTGTGCTTGGGTTTGCCGTTTCGAACGAATTTTACGAAAACTAGATATATCAGGATGACCGATATAAGGGTTTAAGACATGGGAAATATATTTTAAAACACAACGATTGAAAAAATGATGGGATTATTAGGTTCTGCGGGCTATTGAAGAGTGTTCTGAAGCTTTGGTACATCTGTCCATACAAATATTTCAATGGCTGCTGACATCACATACTGGGGGAGGGGGATGCTTAACGAAAATCTTTCGACGATGTTCAGCATCTTCAAAGGTACATAGGAAGTAGGTGTAGAACCGTTCTTGTAAATGTAAAACTTTTAATGCTGCGAGAATCCATTGGAAATTCACTATTGGTGTACCTGAATAATAAGGTTTTTTTTTTCTTAAATAAGTCAATGATGAGGGTTGAGGGAGTGAGAAATTTATGATGGAAAAATTAACTGCGGGGGGAATTCAATTTGCTGAAATTATGAGTGAATAAATCAAATGTACAATGACACAGTAAAACACCTATATAACGATACTCAAGGGACCGGAGAAGTGTACCAGTATAAAGAAGCTATAGTTAAAAATGGAATGGAGATGGAATATATTAACCAAATGAAAAGTTCATGGAGACAACTAAATTATCGCTACATAAACGAGTATTATGAAACAAGGCACTTATAGAATTTCCCACTGTATTTACAGTATTTTTAATTTATATGTATGTATAATACTGCCAAATCCCGAAGTTGACGAGTTTGTGAACTGACCGGCCATGTTGATCCGGCCAATGTTCGAAATTCGGGCTTTCACTGGGCTTTAGCCGGCCTCTGTATGTCGATTTCTATGCATACGTATATATGGATGACACAAATATTGCTATTCAGATTCCTTTGAGCGTAAGGGTTGCTAGTTATAAATGACCATAATTACCAACAAAATATGCCAACGTGGTGACGACCCCGAATCATAAGAATTGATATAGTAGCTTACCAAAGAGCGGTGAAAGCCCGAATTTCGGACATTGGCCGAGAAAACTGGATTTCCCAGGTCACGAAGTGGCCAAATTCGCGCTCTGACAGTAATATATACATCGCGTTAGTCGTCTAATCTTGTATACATTTAAGCCGCTGCTAAATATAAATTACGGATCCCATTATTAGTTGAGTGTAGTCATCACTTTTGCAAAGTACGGGCCGGATGGAACATCACACAGCAAGTTCATGTTGATTTTATGAATCTTATCGTTATGAATCCGTGATATCCTGCGAAATCCGTGAGGGTAAGGGATTTACGATTTAACCAAGTTGAAGTTATGTTTCTGAAAATTTTAACATTTTTTCCCATCAAAAATTTCAAAAAATATATATGTTATTAACAATGTAGACAATCATTCTTGTCTTGGCCACGGTTGGAATCGGGCATGTTTTTATCGAGTTCCGCTCGCTAGGCAATAGCCGTAGTCTTTGCCGGAACCGTTTCCGAGGGAGCTTTCTGTGGCGTTGGTGCGCCATTTTGTTTTTTTTTTAACGTATTTTTTTTTTTTTGCTCTAAACTTTTTTGATTTTCGTGGTGTATTTTCAATCGACTTAAACTTTTTTTCCTCGCTCTCATTTCGTTTTTCATTGTACTGTCGCCGGGATTTTATTCGTCGATAGTCAATTTCTTTGCCTACGTGTTCGTACAGGACGAAATATCTGGTTATCTGTTTCCTGACACTTTGGTGTTTTTCGCGCTTCGTTTATGTAATTTCGTGTGTTTTTGGCGTTCGTAGAACAAGGTATACTTTTTCTGGTGTACTTTTATTCTCAGGTATACTTTTCCAAGGTATACTATTATTCTCAGTATTTTTTTTTTTCATTTGGGCCTAATTGTTTTAGTGTTAGTGAAGATAGATAGCTAATACTAATAAGTGTAAATTGTACTTTGTATCCTAACTAATACCTTTTAGGAGTGTGTTTTATTCTTTTTACATATATATTTCTTCTTTGTGATTAAGTGTTAAGCATTTCATTTTACTTAATTTTTTCGTACAATCTTTTACGTATATTTTGTATTGCAATGTATTTTAGGTTATTTTAATTTCCTGTGTGTTAACATTGTTCATTCTCCTATTTTTTAAGTGTTATTATCTAGTTTTTAGCAATGCTGTTAGTATACCTAGACCTCGATTACCGTTGTGTAGATCTTGCGACGAGACGTTATCCTGGTGTAGCTGATAGTTTAAAGTGTAACTGGTTTCAAGTGGGTAGGCCAGGTTGGAACTCGAGGTCGAAGCGTTACGGGAGAGAGTTGAAGTTTTTTAGAGGACCCGGGTATAACGGAACCACCTATCGTCGAAGAAGCAATCCCAACGAAAAACGGCATTTAAAGCTTGAAAGGGTGGTCAAGGATGAGGTAGAAGGGGATAGTGATAGGGGTTTAAATATCGACGTTTCTATGGTTATGTAACTGGGGGAGCAGGGTGTGTAGGGATTTTCATGGTTTCTGGCGCTGTTGTCTTTCTGCGGATGGGGGAGATATTGGAAACATTCGAGGTGGTTTTCGTAGGTGAGAGCTCTTTGGGTGGTTAATCATGTGAGTTGGAACAAATAATGTAGGAGCGGATATTAGTGAGTCTCTGCCAGAGTAGTGGGACTTGCTATTATCTATTCGCGGGGAGGAAGGGGGTTTCAGATGTGGTTGTGATTTCAGTACTGGTAGGGGTTATAAGAGTAAGATACAACCTTTAACTTACGCCTGAAGGACATTTGGTAGATATTGAAACTATATGGTTTGAGCTTGAAAACAAAAGGCCTCATAAAGTTATTCTAGATGTTTGTTATAATCCACCAAATAGGGATTCAAACTACATCGGCAAACTTCATGATGGAATTCCCTATATGTGTAATTATAAAAGGTTTGTCATATTAGGGGATTTCAATTATCCCGATATCGATTGGAAGAGCCTTTCGTCTAGAGGTCAATATGAAAGAGACTTTCTTGAGTTGGTGTTCGATAATTTTTTATACCACCATGTATCAGGGGCACCATGTACTACGGGTATTGCTATTTTGGATTTAGTCCTCACTAGTTCCGAGGATCTTGTTGAACATGTTTCTGTGGGGGGATGAGTTTTCTTCCAGTGATAATGTGTCGTTAGTTTTATCTATAACTTTTCTTCGGTATTGATAACAAAAGAATGATTCCTTGTTTTCGGAGACCCAATTTTCATGTTTTGAGAGAAAGATGAGCGGGAGATTTTAAACTAGGGAGATGTTTAAAATTATATATTTTTATGTGTATCGATGTTGTACCCAGAATATATACTCGCATCATCTTGGTTAAATTTCACTAAATCTGACGTCATTTAACATTGAACTGTTATACATCATGTCTTAAATTTTTTATGTTATTCTTCTATAATTATACTGCGTGCTTGGCGGCTCACAATGGCGACGAAGCAATGTAATACAATTTCTTTTTAGCTTCCTGGAATGACTTGGTGTCCCTTGGGGTCACATAGTATATATTCGTTATATGAGTTAAAAATATATGTCTTTTTTGTAATTCTTTTCCATTTCTTTTTGTTTTTAATTGTCCAGTATTTGTGTAATGTGTATGTGTGTGTATTTGTTTACAACAATTAAAAAAACGTTAAAAAATAATAATATGGAAGATGATTATAAAAAACTATCCCGACATATGGGCCCCTAACTATCATACCATTCACAGAAACTGAATGAAATTTTGGCATAAGGTATTTTGAGGTATGCGCTCAAGAATGATATGGAAAACAACAGTGTCACTCTAACAGTTACGGTTACAGTGAGAAAATTTCGACAATATCAAATGGCAACACCAAGCTTTTTGTATTGGAATGTGATCTTCATTGAGGAAAACCCTAAATAGCGTTCGAACGGCAACTGCAGCATGAAAATCACCGGCGGTAGATAGGCTAAAAGTGAGGACAACCAATAAGGACAGAGAAACAGCATAAAATAAAGCATTTTATTGTGTTTCACAAATTTTCCACATAACCCTGTGGAGGACTAATCAGGCTGGGATCTCAGCCGAAGAAACGGTGTGACGAATGAATCGAACATTAGTGCTCTGGTGCACGGCAAAGTCCTTTTTACTTTTTCCTTGCCTAGCTCCGGAGATTTTCGTGCTACAGATGCCATTTCAACGCTATTTAGTGTTTTTCAGTATAGAGATCGCATTCCAATACAAAAAACTTGGTGTTGCCATTTGATATTTTCGAAATTTTCTCACTGTAACCGTAACTGTTAGAGTGACACTGCTGTTTTCCTTATCATTCTTGAGCGCATACCTCAAAATACCTTATGCCAAAATTTCATTCAGTTTCTGTGAATGGTATGATAGTTAGGGGCCCATATGTCGGGATAGATTTTTTATAATCACCCCGTATATGTATATATACAGTTGTTGTGAGCGTTTCGCCAAATGACCATTGGCGCCCTGATGGCGTCGCCACAACACAGTTTTTAGTTTTTATGATCGTATTTTTAATTGGGTTGCTGTGTTTTAGAAATGTAAGGCATCCATAATTGTTATGGTCATCTGTCTCTCAGCCATCTCGTATGATATTTTGCCTGTTGTGGTCTTGGCCTTCTATTTGTATTTTGTAGACTCTTCGGTTAAAAAAAATTGTATGCCGTGTAAACTTTTTTTTAGATATATCAATGGTTTATATTTTATTTGTGGTTACATCAAGCGGAGTGCGCTGTTCATATCAGTATTTCACAGTGACAAAAACTAAATTCGGAATTTGTAGAATTAATTCACGGTGATTTGAAAGACCTTTACAACGGTTTTCCATTTCCTGAAATTTTCTTCTTTCACATCCAACGTGAAAAAGTCAAACATTTGCGGTAGTTGTTTTATTTTTTTCCTCATGGAGAGATGCTGCGTAAAAAAGTATAATACATAAGCTGTAAGGAAAACCCCATTCGCAATAATCTGCAGTTTTACGATTGTTTCTCTGAAACTTCGAAAGATATCTCTGCGACGGGTCTCGAGCGAGAACCTGTACAATACCGTTCGATGTCTACCCTTAGATGCAGCTGTTCCGTGCCCGGCTATTGACAATTATGTTTCTTTGAGAAAGAAAGCCCAGAGGCAAAACGCAGTAGAAAATCCCTGTACACCCAAAAAGCATTATACCTACAGTTATGAACTTGGTCTGCGGTTGTAGTAAAACGGAGTAAGGCGATATTGAGACAATAGCTCGCTTATAGCGCTTCCATTGGTGAGTTTCAATTGCCACTGGAAGCGGTGCGTTAGTTCATTCTTCTTCATTTAGAAAATGCGAAAGAAGGCATATTATAGAAATGTGATACAGTATAAACAATTAAGTACAAAATTAAAATCTGTGCGTATGAATAGCGTGAGCATTAAGTATTGAGAAATTACACAATGAATGTGTATCGGAAAATCTAGTCCTAAGAGAGAGATGTTGGCCGATTTCTATTTCCGCATAGCTGGCGGACTGCACAGAGAAATTACACAGACATCCTTTGGAAAATTCCCATAACCAAAGATGACTTGCAAACAGAAAGAACGATAAACTTGTAAGAACTTGTATGAAAGTCAGACATACTCACACTTATGTAGTTCGTATAAAGTCGGACATATTTCGTTGAAACTTGGCATGTAGGTTATATGGAGTATGAGGAAAAGAAAACTACAATATATGTAAAAAAAAAAGAGTTTAATTTTGGCCACCTGTTTCGAAAGTTGTGTTTTTCATTGAAATTTTGTCTTCCCATTGTGTATATGACGAAGTTTCAACCAAATATATCTACCAGGTATGTAGTGCCTATGAGATATGAGTAGTGTCAGTTAAACACTTACATCGGCAATCCCGACATATTTTGTCTTCTTAATGCCCCCCCCCCTCATATCCCGAGCCCAGTTGGCCCAGTACAGACAGCTTTGCCCGATAACACCTTTTTTTACCCCCCCCCCCTCGTCCTGCCAATCAATTCGCAGTGAGCTGTTTCAGCCTTTGCTCAGTCTGATGGCAGATGGGGAGAGAGGCAGTGCCGTCTTAACGCATGGGCCCACCAGGGCATGGCCCGGAGACCCCAAGAGAAAACGGACCTCACAAAATAAGATTCGGTTGAAATTTTCTAGAATTTACATGGTAGGGCTTCAGAAAAACCACTTGGCCCGGGGACCCATGATGCTCTTAAGACGGCCCTGGAGAGGGACGATGTTTTCTTCTGCCCTTCGGGGTTTATATTATTAATACGTAAAACATAAATAACAATAAATACTTTTTTTCTCTTCCTTGTTTTTTATTATTATTATTTTTGTTGGGGGGGGGGACGTTTATCAACTCATGGAATCAGGAAAAATATTCTTCTTGTAAATTAGTGGCAATTTCCAATAGGTTAAGTGATTTATACTGTGGTAGTTATAATGCGAACCAGAAAAATTTTACAAAAACAGTGTTAAAAGAGTTAATGAAACTACTCAAAACGATCTTACTTGAACTGACAGTACTGAGACCTATTTAGCACCCGTTATGGTGGACGTATTTCGTCTTCTTGGCAAATACGGTATATGGATCATGGGGGGGGGGGGGGCACAAAACTGTAATAAGAAAGTGTCACTTTATCACCTGATGATAAAAACTTTGAACTATTTTTATTACGATTTTCTTTTCCCTATGGTCAATATATCCTACACGCCAAGTTTCAACGAAATACGTTAACCATGATGAGATGCTAAATACGGAGCCGTAACCAACATTTTTGTGTGTGTGTGGGGGGGGGGGGAGCGCACATGGTTTTGCTGCCCCTACTACTACAAAATCCGACTACTTTACATATGAATGTTTGTTTTGTCAAAGATCGCCCCCCTCTAGTTTCGGCCCTGGCTTTATTTGTCTGAGTAGTGCGAGCTTAACTATAACCACCCTGTATATGCAAATAATACGTATCATACTACCTTTAGATGTATACAAATGTATCACACCATTTTTAATAGTAAAGCAATCAGAAGCACTGCAACATCACTCGTAATGTGTCACAAAACGTACTATTGCGATATAGCTTTACGTAGTAATCATAGCTTGAGCTTATGGTATTGACTATATTTCTCAAAAAAAAAAGGAAAAGAGATTGAGGAAATTTCATAGTTTAATGTCATCAAGATTATGACAAGATAATGACATTAGATAATAATTTTAGTGATGAAAAATAATAAATTAACGTAAAAGAAAAAGACTGCAGACGTTTTATAAAAGAATCAAAATTAATTCATATATAAAAAATAAAATGAAATGAAGGTGGTTATCATAAAATTTACATGAAGAAAGGTTTAAAAAGAACCAATACGATAATTAATCAGAATTCACTTTTTTTTTGTTTGATCATCAGGGGACAAAATTTGCATTAATGGAATTTTCGCCATTTTTTTTTAATGGTAAATTTTTTATCGATTATTTGAAGTATATTTTTGTCTCTGATCGCTTAAACCCAGGACTAAATAGAAAGTCCTGTCAAACCTCCTTGATGGTGTGCTTGCCCCCTTTGTCAGGCGGTATGGTGTCGGAGCGTAATATTGTTGGTGGAAATTGCCTCATAAGGGCAAATGCAAAACCTCTTAATTTGAATGTTGAAATGGCTGAACGAAGCAAGCCAATAAATAAACATATGAATACTAATGAAAATAATCGAAACAATAATTTTGGAAAGAATTCAGTGATTGCGCAATCTACCATAATTAACAAAGTAGATTATTGTTATATTATTCGTTATATGACTTTCCTTAAAATGAACTAAAATCAGGAATAGACAAATTTACAGATGGTAGCAATACAATAAAATTCACGCGTATTTATTTGTTCTATGAAACTATGTTTGGATATTTTCTGATCATAAGAATAAGCATTAGAAAAAGTCGGCGTTTTTTATTCTCATTCCCAGAATAAATTGAGCTTGGAAATGGAATAAAACAAGAAGAATTCAGTTCAAGATAGGTTATTGCAACTGATACCGGATTAAGAAAAAAAAACATTTCTTTTTTTTCGTCCTGTTTCATCATTTTTAGATCAAGGTAACGACATCACGTCTAATGTGAGAGACAATATCTGATCAAATCTCTCTTTCAAATTTCCTGCTCAATTTCAGTTCACGGAAGTATAGCTAGTTTTCTGTCGAAAAAACTTCGTAAGAATAAGATAGAATTCCGTCTTCTCTCCGGTTTTTCCTTCTTCTCGAGTATTATCAGATACTTGCTGAGAACATCATTCTGTCATGGATTGAGCCGTAATGCTAAAATACATATATATGAAATTTTTTTTCTAGTTTGTTGGGAACAATGAATATCCGATACGGATGTAGAAAGTGCATTTTGCTGCTTCAATCGCATTTTTTTTCTCTCTCTCCCGGATGTGAGAAACTGTATTTTTACTGGAAAGGAAGGAAAAAATGGAAAATAGAAATAAGAGTGATATTGAAAAATTCCTTGCATTCTAGAAAATTTCAAATCATATAATATATAATACAGCTTTGTCTAAAATTATCGTATTTTCAACACACGTTGTCGAAAGGAATAATTTTCTCGATATATATTTACTATATAATGCTTCTGCAATCTATAGAGAATCATTTATATATAGATAATTATATATAGATAATTATATATAGATATTATATATAGAATTATATATAAATAATTATATATATAATTATATATAGATAAGATTAATACCAAGTAAATTATAGAGAAAAGATGTTAATTTCATTTTACATTTTCACAGGTGAAATCTAGAATATCACACCTGAATCTCACTATCTAAAAAAATGTATTTGTGAAATCTAGTCATGCTCTGATATATTTCCAATCATAAATGCAATTATAGAATCATCAATATTCTGTTGAATTATTTCGTTACAATATACATTTATTATGAATAATGACTTTTTCTTATCATGCATTGTTTTTAAATGCACATTCTATTGAAATTTAACATACGTTAATCATATGATCGTAGACTTTCATTCTGGATTATTTTCCATCAATAAAAAAATATATGCATATTTCGCTCACGTTGATTAAAATTTAAAAATAAATTTTTTTAGTGAAATAACAAAAATTAAGAAAAACAAATTCAAATAAACAAATATGATAATTTTTTCAATATTTTCTTTCAATTCTTTGATTTCTGAATTAATCCTTCAATAAAGTATAATAAAGAAGATGAAAACTACATCTTCCGACATGCAAATTTAATGACATGAACTGAGTCTTTTTATCTTGTAAAAGTGTCATTTCCAAGTATCATCACCTTGTCCTCGTTACCATGATATTGACTATTTAATAGAACCTGTCAGAGAAAACAAGCGAGTCTGAATCGGGAACATGTTTATTTTTTGCGTTTATGCCGCTCCAAAATTTCTCGACGAATTTAAGAAATGATTCCATCACTAACATAATTATGTGTTATTACTTTAAAAAAAACTGAAATTCATATATTTTTTTCATTTGTAAACACGGTGATCTTGCTGTTACATTAATTTATTTTTAAGGAATTTAAACTATTAGGTGTCCCAAACAATAGCGATGGAGACTTGTAATAATCGATTTTCGTAATAAGACGTGACAAAGAAGTCCTATCACTCGCATGGTGATGATAAAATTCTTTTAAGTCTGACTAATGAATCATGACAATTATATTTTTAAACCCAAGTAGCAAGTTTAAAGTGTAAATAGTAGTACGTATTATGATTCAAAAACAAAGTTTTCACGACGAACAATAAAATAATTTAAATTATCAAAATTCATTTATTTGTCTCCAAAAAGTTTTTTTTTTTTTTTTGTAATTGTAAATTTATTAGTGTTTTAGATACAAATGCAATTTTAACGGGCTACAGAAAATGCCCAACAAGGTGGCTGAAAAAAGATGTCCATAAAATATATGGTTTTCGAATGTATACACAGTGAATACAGTGAAACCTGTACAAAACAGAACGTCAATAGACTGAAATAATATTCCGTTATAGACAGATTTCCGTTTTATAAAGGTGCAAATAAAAGCACTAATCATGGAAAAGACTATATTTTGATTCCGTTTAAGGCAGGTTACCGTCTCATACAGTGTCTTAGACAAGTTTCTCTGCATCTAAACTACATCAAAAATACAGAAACTCAATAATAAACCAATAATTATGATAAAATATAAGCATACTGCCCATAAAAATTGTGGTTGTCTTATGCATGGATAGCTTCTCGATTTTCCCCAATGCGTTTATTGTATTTCTTTTCAAACGAGCCAATCGTGTTAGAAATCACGACCCCCGAAGAAAAGCTATTCTATTTATTCCACAACATAGATACAAAGCAACATATATTTTCTGTTGGAGCAATATTATTTTTCCCTTTTGCTATGTCCGTATATTCATGTTTTTCCTTCGTATGCATAATTTGTTTTCCCTCACTTAGGTACTTCGGTTTTCTTTCACCCCACGTCGACCGCTACCTGTACATTGTATGATCGTTATTTTTTTCCTCTAGTAAATGTCCTTCGTCAGACCATTTGATCATTTGATCATTTTTGTCACACCACGGTCATTTTCTGCACACGAGGTTGTTTTGTGTACTCGTCGAGAGGTTGGTGTGCTAACCCATCGATGGGGGACTTCCTGCGGTAGCAATTTGTTGCTGCGGTCAAGTCGCCGTATTTTTGTTGTACCCCTGCGTACCTTCGTCAGACAAACGTGTGTTTCGTTTCTCTCGTCACCTGTCATTACCTTCCATACTCTGCCTGCCCACGCGTTATGGGCTCCAGGAACGTACCTCCAGAGACGTTCACCTTTCAACATGTTTTTTCAAGTGCCAGGACGGCAAGTAGTAGTATCTTATTAGAAGTTCAGTTTCCATTCGTTCTATCGTGTGCATCTGGAATCTTCGCAACGATAATGACCAACATTACGAGCAGTATAGACAGGCTGAATAATCCCAGTTATTTGAAATGGGAATACAAACTGAGATACTTCAACACTGATGAAAGAGAAAATCTTCAAGAAATTCAAGAAAGTAATTGAGAACGACAAGCCGGATCCATGTGAGGTGAATCGAAAGTCATTCTATCTATGGGGCGAATCCTACGAATCACAAGCGTACATTGGACTTACTGCTGATTATGAGCAGCTCATTCACATCCGTGACATACATATGGATTGCCCAGAAGCAATATCACGAGAAGAGCACCCTCACCAACAAGGTTCACCTGATGCGAACAATTTGTTCCTTCAAGTTAAAAGGCAGAAATGTTCCTAATTTTTAATTAAAATATCTCTGCGAATATTGAACTTAGAAACGTGAAATTGTCTTTGTTGGCCTCAGGAGAGACAGGACAACAGCTTTCTAATTGGGTTTTTTGAGGACAGGGTGACCAAATGAAAAGTACTTTTTATTTTTATTTTAAAAACTATACAACCCCTTGCAACATGAATGACGCATCTGACGTTCACACGATATTTGTATAATTTTTCTAACTGTAAGAATACCTCTAGGTTCAAAGGTTTTCGCTAGCAATTTGCGGCAATAATCGCCCTGTAGAGAAAAAAAACATGTCTTTATTCACCAAAGAACTTAGTTTTTAATATAATTTATATTAAAAACTCAATTCCCAATAATATAATTTATATTATTCTTCAAAATTCCTTCATTGTTCAAATTGAAGAATGTAGTAAAAAAATGGTAGTATATTCAGTTTTAGTTTCGGATAAAAAATATTATGTAAGAAGTTTGAAATATTCTTTCATTATTGCATTCGTAAAAAAAATATGTTTACATAATTTATTGTTTTTCTCCCTTTGTTTCCATAGTTTGTTATTATTTTCAGCTTAATACACGGAAATAATATACATACGATGCACACGCTTAAAAAAAAGCAAAAACAGTAGAATAGGTTCTATTGTTGATTTTCCGAAAAAAAAATAATTTCATGCAAATGCTAAAACAATAAATAAATTAAAATAAAAGAATCGGGAAAAGGGAATAGAGTAGAAAGATGAAGCATCACCATTAGAGAATAGAAAAAAAGTATATCCTTTCACGAAGAAATTGGAAAAGATTATTTTTATAAAACAAAATTAATATTATTATGAAACAAAAATATTTCCGGAGTTTCATGTATGTAGTTTCATGGTGTTTTTTCCCCTTTATATACAACCTATCTCTTTTAATATCCGGAGTCATTCAATTTTTTTTCCTTCAAATTTTTTTTATAACTTCTTACAGAGGATTGTTTCAAATATTTCTTCGATAACACGTACATATATTTTAAGTTCTTTTTGGTGATATTGAATAGCGATATTAAATGTATTTTTATACTTTTTAAATTTTGTTATCCAAGTTTTGCATTGTTTTAGAGAAATATATCACCAACGTTCTGGAGGGAACATGTCACGTCATTTTGGAATATGCTATCGTATTCAGTGACGAAAAATCCATTAACAGAGAGATAAAAATAAAGATTGTAATTAAGCATTCCCATTCCCAAATATTCAGTAGACTTCGTTTTAATACTAAGTCTACTTCAAATCATCAGAGACAACCACGGATCACATTTGCTCTTGAGGCTTGCACAATAGTGGCTACAACTCTTTGACCAGGCAGTGTAATTTGAAACGCATTGGAGTATATATTTTGGAGCACATTCAAATGTTTGAATACGTAAAATTGGGGAGAAAAATCGAATAAGACTAAGCTATAACAGATAGAGCTGATCCGATTATTTTATTAATATGGTCGGTTGAACGACCAATTGTTAATCGCAGTTAAAATGTTAAGTTGAGTTAATCGACTAGATCAATCCGAATAAAGATCGATTGAAATTCGCGTAATAAAATTAGTAACCTTACTTGATTTATTTAACGAAATCGATTAGACATCTCAAATTATGCACCTATACAAGTGGATTCAACGAAAACTGATTATTTTAGTTCTGAATTGAGTTTGATGGCAGTTTCAAATGACCAAAATTTAATTTCCATGAATAAGCAGTCTCTGATGTTGTTAAATTCTTTGAATCGTAAGCTCTTCTCTTCACAAATACGATTTGGGAGGAATTCTGGCAAAGTAAATAACAACAGTGTTACCGAAAGTTCTTTTGAAATCCGGGAATAACTTAAATAACCGATTTAAAAAAACGGTATGATCCAAAAGAAGAAATTGAAACGTTTTTACAACTTATGTTCAGAATATCAAATTACTTCAAGCGGTCAGCCTTGATTTCTTTTAATTTGTTCTTATATTTGTTCACATCCAGCGAATAGATGCGTGAGAAAAATGAATAAAGTGTATTTTTATATTATCAATTCATATTATACAGTTACGAAACGTGTTAGACTAATATTCGATTAATCAGTCGATTAATCGATAAAATTGTTTTGATTAACCAGTCGATTAATCGATAATTTTTTTTTGATTAACCAGTCGATTAATCGATAAAAATTTTTTGATTAACCAGTCGATTAATCGATAAAATTTTTTTGACTAACCAGTTTAAAATTTTAATTGATTCCTAGCCCTATGGAAGAAGTATCAAAATCTATAAAATTCAATCGTTTCAAACCTAAACACATACGAATTTCCAAAGTGTATTTTCATGCCAATCAATATACCTATGAAATACGGGCAATATAACGCCAACTTTCATTAGAGACACTTCTTTCCGAAAGTGTTAATTAACACATTTTTCTGTCATTGCCAATTCCCCAAATTTAATTTACAGAAAACCAAATTTATTCTTTTTCAATTTCTCGTACAAAAAAAAATATTTTTTGATTAAAAAAGAAACCGCTGATGATCTCATTCCATTTTCATGCATTTATCCACAGTATTTTCCTTGGTGCACTCTTGGAAATTAATTGAGCGATCTGTCGTTAAAATTAACGATTCCGTCGTAGATGACAACGTGTTCTGCTTCCCTAAATAGGACATAATAAGTTGGTGCCTGATGAAATTTTAGGTTACGGGACAAAGATCGATTTCCGTAGTGAGAACATGGTTGAGGAGGGGCAGATCATCCAATCTTCTAGCCTTGTAAAGAAGAAATTATATGCTTTAATGACGTCTATCTTCCATTTTTTTCTTTCTTACTCGTTCTTTTATAATTTGCTTTCGATGCATTTTTTTTCCTGTTTCTTCTATGTCAAGATTTCAATCAAGACACACTCTGCTACTTAATCGAAACAATTTTATTCTTACAGTAGCTATATGGAAGCGATATTCTAATCCCAGCAACTTCACAACTACAACGTCATCGAGAAAAATAAAACATTTTTCGTCAGAACATTTATTTTTTAACCTACATCATTAGGATATAACTTATTGTACTCAGTGATTACCATTATTTTTACGAAACGTTCTATTATACGTTAAATTAAAGTGATTTTATCAATTTTCTATTTTTCCCATGCAAAATGGCATCTCATATCTCATGCAAATATTCGTTTTCGTTTTGTAAACTGCCTAATTTGTGATAAAATGTATACTACACTCTATTCAGAGGAAAAATTCAAGTATCGTACACACGGTTAATTGGACACTTTTGTGATTTTTTGTTTAATAATATGCTAGTAAATAACAAATGATAACTACTTAGATTTAGGGTAATTTTCTGATAGTTCAATCCTTTCTTTAACAGATTGTGACATAATATATCTACTCTCATGATACTTTTATGGGGTTTTTTTTATACTTTGGGGGGAAAGTAGCCCATAAGTTAGGGTAACTTGGTGCCACATTCCTATTTGAAAACTGTGAAACATGCATGAAGCAATATCATCCCCACTGGTTCTGAGAAAAAAAAAATACTCTCACAAATCATTACAAAAATACATTTTATTTCTTCTCAGTTTACACTGGTACATCTTTGTCAAAAAAAATAAATAAATAATAATAATAATGTGCATATATCAAATAAAGAAAAAACTTGTCTTTTATCAGAAATCTTACAAAGATACGATACCTAAGTATATCATTTGTATCTATCTTCCATAAGTTCAAAGACAACTTCCAATTCTTTGCTACACAATGTGTGTTCACAGAAAAAGTCCACTTTTCAATAACTGAAGGCTTGATCACCTTTGCGATATTGAACAATTTGTACAAGAATGTCTTTTTTTTGTTGGCCACTCCCGAGCCTTCTTGTATGGCCCATGGAATCTACAACAGTGTCACTTTCTGCTAGACTCATAACCAGTCCTAGAAAGTGCTGCCCCTTGGCAACTGATATAATATTCTGCTGTCTGCTATAATATACAACTGCTGTGTTCCAAAGTGTGGAGATTGGGTTTTCCTAGGTTATGGCGGAGTTGTGTGTGATTTCAGTGAATTATTTTCCTCAACAGACTCATTGTTAGTTTCAACACTGAAATTTCCCGTTGTTGGCTCAAGTGCATTTCATGCTATTTTGGAATATTTTTTTCGGGACAAGCACGTTTCCGTTTTTTTGGAGTTACCAGTACTTTGATCTATGCATTTCATCCAAAAATATAGTTCAACAAAAGCATTTTATATATTCTTGACCAAGATGAAATTGCGGATTAAAATTTACTGGTACAGGCCCAATTTTATGAATTTTTTTTGAAACTCGGTGATCAACTGTTTTTTATTGACGTCTGCGTCAGAATCTGAGAAGAAATCACCTTTGGAGCATTCCAGATCCGGTGTATAAAACTCTTAGTCCGGGAAGAAAGATTGGCAATACTCCCACACAATCTGTTAAGAAATGACACTTGATAGCTGCTTTATGGGCGTGATGCCACCTTTCAACGGCACTATTCGCTTTCGGATGGTATGGAGTGGTACGTTCTGTTCGATTCCCGGTAATTTGACGGAAGGTTGGAATAGATCACTAATATTGTAGGAATTGATCGTACGATCGCTTTAAGTACTCCAAACCATGCAACCCAGACGTTTATGAAAGCCCAAGCAACAATCTCAGCAGTAATATCAGTAAAGCATCAGTAATCAACAAAAATTTTGTTCCCAGTGTTATTGGTCGAGACACATCAGCAATGGTAAAAATCCACGAATAGGATATTTTTCTTAATCCTGATTTCTTAATCCTATTTTCACTCCGTATATTCCGTTGTAGAACCATTCGCCGCGTTAAATGTGAGAAATGTGCGATGAAAAGACGACTGCAGTAGGGAACCGACTCCCTCGGCACTATCAGTTCATCAGTTCTTGGTTTGGTCGTTTCCCGAATAGAAACTAAATGGACACACACACACACACACACACACACCCCTACGGGTGTTAGATCCGGATTCACGGCGATCATCAGAGATTGTTTCGAAACCTCGCAGAGATTGCACCTTTGTTAAGGTTTCGATTCAGCGGACGTTGTGGGTTTCTGCGTTGGTCCCGAGATCGGCGTAACTTGCAATGTCAATGTTTTTATTTTTGCTGCCAGCTGTTTCACGCCACGTTGGTGTGGGTGGTCGAGATTTGGTGAAATATTCTGGACTTCTACCTTTCTTCTAACGTCGATGATATCGTAAGCTATCTCCGATAACTTTTCAAAAGTTCCTGAACTTGTGGAGAGGATTTTTTAACTAGATATGATAAGCGTTGAATCTATAGACTTCTAAGTAACACATTGCTGAGACGGCCACTGAATAGATCCCGCATTTCTCAAAGTAAGGCAGAAGGTCAACAATGATATTGCTCGATTTCATTCATAAAACTTTGCAACCGTCGTTCATCTGGTTCAGCAAATTCAGCTTGTAGCCTTCTTTTTAGAGCGTCATATATGTTTACTTGGGGCGTTATGTTGTTAGGGCGGATTCATGATGAGGTCACTCACATAGGCCAACGCACTTACAACCATGGCTGCAACGGCTGTGGGGTATTTAGTTGCATCAGCGGTGATTCCACTTGCAAGGTACTGAGAATCGAATTGTTTGAACCATAGATGAGGTTGTTTGTTCCACATCGGAGTCCCTTTGATAGATACCAGAAACATTCCCGTTGGTTGCTCGGTTGAATCGGTCATCGTTAGTTTAAGTAGTTACTAACTTTATTTTCACAAAATAACACGAAAAAATAGTCAACAGAATTTTATTCATACGCATAGCGAAAGAAAACAAGACATCCTTGAGTACAAAATAAATGATGAATCGCTGATATTTCCTTTCCCCGGAAGCACTTACTTTGGTTCACGAATGCAGCGCCACGAAACGAATATCAGTTTTGAAAAAAAAAATAAAAGACAACGTGATATTTTCAGCACGAATTTCCAAATTTTTGGAACTTTTTTATACAAATACAAATACAACGCCACAACAGGCAAATTGCCCAACGAGGTGGCTGACTTAAGAACATCATGGATCCCCGAGTCATTTTTTGGAGGCCCTACCTACTACTGCTACACCACACATGCACCCCGCTCGAATATCCCCGTTTCTATTTTTAAAATATGTCTCCATGCAGGTTATAATCTCCAAAGCACCGCCCCCCCCTCCTAGCGCATATAAAAAGGCTAAAGTTAGCAAATTTACCTCAGAAACGGGGCAACTTCGCCAACGATGTGTGTGTGTGTGTGTGTATTTTTTGTTTTTTTACCGTATAAATGCTTGCTTAAGTTGTCTTATTTACACAGATTGTCTTGACATGAAATGCACATTTTGGCCACGATAAAATAATAATGATAATATACTGTATATTTCGGTAGATTTATTTTACACTTTTTTTCGTTATTGAAGGTTACTATTATTTTTTTAACCAAATTGACGAAATAAAGATGATCACACGTTTCCACAAGTTTCACGTCTCGTTGAAGGCTATGATAAAATAAATTTGACCAACAAGGAATGACATTTCCGTCCATGAAATGAAACTTCTCGCTCGTTATTGATCAGACAGAGATTTATTGTGTCGCCATCTGGTGACTGTTATTCGGAAATTGCGCTTCAAAACCCTCTCAGATTCCTTTTTATACGAAAAAATCTCCCAGAACAACTCGCATATCTCTTACGAACATAAATTAGTCTCCCCGTTCAAACGTGGAGTAAAAATTTGAATTGTTCATTAAAAACTCAAATTCATTCATTCATGAAATTACGTACTTTAAAAACAATGTTTTATAAACATGTCACACATACGAATTCGTTTTCCGGAAAGTGGGTTAGTGTAACCATTATTTATGTGTTCTCAAGAACAATCAGTTTGAATTCATCCAAAATGAATTATTCTCTCGTGTTAGCGAAAGATGCAATTAAAACTACGGCAGTTATACGTTTATTGAAATTTTCTTTTTCCTCCCCTTGAATAGGTTAAAGCAGAGGCGTAGGCGCAGGAAGGAGCACAGGAGGCCCGTGGCCTCCCCCTCCAAAAGACAATAAAAATGGGAAAACGTTTTTCAATATTTTTGTAAAAGAATTCAAATATCGAAAAAAAACCCTCATTTTTTTGCAATCCTAACGAATTCCTATTAATTTAAAATGTTTTTTGAGAAGGTGAGTTTCGCCTCCCTAAACCTGGTGTGACCGCTCCAAAGACCAATCTTTTGCACGCCCCTGATTTAAAGTGATGAAGAAATGTTATTATGTTTTAAAAAATGAATGTTTCAAATTAAGAACGGCGTTGACCTCACCATATCACTAGTGAACCCCACATGCATCTCGTCAATATTCATCTGCGGAACTTCTAACAACTTGGTACACGTTGGAATGATCCGTGTTGGGAACCTAAGGTGAAACGCGTTTTTGTGTAGTACTTATTATAGTCCTGCCACCTCTGTCATAGATTTTTTTTTGAACTACGATGGAAGTGTAATGGTTGAAGATTTGCATAGTTGTAGCCCGTTGCTCTCTGTAGGGAGACTACCACCACTATGGTTCGAACCCGGGTCCTCGTGATAGTGGTCGTGTCAGAGGAGTGGTTAAGGGCTTCCTGGTATGTGGATCAAGTTTACTTCACGTAATCGTGAAGCAGCTATACTAATTCCAAATGATAGAGTGATTTCATGAAGTTTCTTGACATTTAGAAACAGTGTATCAGTAAAAAATTGTTTGACAAATAAAGAGCTGGTTCTGGCATGAGCGTCTGCCTCCGCAGTCTTTAAAATATCGAAGGCACTATCTCTGAACTTGATATTATTACGAAAATTATGTAAATGACCATTATTTTTCATGTACTATGTCGTTTTCTGCCTGTAAATAATTAATAATTCATTTCTCTGTCAATCTCGCAAACTTGCCGATGTCATATCACCAATACAAGTGTAAAGATCCCGCGAGAATCGTCGAGATTTTTCTGGAAGTTTTTTTCGTCTATATAGTGGCACTATCAGTAGAGAACTACGAGCAGTTTTTGACCTGAAAGGAGAAGTACACCCAACGACTAAATATAAAATTTACAGTTCTACACTGACGGCTCCAAGACTGAGCATGGTGTGGCTTCGGCCATGGTCATGTTTTAGGGTGACTTAGAGATAAGTATCTGGAGAAATAAACTCATAAATCTAAATGCGGTGTACCAGTCGGAGTTGTTTACGTTGCTCACTGCTATGCAACAGGAAAGTGCCAACAAGAAAAATACACGCATTCTTTCTGACTCACTTTGCGCGAGCTAAATTAAATGTAAGACCAAGTAAAAAAACTTATTTGGTATTACTTTATACAGGACTTTTTATGTGGTGCAAAGTAGTCCCAGTTTTTCTCAGAAAGCAACCCTCAAAATACTATCAATAATATAATAAATCATCCGAGAATTACGACTTTATGAGTATGATTTAAACGACAATTAGTTTCCTCACATAAATAAAGACAATTCAGTTTGTAATTATGTCGTTTTTTGACACCAAAATCCAACTTTTCCTTTTTGTTTTTTGGCAGCGAAATGAAGCAGCTTAGATATGTTTGCATATACAATATACAATATAGTGGATGCATTGTGAATTCGAAAACATGAATTGTCCGACAAGGCATTTTGTCGGCCAAAATAAAATAAAAAACTGTTTTAAAATTTTCATCAGAATAGCTACTGATCAACGTTGAAACTTTTTTTCCAGTTTTGGCGAAATGTAACTAACCCCTTCAGGTGTAAAGTAGCCTCGGATTACGGTATCTGTGGAAATAAAAACATCTTCGAAAATTTCAATCCCACAAAAAACAGGAAAACTTCTTATACACATTAAAATACTGCAATTGTATGAATATATATTTACAAATAAATAAAATCCCAAATATTATTTTACTAAGCGATTATTTCAGGAATTTATTTTCATCGAATTATAAATGCGTGAAGGTTCTGCATAGAATAAGGTACGTATATGACATATCCTTTCTTGACTATACATATACGCAATGCACCCACCTCATTCTATTTATTTTTGCTGAAGGCGGAAGCCGCTGATATTCATGTCTAGATCCTCCTCCGATGAATTTCCGATACCGTGATGGTCGCAGATGTTGAAAGGATGAATAAGACCAAGTGGCACAAGAAAAAAAAAATGTATGTATATTTATATATATATATACTTATATATATATGAGGATATTTATAGAAGAAGGAGATAGGATGGCTGGAGTAGGTTTTTTTCTGTACATTCCGTATCTCATACGAGGAGCTCAATGTTTGATCTCCAGTCATATTTTAGAATCGAAAATAAATAGCGTAAGAGAGATGGTAGAAGAGAGAAAGTCTGGAAATAGAAGCCTCTCATGCCCAAAAAAAACAAACTAGAAAACAGTAATATATCCAAACTTCGGTATAATATATGGGTAAAGTATGAAATAATATTAAAAAAAGTATAGGGAGAAATAACACGACGCAATATAATAAAAACGAGTATACATAGATATTTGTATTTGTGTGTGTACAATGTTTCTCACGAAAACTGTTGAAAAGGAACGGGAATTTTGTTGTGAGTACTGAAACTAAAATACGATGTGAATAACGATCAGCAGAAAAAAATGGTAAGATCTGTAAAAAGAAGTCAGCTATGATAGAGACTGTGAAAGACTTAATCTAATCAAAAAATTAGTAAGTAAAATAGTTGTTCCCCTGCTTTATAACGAAATTGACCAGATAATTTGAATTTTTGAGAAAACTCGTGTCGAGCTACGATGGTTAAATTCCTCGATTTACGTCTAGAGTGATTTTTACCTACAGAAAACGGTAAAAGTATCCGCAAAATATGAATTCAGTTATTCGTGATGAATGGATGTTTCACGATCTTCTATATTTACAGTAATCCTTTAAGGCCCGGTGTATATCTTAATATATATGATGAATTCTTTGAAAACTATAAGAAGAAATAAACATTTTTTCTATGCTACACAAGATTTTATCAGTTTATGGGTATCCGTTATTTTTATCAGTTTATAGTTAACCGTAAGTAATTAAATATCCCAATATAAGAAATTGAATTAATGTGTTGTTTCAATAAAATTTTTGTTAATAGAGTACCAATTTACATTCGCATGTATAAAAATAAATTAAAATAAAAAATACATGCCTTTTTCAGGTTGGGTGTAACCATAGAGGGGGTTATTTTCATGGAACGAAATTGAATCCATCCAAACACATCGTTTTCTTTCTTATTTTTCTGACTTCATTTTATTGATGAAATTTAATTTTCGAAATTTACCCTTCAACATCCGTAAAAAAATCTTTTAATCATATCAGTGATAGATATTCTTGACTTTTGCAGCTAATTTTCTTTTACTGCTGAATTGGCTAAACCTCGGAAGGAATACTGAGATATCTATTAAAATAAACTAAACAATTTCATAGATATCTCGTCGGATTTTTTAAACTTATTCATGTGATGAATAAATAAAGCCACGAATTTTATTAATTATTATTTATTATTATTATAGAAAGTTTAAAAATTATTTATATTTCTCTCAATTTTCGCTATTACGGAATCAAATTATCAAGATTGGTATTTTTATCAGAGATTGATAATTATATTTTTTAAAGAAAAAATTCCGTAGATATTTTTCATTTCTTTTGGACACTCGTCGTAAAACACCGTTGCAAACGAAAATCATAAAATATAAAACCATCTTGTGATTAGTAGTCAAAAAGGTATCAGTACCCTTTTAATTTAATATTATCAATATGCGAACATATTTGAATGGAATTCTTGTATAAGAATAATGCCTCAAGACCCGTAAGGTGTTTCGAATTGGTGTCATAAACTTGTCGAATTTGGCACATCTCTAAGTAATTGTCGAGCCCTGGATCGACTCTGATTGGTGCAACAGAACACATGTTTTTTTGTTTTTTTTTCAGATTTCTTTGTACTTTTATATTCCCATAATTGAATATTTTCGAAGAATAGCAATTTATGTGCGTTACGCCCTATGCCCGAGTCTGGTCGGTTCATGAATTGGACGACAGGTTTCGCCAATTTCCCGAATGCCGACTTTTAGAAACGACTACTGTTTTTTCAGTCTTTGGAGGCGTCATATCTTTTTTCTCTCATTGCCAATGTATGATGGCTAATATATGATTGTAATATAACATTATGATAATAATAAATTAATAATATGATAATAATAAATTAATAATATGATAATAATAAATTAATAATATGATAATAATAAATTAATAATATGATAATAATAAATTAATAATAGAAACACATACATTTATAAAAAAACATATAAAATACATATAAAAAACAGTTTTTCTCTCAACTTTTGAAATAAAAAATGAGCCTCGCATCGTGATCTCGATATGATTCGCTTCTATCAATGTGTGAATCAATATTAAGATAATCACTATAGAGTGAGAGCTAAGGGGGCTCGCTAAGATCGGGACCCTGCGGGGGTCTAGCCCTCCTACCCTCGTTTCGCCACGTTCGCAATTGGGTGACGACCAAAAAGCTCGCCAATTTGGCGAATATTTCGAAACATGCCTTTTCTGTTCGGACTTTGACCGATTACGTCATGCGATTTCTTGTACTGACTGGATAAAAATCGAAATCCGGACAATGGATGTGAATTCACAAAAAAATGGGTAAATTTTCGAACCTGCCGATTTTGGGTTTTGGCCGTGTGGTATATATACATTTACTTCTGTGTTTTTATAGTATCAAAACCTTTTCTGGGGGAATTTGATGGTTCCAATTCTTTTTTTGGATATTTATAATTATTATTTATTGCGGAACAATATCAATGTTGTTGATTGCCGATGTACTTGCTCTAACTCGTTTTCTTTCTCAGTATGGAAGAACAGTAATCGTTAAGTAACAAAATGGTGGTCATTATACTTGAAAATACATATACGAACAATTTTTTTTTCTCTTTTTTCCTTAGGATGAATTGCAAGCCTTGCAGCGTGACATTATGGTAGTGCCATATAAAGCAGATGGTGAACAGCTGCATTTAAGAACAACCTCGAATCACAAGAAAGACTAAAGGGGGTATTTATCCAAGAGCAGAAAAATATAAAAGAAAGCCAAGAAGACGGCACTTGGGTTATTACGGACAGGACTCATTATTCTATTTTACTGCCGAGTCGTTTTAGTAATATCAGCCGAGAATAAATGTCTTACGAAGGAACCAAAGAAACGGGGCAAAAATATATATATATACTTTATTTCTTTAAAGAAATCTCAACGAATACACCATTTTCCAATTTTGATATCAACGTACAAGCTACTATCAGGAATCAATAAGTTGTTATTATTCGTTACACTTTAGATGAGATTATTTTGGTTCAATAAATCACTCTGATGCGCTTGGAATCCTACGAGGGACAAAAGATAATGAGAATAATAGGAGAACAGAATTTGTTAGAAAGTTTTTCAATTGATATAATTCAATCACGAAAGTTTCCTTGTATATTCCAGAAAATAACAATGTAGCAGCTCGCATTCACGTACTTTCACGATTCTCAACTTAGCAATACTTTCCAAACCATATTTCTATCTAATATATTTTTCAATCACATTTGCCTTGGGAATATATTTTGCTTCAGTAGATTATACCAATTATTTGATGTTTTTTTTTTCTTTTTTGAAATAAATATTTAATTTATAAATTGCTTTTCTAAAATTATTTCTGTATGTTATGTGTTTTTAAACAAAAAATGTATTTCTGTTTTTTTGAAAAGAATTTTGAAGCAACAATGGAGTTAGTGAGTAACATTTTCTGAAAGCTATGACTTTTTCAACAATATCTCTGTTAAGTTCTTGAACAATATTTCACACACAATACTAAAGTTTGATGGAAACAATCATTTTCATGACTATTCAGGCCAAGCAAACATAGAAATAACAAATTTTAACTGTTGGAGAAGGCATTATTATTGGGAATGCTATTAGAGAAAGCGTTACTATTAGACATGCTGTTGGAAAACGCATTGTCATTAGACATGCTGTTGGAAAACGCATTGTCATTAGACATGCTGTTGGAAAACGCATTGTCATTAGACATGCTGTTGGAAAACGCATTGTCATTAGACATGTTGTTCTTAAATGCACTGGTGCCAGATATGTTATGGTGTTCTAAAACGCATTGCTGCTGGAAAACGCTATGGTTTTGGATATAATGTTTTTTCTAAAAACTGGATTGTTGCTGTATATATGAGGGTTTAAAAACACATTGTTGCCTCTTTTGGTTTCTTAAAAATAGTTGTTGGTTTTGGTTTTCTTCAAAATGCACTGTTGTTGGTTTTTATGTTATTTAGCGCCCGAGTGGCGCAGTGGTATGATGCAGGTCTTCTACAATGAATGTTGCCGTCAAGGTCCATAGGTTCGAATCCAGCCAAAAGGGCATCAGAAAAAGTTCTATACCTATCGAGCCTGGACCGTCCACCGATAGATGGTGTCTTTATTTCCCAAACAACTCCACTAGTTGGAAATTGCTATGGTGATATATGACTGAAGTTGATGTGTGGAAAAGTAGTCACGTTGTTCGGCGCCAGAGTGGTGCAGTTGTAAGGTGCTCGTCTTCTATCATGAAGATTACCGCCAGTGTCCACGGGTTCGATCCTGGGGAAAAACGTGGAAAACAAGGACTTTACCTACCGATCCTGGGATAAGACGGCGCCTCCATTTTCCACCCAACTCCATCGGCAGGAAATTGGCGTATGACGATATGACCGGAGCTAGTATGAGACAAATTATAGATGTTTAAAATCACACAGTAAGAAGTTGAAAAACGGATCGTTTCCACACATATTGTTAGGAAAGTCATTGTTGCAAAGTGTATTAATTAAGAAGATGGGGTGTGTTCGAAGAAATATATATTGTTCACAGAAATTCATTGTTACCCGGGATATTGTTCAAAACGTCTTTCCAGAAAATCTAATTCAAAAACTGTATTGTTGCTTGAAAATGTGTTCAAGAGACAAGGACAGATATATTTCGTCGTTTAAAAATACATAGCAGACAGAAATAATTTTAGAAAATATATTTATAAATTAAAATTCATTTTGAAAAAGGGAAAAATAGATTAATTAATAAATTCTACTGAAGCAAAATCTTGTTAAGACAAATCTGATTGAAAGATATATTAGATACGAATATTGTTTGGAACGTATTGTTAAGTGAAGAATCGTGAAAATACTTGAATGCGAGCAGCCACATTGTTATTTTCTGGAATACACAAGGAAACTCGTTCGTGATTTCGTGATTAAATTGTATCAATTGAAAAGCTTTCTAACAAATTCTGCTCTCCCATTATTCTCAGTATCTTTTGTCCCTCGTACGATTCCAAGCGCATCAGAATGATTTACCATTATAAATAATGATTTTGTCCCCATTCATTCATTCATTCATTCATTGCATTCTTCACATTCAAACAATAATAGCTTCTGTTCTGATTAAAACATCTCGATCTTCCCAGTCATGAAATTGATATAAGAAAGAGAACATGTTTGAGATGGAGCGTCAGTAATCATATTTCGAGTTTTAAAAACGACAACCTATAAGATTTGATGTTCATCGCGTTTATATGGAATTTTTTTTTCAAAAATTTCGTAAAGGAAATTTAATTTATGAAGAATGGTGTTGCTTTCAACTAATTTGTCTCGCATCTTACATGCGGAATGAATTTGTAAAGATAAATTCTGATAAGTTATTTCGAATTTGTAAAATTTAAAAGGGAAAAATCTTGATCGTATCTTCATTCGTTAAAGCATTTTTGTTTATCGTGGTTATTTTCGTTTATTAAATTTTATTATCGGGTATTACCTATTTCTTGAATGTATTGAGCAAATACGAGCAATACGACTGAAACGAGACATTGTATCGTGTAATGTCTCTCTCAAGCACTCGAGAAGATAAAACACGAAGCAATTTCACGGACAACACAGAATTATTTTACAGAATAGCTATTACACGTATTCATGATCAGCGCTTTTGACGGAACACGGTGAAAACAGAGAGAGTGACGGACACAAATAAGAGATCTCGTCTTCCAAATGAAATTCAACAAACTGCTCATAGTACTCTTTTGGTGGCGCCACTCTATAAGAGAGAGAAACCTTCCAGAATAATTTCGAAGATTCTTTCGGGATTTTTACGCTTCTCTTGCAGCTGTGACATCATTAAATTATCGGAGCTGTCGCCAGACTTGCCAAGTTAGTTTGGCGAGATTTAGAGAGAAATACAAATATGGTTACTTACAGGCGAAAGATGGCATAATCAATGATAAATAACGACTAAGAAAATATTTATTACGAGATAACATCCAGGACATTCAATTTGTCAGTATATTTCTGGCCGAAAAAATACCATTTCTTAATATAAATAATGAGTATTTACATAATTTTCTTAACAATATTTAATTGTTTCCTAAAGAAGAATAGTTACAATATAGCAGTTTTGTTTTCGATACAAAGTTATGGGATTTATGACCACCGTACTTTCAAAGAGGCATTTTTGGCTATAGTTATCATTGGATTATTGTTGTCAGAAACCTCCCGAGTCCCGATGTGATCGCATTAAGTGGCATAGACTGTATTTATTTTTTTGTGTTCTGTGTGACGAGACAGTGATTTTTATTTTATGTTATTTTTTGAAGTTGAGGAACAAGTGAAATTTAAGACTCGCAAATACCTCCTAATACGGGTAGACTGAAGTCTGAGGACTGATAAGAGATTCGATATCCAACACGTATATTTCTGTGGTGCTCCTCGCATGAGGATATTGGCGTATTGGTGACGAGATATCCTACACGATGAACTGTTTGGAGATTTGACGTGCTAGTCGAACATCACATCTGTACCCTGAATTATTTGTTCATATTTTCATCGGACTAAGTTCCACAAAGTTGACCACGCATTGTATTTGTGCATTATGCATACTCCCCACTTACCCCCCACACCCTCCCAACCACTCAAGTTGCCTGTATTACCATGCAAGTGGGATGTTTACGACATGCATTTACGGTTAAGTAGTAGCAGTAGCAGCAAAGCAGAATGATACATTTAACACTAGAACCGCGGCACTTTGGGTATACCTAGAACCGCGGACTGGGTCAAATTGACCCAAACATTGAAGAAGTTGAGAGATAATAAACTCCGTATATATTTATTTCAATTTCTTACTCTCCATCTGAAACATGTTATAAAAATATAAACACGCTAGATACCACCATATCTGCATTTTCATATTTGTGAACCATGCAGGGAACCGATCAATTCAGTAATTAACAACTTTTTACACCCAGGAGAACCAATGCACATACATCTCTTATATACAATGCTCATTTCCAGAGCTTCATTATTTGGCGATCAATTTGCCAAGGGCAATTTGCCTGTTGTGGCCTTTGTATCACATGCAGAATACTGCCAGTATAACCCAGCTTCAACCATTTAGATAAGAACGGCTTTTCCACAATCCCTATAAGTAGAACCATCTACATTCCTTCTTATACCACGTATCACTGCGAGAGAAACATCGACTCATAATCTTACTTCATCAGACGTACGTGATTCCGGGTCCTCGAGGGATACCGAGCTTTCCAGGAATCATCACCTAATAATGAAAATCGATACAGCAGATGTATACTACTAAACGCAGAACTCAATTTTCTAGCGCATTCTGTTCCCATTTACGTCATGAGCGATAATAGTTTATCATCTCATATCGTTGAATCCATCGATCACGTTCAACGAAGATGGACCAAAACGCCAATGTCGACAATAATATAATCTATAGAACTTAGATGTAAGTAGTATACAGGGTGCATAGCTAAATCCTGGCGAACGGTTGAACCTAGACGCATACATCCAATTAAGAAAATTTATCAAATTAACGTGTATATCTCAGATAAGTCATTCATTATGCAAGAATTTTATAGTTATTATAAAGAAAAAGAAAATGGGATAGGATGCTTCGTAGACATGGCCGTATTGGAATACTTTTTTCGTGCCGTGAATCGCGTGTTAGGTACTGACATAACAAAATTACGTCATTATCATCGACTTCATCTTTGGAATTGCTAACGAACGATACCAATGTCGTCCATTTGCGTTGTGAACTGCTCGCAATATAGCGGGGGAAAAAATCTGTTACGAATATGGGCGGGAGCCTGGTGCCCAGACAGAAAGAGATATTAAAGCCAAAGTGATATTATTTGATTTGTCTTTGCATTGTGCATCTGACGACACCATTGCTTCTGACTTGCGTTGCGTACTTTCAGAGATATAGCGAAAAGAAATTTGTTACCAATTAGGGCAGCGGTTCTGGTGCCTAGTCAGGAGAAGATATTGAAACCGAGTAGTATCATATTGAAAGCACCTTTTCAATGCGCATCTGACGATACCATTGCATTTGACGTGAGCAAGATAATTTTTGAGATATGAGCGTTCAAAACATTTCGTCACGCAACATTTTGCGAATGCTCCCAGCATGGTCAGATGATTTAAAAGAAGTATTCAAGTACGAAAATAAATTATACAGGCGCCCTGTGCTCAAAAACTAAGTTAGAAAGTTGCATTCCTGTCTCTCTTGTGAGGCCATCATTAAAAATTCCTTTCTTTCAAGTGTAATGTTCACAGATATATTTGAATCCCTCGTTTTTTTCAGTGTTGTTTCCCAACTTAAAAGCGTAGAAACGCTGCTGTTGACGTCACGAGAGACAGGGCAACAAATTTGTAATTGGATTTTTGAGATAAATGTGTTTGTGTTGTACGTATGAAAATATTATTATTATTGTTATTTTAAGCAACTGTGAAACTCCTCGGAATATGAATGACGCATCTGGGATCTAGATGTCATTTTGACACTTTGTAATTGGAAATGCGCCTCCAGAATCCACGGTTCGCCAATAATTGGCGATTTGAGGAGTTATCTATGCACCCTGTATAAATTGACTGAGAATTGTTCAGCACGAAACAGTATATTGGCACATATTTCCAATACGAATAATAAAAACACCGATTTGTACAGCAGATGTTTTAAAATCCATATCTATTTTCCTCATGAATTTCGAATTTAAGAGTGAACAAAATCTAAATAAAAGTATTCGTCATATCTAACGGGAGAAAAAGAGTATTATACTACGTCGGGACGTTGGAACGTTTAATATTACTTTTCTTTTTATATTCAACTCTCGCAGGAAAAATTGTAATCCGATACTTTCGCTGCCTTTCAATTTCATAAACAGTTTTTCGGGAGGGAGTCCCGAACTGCCACCGTTTCCCAGGGTCTTAAAAACAGTTCGGAAGTTTCCCAGGCAATGTAGGGCACTTTCAGAAATATATTTTATTTACTTTATTATTATTATTTTTTACTCATATCTGATCCTTTATCCGATCTGACGGAAGTAATATATTCAATATTTGCAAAATAATGATATATCATCTTCCATACTTCTTTTTTTTTGTCTTTCTCTCTCACTCAACCTCTCTCTTTCTTTCTTGATCTCGCCTAAAGGTATAGTCCAACAAATTTATATGCTCGTGCTCACAAAAACATCCGTCATTTTTTGACAGGGTCACAGTCTATATATATTTCGGCTGTAGAGGAGTCTTGCGTGAAGTTGGGGATTATATGAACGTCAGCTGGGTCTGGAGAAAGGCTGCGTAGTATTCCAGTTTTAGTATTCATATATATATGCATAATATACCCGGAAAGTGGAATATTTTTTTTTAATGTTATAGTGTAGCAGTTCAAGTAAAACTAAAAATTTGCCCTAACTTTCTTTTTTTTTCCCTAACAAAAAACCACAACATACTTCTTTTTCATCATTTTACCGATCTGCTGAATCTTCAACACATCATCAATAACTTAGATGGTTATGCTCACTTTCATCAAAAAACGAATTTTTTTGATATTGAGGGTTTTTATTTGTTTGATAAGCAAAATACAGGGCGTTTTTAACTGAAGTTCTTGTGCACTCAAAGTAGCATTTCTCAAAAAGTAACTTATACGAATGCCGTCAATTTTTCAGGATATTTTATTGGATTAATATCTAATATTATGTATTAATTTTCAGGACATCTTAGATCATGGGAGAGATATTTATGCAATAGAAAATTGTTCAATTTCGACGGCCTGGTAAAAATATGGCGCTTTTTTTCAGATGTACTATAATTATAACATACAATGTTACCCGAGGATATAATTTCAAAGAGTAATTTCCCTCTTCAAAATTTCACGGGGTATTTTTGTAAAAATAATTGTTTTTTTTTTATAAGAAATAATTTCATTAAAAAAATCTGAAGAATTATTTTCACTTGACGACAAAAGTTGGAATAGTAAAATTCAGTTTTGATGCGTGAATTATGCATCTATATAGTTGGCTAAAAATGGTAAAAAATGTAACTACACGATTTCAATGGACAACGGGTGCTATATAGGTCTGAGTAGTGTAGGTATAAGTTTAACAACACCGGAAGGGAGGGGGTATTCTATAATTATACAATTATGCACTACTCAGACCTACGCAGTGCCCGTTCGAGTGGACGTACTACACTTACAGTTAGACTATACAGTATAGACCATAGGAAAAAAAAAAGAAAATGCAATCATATAAAGAGCTCGAGTTTTCCCCTGGTGGTCAAAAATTGAAGAATTTTCCATTGCATAATGGCATAATAACATAATATAGAACATTTCTTACGATAATTATTTCATTTTTCATACATCGTTACGTATGAAAGAAAAAAAATCCTAATATAGCAAAATATAATATGTATAGAGTACGCATGTACGTACTCAAAATTTATGTGCATTTTTACAGTATTTTATACAAATAATTCTATTTTTCTCTTATTTATCGTGTTGTCGTTAGCAAAAACCTAATGTGATCTCTCATTATTGATAGTTTGAATGTATTTCTCCAGACTTTTATCTCTCAAACCGAGCACCACTCGGTCTATCGCCATGAGATATTTACTAGCGAATCTTGTTTTAATTTTTTTTTAGCCTGTTTATTATTTGGATCAAACACACTGCGGTGTTTTCTTTATTTTTCTAGATTGTCAGTTTATTCTGTTTAGTTTGATTTTTCCACTGGATTTTTAGGACTTCTATTTGCTGGATTTGCAAGATAAGTGTTTCTTTTCTTATTGCTCTCAACTTTTTTTAATTTTCGTTGTATATTTTCGGTCGACTTGAATTTTATTTTCTCGCTCTCATTTCATTTTCATTGCACTTTCAACAGCTGAGTGACCGCTGCTTTTTTTGTTGATAATCAATTTCTTTGCTCGCGTGCTCGTATAGGAGGAAATAATTGGTTCTTTGTTTCCCGCCATTTTTCGTGTTTTCCCCGTGTCTTTGACGTAATTTCGTTTTTGGGCATTAGTGTAAGCGAACTTTTTTCCGGGTGATCTCAGTATTTTCTTTCATTTTGGGTACTATTGTGTTAGTGTTAGTGAACAGATAGTTAACCAATGCCAATAAATATAAATTTTACTTTGTATAAAGGAAAATTGTCCTAAAGTCATTATTCCGCGTTGCTCTAAAGTCATTATTCCGCTTTTCCGAGGCTTAGTTCGTCCTGCACTGGAGTGCTGTAAGGTTTTGGAGACCATACCTACGGAGGAACTAAATAATATAATGAATGTAAAGCATAGATTTGGCTGGAGGGGTACAGAGAAGAGCTCGCGTGTCCTCGTTGACATATTTACCCTCGGAGGTAGTAAATTCTAACACAATTGGCACGTTTAAAAAGAAATGCGATAATGTATATATATAAGAGAAAGCACACTTTTTCACCGATGGAGTTTGATAGTATCCATGCATTTCGGACTGTTATGACGTGTTCCAGGCTTTTTACAAGCAGACGTTTCCTTCACTGTTGCGTTGGACACCCTCAGTGCAACCAGCAAAAACCTTAGAAATCCCGTAAGAATCGAACAATGCATACCAACGAGCTTCTTTAAATGCGCAGTTTTGAAAGGTGCAAAATAAATTATGGCAAATAACGAACACCATGATGAAAACATCTTTTTTTTTCAATATTTATTTTCGCGCAAAAAAGATTAAAAAAAAATCATCAAAATCATCAAAAATCATCATTTAATAAACATAGTAATGTAAAATCTCTATAACGGTCATTTGGATCGTTCGTCCTTCGTAGAAGTTCGTTTTATCTGTGAAAAAGTTTATATTCAAGAAACATATAAAAATGTAAAAAAAGTTTCTATTCACACAAGAATTTCGATTGACTAAACAAGATGAGAAAGGAAACACGAAATTCCAATAAAATCAGATAAATCGTTTAGGTACAATCGTATGCCAAAGTAACTTTGTGGTCAAAATGACCGCATCCGTGTTCTAGACTAAAATGTATTTCTAAATATATTTTTTAATTATTCAATATGAATTGTACGTACGGATATAGACAAAAATATGCTACTCGTAGAAAAGCATCGACATAAAAATACAGGATAATGAAAGAGAAACAATTCACAATTACGCAAATACCATAATCTCGTCAGAGGAGAACGACGATAGCTTTTATTTTATGTTTCATTTTAGCTTGAATTTATCAAGATAAATGCTCGTTTTCCAGATAAAATAATATTTGCGCAACGCCGAGAATAATTTTATTTCAGTTAAATAGGAAAATAAAACAATTCCATTCCGTTCAAAATTTACGTATCTCCATATTACAACATGTGAATTGTTTAGATTCCCTTTTTTCATTTAATTTGATTTGAGTTTTGATATTTCCGCCTTTGATTTTAGAGTTTTTTTTATTATTTTTTTCAAATAAAGTTTTTTTTTTTTTTTTGTGGAAACGCGTTAGAGTGAAAAAGGTGGAGAGAAGAATTTTATCACTGACAGTCACAGGGGGTTTTTCACGACGATTTACGGAGACTTCTATTAGCATTTTGAGTGCAGGCTTGGGAAGAAAAGAAAAAGTCAACACAAAAAATATATAGAAGAAAGAAAAATGCATATATTTTTTCTTGGCTTTCAAAATTCTTCCCAGTTGCTTCGTAAAATTATGCAGGGAGTATTAAATTTTCGTGGCCATTGCCCGGAATATCCTATCTAAGAATTCGGAGATTTTTCGTTTCTATTTTAAAGTTAGTGCTGAATCCGGTTGTTCGGAAACATGACTTCACTCCCCAGTGGGGTGGTGGTAAGATCATCGTCTACCACCGTGAAGGTTGCCGTCACGGTTCGAGGTTAAAACTCAGGGAAGAATATAGATAAGGTATTTTCTTTAACGAGCTTGAAGAAACCACCGATAGATGGCACCTTCATTTCCAAACCAACTCATTTATGGCAGTAAATTGAAATGTAGCAATATTGCCAGAGTTGGTGTTTGGTGAAGTAGTGGTAGACAGACTTTCACTTCTAACAAATTATATGCACAGGGTGCATAGCGAATTGTAGGTATGGCATTTTTCTCGAAAAACGTTGATCCTAGAGGTGAACAAAGTTGTACTTCCAATAAGAAAAAATTTCAAATAACATGTAATACTCAGATATGTCATTCATATTTCAAGGGGTTGTACAGCTATTATAATTCACCCATTAACACCGGTTGGTAAGAAAATTTGTCATTTGAAATTTCAATTTTTTCTTTGTAAATAAATGGTGTGGGAGTAGTGTTTGTTTTTTCTTTCCAAAAATCAAAGTTGTCTTTAATGGTTTAAAAAATAACTTTTTATACAGACCCAGTGTGTTCCTCTAGGTTTTCTGAGGCCAAAAAAATACATAATTCCGTGCAATATTCACTGAGACATTCAAATTCGAAAAACGGAAGAAATTTTGAAAAAAAAAAAAAAAAAAAAACCCGATAAATGCGAGTAAACCTGTAAAACGAGTAAAATCTTACAAAACGGACCAAATCGACCCAGACAAATATAACGAACTAGTCACTATATTTCAAGGACATCTGGATACACGTGGTCAGCTAGTGTACAGGAGGATACATAAGCTTCGCACGCATTTCCAGAATTAAGCTACCTTATCACTCTCTTCAAGTAACAAGCAAGTAACATGCATTTCTAATGGCACAACGAGCTTCTTATGCATTTCCAGAGAACATCGCTAACACGTGAGAGGTTTTCTCTAACGTATTGCACAGATTCGTTGAGTGCAGTAGTCCCTGATTGACGAAAGGGAAATCAGTTAAAAATTCGTAGAATAAAAAAAAATAATGCTATTGTGTGTCGTCCATCAGAAGTTCGGGATTAAAACGTGTGAAATTTTATTTCTGTCCTTTAGGGCAGTGGTAACCATAAGTAACTCCTGAAGTAACGATAGTTTTTCACAGTTTTACACGTTACGCCATGTCTTTTATTGTGCTCGCAAAAGTGAACCTATTACATAAAAGTCAAACATATTCCGCGAAGAAGGATATCTTAATATATACGTCCTCTAAAACATATTAAGCTTAAAACTAACATGGACATCCAACTGAGAGAAGAACCTTTGTAATTATCGATATTGAAATGTGACGAGGAAACAGCTGTTCATCTCTATGCATAAAGCGGATTCCTATTCCGAGATCATTAGTGTACCACTGCGAAACTGTCAACAAAGTAAAGCTGAAAGATCCCCCCCCCCCCAATAACTTATTTGCTGTGTATCACAGAGATGGGTTACCAAAGTTATATAGTTCTTGACAAATATTTCCTATGACATTCGTTCAAAATTTCAGCACTCTCGTTAGTATATTTTGTTTTTGCAAATCAGATCGGGGGGGGGGGGTAATGATATTCCTAGATGTGAAACAGTAATAATGAATTCGAGAATTAATAATTTCCTCTTATTTTACAAATACAAACATATAATACACAAATTTGGACATGTTACACAAATACAATAATATAATGCACAAATGTCATATGTAATAAAGAAAATACATAAACACATAATACAATACACTCTGTAGCCTCATGGAACCAAAAAGTCCTTCCAGCAGTTCTAAAAGAATTAGTTATTATACTTTTTTTTTCCAGCAGCGTTATTGTATTTATTAGATGTGTTCGAATGTATTTTCGTTGGTGTATATTTTTGAATAATATATTAAGTTACTTATATTGTGAAGCTCAATATAATAAAATTACAATATATCATTTTTTATTGCACTCTGTTCAATATTGTTTATATATACTTTTACAATCTATCTTCTATATATAAAATTGCAAGATATACAGAAGACTGGATGTTGTGAAGATATTTACCACTTGAGATGTTAATTGTTTAAGGAAGGAAAAAACTCATCTCTGCCTCGAGTCGAACCCGGGTCCCTCGATTGCCGGACGAGTGCACTGACCACTAAGCTACAGAGGAGAATAGAGAATTTCCTTCGCTAGAGCGCATATATGCCGAACGGAACCATGCAATGGACGGTGAAACCGATCAACTAATAGCTCATGGACGACGAGCCACCAGAGGGCTATATATATGACATGAATGTCGCTCTCCACTTGTTAATACAAGATATACAGAAGACTGGATGTTGTGAAGATATTTACCACTTGAGATGTTAATTTTTTAAGGAAGGAAAAAACTCATCTCTGCCTCTACCGGGAGTCGAACCCGGGTCCCTCGATTGCCGGACGAGTGCACTGACCACTAAGCTACAGAGGAGAATAGAGAATTTCCTTCGCTAGAGCGCATATATGCCGAACGGAACCGTGCAATGGACGGTGAAACCGATCAACTAATAGCTCATGGACGACGAGCCACCAGAGGGCTATATATATGACATGAATGTCGCTCTCCACTTGTTAATACAAGATATACAGAAGACTGGATGTTGTGAAGATATTTACCACTTGAGATGTTAATTTTAATGTTACTATCTCCTCTGTAGCTTAGTGGTCAGAGCAATCGAGGGACCCGGGTTCGACTCCCGGTAGAGGCAGAGATGAGTTTTTTCCTTCCTTAAAAAATTAACATCTCAAGTGGTAAATATCTTCACAACATCCAGTCTTCTGTATATCTTGTATTAACAAGTGGAGAGCGACATTCATGTCATATATATAAAATTGATTTTCTGTGTGTGTGTATGTTCTCTATACTAATCTACAATTTTACATCGATCGTCGCCAAATTTTGCATATATACCAAATGGGACCCGACTTGAACGATAGGCTACTTTAAAATTTCGTCAGAGCAGGGCAAATGCCCCGAATGGACAAAAAACTGTCTGGCAACAATGGTTTTTGGGCCTCAACAATCACTTTCCGAACGTTTACTTTGGTTACCGTGGTTCCTTAGCAATGCGTTTCAGACGTGTATATGCCTTTACAATGGTTCGCCATTTCTTCAACGCTGTCAGTACATGTATAATAGTTTATGCCTTTATAATGGTTTGCCACATTTTCAATACTCTCAGTAATGAGGCTTTTTGAATAGACGTCATAATCATCACCATCATCGCTTTGAGGGTCAGGGAAAGGGTGATCCTCATAGAAATCAGTGTTGATATTGCCGATTTTAATGTAGAAATACGAAAATTTGGTGGGGGGGGGGGAGGTTTCTGTCACATCAATAATTTTAAAAATTGTATTAAATACTCGATTTTTGAAATATTGAGTTCGCTTAGAGATATACGAAGCCCAGGAGATTAAATATGAAGTAATTAGCCAAACCTATACTTTTGAGTTGGATATTCGAGCAATATCATTGATTTCATTTATATCTTCTCAAGTATGAAAATTAATGTCTCCATATTGTCTCTTTTGATATGTATTTGCATAAATTCATGTGGGTTAGGATATTTTAAAATTAATTATGGGGCCGTAAAAAGTACATCGAAAAAAATTAACAGGTTTAATTAAGCATTTTTTGAAGCAGAAACAAAGATAGATAACTTGAAGTTCAAAGGGAGGCAATCGAAATACCTAGCACCCTTTAAAAAAAGAAAAAAATTATATATTTATTTTTACGTTTCTTTAAATCTAGATTTGTTTCTTTCATGAGTCGCGCAGGAAGTCACCATATTGGTGAACTTGGACACGGTTTGTATGTCCCTCAAGAAAAATAGAGGGAGATATCACGTGATCCAAAAAAGCCTCATTGAAGAAAACCCGGGCAGCGCCGGGTATTATAGCTAGTACATTCATAAAAATGGTTTTGAAATCTATGTCAAATATTATGCGATTTATGTTTTTATTATAATCAAGTTTCTTTTCAGTGTGAAAAACGTTTAATATCTTAGGAGCAATGTTGCAAAAACTCTTTTTTATACAATGTTTTATTAGGTTTTGGCATTAAGAAACTCAAGTATATGTATTTGTACTTGTATTTTCATTTTTAGTTAAGTATTTTCCATTCAATTGTGAAAAATTAATAACTCTGTACAGAAAGATTTGTCTCAATGACAGAGTATGGAATTTTATTTTGGAATGACCCATTAATATATGAAATCTTATTCTGTTATATATATAGTAAAATTTCAGCATATTCTCGTAATATGCTACTCCACAGCATTGTATGCCTCTTTGAAAAAATGTTCATCGATCAAGTTTTGCATTTTGTAAATAATCACTGCGTATTTTCTGATCTCTTTCATTAAAATATCACAGTGTGGGTTCCACATTCAAGATCATCTCCATTGTGGTACCGGACTAATTGTATTCACGAACAATAGCTATTTTTTGGCAAAACGCTCACAGTTCTTTATGCACTGACAATGATTATGTATTCTTAGATGTATGCTTGTGGTATAATCGTGTCTTGTCTTCATATAAATAAGTTTTGTTTTTTGAGTGTCAAAAGTTTTAATTTACGTTTAATCGGCCAGATATTTGTTTGGCAATCTTCTACTTTTTTTAATTAAATTAGCTGTATCAGTATTTTTTACATAAATCACTGTATCATCTGCGAATGTTATTAGTTTTACATTTAATAGTCATTAAGTTAAGTTAGAATAAGTTACATAAGTCATTTATGTATATTAAAAGAACCCAATAGGACCCAGATCAGAACCTTCAGTTACATCTTTCATCTCCTGAAAATTCTTTTTTCTTGAATTACAACTGCTCGTTTCCTGTTAATATAAAATGATTTAAACGGTCCAAGTATGTTTCCTCTGACTCCTATTCCAAATAGTTTATTTGTTAAAATGTCCAGACATAAAAATTCAAACGCTCCTTTCAAATCTAAGAACACGGTTATGGGATTTTTTTTTATTTTTAATTCATTGTTTAAATAGTTAGATGAAGTATGACCATTTCTGTATTTTTATATTTTTTGAAGTCCATATACAAATACAAATGCAACGCCACAACAGACAAAATGTCCAACGAGGTGGCTGATAAAAAGATGCCCTTAAAAATATGGTTGTCATATCAAATATTGGTTATTTGAGAATTTTCTTGTCTATTTAGAAAATCAAGAAGCTGGTATTTTACACATTTTTCAATTATTTTTGAGAAGACTGGAAATATCGATATTGGTCTGTAATTTGTCAAATAATTACTTTCTCCAGCTTATGGGGTGGACTAAAGATTATTTTAAATCAAACTAGAGGTAAAATTCAATACAGAATGATCGATTAAATTTCTTATTATCACACTAGAACGGCCGGAGCAGTCATTTTAACGGTTTTTGATTTTGAAAACGCCATAATCACGACGGCATTTAACGCACACACTCAATTTTCAATGAATTTTCATAATTTTCGAATTTCTCCCTGTGTACAAAAATTTGAAAACATTGATGGCTTTTTTCGGGAGATATCGACGTTCATACCTAGACGGCCAAGAACAGTCATTTTGACTGCTATACGTTAATTGTATATGTTTTCTTCTTGGGGCGGCCGTTGATGTATACTTTTTCAATTAGGTTTATTCCCAATCATTTGCTGATGGCACACACTACACAACATATATTTAGGAGTAACATGCTGATAAGAAAAAATAAATAAAGTAATGCTATTTGTTGCATCGTGTTACTGGGCAATCTAAAAATTCTATTAGCGGAGACGCACAGCAGAAGTTCATGAATCTACAATCAAAACAACATTTATTATTTATGTATATGAGCTCTGTTATCGAAGTTAATGAAACTTTTTTTTTCTGATCGTTCACCTGACAAGCTCAAAGTTTTTGTCTGATATTTGAAAACTCTTCATGCCACCATCTGCTGTGAACGTTTCCTAGTAAACATAAGTTCATTCAGTGTGTATAAATGGCTGTAAGAAGACGGATGCATCAGAACAAAATAATCTAATTTTATCAGTGCTACATGTTATTTCAGGCAATAAATCTGAGGCTGAGGAGACTTAAGAAGTTTTCTCAGTCAAACTCTGACAACGAAAATCATGATTCTCTGCTATATCTACCAGAAAGTGAAAGTACAGATTCCAGAGTAGATGGTTTGCATCAGATAATACATATGTACAAGAACGGCAAAGATGCATTTTTTTAAATTGCAAATTCTTTATAAATTAAGCTGTAGTATGAAATTTTAATAGTGCCCTTGTTTTACCTCGATAGTGCAAATTTACAGTGGTGTATTAATATACGTTATGCATAGAGTACGCGAACAACTGAATAATGTGAAGGAAAAAGACACCGATATAACATATCAAGAGGTGTACAATGTACACTGCACATCATCAAAATGGAGCAATGTACGATGTGATGTATATGCGATGTTCATCTGCTTTTTTTCCGGGTTAAATCTTGTTCACAGTTGTCTTATAAATGTTCATATTTCAAGTTGGAAAGTCATTTTATGAACACCCTGTATGCTTAAGAAAACTTAAATTTCTTCAAAATCAAAAATTAAACCATGTGGGATAATTCTTACTATTAATTGCAGAATTCAGGAGTGTTGTTAAATAGAATGCAATAAAAAGAAGTATCAGTGAAAATGACTGCCAGCGGCCTTTTTAGGTATAACGTATTGTCCGGCCCTTCTAGTGTTAAGTAAGGGGTATTTCGCAATTATTTAAATATTTTTATCATAACCACTTGCTATATTTTCCTTTAAATTTCTTATAACATAATTTAATTCCATTTATCCCAATACAGGACAGTGGTCAGTAATTTGGGTCTTAAGAACAGTAAAATCATGTGCGGAGTTTTTTTATATATATAAGAAAAATTATCAATACGTTTGTGCTATGTCTGTCTAGTATTTCTTTCATGTAAACGGGCTAATCCATCCGTTGGTGGATATATCAAGATAATTTAACGTAGTTCTTGCAATTAATTAAGGATTAATAATTAGAATGACGAAGTATTAAAACTATGTCAATGCAATCACCATACAGTCCCATATCAACTCGAAAAAAATACATAATACTAATTGCCGTGTCCACAGACCTATACACCACCGTAGCTTATGTGTGCTCTTCCTCAACAGTGGCCTAGCTACTGGGGATGTGAGTTCTCGTAGATAGCAATGGTGTAGGAGCCGCGAGCTGTGGGTGTTCTTTCTCGAAACCAGTGTTGACGCTCGAGTACTTTGGTCGACCGTCCTCATTAGTGAGTATCATCAGCACCGAGGCTGTAAATGCACGTCATCATCAGTGACCTACAGGCCGGGAGCCGAGGGTGTCGTTCTTTTCGCTAGCATTGAAGCTTGTACTGTGGATGCTAGTTTTCAGCAATGGTATTGAGGCCTAGATATATGAAAGCTTATCCTCAGAAGTGGCGTGGCGTACAAGCCGAGGATGTGAGTTGTTGGTTCTCATGAGTTTCGCAGCAGAACTGTGGCTGTTAGTTTTCGTTCATAGCATGGCCATTGCGGGTAAGGGAGGTGTTCATCCTCAGCAGTGACATGTGCAAACGCTTGTCCTCAGCAGTGGTCACAGGCCGGGAGTCGTGTATGTTGTTATCTTCACTATTATCCAAGTTTGTCTCCAGTTTCTGCATGCTGATTTTTAGCAGTGTCATCGGATCCAAGGGCTCTGAATATTCGCCCACAGCAATACTGTGAATGCTCGCGTTCAACAGTTGCGTGCAAACAGGGAGCCGCAAGTGCTCATCCTCATAAGTCGCAAGTGGTAACCAGTTTTGAGTGTTGTTATTATTTGTTATCAGCAGGAGCATAAGATTAATGGGCCGAGTGTGTCCCAGATTGATTCTAATCATATATCTCGCATATACCTCAAGTTGAGCATCTACGGGTCTAAAACAATTTTGACGCACTGTTATCACGAGCTTAGCGAAGTTGTTTTTTTTTTACGACACGTGGGACGTTCCGGTTGTTAAATTATCAAACCAGTACCAATATTTTATTTTCATTGCATATTTCAGGTTCTGCAAACGAGTGCTCAAGTATTGTGAAATTATACCCGTCTCAATACCCTCACAGCCCTCCCTCTTAATGCGTTTTGCATTATTGACGTTCATTTCCTTCTTGATCTTAAAAATTTGCAAGCAATGTTTCTCTTGCGGTAATTATTAAACTAGGATTAGGTTCTATGAAACTCTGGTATGGAGATCCGGCGTAAACTGCTCATCAGGTTAGCGTATAAATTCGAACCCCACCCTTTGAGCAGAGCATTGCTTTTATATTATCAACAATTTATACACCCATGAGCGTTTTTATACACATTATGAGCAATTTATACACCCATATATTCCGTTTACAACAGAATATAAAAAAAATGCAGTGAATTTGAAGTTTTTTCGTCCGTGAAAATTCCAAAGAATAGCATTTTTTCCCCGAAAAACCTGTCGAATAAAATTTATATATTTTTTTAAAGAAACGTCTTTTGTCTTCGCTCATTCACAGAAGCTTTAAATATCGCATATAATTTATTTTTCCTTTTTATAAACATTTCCTTCTTTTTTCCCTGAAAAGTGAGAAAAAAACACACTTGTGAGAAATTTTTTTACTTTTTTCCCCCCTCAAGCTTTTCGAGTCGGAGAACTTTTCCTTTCTTTCCTCTGACTTTTCTGATCAGACTCAAAGCAGTAGCACTGGTAGTGTATTGACTGTATATTTCCTCTTGACCTATCTATACCCGAATCCTCCAGAATGAAAAGAAAAAATCGAGCTTCGGGAATGAAAACAAGGAAAGTAAAAGGGGAAAGAATTGATGATAGGTTTTGGGAGAAGAAACAGAAAAACTGGAGAAGAAAAGGATAGAACATGCAAGGAGACAGATAAGGACAGCGGCAAACGTTTGTCTTTTCGGAAGTCAGTAACTCTCACATGATTTGCTGACTTAATGCCGAATTCAGCGAGACTTTCACTTCGTTTTCTATACAGTATTGTACTTCAAAAAAAAAGAAAACAACTATCTCTTTCTTTGTTATCAGTTTCTTCATTCTTTTCTACATTTTTCTGACACGCCTCATCTATTCGGAACAAATATTATATCATATATATAACTGCATTTTCTCAGTACTACTCAATTATCTCCTCTGGTGTTTATTGTCTTTATGAAGAATTTTTGGTTAAAAATATATGTTGATAAAACCGAAATCTTGGTGTTCAGGACTGAGAGTTAAATTTTAAAAAAAATGCAAAGAGGTGGAGATTACAGAATACCCCCACTCGAAATAGTAAATAATTATACATACTTGGGTGTCTCGTTTGCTTCATCTGGCTCATTCAGCCTTGCACAAAACTAGGTTTGTGGCAAAGATAAAATCTGTTATCCAAAAAGCTTTACCAATTTGCGTAGAAGCAAAAATATCATTCATAAACGTCGCTATGAACCTTTTTCATTCAATAATACCTGCCGCGCTGACATATGGGATACCGGTCTGATCGACAGGCTACATTGACGAACTTAAGCATATTTTCTCCTATTTTGTTGAGAAATTATTGTAAATTCCACCAAATACAACCTCATATATGACTCTTGTTGAATTGGGACAACCACACTACGAGTGGCAGTTACACTAAAAGAAATTCTAATGAATTTTTACAAACGAATCCTATCTATGAACATCTCAAGATTTCCGAGGTTATGTCTCACTAAATTTCTGAACAACACTTTTAGTTCGCGCGAAAGCCTCAAAAATAAGTGGTTAAAATCCACCTCTAAAATTTTTGATGACACTGGTTTCAGCACCTCAAGCTGGACGATGACTCCATTGTTCTAAAGCAACGTATCCCATTTATAATTGACACGCTAATATCACAGAGTGTCTAGTTTTAGATATGTGATTCCTACAAACATACTATGCATCTGCTTTTTACCGTATTAAAATTAACACCATTAAAAATGTTTATGGAGCGGACTATATTCATCTTGAGCACATCTGTGATTTTATTCGAAAGAATACTAATATTCGTTTTGGTAGCAATATTATCATTATAAACGACAATTTCTTAACTGCAAATGCTTATAGTAATTGTACATATTGCAATTTAGATCAGCTGAAAAAATGATGGAAACATTTGTATTTTTATTGCCCAGTTTTTGAGAGTTACAGAAGAAAACATTTTATAAATATGATATTGTTACGAAATTTATGTAAGTAGTCATCATTGATTATGTTTTATTTCTTATGTCATTTTTCACCTGTAAATAAGCGGTAACGCATTTTTTTCAGAATTCCTCGAAATACCGCCAAGTTGGAACGTTTGCGAACAACTCTGATTCAGCGACATAATGATGCCGAACCAGAAATGTAAAAATGTCACTCGAATAGTCAAGATCATTCTAGAAGGTCTGTTTCTACCTTATAAGTAGCGCCGCTGAAGTGGAACTAGGGGTTGTAAAATTGTATCTGAAAGACAACACTTATTTGTCGATCGCATTCTGTCTTTACGTCACGTTTGTCGAGTCTCTGCTTGTAATAATATCTGTTATGTAAATAAATCTCTGAGACCCAGCATTTTGTTTCATCCTCTGCTCATTTCAAGGAAGACTTTGTGAGACATTTATCCTGAACAGATATTCTCTTCCCTCGAGCAAATACTAACATTGAGAAACGCCGATATCCCAGATGTATACAATTTCCTCACTGGCGTTATTAGACATCGGTCATTATGCAGTGAATAAGCCTTGTTTCCGACTGATTTAAAAGAATTAGGTACAGTACTTGTGGACGTTGTGTGTGTGTTTCTCTTTTTCTTTTCTTTTATTTCTTTTCCTTTAGTTTTATCCCATGATACAACAGTGAAACCTCCCCTAACAGACACTCCGTTAACGGACACTTTTCTGATCCCCGGTCCCGTGAAATGGGAATTAATGTATATCACTCCCCGTTCGCGGATACTCTCGATAGTGAAGAGTAAAATCAGGCAAACTGATTCTTTTCCAAACTCTAATTTATTAATTTCTTGGTCATATAAACGGGGAATTTATCATATTCATCATATTCAGCAAAGATTAAGCTTAATCTGAAGTTCTTATTGGTAAATACGATACATCTTCAATTAATTACTTGAATAACTGAACATAACTATGGTCCACGGTGATGAATTCGAATGGCAAAGTTGGTTTTGTTTATTGGTACGAGTAACGATCCTCCCTCTTCGTGGTCGAGTAACTGAACACGTACTCATTGATGAGTCGTCTTTCAAAACAATAATCATATTTATTTTGATTAAGGAGGATCGAGAAAAATGCTACACGTACACAACGAGCACATCACACCTTACAACACCACACTCATAATAATAATAAATAAAAAACACAAGAATCCCCAGGGAGGAGCGTTTTTCTTTTCTTCTCTCTGTGGCTCCCGCGCTATCTTTTTCAGGGTAGTTTTTCCCTCTTTTGCTTCTTCGTTTAGCAGCTTCCCTGACGATTCGTCCCGGAACCTTACTCGTCCCCCCTTGGGAGCTCATTGTCTATTTTTTTCAAGACAACTGAGCTTACCACATTTAGGAAAAGAAATGAACAAAGAAAAACATGTTCAAGCACACATATAAAAAAAAAAAATCACAAAATCAACAATTACCATCGTGGGATCAATGAAAATACCATACTGAGTACACATTAGTAAGACATATGCACTGAAATGCATTCACATTTACAAACATTTTCCGTGTACTTTCCTAATATATACATTTCCCGACTTTTGCTTGTTCAGGCGTGCTGCTGAACACGTCTGAAAATTCTTTCGGTTTCGAATAATTGCCGTTGCTGTGAACTTCCGGCTTATTAGATAACCCCATTATGTGGTTCTGAATGTCCTGGACTGATTTCATTTTTATGTGAACAGGAGCGTAGACCACATCTCCAAATTCTACGTCCTGATCAAATATCAGTCCCACGTGTTGTACTCTGGCAATGTATGGCCTCTGCTTGACTTGGGTTCTAAGGGTCCAATGTAGTCAACGCTGCAGACCTCGAATGGGTTTTCGGGTCTCACGATTGGTTGGATGGGTAGGCGATCTCTATACGTGACGGTGCGTCTGACTTGGCATTCTCGACGACTCCTACGAAACTTCTGAACATCCTTTTTGATGGTAGGCCAGTACGACGAATACTTCATGCTTACTTTCGTTTTGCGCTCCCCTAGATGTGCTGCCAAAGGTATTTCATGGGCCATCCGAAGCGTTTCCATTCGTTTGCAGGTGGGAACGACAACCTGTACGATATTTTCGCCGTTTACGTTCTCGGAGTGAGTGAGAACACCATTTCTTACGCCATAAGAGCTTTGCCCCAGACGTACTAAGTCCCAGCCCTCCTTGAGATCGCCGTCTCCAATTTGCAAACCGATAAAGCCTTTCTCTCCTTTATCGGGGACTTGTGATGCATCAGGGATGCAGTTCCCTCCTTCCACGTTTGAATCCAGGAGTTGTACGACCGACATCGTTGAGTCTCCGGTATGCCGAATGGACCCAGTGAGCTGCACACTTTCCGACAGCGCCTCGTACGCAGTTGAGCATATTAACATGTCGTTAACAAGTTTCTTCGACACGGCACAAGTTACAGGAATGTCGCTGTGCATACCATCATCGATTCTCATCGGGATAACTTTCAGTGCCGCTACCTCAGTTTCCCCGAACGCAGATATTATTCGTATAGTACCTTCTCCGTCGCAGTTCAAAGGCACCAAATCCTCTCTCAGAACTGATATCTGAGCTCCATTATCAATAATCGCTTTAAATTTTTTCGTTCCGCATTTGATGGGTGCAATTTTAAGTTCATCGATTTTCCCCGTGACCTTCGCAGAAGACACAGGAACCGAAACCTTCACCGTCAAAATATTCGAGGCTTCACTTGGTTTCACCGTCATTAATTGACTCTGTGCATTCACAACGGCATGCCCTTTCGCATTATTGTTGCAAACCCTCGATATGTGCCCAACCGAGCCACAAGAATAGCAAGTTGGCTTCACAAAGGTTCTACGCGTTTGGGTTTTGAGTCCTGGCCTGGAATTCGGTGCTTTAGGAGGAAAACTTCTACTGATACCATATTTGCCTGCTTCATCTTTCACGTTATCATTGCCTGAGACCACCTTCTTGAAGTTTGACCGCACACTTTCGTATTCATCTAGCTTGGCAGCTAGGATAGACAGAGATATGAAAGAGGCCCATTCGTCCACGAAATGGTCACGTATATCGCCGGGAACTCGTCGTTTTAGTTGGTCAGTAATGACAAGGCTCTTCAGTGTCTCGAAGTCACCAACGTTCAGACCCCGGATCCACTCTTCGAAGAAATTCGCTATTTCGAAGACAAATTCTCTCCATGATTTCGCCGGGTTGCGTTGATGTTTGGTGAATTTTTGCCGGAAATGTTCCGCACTTAATTTGAATTTCCTAAGGAGGATCTCCTTAATGTACTCATAATCATCAAACTTCTCTTCCGATTCTCGGGCGATTAATTGGGTTATGTCTGACGGCAATAAGGTCAGCAAAGCTGACACCCAGTTTCTTTTGTCCACCCCGATTCTATTCGCCTGGCGTTCAAATATTATGAGAAATAAGGCGATGTCATCCTCCTTGGCGTCAAATTTTGGAACAAGCCTCGTCAGTTCCGTACTGAATGAGGTTAAATTCTGTCGTCCATTTGTGGACGCGTTCGTCCTTTCCATCTCCAGGCGGAGTTTTTCCATTCGAAAGAGGTGTTCTCGTTCTTCACGCATCCTCCCTTCAGCTAGGTCACGCTCTTCTCGTGCTTCCCTGTCTCCCTTGATGACGGCTAACTGCTCTCGGATGAACTCCTCGTCATAGCCGTCACATTTGAGGATGCTATTCTTCAAGTCCAATATGTTCGATCCGTCCTTGACCACCAGACCCAACTCCTCTGCCAAAACCACCAAATCATCCCTCCTTGCACGCCCGAGGTATGCCATGTTGCTTGGTATATCGTTATCGTTTTTTTTTTCCCCACTTATATAAATTTTCGCACCTAGTCTACGTCATATAGTAATGACTAATCATTCGAGAAAAAAAAATATACATATATAGATAGATATATGCCCAATAATACTGACGTATTTCAAACAAACCCAAAAAAAATAAAAATAAAATAAAATCGTACATTCAAAGATAATTGTAAAAAAAAAAAAATTTTGTATGTGCGATAATACTGCTGTTCAAAAAAAAAATCACATTCTCAATAATAAACTGACGTTTCAAAAAAAAAAATATCGTTTTCTGAGCGAATAATACTGACGTATCTTTCCCCCCAAAAAAAAAAATCAGTACTCGCGTAATTACCGTCGTTTCAACACACAACAGAGCAACGATGCTCTCACTTGATAAACAACAGAGCAATGATGCTCTCACTAGATAAACAACAGAGCAATGATGCTCTCACTTGATAAACAACAGAGCAATGATGCTCTCACTTGATAAACAACAGAGCAATGATGCTCTCACTTGATAAACAACAGAGCAATGATGCTCTCACTTGATAAACAACAGAGCAATGATGCTCTCACTTATATCACTAGAGCTGATGCTCGCCACACGAACCGCCGGAGCAATGATGCTCGTCAACTATGCCGCTGGAGCTGATGCTCGCTGAATACGCCACTGGAGCTGATGCTCGCTGAATACGCCACTGGAGCTGATGCTCGCTGAATACGCCACTGGAGCTGATGCTCGCTCAATGCGCCACTGGAGCTGATGCTCGCTGAATACGCCACTGAAGCTGATGCTCGCTCAATGCGCCACTGGAGCTGATGCTCGCTGAATACGCCACTGGAGCTGATGCTCGCTCAATGCGCCACTGGAGCTGATGCTCGCTCAATACGCCACTGGAGCTGATGCTCGCCACCTATGCCACTGGAGCTGATGCTCACCACCTACGCTGCTGGAGCTGATGCTCGCTGAATACGCCACTGGAGCTGATGCTCGCTGAATACGCCACTGGAGCTGATGCTCGCCACCTACGTCTCTGGAGCTGATGCTCGCAACCTACGTCTCTGGAGCAATAATGCTCGTCAACTATGTCGCTGGAGCTGATGCTCGCTGAATACGCCACTGGAGCTGATGCTCGCTGAATACGCCACTGGAGCTGATGCTCGCCACCTACGTCTCTGGAGCTGATGCTCGCAACCTACGTCTCTGGAGCAATAATGCTCGTCAACTATGCCGCTGGAGCTGATGCTCACTGAATACGCCACTGGAGCTGATGCTCGCCACCTACGCCTCTGGAGCAATGATGCTCGCTGAATACGCCACTGGAGCTGATGCTCGCCACCTTACGCCTCTGGAGCAATGATGCTCGTCAACTATGCCGCTGGAGCTGATGCTCGCTGAATACGCCACTGGAGCTGATGCTCGCTGAATATGCCATTGGAGCTGATGCTCGCCTCATACGCCTCTGGAGCAATAATGCTCGCTGAATACGCCACTGGAGCTGATGCTCGCTGAATACGCCACTGGAGCTGATGCTCGCTGAATATGACATCGGAGCTGATGCTCGCCTCATACGCCTCTGGAGCAAATGATGCTCTTCACCTTTCAACTGCAGAGCAATGGTGCTCTCAGGAACCACCGTCATCAGCAGTCCATGCTTTCTCTTTCAGCTTGACAATGGAGGAACGCTGTGGCCATTTTGTCCTTCTTCATAAGTGTTATTCTTCAAAATGTTCCCCCGATTTTCTTTTAGTTCTAAATCATACCGACTGCGCCAGTAACGATCCTCCCACTTCGTGGTCGAGTAACTGAACACGTACTCATTGATGAGTCGTCTTTCAAAACAATAATCATATTTATTTTGATTAAGGAGGATCGAGAAAAATGCTACACGTACACAACGAGCACATCACACCTTACAACACCACACTCATAATAATAATAAATAAAAAACACAAGAATCCCCAGGGAGGAGCGTTTTTCTTTTCTTCTCTCTGTGGCTCCCGCGCTATCTTTTTCAGGGTAGTTTTTCCCTCTTTTGCTTCTTCGTTTAGCAGCTTCCCTGACGATTCGTCCCGGAACCTTACTGTACGTGAGAAGAGAGCTAGCATTACAAGACTGATAGCGGTGAAATCAATGTTTTTTTATCTTCTTTACACTTATTTCAATTGCAAAAGATGTGAAATGCGCATATCATATACGGCTTATTGGACAAAATTTCTGGTCCCATGGGTGTTTGTTACCGAGAGGACCTACTGTAGTTTTTTTCGTTTTTTTTTAATGAAATTAATCATTATTTCAGGTTTGCTTTGTTAATTGCAAAAGATGTGAAGAACGCATATCACATACGGCTAAAAATAATAAATTGGTTTAATAAAGAGAAGAGAGAAATTATAAATGTTTACGTATTTACCAGACTTTGTAACTTCATTCGGGAATTATGCATAGTCGCCAATAAAAGTAGTAAATGTAGTGAACTTTAATCAAACTTTCTTTATTGAGACGATTAGGGATTATAGATATATCACTTTTGCACACATGCAATCACATATGCATTTTAACATCGAAATATAAAGGAGTCCCAATCGCAACAGAAGCCAAACGGCGTATATTTGTGAAAGTCATATAACCGAGGTTCAACAATATATCATACAACCCCATTACACACGGATGCTTTTTATCAGGTGTTTCCTGTTAGCGGACAAAATTTCTGGTCTCGTGGGTGTTTGTTATCGAGAGGTCCTACTAATAGATTTCTTTTTTAAATAATTATTTCAGGTTTGCTTTGTTAATTTTGATATTGTAAGTACAAAAATATTGAAATATTGTGTGTTGCTGGAACCTTGAAATCGGTTTCATAGCTAAATCAATAAAGGATGTATGTATGTAATTATCTCCTCGAATAAAAAACATGTAAACCACAAAAATGTTCTAAATCTTCATCAAACCGGAACACTCATCCGAAAGAAACAACATTATAATTAATAATATCTCCTTTATACGAATACTGATAGAAATTTTGTCATTGAAAAAACTCAATATTTTTTTTAAATAATGTGAAAAACGAACGTCGATTGTTTTATTTTTTCTCCCTTAGCAGAGCCTGTCCTAATTTTGAGTAAAATTTATTAATTCATATCTTAACGAACTCTCCATTAATTCAGAAAGAGGAAAAAATAATAATCCATTGGTTTGAGAACAAAGTAGTCTTTAAATTTGCTTTTTTTTCAGATAATAATGGAATCATTGAAACATAAAAGAAAAAATTATTTAGATGAAAAGTTGGAAAAAGAACCTATTTCATTTCAATACCTCGTTAGGATTTCCTTTAATTTTTTTTTTTTTTTGCTATATCATTTCTCTTTCGTTTTTGTTCTTCCTTTTTATCCCGATAGTTTATGTTATTTCTTTGATTGAAAATTTCATTTTACCTATTTATTTTTTTCGTTGTTGTCATTACCTGAATGCTATTTACTTTTTTCCACTTTCTTTTTTCTTTAGTGAATCGAATGACTCCGAGCGGCCATTATCTACTCCACTGAAACAGGATAGCTAGATGAAAAAGACTAAGAGCTTTCGGATTTCTCTCTCTTTTCCGCTATTTATTTTTAACTTGAAACTATAGCGTAGATAATAACGTACAAAAAAACAGGATTAGACTTATCTTAGCAAAAATTGTCAAGGGATTTTGGGACTCGGAATAAAAAAAAAAATCTTTGGTATGAGAGATTTCATACTGAGATGACCGGCTATTTCGGCCAAACCTCGAGTAATAGCAACTTCTGATGTTTATGAAATCACTTGTCGAGAACAAGATAATTATAAACGATTTTTCAAGGCAGTCTTTTTTACATCGCGTCTGGTCTAACAACTCAAAAATCACCGTAGTAAAATAAACAATCAAAATATGTTGCTTCTTTTTTCTTGTTAGGGGTCTTTCAAGTATCACGTCGGCATTGGGGGGGGGGGGCTTTGGTTTGCTGACTTAAATTTATCAAGCTTACCAGTACGATTGGCAAGTATTCCTAATCCGTAAATGTTCATTATGTATAATGACAGGCTTATCACATTCACAGCAAGTTCTCAATTTTGAAAACAAAAATTCCACTAGTAATTAAGCCACGGATTTTTTTTTTAATTATACATTTCTGGGGGGAAAAGGAACAACTATACCGATAAACTCGCTATAACACCAAAATTCTTCGGGACGGATGGTGGCATTAAATCGGGGTTAGACTGTATATAGAAAATAATCAAAGGCCCCCATAAAAAAGTTTTCATTAATTTTCTCGGTAAATTAACAAGTCAGTGAAGAGCTGCAAATGAACACCATGTGCTTCGGTAATTTTAATGTCACTAAAAAAAACAGTAATTAACATCAGAAAAAAAAATTAGAGGGTCTCATAAATCAATCAGCGTCAAAATTAAATAGATAACTAGATAGCTCCCAATTAAATGTATGTTTAGGTTACAATTATGTTATCAGTGTGAGATGCCCAGAGAAGCATGGTTGCGTTCATTGTAACTAAAATCAAATAAATGAAAAATCACTGAGATGATTGATTAGCTATCTTTTCTTGACTTGTTTGTAACTTATTTTCATCGGTTTGTATTAAAATTATTTATTCGAATTTATTTTTTTTCGGATTGCATGAATGAACAAAAAAATGGATTTTTAATGCTTCGTACGTGAATACTACTGTATATATCCAAGTTTTGAAGATATACAGGATGATTCCAACTGAACGCACGAACTTTTGAGTGAAGTAGAAAACACAAAAACAAAACAGAATCACTAAATAAAATTGAAAATAATCATATTTCATTTTTTTTCCCCTTGTGCATAACTGTGGAAGGTAAGAACTTTGAGCACTTGCGAAAGTTAACGTGTACACGAACTGCCCTCATGTAAAGTATCGCTAAATGAAGAGTTAGTTTTTCCACCCATTATTAATTTGTCTTCTTCGTTCATCCTCCAGCTGATCAGGTTGTGGTTTCCGGCCATACATTCCTACGTGATTCAATTTCTGTGTTTTCTATGTCCCCTAAAAGTCTATACTTTGAGTTCTGAATCACCCTGTATACCCTACCTTGAAGTTTGCAACCATATTTTTTTTCTTACTATTGAACACATTGGAAGTTATTTATAATTTGAAAAATATAAATAACTAAATAATATTTATTTAATACATTTGTTTTATATATGTGATTTTACGTCCCCTGTACGTTCTCTTTAAGACCCTGTACAAGCAGTACGATTGGAAATGATTTTAAACGATTTTTCAGGCTTTCTATACATGCCAGTAATTATGAAAAAAAATTATCAGCTCAAAGAAAAATTAATATTTGAGGGTAAAATATAAGTATTATGTTTATTCTGCCTGAAAAAAATGTCATTTAAAACTATCGTTCTCAGGGGATTGAAAAACCGTTTCTTGAACTCCTGAAATGTGCTTCCGAAGGAAGCATAACATAAGATTGTGTATAACCCCTGCAATACGAGATTTCCGATTCTGTTAGTATTTAAGAAATACACCAAATTGAATGTCATTTTATTTCAAAAAATATTCAGTTTATTTATTCGCATCTCTTCTTTAGAGGAGGAAAATTATCTGAGAGAACATCTTTGTGCATTAATTTGGAATAAGTTATCAGATTAGCATCCTTCCTTTCCCTCTTTCTACTTGCTTCACTCCTTCTATACACTTTAAGAAATATTAAAAATTCATCATTGTGATAATTAAGAAGTGAAAATGATAGATAATCATGATATTTCTTTTAAAGTCAGCACAAAATCATTTTACAAAGGAAAGAGCTGTTCTCTTACGAAACAGTGGATCGTAGATTTATAACAATCAGAAATTTTTAAATAGGAAGTTAGGGTAATATGAGCTACCATTTTTGATTTTTTCGATTTTTCAAATTCAAAACATGATAGAAACCTAAAACCTGCCATCCTATAAAATTCGGATTCTTGTTATTGTATTGACAAGTGTATCGTATTTAAAAGTGAATGTTATGTCTGAGAAAAAAAGCACTAAAAATCGTTTTTAGTGGGTAATATGAAATAGAGTCGCGTGGTTGCTCAAAATCCACAAGACTAATTCCAACAGATCAAAAACAAGATTTAAAGAGTCTATGACAATGGAAAATGAAAATTCCATTGAAGTTGATAATGTGATGGTGTAGCTGACTCATATTAACTCCTTCGTTATTGTAGTTTACAGGAGTCATGAATCTAATCTTCCTTCTCCTTCCTAAAACAGTGAAGATAGTACCACGGAGAGTCGTGCAAACATGATATACTCCCAGACCTCTCCTCTTCTATCTTTCGAAATGTTTCGTCTTGAAGATATATTCTAGCCCAAATCAGATAATACTTAAAGTACCCCATATTACCCGGCAACACATATTCTTCGAAGAAATAGAATATCATCTAACCGGGAAGAATCACTAGCTGAAAAATAAGCAAAGTATAATAAAATGCAACACTTGTCATGTACAGTGAGCATGGTTTCAAATTGTTAGGCTTTCTTTCAATAATCAATAAACATTTTTAGAAACTCGTCTGAGTAAATTTCAGGAAGTGGAGAATCAAATATTATCCTATAGCAGCCGTGAGGATGGTGACGACCGAGAGACACTGACTCTATAGCAGAGAGGAGTAATTTTGAATTTATTTATCACTGTTCCATTTGCTGGGGGATTATATGTATATGTTGATCGACTATAACATAATCCTCATACTTCTTCGCTCTCTGGTGGCGACGTGTGCAACTAATTTTTTTCCACCTCAACAAAATTTCACACTTTTCTGATGCCTGGTTTCGCCTGTAGGCTACTTTAAAATAGGAACTTTTAATTATGGATGCCCTGTATAATTGGAGAAAATATAAAATTTGTATTTTTCTACGGATTACCATTTTGACGCCCAAAGTTCCCAATTGAGAGAACATCAGTTTTAATTATTCGGAATAAATATTTTTCATACATGAAAGCACTGAATTTTGTTCCCCTATGGTGTGAGATTCCAAACTTGATTTACAAAAATTAATTTTCATTCATTGAAGTACTTATGTCATAAATTTAAAATTTTTAAACCATCCATTTTAAGAAAATGAATAAAATTTATTTATTTTTTGTTTTCAATTTTAATGTTGTTTGAACATTTCAATGGACATGTACAAGTTCAGGAAACATGATAGAAAAAAAAAATTCATGAACTTCACGATTGGTACATCTAAATTGAAGTATCGGAAGGGGAATTTGAAGAAAATAATTAATAAAATCAATCCCAATCTTAATTCGGCCGGTAAAAAGTTAATATAAGAAATAACATAACAAGAGATATTAGCTCCTCTCTCTCATAAACAAAGATAAATTCACCTAGTAGCTTTTGAATGGAAATTTACCAAGTTGAATTCTCTCTCTCTCAATTTTATTTTCGCTGTAACAAATTATATCCGAATTTTTAGCACGTTGGAAGTTTGATTTCGAATTTGATTCAAAGTTTTCACCCAAAGATTTTCAATCACCGATATCTTGGCAAATTTTCATTCAAAATTCTTTACGGAATAAATTTTATTCTGTATAATAAAGAAGTCACAGATTTTTTCAACTCACGTTTATGGGGAGGGGGAATACAAAATATAATGCAAATAGGAAGAGATTTAACCCTTCTAAGTTAGCATTTTAGAACAGTATAAATATCCCACCTGAATTTTCCTCTTTGACTTATGTATTTTCATACTTTAATTCTAAAACCAACCATAAAGTCTTATTGCTTCCGGCTACTCTTTGTAAAACTCCCCGTATACTCCATTATAGAATATTTACGAATCCTTTATGTGCTCAGTTTGTTTCTTTAAGTAATGTTCATATAGACAAAAATTGGATTGGCTTTCCAAGAAATACAATTATAAACCAAAACTATATTCCAGTATTGCGTTATCCTGTTTTCTTAGAAACAAAGAGAAAAATCGTCGCATGAGTTGGATATCCTTCGCAAGAGCATGGAATAACAAGTGCAGTTCAGAAACAAATATGGAATATGGCTATGTGTTAGAGATTACAAAAAGCCCTATTATTTCGGGGATATTGTTATCAGGATAGGAGAAAAATATCAGTTCGTTATCTATATAAGTGAATACATTGAGCTTTTGTGTGCTTCTGAGAATTCTGAGAATAAAAGTGCACAAGATATCGAAATTTTTCCTGGAAGGAAGTCAAAATAGTGTAAGAGGAAGAAAGCAAATTGGAATGGGCCTCTTGCTAAACATTTCGAAATCAAATCATTCTCTAAGCTCTAGTTACATTTCATATAAATATGAAGGACGTGAAAATAGGTTTTATAGCAGGCCTAACAGAAAGGGGAAAAAATCATTTATTTAGATAAAAATTATTTGTAATGATAAATTTCGGTAACTTTTACATTTGATGCAGACGTACAATTGATGCAGATATATACAGTAAAACGCCTCTTAACGGTCACACCTAGATGCGGCCAAAACTCTTTTACGGTCAAATAATAATTTTCCTTTTGTATAATAAAAGTATGTATTTCAAACCCCCGAATTACGGTCATCTCGCTTTTACTGATATCAACTATAAAAAAAAACTAGAGGCAACTTTAATGATGTTGGCCACGAAAAAAACCAGATTCATCACAAAAGTGCTAAAAAAAGAAGCTGAACAAATATCGATTATTTGGAGCGATCCCCGATTATGGAGCAATTTTTGCAATTATCAATTTTTGTGCACTTGTTTACGGCCGATATGTAAGGATTATTCATGCACCTATCTATGCAATACAGATTGATTCATAAAAGGTGGGAAATTTCCAAAAAGTCATAGTACACACCAATACAAGCATATTGTCATCAAAGAATTCAGGGTCTAACATGAAACGCAAACGCGCAAGCGCGTTTCGAAACGGCCGTTTCGCAAACGTTAAACCGACATTATTGTTGAAATTTACCGGGAGAAAAAGAACACCATGCATGCATATGCAACCTGGGGAAGAAGAAGAAACCGTATGCAAATCTGCGTCACAGTGACATAAAAAGCGCGGACGCCAGCCCTGTGAAGTTATTCTAGCGTGCAACCGTTTTAACAGCTGTATGTGATAATGGCGTACTTTCGTAATACTGAGTCCGCGCCTTTTGTTCACCGTGATTTGCATACGGTTTTGTCTTTTTCCCCAGGTTACATTTGCATGCATGGTGTTCTTTTTCTCCTGAAAAATTTCAACAGAAATGCCGTTTTGACGTTTCCGGACTGGCCGTTTCGAAACATGCTAACGCGTTTTATGTTAGGCCATGCATTCTTGAATGACAATTGCTTGTATTGTTTTGTACTATGACCACTTTAAATTTCCCCATCTTTTCTGAATCGCCCTGTATATTTTGTTCAAGCTGCAATAAATAGTAAATCTTCCCGGAGGCACCCAATTCCCCCCAGGGGCAAATTGCTTACATCACCTAGTGTGGCAGGGCTTGGGTGTCTATCGGTTCCTATCAATACCTCTGATTTTGTCGACATGTTTCATAGGACAGTGCAATCTATAGGCGATGTGGAATTTTTTTTTATTCTTCGAGAAACATTTTCAAACATGGAAAGAGCATCTACACTACACTCCCATATACTACTTTGTTGATTTTATATGGATTTTTGAAATGCGTCATGAACATGTTTGGCTCAATCGGTATCAAGACTGGCCATACAGGGCCGCCGTTTCAACTTTCTCCCGGCGGGGGGGGGGGGCAAAGAGAACATGTACTCCATGTATTTATAATTATATATACTATCTACCAATAAGTATTTGGACACCTGTGATAGAAAAGAAAAACTAACTTCAAAATAAAATTGATTCAAAGTCAATAGTTGGTAGAGCCTCCACGAAAGGCAATTACAGCGTGAACCCTCCGGGGCATACTTTCCACATGTCCTTGTGTGACGGCTAGTGGTATTATCTTCCACTCAGCTTGGAGAAGACATGTCAGTTCCTTCACCGATTTTGGACGGGTAGGGCACCCCTTAATTCGGCGATCCAACTCGTCCCAGAGGTTCTCGATAGGGTTCAGGTCTGGGCTCTGGGCAGGCCAGTCCATTCGATGAACCCCATTGGCACCATACCAAGCCTTGGTTAACCTCGCAGTATGACAGCTGGCATTGTCGTCCTGGAAGTAACAGGGGTCCACCCCGTAAAACTGCACAACGTAGGAAGCACATTGTCATCCAAAATAGTGCAGTAGGCATCGGCGTTGAGCTTACCATGAATGGGGACCAAGGGTCCCAGTCCATACCAGGAGAAACACCCCCAGACCATAATTCCACCTCCGCCGAACTTGACTGTTGGCACAATGCATTCTGGCAGACGTTCTCCAGGCAGACGCCAGACCCAGACCCTGCCATCCGAACGGTAGAGGGTGAACCTTGATTCGTCGCTCCAAAGAACCCGTTTCCACTGATCTACGGTCCAATTTCGATGTGCTTTCCACCATATTAACCGAGTAACGCGGTTGGACTTTGTGATCAAAGGCTTATGGGCAGCAGCACGACCATGGAAACCAATCAGATGTGCTTCTTTACAGATGGTATTCATTGAAACAATACTCCCGGATGCCTGTTGAAACTCCTCGCGGATGAGGGCCATCGGTTGGGTGCGGTTCTTCCGTCTCTATCGCCCAGTTTCGTTGGTCTGCCGACTCGGGGCAAATTCCGACAATCACATAGGCCACTGTCGATTTTGGGTACTCCAGCTCGCTAGATATGTCCCTTAAGGATCGGTCATTTTTGTGATACCCGATAATTATACCTTTTTCGAAATCAGAGAGCTCCGAACTGCGCGGCATCTTGCATGCGACTAATGCCGATGTTGTTTCCTACACGATATATACCGGTGGAGGGCGTGACGTATCTCAGGACCGCAGTTATCGTCATTTGCATAGGTGTCCAAATACTATTGGTAGATAGTGTATTTGTGTGTGTATATATATATATATATACACTCACGTCCATAAATTAAGGATAATTCAGAATCACACAGAAATCGAAATCTAAAGTAAAAATTTCACATGTAGAATTATCACACACATCTGCAAGAATGATATGCAAATTTCGGGAAGCCACCAGATGATGTCGATAGTACGTCACAATGACGAGAGTGTAAGAGGGGGATATATAAGGAATGTTGGCGAAGAAGTGAAATTATTCACAAGAGTTCTGTAAGGCGCTCAGTGCTATAGGCGAATAGTTATGACACAGAGAACGCATGTGGATGATTTTTTACGTGGTAGAATTATCGGCCGCCTGGTGAGCGTACTCAGATGGAAGTATCCGAGGAACTTGGAATTGCCCAAAGTGTCATCTCTAGGCTTTGGTAACGATTCCAAGATAACGGAAATGTCAGTAGACGTTGCAGTACTGGTTGCCCCCGAGTTACAACGCCGAATGAAGACCGGTATTTGGCAGTAACTGCCAGAAGAAGCAGACGGAGCACAGCATCCGACCTGTCTCGTCAGCTATCTGCAGCCACGGGTACCACAGTTTAAGGCAAGCCGTGTACAGACGTTTGGGAGATATTGGTCTATATGCTCGCAGGCCTGTCAGATGTGTTCTGCTCACGGCAACTCACTGTCGGCAGCGATTAGCCTGGAGTAGAGAACATGCAATGTGGATATCGTCACAGTGGGCTGGTGTGATGTTTTCCGACGGGTCCAGGTTTAGCTTGCAGTCTGATTCACGTTGGACTTTCATATGGAGAACGCCAGGTACCCGTTACCACCAAGACAACATCATTGAACTACACCGTTACGGTGGTGCAGCATTGCTCGTTTGGGGTGGAATTATACTGGGTTCCAGAACAGATCTGAATGTTCAAACCGGAACCATGAAAGCCCAAATTTATCGGGACATCATTCTGGAACAACATGTACGTTTGTTTAGGGGTGCTACTATTATGCCTATTGATATGATCAAAAAAGCAGCACACTCTCCCAATCTTATTTCTCTTACCACTCCTTGTCAGAATTTTTTTTTATCACCCCCCTCCCCGCCTTGCTATGAAATCCCATAAGATTCAGCGTTGAATTTGTCAAGTTTTGGAATATCGATGCTGATCGTCATAAGTTTGATGCGGTCACTAATTGAAAATCTAATATCAGTGAATAATAGTTTGCATTGTTGTTGGTGTCTGAAAAGAAGTCAGTTAGTTATTGTTCACTAACGTTTACGGAATCACCCACGATTTATGTTCCAGCGCTAGACTTGAGCACGAGCCAGAGAAGCAGCAGCACCAGATCACAGCACCAGATCACAGCACCAGATCACAGTTGTCGCGTTATAGTTGTAACGCTATAATTATTCATTCATTGCACTTCACGCTCTATGAGAGTTGAGGAAAAACTGATAGTTTAAAAAATTGATTGAAGATGGCAGCACTATACATAACAAACATTGTACATAAACAAACTTCATGGAAGGTTCACTATACATACACACACCATCCAACATCTACCAATTCGTTAGAGGTTCCGCAGAGGAATATGGACGAGGTGCATGTCTGGTTTAGTAGGAGTAGTACAAACAGACCACAGAACATCGGGGCAGAAAGGGTCGTAAGAATGAAATAGATATAAAATGTTTTGACTACATAATTCATCGCAAGCAGCTAACAAAGTCCCAGCTTTTATGAAATGGTAATAATTAGTAGCTCCTTATATTCAGGGTGATTAATTAAAATTCGTGCTCTGAGTAGTTTCGCTCAAAATATCCAGTGACAAAATCCCATGACAAAATCAAACTAAAGATAATAAACTCACAATCTAGAACAATAAAGAAAACACCGCAGTGCTTGATCCAAAAATAAACACATTAAATAAAACTCACGAGAACGAAGAAAAACACAAAATGACGCACCCACGCCGCAGATAATCCTTCGGCAGCGGTTTCGAATATAACTACTGCTATTGGTCGGCTAACGGAGCGCGATAAGAACACGTCCGCTCCCTATCACGGCCAAGTAGTGTCAGTGTAGTCACCATATCGGCCTCGTCTTCTGCAGTTGCGGCAATGGCCATATGTTTCATTGATTCTGCAGGCATATGTCTCGTTTCGGACCCAATGGCTGATATTTTTGTTGGGGAGACTTTATTTCAGAGCAGAGTACTCTCTCGACTATCCGGCCTGCATACTATATACGGGCTAGTTAAAAGCCAATAATACATTCGTGAATATTACCTTTTCCTATTTTTGTAATCATTTATCAATGAACAGTAAAACAAGTTTAAATAATTTTGTAAGAACTTAGCCCCTCCCCCCCCCCATGTTCTACGTTTATGTTTTGTTAATTTTCATTTTGACAATGTGTGTATTTGTACTGGACAGCAGTTTTTCCAAACTTTTTTTGACGTAATGGGCCTCCTTTAGTGAAGGTCAAGGAATTATGTTCCTCATGTTAATATGCCCTTTAGCGAAGGGAAATTTCCACGTTGCCTTTTCATGAAATCTAGAGTGTGTTGTCTTTTTATAGCTTGAAATAAAAACTGTAAATAACAATTTCATGACACTGAATGCAATAAATTAATTATGTATTATTAAATAATACAGTAAAATATCAAAAACGCGAATGTGCCGCCGCCGGCGAAATTTATTAAAATAACTATGCTATTTACGAATATTGGATTATAAAACATTTCAAGCTACTAAGTTGTATATAAAACTTGTAGGTAAAAAAAAATATTCTAATGCAGTCAGTCTTATTTAATTAGGTACTGAGTTAGAATGTTCAAAAATAAAATAGACGTACATACTGTATTACGGAAACGGACGAATACCTAACACTCGCTATTGAAACAAATTATAAATAAAGTGTGTACAATTATATTTCTGTAAAAAAATGCTGCGATTCTTGACAATTCTCTCTCTTGTTTGTCCTTCTTTCGTGAGAAAGTCATCGCTTTTTGCAAGCAGACAAATAAATTCACGAAGCATTGATCCATTTATCGGAATGTTATTGTGTTGCCCCCGATACGTTTAAAACTATTTCAGCAAAGCTGTTCCGACTTCTGGAAAATTCCGACTTTGCTTTTCGGATTCACGTTTGCAGAATCTTGAACGAATACCTTACTTATTTTTTTTTAATCGTTGATACGGTGTTCGGAGGATGCCGTGCTTTTCAGCTACAAACATTTTTCTAGGTTTGGATTTCTTTCCATTTCATCGGTACTTTTCTCTTTTACTTTGAAATCTAAAGATTTCAACATTCATTTCAACATTTTCGGAAAAATTTATGCCAATTCAAGATTCGTACTGACCACTATAGAACACTGAATTAATCTGTAAATGGGTGAAAGAGTAGTTGCGGTTTTAACTTGACCACGCGTACAACAAAAGAAATGCGAACATAGATAGCTAAGTTTATTGTCATCCGTCAATTTTTGTCTAGAGAGGAGGGATGGAGGATGGACAAGAAAGAAACAACTTGCATTATGAAAACCAGGCCCGTGGTTTCTCACACAGGGAGGTTTTAATGTTGTTTTTTTAATCCCTCTCTCCTGAAAAATTTCGACTTAAGGGAAATTTTAACATTGAAATACAAAAACGTTCTGGGGCCGAGTGAAAACTTCGACTTATACAGATATTCAAGGTATCGGAGTTCGAGTTATCTCGAATTGACTGTAGTGTATGAAAATGATCGCATGGACTCACGGGGATCCGTTGAAAACACTGCTGTAGAGTGCATATGATTTTATGCTTTCTGTGTGAGTAAGTTAGACATAAAGTTTATCTTGAAATGTATGCAATATTTTCACTCTTGAAATTCGTTTTTTTCTGTAGTCAATTTTTAAAACAGAACAGTTCTGAACTGCGTAACAGACATTTTTTTTAACATTTGACTATACTTCGAAGTCAGAAAATATGAATAAAAACAGGGCTTGATACAAAAAAGATATTTCTATGACATGGGTGTGTGGGGATTGAAGTGAGTTCTGTACTCGTAGAATTCCGGCCTATCTGGTTTTTCTGTATCCGGCCCACCCTTCCGCCACATTAGGCCGGATGGTCCGGAGTCTACTCAAATTTGACCCACTTGTTGGTGACGATTGGCGACTTGGCACTAAACGGGGATTTTTTTCTACCATGTCATGTTTTTGCAAAGATAAAGACAATTTTACTTTCACCAGTGAAAAATCCCTAGAACATTTACAAAAATCCCTTTTATATTTATTTCTGTACAGAATTTCTATCAACGCGAAAATCTCCCTAATTCTTATTCGCCGAAGTTGGAGGATATTTTATACTAACGGGTGCTACATTGGTCTGAATTGGTCTGAGCAGTGTCAGTATACTGAAACTACTCAGGCCTATGTAGCGCCCGTTATGGGAGACGTATTCCATTGGAACTTGGTATATACGCTATATGGCCTACGGGAAAATGTAAAATGCAATAAAACAGCCCTTTTTTTAACTTTTTATTTTTTTTTATTTCATAAATCTTTCTCCCATATCCTCTCCATTCCCAATCTCTCCCCATTCCAATCTTTATCCATTAAGATATCCTAAAAATGTCGCTGCAATCGGATAAGCCGATTTTGAGAAAAGCTATTCAGAGTACGGGTAATTTAATAATAATAACTTTGCATTATTAGGGGAGCAACTAGTTATAAATAATACCCTTAAGCAATATGAATTATTTAGGAGCTACCGGCAAGAAACCTTATTACACAGCGTGGTTAGGAAGTTCTTTCCAAACCTTTCTCCTTCTCAACTGGTTGTGGAAACATAATTCAATTTCAAAAATGTATCTTAATATTGTGCTCATTTTACGTGTGTCATTTCTCTCTCTCTCTCTCTCTCTCTCCCTCCCTCTTTTATTAGAAATCTATTCGGTTTTTTTTATGTGCCTGCGTTATAGGCATATGATTGAAAAAAAAGCATATGCCCTGTAAGAATTTTTACATGCCCCGGCATGTCGGGCAATACATTCTAGCCCTGCTCGGTAATGATTTTTTATATTTGAATGTCCTGAATGAGAAATGAACATTTTAGTGTCTACCGTAGAAGTATTAAGTGAATAAGAATAAGACGCGCATCATTAAAATCAATCGAAAAATAACTTCTTATATTATTTAACCCTTAGACTACCGATGGGGTCCATTGTACTCACCTCATGTATTCAAACTCAATTTGTGAGTAAACTGTGCATTTCCGAGAGCCAAGCTTCACTGACTTTTTCTATTTTTCGTTCCCTTTTAACAGAATTAATTCTTTCTTTTCAGTTTTTTCATTTAAGCCTTATTCTTATTGAAACTTCTAGCTTTCAATACTAATGGTGTGCATTGGATCCCTATGGGGATTTTATGAAAAAAAAAACAAAAAAAAAGCAATGAAAGATCAAACTTCTCTCCACACAAATAGCTCAGTTTTTTCTCGCCCTGTATAAACTTTATAAACATATTTTATATAAAGAGGGGTCATATAAAGAGTATGCAGACATATTGCAATTTTATTAATATACCAATTCTAATAGTAAATGAATCTCATCAACGGTTAATTCGGTTCATTATACTTTTTAAATCATTTTTATATATCTTTGCATTAGTAAATTGTTATTGATGAAATACATAAATATTCAGTGTGGGTATATAGGACCCCATCGGTAATGAAAGGTTTAGAAATTTGCCGCTAGCGTCTAAGTGCTAAATAAATTGCAGATAATTATTTATATTTTTCCATTAAAACCAAAATCATTTATGGGGCTGATTATTCAAAAATATAATATAAACTGACCACCAACATGTCACAGTAAAGCCAACCACGTATATGATTTTCATTAAATGTGCGAAAATATTAACGTTATTTCAGGAGTGATTGCAACCTAAGCATAAATTGCAATGCCATCTCAGCATGCTCATTTTGTAAAAGTCACAGGAAAGTCAGGATTATGGAACTTCCCCCTTTGTTCCGTGTAATTGGTGTGGCGATGGGCGGCATTTTCTAAGTAACCGAAGCTTAAAATATGCTAACTTTTAAGCTCCTGCTAGAATTTAATTGGTCGTAGAAACGCCTTGTCAAACGTTGTTTTCGAATTTAATTCTATGGAGTCGGCAAATGGGGTTTTAGTTTAAAAGTTGAAGGAAACGTACGGAGGGGAGAGGAATTTCACCTCAAGCAAATTATAAAACTTTGCCTGTCTTTTGGTTGAAGGTTACGTACGAATGACGAGCGCAAAAGGATTTCTGAAATAGGGACGTTAAAACCACGGAAGAAAATATTTCGAGTTGCGACAAATTAACACTATAAAATTAGCATTCAGTTTGAGTTCATTTCCGTTGCCTAACATCATGGAACTTCTAGATCGAGGAAGAATACTTATAATGTATCGCATTTTTGAACATTAGTTTAAGTGTAATTTCACAATTACGGCGTCATAAATCATATAAGAATTCTCACAAAATTCTCTGAATATGGTAATTCTAGATACATTGAGATCCACCATGTGTCCAAAAATGTCTGCTATAATTAAAATATTATTTGAGTAGAAATATATGCAGAACAGAACGGACCGAGTACGACCAGGTTCTGTCACTTACGCGATATAAGCCCATGGCCTCGGAGCACGTGGCCGTACCGGAGAAAATTTCGAGTTGCAACAAGAAGAAAGAAGAAATAAAAAATATTGGGGGGGGTCCCTATCCTGGGACTGAAGGACCCCCGAGCCAAGTATGTGGGTCGAGTGGTCATAGTGATGTACTCGAATCGTGAGGACGCGGCTCCTATTCCTTTTTGGGCTTTTATGGCCTGGTATAGTTCCACACGACGTAAAATTCCAGATATGTGTCCATATTATAAGAATATTAGGTTCGATTGTTTCATCAAATTTTTCGACACGGAGGAATACAAGTGGATTCAACAAAAACTGGTGATGATTTCAGTTTTCAATTGAGTTTGATGGGAGTTTTAGAAGGCAGAATTTATGGTCTCTACAATAAATAGCAGTTTCGTATTCAGGAAACATCTCATCCCCCCTCTCCCCTGTAACACTTTTAAGTGTAATTTCCAGGAAAACAAGCAATAATATGAAAAATCGAAAGTAGTTTCGATATCAGTGACTGACCTAATTGTAAAAAATCCAGGATTTGACAAATATGTTCAGCATATTAAATCAAGCTGGTAGACTGAATTATTAAACTTTTCCCATACCTGCATATGTTACTGCCAATGCCCGAAGTTTGGACTTTCGCCGGGCCGCACAATTCATACCATACTCAGATTTTACCATAGGATACGCTAAGATGACAATTATGTCACTAAAGATAAAGGGAAATTCTAACTCGAACCTATCTCGTGACATAGTACCGAAGACCCGAAGATTACCGATTCGGAGCTACGGCTGTTACGTTTGGCAACTTATGGTCAAACACCAGTGTTCAGTAACGATTTAGCTTTTATTTTGTCATTACTGCTCGCGCGATAATATTACAAGGATATGTAATTTTATAGTAATATAATATAACATAATTACATCATAATAATATAGATGCATAATATAATACCACAACCCAAAAAATGTTTTCGACTACTTTATTAGTAGGTACACACCTCTAGGCCGAACTCCATTCGACGCGGGCTTGCTGTTAACTAGCTTGTGCTAGTTAAAATAGAAATATAGAATAGAGGGAATATTTAAAATTATTATTTTCAGATATATTTAAAATTGATAGTTTGGAGTACTTTAATTTGTTTTGGATTTAACTATTTAGAACTATAGGTCAGGCGCCGATAGCAGGCGACAGTAACCGATATATTATAGTACAGCAACAAATAATTGAACAATAGGAACGTAAATAAGAATGGTTGTCTATGGATGGTAAACATGTTTCTTGAGGGTTTAAAGTAAGTGGCGTCATGTCGATGGAAGAAGCTTTGTCCAAGCGGTGGGAACATAGTCCCAATTAAAAAGAAATACAATCACAAGCCGATGTAAGTAGATGGGGCAATCGCCATTCATTAGGGAATCTTTTAGTTACCGTCACAAAGCATCTGGTCGGTTGTACTTCGGGGGTGCCCTAGGCAAAAGGGATCGTCCAAGGAGTGTTTTCTTGGAGAAAAAGCGGGGAATCGTAGAAAATAAAGGGGACCAAGGAATGAATAGACAAATTTCAAGATTGAGAATAGATGACGGCCATTTAAGTAGAAGTAGAATCCCTTTATTTAGGGGGTGCAATTAAAGTATAACAGAGGATGCCGGCAGCCTTAGTCATGGGAAGCTTCGATGTAGGTTAAAGGTTAGGCCATGGCCGTTGGGGTTCTCGGGGTCCTGAAGGGAGAGTCGCTTGGACAAAGAAATTAGGGATGGATCGGCAGTGGCCAATCTTATGAATAAACCTTCAAGAAACGAATAGAAACTTAGATGATGGGTAAAATATCAAATCAAATTAAATGGGTGGAGTTTTCCAAGGGACGGGGGACGTCCGAAATGAAATCTTAAAGGGAAGAGAAAATCTGGATACGGGGAATTAGAGTTTGGAGTTAGAGAGAATGCAGTAACGAAAGTAGACTGAAAAAGAGATGACTTGTGAAGACGAGAGTTGGAATCAGAGGAATCGGTTTCTTGGCTGCGATGAGTGTCTAAGGGGCTAAAGCTAAAGACTGGAGAAGGGTCTCACCTGGTGAGTGATGCATGGATTATATTCTCTCTCCCATATGTGACATATAGTGTAGGTACTAGTAATTAATTGTTTTGGGGGCGAACTGAGCTGTAATGGAAAATCACGGGTCATATAATGTTCAGGGCCAAGATCTTAATTGTTTTGGGGGCCAACCGAAGATTTTGTTAAGTATTTTTGAGTGAAGTTGTATTAATTTCTTTTAATAAGGATGGTAATATGGGAATACAATTTGCATTAATTCAATTAACTATAGTGTAAATAAACTAATTAACTTCCAGCATCTCGTGTATGACTACTTTGTGTAAACTTTGCCTGGGTTATATACTTTTAAACAAAACACAACGCAATTGAAAATCAGGGAACGGTATTCCCTTACGTACTTACGAGAACGGCCTCAAACCCGAACGGGCTAACATTGCGGCCCACAAACGGTTTCGCCGCCTAAGCTCGTCCCCGTCGCTACGCTCCTCGGGAAGATAAAGTTGGCCCCTGCCCCCCGGACCTGGAAATATCGACTCTGTTTTGACCACAACCGGAAACATGGCAAAACTGATAAGTTCAAACAGGATGTTCCAAAAACCGGCCGCGGGCAGTACTATCAAAACAAAAAAAAAACCCTAAAAGGGAATTGAATTCACAACTTTTGTTATTCAAGTTACAAACTATAACCATTGTACCGACTGCGGATGTTGGTTGCATGTAAAATTAGGTATATCTATCATTAAACTTCGCCAGGAAATATATTGGCTCCAACCAACAGTCGCCAGAAAAACGCGCGCCAATCACCATGTCGAAAACGCTCATGCACATTACGTCGTGGCACGAACTTCCAGTCTCACGCCCGAAGTCATGATAGGGTGTTTCAAATTAGCGACGTAATAGTGATCTTAGGCAATGAGACTATCTCATGTTAAAATCTTATGTATATTATGTAATTAATCCGCCGTGCCCTATATGCCGATCCCTATACGTGTATCACTACGATATCAATATTTAGAATCTTTCGATTGTTAGGGTTGCCGTAGCTGACCATAATAGGTATGGATAGTTATGCCTAATTGTAAATGACCACAATTATCACAAAAAATGCGCCAACCTCGGCGATAACCCCGCATTCATAGGGATCGATATGTAAGGACCGGCTAACGCCCGGCGGAAGACCGGGCGTTAGCCGGTCAACTTCGGGCTTTGGCAGTAACATATACATCTAAAGAACACGTGCATAAAAGGAATAAAAATATTTTTGTGAAGCATCAATTAATGTTATACACTTGTCATAAACAGCATTTCAGAAACCCTCGATGATATTCTATTTTCTTGAGATTGAAACTGCTCCATTGATAGATTGTTTCTTTAATTTTATTTCGAAGTTAGTGATTTAGAAACTAATCGATTCCTAGCCCTAGTTGTGTGTTGTTTACACCTTAAGGGGACACACGACGGTGTCTTAGTTTTAAAAAAAAAATGTGTTTTAAGCTAAAGGCTTGGCGCCTTATTTTGACACCAAGATGCGCCAAACGGGAACGGGAAATCTTTGTCCACTGCGTCTGAAATTTCCTTCAAATGCATCAATTTCTTTTCATTTTGCTCTCTAGGCATGTATCAATAATTTTTAGCATCCATTTCACTGAATGATTTTATTTTCATGATAATTTTGGGGAAAAAAGTAGAAAATGATGAAAAAATTGCAAATTTATAACATAAAAACTTTTTTACATTTTTCATTCATTAATGGTTTCTCATAATACAAAATGCATGCTACAAATCATTGATATATGGTTACAGAGCAAAATAAAATTTAAAAAAAAAAATGTTTTTCAATGAAATTTGAGACGCAAGGAACAAACAAATCAAAAAAGACCGTTCCAGTTTGGCACCCTTTGGTGTCTAAATAAGGCGCCAATCCGGTAGAAACACAAAGCACGTATGTTTTTAAACTAAGAGACATAGAATTGTTATTATATTGATAGTGAAATTCCATTAAAGCATTGTTAGCAAGAAATATACAGTGATAAGAAATTTTCATTTGAACGTCGTGTCTGTCCCCTTAACCACCTATATGGAAACACATCGAGCAGAACATTGTATTAGGTGGAACGCGTCGATACACAATGTGATTAAGAGTATCGATTTTTATGCGCAAAGAAAAACTATCGGATGTGTACTGGTAAATGTCCAGCAGGCAAATCCCGCAGTAAATCCGCGAAAAGCCCACGTCCTAATCTGTAACATTATGGCAGAGGATTTCCGCTGAATCGACTTAACCAAGCGAAGACAGATATCTTACCATCACGTTTCTTCCGATCTTGTACGCGGATATGTTTCCATCTCCCTCTGTTGTAACGCGTCAAATGAAGGTTCGTTTGAGGAGGAGCATTAAATATCACTGATTAACTTCTGAGAAATGATTGCCAAAGACTATTAATGTTTAGTTAGAAGAAGATGCCACGTTTAATTGGTGTTTCTCGAGAATTCTCATGCAGCTCTCTTGATTGCTTGTTTTTATTCAATTCATAAAACACACTCAAGCATCATACTCAGTAGCCTCCAATACTGTTGAAACTTATACTAAGTATTGAATAGAATAAATATGACATTCCTATGAATATTCGCTTGACTAATGCACAATCACACTTTGTATGCGTAATTCTTCCATAAGTACTGTAAAAAATCGATAAATTCAAAAATTTCATTTATCCCCAAATTATTTTCCATAACTTCTGAATTTTCATTTAGAATTCATATTTTTCATAAATTTTGGTATATTTCTTCAGTTATAAAATCATTCATAAATTTCAAATTATCATAAATTATAAATTTAAATTTATTTTTCCTTACTCGCAATTATGATTATTATTATTATTTGATTGGTTTGTGTTTATTGTGTGTAAAAACGCTATTCAAAAGGAAAATAATAATAATTAATTCGTTTGCCTACTATCCTAACAAAGAACATTTGAGTTATATAAAAATATATGTATCTCAGGTCTTAAATTAGAAAATAATAAATAGAAATCATTTAGAATCACCATAAATGCGTACACATTTGTAGACAAAGAGATTAACGTGCGAATATTTTGTGGATATTTTTACGACTATTAATTATTTTTTTCTATATAATCTCTTGAGTTTTTTTTTTTTTTTTTTTTAGCTTCGAATCAATTTTTTCCATTAATTTTGAATTTTCTTTTCACTTATTTTAATTTTTTTTCATTTTTAAACTATTTTCATTAATTTTTCAAATATTATTTTCATCTTTATTTTTGAGTTTTCAATGATTATTTTGAATCTTTTATTGATTCTTACTAATGAAAACAAAAATAATATTTGTTTAACGTCGTTAACGTTTGTTTAACAATTTAAAACGACTATTGGCAAGGACAGTAAGCATTCAAAATGAAAACCGTATATCTTATTGAGCTACAGCATCTGTAATCAAAGTTGAGTAAACTTTTTTTTTTCTGATCGTTCGCCTCAAGCTCAGTTTTTGTTTCGGTTTGACATTCCATAACTCTTCATGCCACCATCTGCTTTGAAATCTTCCTAGGAAACAGAAGTTCATTCACAGTGTAGAAATTGATCTTAGAAAAAGGTTGTATTAGACCAAAATAATGATATTTTTAAGTACTGACACTAAAAAGAAGCAGCCGTCACAAAATTACAACCAGCTACCCTTTTAGGTATAACGTGTCTTTCTTAACGTGCCTTAAGCATAGCCCGGTCTTTCTAGTGTTAAATTTAGTAGAGTGGCACCCGCATTGAAAATAATCTTAATACACCGGAATAGGTTTGCCACCTCTGTATTAAATTCTAATTTTAATATATTAAGGTCTCTCTCAATTAATACAGAGGTGACAAATTTTATTCAAAGCCAGGATGCAATCAATATCATTTATTAAATTCCAACACTTTTTCATTCAGAGATGTCAAGTTTATGAAACCATAAATTTCTAAACTTCTTCTGAGTTTCATTATTATCATACATTCAGTTTCATATAACAATAATTCAAAATATAAGAAACACAAATATGAAAATGGAACACTTTTTTTTTATTTATTGAAAACTGATTGTTCCTAACTTTGAAAATGATTTCAGATTTATTCAATAGCATATCCCATTTTCGGATTTCTCTTCGAACCAACGAGTGAAAAATCGCGCACATATACGAGTATAATGCCTTTTTTTTTGCATTCCGCCTCATTGGGAAACAGATGGAGGCAAATATTCTTTCCTAAGGAAATTCAAGGATAGAAGGGGGAAAAAAGTTATAAATAAGTAAATAAATGCATAGCAAGCACTCGTGAAAATGAAGGGAAATCTTGTGTGTTTACTGACTTTTCATCAGAATTTTTTTCTTTCATTTTCCCATCGCTATTATTTTCTATCTAACGTTTACCCATTCCGAAATTCGAAAATATAGAAAGAAAAGTTCGGAAGAAATTGAAATTTTTCCTTTCTTCCTTCACCCAATTTTTCTACTTTAGGATGACTTTTTATTTCAGAAATCACACAGCCGTATATTTTCAATTGAAAACAGATTCAGAATTGCATTTTCACATCCTTGAAGATATATTCATTTTTTCCCCCTACTTCGATTTCGATAAGAGAATTGTGAACGACAGAAAAATTATCTTAAAATATTTATATGTACTTCAATCTAAGAGATGCATATGCATGTTGAATATTTTTACTAAAATTATATTGAAAAAAAAATTTTTTTTTTTGCTTAGCGGACGTAAGGCCGATTGTGTAACTGGCATGATGATAATATGAATGAAAATGTTGCTCTCCTCATTTTTATTTCTCGTAATTCTATTTTTTCCTATGCTTCCATAATAACAGACTTAAAAGCATAGAATCCTAAAAATAATATCCAAAATCTTTAAAATAATATCGAAAATATTGGCAATGATGTAACAAAAATTTCGAAAAAAATACAACCGACGAACCATTATAACTACCCCAAGTTATAGTAAACATTCATTCACATCGACCGCTTGGATAGGTCTATTCTATAGGTGTTATGTGAAACTCTTATATATGTTTACCATTTGGTGTAACAACCACCCGATATAACGTCATGTTTGGCAGAATGATGTGGGTCGTAATAACGAGTGTTGCTTGCATAACGAAAATACTTTAAAAATATATAAATATATATGAAAATATAGTTTTATAAATAAATATTGAATTATTACTTTCAGGATACTACTATCGATAGTTTATCAGACTTTAACCGAATTGCTGACTTATAGGCTTGAATCCACATCGGACGCAGCTCAACCAAAATAATAAGAAATTTTGCGAAGTGGATGCACATATAAGGAATCAAGGAACTCATATAGAGAGACAAGGAATACGAAATAGAAAACTGCGTAAGGTCTGATTTGAATCTGAGAAAGCGTTTGACTCTGTATTTACATCTGCTGTTGTTAAAGCTCTAGATGTAATTGGGGTAGAGAAGACTTACATCAATATCATCAAGAAAATATATGGCAAAGCAACTGCGACTATTCGTTTGGATAAAGGAAAAGCAAACATTGAACTTGGAAAAGGAATCCAACTGGTTGAGATGTTTCACAAAAGCTATTTACTGATGTCTTAGAAGAAGTATTCAGAAAACTGGATTGCGATGAGAAAGGAAAAAAAATTAATTGAGAATTTTTCAACCATTTGCTGACGACATTCTTATTATCAGCAATAATCCAAATGAACTAGAAGAAATGGTGCAGGAACTGGTGAAAGCAAGTATTCAGGTAAATTTGGAAATGAATCTACAAAAGATTAAAGTTATGTTCAACTCCTTTGCTTCGAAGAAGATCCTGGTCAACAACGGAGAGATAAATGTAGTGCAAAGCTGCGTACACATGGCACAAGAAATTACCATGGACAACAGCATCCTCAAAGCAATAAACAAAATAACCAGGATGGGATTGAACACTTTTTGGCAAAACTGTATAATTCTGAAGAAAAACACGTATTATGCCTGGAAAGAAAAGTATCCAGCTAGTGTGTGTTACCAGCTATGACTTCTGGGGCTGAAACAGGTAAACTCTCAAGCAAATCGATACAAAGACTACAGATATCTCAAAGTAGCATAGAAAGATGCATACAAGGCATCTGAAGGAGAGATAGAAAACTAACCGCATGGGGATAAGGGACCAAACAAAAGTATAAGTATATGATATGGAAAGAATTAAACGTCTAACATGGAAATGGGCTGGGCATATTTCATGAAGACAGGGCAGCAGATGGACCACAAATATTCTAGGTTTGTATCCCCGTGTTTGTTAAACGTCCAAGAAAGCGTCCCTAAACAAGTTGGAGCGATGAGATCTGAAAAATAGTTGGAGTCACCTGGAAGGCAAAACCATCAGACAGAGTAAAATGAAAAAAATCAGAGAAGTCCTACATCTAGCAGTGGATTGCAATTGGTTGATGATGATGCTGATGTGTAAAGCAGGATCAAAAATCAAGAGATATGAAGATATAAAATGAAGAAATATCAAAAAAAGCTTTTCGAATGACAAAAACGCAAGTGCTGTTCACTTGTTCATTCAAAAACATATGCTAAAAATAAATTATTTGAAGAAAAAATGAATACAAGATGGAATTTTATGAGAGTGAAACAGAACCTATGCCGTGAGTCATCATCAGAGGGAACTCCATGCATGGACCGAAAAGAGTAGGCGTTTCTGAAGGGTGACTATGCCTAATTGCATTAAACATACCAACCGCCGCCTGCCTTCTCGAAAAACATGTTGGACGAATAAATTTAAACTAAAAAAAATATGTTGAAGACATACAGTACTAGGAAAAAAGTATATACAGAGCTTCAGATTATAAGCAAAATGGGGCATGAGGAAAATATATACAAAGTTACAGGAATATAGAAACTACAGTGAATATTTTACAGAAATTACAAAAAAATATCCAGAAAATAAATTAAAAAGTACAAGATGTAGTCAAAAATCACCGGGCATACCTTAAAAATGGGGGAGGGGAACTGTTGTTGTTTTGAAGATTTTTTTTGGAAATGTCGTTTAAGATGGCGGTGGGAATGATGCAGATTAAGGAGTGCTGTATTGGATTCCTGTTTATTATTACATATGTGTCCAAATCTACAGATTTGCGGAATTAGCGTATATCTAAATATTTTGGTGTTGATGTTATATATCATATATAAATATATCATACTATAACCAATAAACCTTTTTCACTGTCATATACGTGTTCAATATATCAGAATAATTCCGAATTGTATATTTCATGTCGGACGCAGTTTCATTGTTGCTCAGTGTTATTGACGTTATAACCGAGTTTGACTGTATTTGTAAATACAGAAAGGGAGAATATTTTCTTGGAAAAACGTTGTATTATATTTGCGTTGAAAACCGGAAACCATATGATAGAGAACAGAAAATTTCGCTGTCCTGCAATACAGTATATGTTTTTTATTCTACAGTTTGAAATGTTTTTCGTCCAGCATGATGTGTACTTTTCATAATCGTTTCATATACTCGCGTGTTTCTTTACATAGCATACAGTTGTCATACTATATTTGAACATTCTGGACAAACGGGAATGAGCATGTAAACATTCGATTCTATTTTTCTGTTCTTTGTTGTATAAAGAAAAAAATTGAATGTGTGCATTTTTTGGATTTCGATCCACCTATTTCTGGTCCGATTTATAGTTTCCATTTCTTACATGGATTTCGGAAAAACCACTACGAGTAAAGGTATTCGTGAAAAATATTTTGAGGTCTTCGCTCTATAAAATACTTTATGAATATTCCCAGATTTTGAGAAAATATAAACACTTTCCTTTTTTTTTTCGATTATTTACAATAACCTCCTTTATTTACATTCTTTTCGTATTTCAGATTTTAAAAAAAAAATTGTATTTTCCTATCCTTCGAATATTTTCCTGTGTCTCTCTTAGTTTCAAATTGGTCACTATTTGTGCAGTTGAGCAGATAAATAGATTATTCTGTAAAAATAATTTGTAAAAATTTAACTTGTGTTAAATTCATTCCAAGTTCATTTAATTGCTCCCTTATTGTTTCAAATATTCATAAATGACTTTTGCGCCGTTGATATTTTTGGTAAAATTATCTGCTTCGCTGATGATACGGTGGTCATGTATGCAAGTTATGATCCACTAGAGGTATCGAACCAAAAAATAAATGAAGATTTTTTTTAAAAATTCGGAATTGGTTTCTTAGTAATGATCTGGAAATTAATATTGAAAAGAGCAAATACATTAAATTTTCCCTACGAGATAATTCTCCTGACCCTATTCAATTTATATACCATACTAACCAATGTAATCTCACTTCATGTTCATGTAACTGTCTTAAAGCTGTCAAGAGTATTAAATATCTCGGCCTCCATTTCGATAATAATTTAAAATGGAAATCACACGTAAACTGTCTACATAATAAATTGAGGTACATGATTTTCAAGTTTTTTTCATCTCAGAAGTCAGGTTAATAAAGTGTTCATCAGAAATTTGTATTTTTCGTGGTTTCAATCACACATATATTACGGTCATTGTATATATGGTGGAGATTACAATTGTAATATTCGTCCTATAATTAATCTACAAAAAAAAGTAATTCGACTAATATATAATGACTATAACACCCAGTCTAATATTCTTTTCCGTAATGCTGACGTCTTAATTTCTCTTAACTTATTGTACGTCTTAACTTATTGTTCGTCAGCTGTACTTGCTAAAAGTTGCAATTACTCTGTACAAAAAACAATACCATTTGCCCATGCGCACTACAGTAAATCCACGTAGACCAAATTGTATTTTTTCTATTCCACATGCACACAAAGACATTTTGCAAAAACACTTCATTTTCATAGCGCCGAGGTTCTTCAATTCAATACCTTATGAAATGCAAACAATTACAAATCTGCCTCATTTCAAAAGAAATCTTAAAGAATATCTTCACTCAATAAATGATATTGAAATTTATTTTCACATAGTTCCATACCTGCAAATCTTATTAATCCCTTTTAATGTCTAATTGAAGTAGCACTCCGAAAGCCAGCCACAATATGTACATGTATACACACACACACACACACATTTCTTCCCCCCCCCCTTTTTCTTTTTTACTTCAACATAATGAACACATTATAAATATTTACTATTTAATTTCAAAATACTTGTACTACTAATTAACTTGATTTTGTATTTATGATTATTTGTGTGTTTGAATTTATGTATATATATTTTTTTTTTTCCCCTGAAACATTTGTATCAGTTTTTAATTTTTTTTTTCGTGATCATAACCCCAGTATTGTCAGCCATTTGCCTCTTGGGTAGTGTTATTTTTATGAATGTAACTGTTATTTAATAAAATAAATTGAAATTGAAATTGAAATTTATTTCAGAGAGGACTCTCTAACTTTGAAATGACATTACTTTGGAAATGTGATAGATAGAAAGGTGGGACTACTGGTGCAATTGATGGGTGGGAATGGAATTTTATAAATACCCCGTGGTTTGTGAAACTAATTACAATTTCAACCAACAGATGAGCCCAGTCTTTTTATTTTCTGACTCTTCTCCATGGAACCATTCGAAGGTCATTGCTCACAGCAAGAGTCCTCAAGCTCTTATCGACTTGAATCGGTACACTATCGTTTCATTTCACGACTTATTTCTCTGGCCTCTTGTTTACAGCAAGAGATTAAATCTTTCATTAAAAAGCAATATATTACATGATGTGGTATCTTTCTTTAAACTCCCCGCTTTTCATGTTTATCATGCATGCTCTTTCAACGCAAGACGACAATTGCAAATCCATCGCAATGGGATTTGATTGTTTGAGAAGCACGATATCCCCCACTGTTCGGAGGATTGTGGCATCATCTATTAGTCAAAGTTGCAACTAATTTTACAAACCGCCATATTAAAATTTCCCCGCATGCAAATTAAACGAAATACGCTTATTTACTTCATCTTTCTATCTACCATTCTTTTCAAGTTAAGTCGTTTCGAAGTTGGATAGTCGTGTTTGAAACACCCAGTACAATCATTAGAGCATTTAAATGTACAACGATGTATTTTATCAAATTTTGTATAAATTGTTATACAAGTTTAGGTCACTCAGTCTGCAGATTGGAAAGTATCAAGTTTAAACTTGTAGGAGTATTAGAAATTTGGGATTCCAGCATTTGATATCATAGTTTCTCGCATAGATGTTATCATTTCGACCCGTCAGTTTCAGTTTGCTCAAAGCTTGGCAGTTTACATGATTAATGAACATTGTGCTTTGGATTCCACGATGTATTTCGAGGAGTGAGAGCAACACGGGGTGGATGTGTTCTCAACCAACAGGCAGCACACACCATACTCATGATGATCCGAAATATTGCCCGAAGGGGTTTCGGATATTCGAAACACAATCATATGTCGGATCGAGAAGACTATCATGAGGAAATACAGATGAATATTGAACTGATTGAGAAATCAAGATGATTTAGACAAAACTGCATGATAGTTGGATTCATAACAATATACAAATTAAAACATTTAATCTGATGCTTAAATCCCGGCTTTATTCATTATTCTTCACTTGTAAAGCTCTACCGATTACAAGTTCCTCTTGTAAACTCAATAAGACCTCAAATACTTGAAAAATTAATTCTTATAATAACATAGTCGATTTTTGAATTCTTCACCAAATTAAATCGATATATATGCCATTTGATAGAAATTTTTGATTTAGTAATGACCAAATTAGTTACTGTCATGTAACAATATGCTTTCTCTTGCGTAGTTACAAAAATGGCTCTAGGTACATTTTTTTTCAGAAGCACGCTTTTCAAAATTTGAGAGATATGTATATACATCGAATATATGGAGCAAGGGAACTATTATATTAAATTCTGTCAAATTTCCTCTAGGAATTGAAAAATTGCAGCTGGAAATCACTAGGCAGCGTCTCCTACACTGCGAGGGAGAAGAACAATATCGGGAGAGAAATAAGATCGAGGGCGGGAAAAGGTGGGCAAAAGAGAGCTCTCCTTTTAACTCTGTCCTTTGGAACTTTGCGTGACTAATGGGAGTCACAAAATGGATGTTCGGATTTATTTGGCTCACGACAAAGTAACACAAATGGCTGCGGATAATGACAGAAGCAAAGGACGAAGGAGGTAGGAGATTGCGCGATTCAATCACGGAGCCTGGAGGCGGGATAAGAAATCCAAGAGCCTACATTGCCTGAAATTCAGAATGCGAAGAATCAGAGAAAGATATACCTAGAAAGAAGAGAAAGTAGAAGTTAATCAAGACATAGAAATGAGACTGAAACCAGAGTCCTTCATTTTTATTTTGTCTTTGTCATTGTTTCTTCCTTCATTACTCACTGGCCTGGAAGCTTTATTTTCTGTATATTCTTCTTCAAAGTTCTCAATAATACGGTTTCCTAATAATATATTAATTTCGAAATTCCAAATTTTTTACGAAGTTTGCTTGTCGTCACTGATGAATTGAGATAGACAATAAACTTTTTTGAATGATGATATAAGCAGTTTTATACATTATATATATATATGATATCACACAGTTTCACTTATACAGATAACACCTCAACATTGACTTCCTTCTTAAAGATTTTCGGTGAGTTTATGGTGATTTGCTGGTGCCGAATCCGAATCTGGGCATTGGTTTTGTCAGATTGGATCTAGTTTTTTTTTTAGATAGAATGAAAATTGAATTCCGATATTATAATTAATATAATACATAAGCAGCATACAAATCATATTCGAAATGTGCGTTATAAATAAATAAATCATTGGTAAAGACATTCCAATGAGTTTTGGGTAATTTTTGGGCACTGATTCCGAAGCTGACATTGATTTTGTCAGAATGACTTTATTTTTTGAGATGAACTGAAAATTAAGTTTCAATATTAATACAAGAGCAACATTTAAATCACATTCGAAATGTGCGAAATGTAAATCAATAATAAACGTTTTATCAATAAATAAAGACTAATGATATAAATATAATAATGTATTAAATAAAATGGGGAAGCAAATAAAAAAAGATTAAGTTAAAATTCGACGCAAAATTAGTGGCCACAGACTACATTGCGGGAGTAGTGTCCGCAATGTAGTCAGTTATGCAAAATACTAGAGCCAATTCGGCAAAACAAACACCAGTTCTAAAATCAGCAACTCTTTTTTAGCAGTGTAATTTAAGACGCCTAACTGTATTTCATTCCATAGGATTTTGGTTTTATTGGCTCAAGGACCAATTAGGTCAAACTGTGCTAAAGCAAGTGATCATATATAAATAAGATAGAGTTTGTTCTTGTCATGTCAAGGAAGTAAAAGTGTAGGTATGGTAATAAATCAATGTTGCATGTGAAACAAGAAAAAACATGACGTAGATTGTAAACTATAATTTGTCGTAGAAACCGATGACTTTAATGAATTTAGAAATACCAGATGCATTGCAATTGTTATGTATTTCAGTGTATGTGAATGTGATTGTGCAGCGCGCGCATCGGCGTTATGCTTTTTATGTACTTGTCGAGAGGGAAATGCGTGTGCTCTTACGATGTTTTCTTAGTTCTCGTTCAACATGTTTTAGTCAGTCATTCGTTTAGTTTTATTAAATACATTGAATTGAGTATCGCAGCGTGTTGATTGGAATTGTACCTACAAGATCTCCGATATATCAGCAATGATCAGATAAAACGTCACGTAGATAAAGAAGACTTTGACCAAAAGCGGTAGTAGTATACTGACGATGATGTGAGCAAGTAAAGGCATGAGCAATGGCCGATGGCCTTTGACAATGAGGGAACTCATTGCTTGACTCTCTTGTAGTAAAATATATTATTGTGTAAGGCGTCGTATGGTATGCTCACCTGGTGAGCGAGACTTGGGGAAATATAACTCCGATAAAAAGCGCCCTTTATCACCTAGTAGTAAAGAATTGAACTAATTTGTATTGAATCTTTGTGTTTTTTCCCCATGGTCCACATATCTTATATGCTAATTTTCATCAAAATACCTCTAGAATAAGCGCTGCATACGTCTCGGTAGTGCGAGTTTATTTATCACCACCCTGTATAATCGCAGCGTGCAATGGATTAAAAAAAAAACACGCAACTAATTCCTTGCTTGCGCGTGAAGGATGAGCTAGGGTTTTTGAGTGGTTATAATTGAATGAAAAACCTCGTCCTATATGTACGCAAGTGAATGCAGCCATATCACCTATACTGGTATCTACTGATGTGATAAGCACAAATATACCCTCAGCTAATGCAAATAAATTCGAAAGAGCGTTACCGTAGCCAACACGCATGCAGTGCACTTAACAACCCCGCCTGATTATTAAATACTCTCATATATGAAAATCCCGTTTCCCTTGAGCTTCCAGTGATTACGGTAACATCACGGAATAAGATAACGCTGTCGTCATGCATAATATTTTTATAGAAAAATAATAATTCTAGATTTTATCTTCAGTCCTCAAAAGAATTGCGTGCTTTCTGCAGGGACAAAACAGATTTGTCCTTGAATCGAAGATACCCAGCGAGAATTTTAAACTTCTATGAATCGTTTCGAAATTGGAGGCAGATGACATAATTGATTCATTTATTCAATAAAATAACATTTGGTTGAGAGCTGTAATGATTGAACAGCTATGATTTTGCCCAACGTGCAATCTGTATAAAAATGTCGAACTAGTTCTAGCGGTCAAGTTACCCCAGTGGCAAGACGATATCGATGAGATATCGAACCGATACCGGTCCGACGTCGGAATGTCGAATCAATATCGAACGTCGGAAAGAAGTCGGGAATTTCTACGTGTTCGATATCGAAAGCTATAATAAAAACGTTGTCACTGAATAAATGCCCAATTTCTTTTTTTTCCTCCAAAATACATTTACTCTCATTTTTACAGCATTTCGTTTCGAAGTAGAATATATTGTATGATAATCAGTTTCTTTTGAAATAATCCGAATTTCTTGCATGTGGAACTACGTCGACAAATGTATCCTATTTCTACGTCGGACGATATCGGTAACGACGTTGAACTGTATCGAAATCTACGTCGTTCTATATCTGTGTGCTACTCTGGTAGTTATAGCTCATAATATACATAGTTATAAACCAGGTCATATATGGAGATTTCAAATAAGCACTCTTTGTTTTGAAAACGGCACCCGTTATAAATCGAAACGTATGTCTGAATGTTAAATAGTTAAGTTGTGACTACATTGAGTGGTCTACTACCCTTGAACTAGATTGTAAAAAAAAATGATTGTAGAAAATATTGCATTCATTCGCAAATCACATGCAAAAAAAAAGCTTTCAGTCAGTTAATTAGATCTTTCAAAATTACAGAAAGAAGTAATAAGTAATATGTAAATGTGTAACGAGAGGAAAAAGACATTTTAAGCGTGATTTTTGCAGATTGTAGTTTTTGAGATCATACGTAAAATAAAAAATATGCGTTAAAAAATTCTGAAATTTTACTAAAGTGTTTAATCGATACGTGTTAGTAAACCGGACCTCAAAAGTGGATGTCTGACTATTCGTGAGAATTTTATGAATTTTTAAAGTTTAAAAAAAATACTTCGTATTTCCAAAATTCGAATTCAATTTTTTTTAAATACGTACTTCCCATTAGTCAATTGCTGACCTTTAGGTAAATTTTACTAACGCATATCGAATAAATGTTAGATTGTTGGTGTAGTGTATTTTTCATTTATTTTACGGATGAATTCAAACATTTCCGTCTGAGGAAACCACGTTTAAAGTGTTGTTTCTTGTATATGTTATGTGATAGTGATAGGAACCGAGAGACACCCAGGCCCTGTCACACTCAGTGATATAAGCACATTGTCCCTGGGGACTCGGGTGCCTCCGGGGAAACCTAACCATTTATTGATCTTGAGAAAGATATATTACATACATGTGCAGGTGCCATTACGCATCGCCAATAAACAAGTATAACATCAACATTTTTATCGGTGAATACGCGTAATACTCACAAGCGTCATTGGTAAATTTGCTAAATACTGAAAAAATTATCACTTTTCTCAGAAAAATCAATACCAAAAAAGGCAAATACAAGGAAAATACAAAACCCCCTATGCATTTTGACAGGCTATGGATAAAGAAAGGCTTAAAAGGATAAAGAAAAATATACTGTATTACGGTAAAAGATGATCCCACTTGGATTGGTTATTAAATCTTACCTCGCGGTTGCTCAGCGGAAAGAAAAAAAGATTGGCTCCTTGCTAAATGAAGCTGTCTGATCTGTCTAAAATCAGATAGTGTACCATTTTGCAAACAACCAGTCAGGGTGTTATATAAGATTCACACACAGGCGCTCAGTTCATTCTGGTCACGACGTTTCACTTAATCAGACGTATATTTTTATTTTCTCTGATCAACCACGGAGTAATATTTTCTAACCAATCCAAGTGGGATCCTCAATTTCGTTGAGGAGTGAAAAAATCTGCTCCAAATTGTAGGCAATTTTTATTAATAGTACTAATTTCTCATAGATTAAATAAATATCCCCCTCCCCCGTTTTACATAATACCCCTCAATATTTTTGAGAGGAGTGCATTTACTCCCCGAAATTATATTATTTAGAATAAATCTCATCCAGACAATGCAAATCTGGCGATATAAACTTGGTTGTAAGATGACTAATTCAGTAACAATTGATGCATTCTGAATCCAAGTTCAAATAATCTTTTATAAACTAAATATTCAATGTTATTTAGATAGACTACAAATATTTCGGAAAATTCACCAGTAACACTTGGTGTTATGTAAATATATTGCTTTGTGCGTCAAATGACCACACCATTCAATGAATACTCTATTAAAAAATGTATATTTATCACAAAAATGTTTATTATCATAATGTTTATTTTCATCACAAAAATGTCGTTTCATATTAACATGATATATGGATGCCTTCAAATAATTATTTTAGAAAGTCAGAATTAATTAATGAACTAATTAACGAAAAGTAATCATAATTACTGAATTTAAAAGAAACCAATTCTTATTCCGAAGAATTTCTATTTGTGTTCTTTGATCTTTAATGAGAAACAGATGGCACAGTAAATGCGATTCAGTAATCGATAATTAAAACCGTAAAGAGAAACTATGAGAAACACATGAATTAATTGACGTGCCAAGTCAAGCATCGCGTATTAGAAACCTAATTTAAGTATGATAAATATAGTAATAAAGTTAATGTGAACATGAACAATGAGTGGATAGATATCATTTAATGACTATAAATTTGAGCGTGGTACTCAATCAATGACTATGAGCCTGAATATTGATAAATCACGAAGCTAAACACATCAAAAGTATACGCTATGCATGTGTGCGTCATTAATATCGTTATTATTTTTTTAATGAAACGAGTATTTATGGACTGCTCTGCCCATTATATGAAAAAGCACACAAACCGAGGTCACAGCCATTAAAGCTTATGTATCACGTTTCCCGATAATTACACGCAAAGTAGAACCGTATCTCCTAAATTTGCTTCGTTTCCCAGAAATCACGTGTCATCTACATCATGTGTTCGCCGTTTCCGCTCAATAATTTGGAATCTCTTGTCCTAGAAGAATTGAGAGGGGCGAAAAAAGCATGCGTCATCTTCAAGCCTTCAGTGGAAATATTATATTAATGAGCAAGTGCGACGACCGTCAGGTGGTAGCTGTGTTATGGATTATTTGACCACCAAATAGATAATGCTACGGCAATGACAAGAGCAACGGCAAGCCAAGATGAGCAGTTTCATCTCAATTGAGAGAAATACAAATCGCTGACTTTGTTTTCTTATTTTTTAACATCCTCTGGGCGTGTACGTGAAGTGAAACCTGACGTGAAGTTTGTTGCTGTGTAATGCCTATTATGTGTATACTGCTGCCATCATCATATATATATATATATATATATATATATATATATATCGAATAATTATAACAATTATATTTTAAGAAAAAGGAAGAAAATTGAATTTTTTTTAATAGAGTGAAATAGAACCTACATGCAGTAGGTCGTCATCAGGGGGGAACCCCATGCATGGTTCGAAAAATGTAGGCGTTTCTGACTGCTGACTATGCTAATTGCATTAAAAATGGCAACCCTTGTTCCCCGACACCTGGTATCGCGTCAAAAAAAAGGGATGAGGTGATTTCCATTACAATTTTTAATTTAAAAATTTTTCATAAAGCGATCTTTTTTCCAGGGCCTTGTTCAGGCGATAGTTTGACGCGCGATGTTTTGACCTGCGATATTTTGACGTGCGATGTTTTGACCTGCGATATTTTGACGTGCGATGTTTTGACGTGCGATGTTTTGACCTGCGATATTTTGACGTGCGATGTTTTGACCTGCGATGTTTTGACGTGCGATGTTTTGACCTGCGATATTTTGACGTGCGATGTTTTGACCTGCGATATTTTGACGTGCGATGTTTTGACGTGCGATGTTATGACGTACGATGTTTTGACTTGCGATGTCTTGACGTATTTGGCGACACCTGCCTTCTCAAAAACATGTTGAACGAAAAAAAGGCAATGAAATAATGCTAAAAAATACAATATTTGAAAAAAAATATGTAAAATTAAAATAGATTAGGACACTAGGCACACTTTATAAATCCATACATACACTGTTAGCATGCAAAAATTCGTTAGGAATTACATTATATTCTATTATTCAGAATGATGTTATAAGTGCATTTACAGTAATAGCTTGATGCTCAACGAATACTCCAAAGTCTCACCGGTTTCAAATTCACGCAGTCGAAGAATTTATCTTGGCACCATAGATCAGGGGTTCTCAAACTTTTGCATTCCGCGTACCAGTTGTGTCAATAATATTAAGTCACACGAGACTCTGTGGCAATAAATTGAAATACACTGGCCCCTATGCCAATAACATGAAGACAACGAACCCCCTACCAAATTCAGTATATAGCGATGCCAAAAGAGTAATTTACTCGTTTTCTCATCCAAGCCAACGGGCATCTGAAATCTCTCAAAGGACCATCAAAGAGTCTGTAGACTCTTGAATAAAAACCAGTCATAGGTGTTATAGGTGGTATACAATAAATATTTCGTTACATTAAATGCTTTTACAGCGAATTTTTTGAGCAACAGCTAACAAAGACATTGAAACATCTGTAAAATTATCATATGACATATTTTATTGCAGAAGAAGTATTTTTAGAATGGTGAGTCATCCATGTTAATCGTATGTTTTAAATTATGCGTAATAAGGAGAGAATTATAGTAATATGAAACGTACGAAATATCTTGTGTACCGTATTTATTTATGGGGAAAAAGACGAGTTTATTTATGAACCATAATCAGAAAATCTAGATAAATAATATCATATTATTATATACATTTGTATAGCTTATTTTCGTTCAACCGAAAAATATAACCACTTCTAAGAAAACAACTCGTTTCTTCTTTACACCGCAACTTTTGCAAATCTTCGTAAAAATGGCGATTCTATTTTGAATATCTTGAGGATTCTTCGAAATAATCATTAATTTTATTTTCTAGCAGTTTAACATACCCAAAAAAAACCTTCGTTAATTAAAATGCAAATTATAGCAAACTATAATTGGGGAAATTTGCGTACGTAAACGATTTCATTTGCTGCAAATTTCTTGTTAAATGTCTATAAAGTAAAGAATATTTTTCTCCGTACAAAACACAGTTTAATGATTTTTTTTTATTCTTTATAGATCTTTTTAAGTTTCAATGGAAGAGAAACGATTTATTTATGTCTCAGTGAATTTTCTATATTCCAAGGTATATATTTCACTGCACTGAAGAAAATGTTCGGAATGCCGCAAATTTAAATGAAAGATGCTATTTTGATACTTCCAAGTTTTATTGATGAGAGTTTTCTAAAAATTTAATCTTAAGCTTTTGTTTGAAAATACTACTTTTTTATTTTTTATTTATTTCTATTTTTTGCAATAACGCATATATAATTTTTTGATATATATTAAGAACGTTCTATCCAAATAATGGATAAACCGGATAGACATGGATACAATCTTTTCAAAATTAAGAGTATTAATAACATTAAAATATATATATATAATTCTATAAAATATAATTATTATAGAGAATATATTAATATAGTATAAATATCTCTAATTTCCTCTCCAGAAGAAAATTTGCTATTTTTAGAATCGTTTCATATTCGGTTACATTACATTATTTATTTGAGTTAAATATAATCGCTTATGATTATTTTTGTCAAATACACGAGAAACATCTTTTATTTTTCAATCGAAAAAAAAAATATATATATATATATATAAATCAAAGTAACAAGACAATTTTATGACATGAATGTCGCTCTCCACTTGTTAATACAAGATATAACGAAGACTGGATTTTGTGAAGATATTTATTATTTGAGATGTTAATTTTTTAAGGAAGGAAAAAACTCATCTCTGCCTCTACCGGGAGTCGAACCCGGGTCCCTCGATTGCCGGACGAGCGCTCTGACCACTAAGCTACAGAGGAGATAGAGATTTCCCTTCGCTAGAGCGTATATATGCCGAACGGAACCGTGCAATGGACGGTGAAACCGATCAGCTAATAGCTCATGGACGACGAGCCACCAGAGGGCTATAATTATGACATGAATGTCGCTCTCCACTTGTTAATACAAGATATAACGAAGACTGGATTTTGTGAAGATATTTATTATTTGAGATGTTAATTTTTTAAGGAAGGAAAAAAAAGCCCTCTGGTGGCTCGTCGTCCATGAGCTATTAGCTGATCGGTTTCACCGTCCATCGCACGGTTCCGTTCGGCATATATACGCTCTAGCGAAGGAAAATCTCTATCTCCTCTGTAGCTTAGTGGTCAGAGCACTCGTCCGGCAATCGAGGGACCCGGGTTCGACTCCCGGTAGAGGTAGAGATGAGTTTTTTCCTTCCTTAAAAAATTAACATCTCAAATAATAAATATCTTCACAAAATCCAGTCTTCGTTATATCTTGTAAGACAATTTTAGTTTCTATCAGTGACGTACGTGTAATTTGATAGATGCTGGAATTTTTGATTCCAAGAAGAATCTAAATCAAAAGAATAACATATAAGATCAGCTCGATTATCCTGCAATTTTTTTTATGATAGATAAGTAGGTTTCGGTTTTTCTGAAAATTGTATGATATCCGGTTTCATGCCTTCAAAATTACATTCCATGTTAGTTGCAGACACTTTTTTTGGTAGAATAAAAATTTATTATTTGTCATAAATATGTAAACTACGTTTTCATAATATGTAACTAACAAATTATTATAATTTATTAATTTAAATAACTATCACTAAATATGTGTAGTATGAGCTTTTCGTTCACGTGAGAAAAAATAGAAATATATTTTGGCGCTTACCGTCAGGGCCACACTCATCTGCGAATGTACCGCACCTCTTCATGTTGAAATTTACTTTCAAGTAATTATAGTTGCTAGAGGAACTTGCAAAAACTAGTTATGATTTGTTGAAATGCGATTTTTTTTTCATTGCGAGGCTAAATAAAATAAGGTTTGCAGTAAATTTATTAGAGAGTGAGGTATCTGAACAAAAAATTAACTTAGATGCGAGCAAAATTGTAATTTTAAGAACGTGTTGCTGCGTATGGGGGATGAGAAATTTGTCTATTTCAAATTATAAAAATATGGCAGGAATAGCTTCTTTCAAAAAAAAATGTTCCAAATGATGCCGTCCATCATCTTAAATGACAAATGAAAGTAGTATTAATAATGATAAAAAAGTTACAACATTTAATTTTTTATACGGCCCCTGTCCAGGAGAGTACGTAGAATCGCCCTTTGGAAGGGACAAAAATTTTTCTTTCCGAGAAATTTTGAGTTAAAAAGCCCTTCAAAAAAGCATTTAAATTATTGTTTAATATAGTTTATAATATGATGGGTATTTTCTTTTGATATTTTATTTTTTCACCAAAACGTTACTTTGTTTTCTTCGAATTTTTGATTGGTTTGGAGGGTGGGCACGGGCAGCCTTGAGCACCACCCGGTTCATACATTTGCTCCTGTTCTCAAACTTTCAATTCGAAAGTTGTTACCCTATCTGTCCTCAGGCAAAAAAAACAAAAACATTCCAATGTTTCCCAGTGCAAAATTCGCTGATATATTTTCATTCAAAAAGCGGAGAAAAGTTGCAAAATAACATCATTAAAAGGGGAAAAAAGACTTTTCCGTTAGTTTATGCTGTTCTTTCCCAATTTTGTGAATATTGGAACCATTCGTCTTAAATGGGTGTAGAATTCATTTCTAAAGATTCAATCCCTGTATGAATCTTGGCAAGGCAGCACTTTCTAATTGGAAGTTAGAGGACGAGGGACCATATAAAGTTTTCAACTTTGTAAGTTTTTATTAATATATATACATATGATTTTTTTTTTATTTGAACAGCATTTAAAATGATGTAGGTGACATCATTTGAATCTTTTTTTTTTTTGCCTGAGAGTGAAAGTTTTCTCTAAAACCAACAGTTCAGGAAATACCATTAGACAACGATAAAATAAAAGTGGACATCCCGAATATACATATTTTATACATGTATATGTAAATATTTTTAATATTAAATACATCGAATGAGGCATATAATTTCTTCTATCACATCGAAAGTTCCATCTATTGATCCATGAGCATACAAAATAGTTGAGCATCGTGAATGATGAAATTCAAATTCAAATTTGAAGGAAATGAAACGAAAGTTAAATTCAAATGGTGAATTATATCAAGAAGAGAGAGAGAAGCATACTTGAACGATGGCGGTGATAAATTTTGACTTACTGATTCAGATATTTGTATTACATTATATAAAACCTTTGACGAAGCACCGCGACAAATTATTCAAATTACAATTGTCGAAACACAAAAACCGGTCTTTTTCATCGAGAATTACATCTTGAAGTTCGTTTTTTCTGCATACGCCGGAACCCTCACCGTTTCATACATTGGCGAGTTTTTGGATGGAATTTTTTGCCAGCTTATGCTGTAGCACCTAAAGACAAAGGGATGCACATTGTGATCTGAAGCCAAAGTTGAATCACAGAAGTGACTGACTTTGGAGATTAGCGATTTTGCTCCAGTTGCTGGTAGAGAAGTTGACATCAAGCGCCGATCTGACTAGAGGGTCTTATTCGTGTACAATGGAATTTATTTTAGAATAAAAAACCATTGCACTATAAATATCTCAGCTGATTGTGAGCAGCAAAAACAAAGACATGCTCGGAGGGAGAATATGTCCATGCACTCAGTGACACAAAGGTCGCAATTAATTTATAAGGTACATTTACCGCAAAATTTACCAAACTCATATAACGTTTTAATGTCATGACTGTATGACATGGCAGTTATTGCTTCTGCCCCTCCGTCAAATCGACTACTTTTACTTACTTCATACTTTATAATTGTCATTATCAGCATAATAACATTTTTAAATCCCAGCATCACGGAAACACTCGTAGATATGTTTGGAGCACATGTTGGCTCCTAAGGAAAATGGCCGCGGCTTCAATTCAAGTATTCCGGGATTTTACTAACGTTTTCAAAAAAACAGACTTTATTCGAATTCAGAACATAAACAAGCGTAGCCTAAATACTACTTTCCTCTACCATCCCTTAATTCAATCTCTCCAATACTACTTCTCATACTTACTTTTTCTTAAGCTTGACGTTCTTACAAATCGCTCGTTCGCTCGAGCACAAAGTCACGTTACATTTCTTCCTTTTCAGCGGCTGTTCAACAGCTTCCTACACTCGGTCATCCTGACCTGCAATCGTTCCGATTGCCCCACAGTACTGGTCTTTACGTGTCGACCTCTTCGGATTACGTCTTGGTAATACTGGCTCATCTTCTTCTTGCACTGAAATGTCTTCATCATCGGACTCAGACTCACACCTCCAAGCTTTTAGTTGACTCACGTGCGCTGTTGTCGTGTACAGATGACCTTTCACTGTTGATTCCAATTCAGTCACCCGATACGTGTCATTCGGTAATACAGCCGTGACAGTCATCGGTCCTCTATACTTCGGTTGAGTCTTCGTCGGTTGCCCCATGGCTCTCGGACTTTTCTTCATAACAACAACCTCGCCTGGTTCGAACACTATTGTAGCACATCTGCGCTTATCGAAGGTGCTCTTCATTTTTCTTTGATTCTCCACGATCATATCTCGAGCTTCTTTTCTTACTTCCTCTGGATCCATCCACGAGTTATTCTCCTCATCTGCTAACCGTCTCAACATTCCATCATTGAATCTTGGAGAATATCCATGCAACATCTCAAATGGTGTCTTACCAGATGACTTGTTCACAAAGTTGTTCAGATTTCGTTCTACCAACTTGATTTTCACGTCCCAGTCCTTATGGTCTCTGTTCTCCATACCTGTAGTTATCGACGACAATATAGTCCTATTTGCTCTTTCGACCATCCCATTTGCTCTAGGGTGTTTCGTTGAATTGAGCGTATGGTGAATTCCGTTATCCTTGCAGTACTTTTCAAACTGCTGTGACGTAAAACAAGAACCACGATCGCTTATAATTCGGTCCGGTAGTCCAAAGTCATTCACAAAGATGTCGACCGATTTCATTACACAAGTAGTTGAAGTATTTCTAACTGGAAATAATCGTACGAATCTGGTAAGGTTGTCAATGATCACTAGTAGCTCCTGATTTCCCTTCGAACTTTTGACAAAAGGTCCCAGATGATCCATATGTATCACTGCAAACGGTCTTTTTCCGGGTTCGATTGCGTGCAGCAATCCCTGTTGCTTACCTGCCGGTAACTTATTGACCAAACATTCCAGACACATAGCTATATGACGTTTTACATAGCGTTTCATGTATGGGAACCAGTACATTTCCTTGATCTTCCCAACTGTTCTGTCTGTGGCGAAATGCCCCATAAGATCATGAAATTTGATTACAGTACCTTTCCGCATGTACTTCGGAATTACATACAGTAGTTTCAATTTTCCTTTATCGTCCACCTTCCTGAAGAGTCGGTTATTCTTCACCTCGTACCCAAGAACTAATTGTTTTTCCTCCTTGGTCCGGTCCGTATCGTTTTTCTGTAATATTTCTATCTTTTTCTTCAGTTCGTCATCTGTATGCTGGATCATTAGGATTTGATCTTCCTCAGTGAGAGTTAAGCATATCTCTAATTTCTGATCGATAAATGAGTCTAGAGTATCTTTTGATTCTGCTACAGGTGCTCTACTAAGTGCGTCTATATGTGCCATTTTTGATCCTGATCGATGTTTCACCTCGAAGTCATATTCCTGAATTAGATCAAACCATCTGGTTATCTGTGGATTCATGCATTTCTTTGTATTCATGTAGACCAAAGTTTGACAGTCAGTGACGATAGTGAACTTGATCCCAATTAGGAATTGTCGCAATCTGTCCAACGTCCAAACAATCGCCATCAATTCCAATTTACTCGAGTGATATTTACACTCAGTTTCTGTGGTCTTCTTGCTCACACAATATACTAGATGCCACTTGCCGTTCGTTCCTTTCTGCAACAACATTCCCGCTAACCCAATTGAGCTCGCGTCACAATGAACTTCGGTTTCCGCTCTCGCATCATAGTGTGATAGTATGGGTTGGCACATCAACGCATACTTCAGTTCTTCAAAAGCTCTTGTCTGTTCCTCTTTCCAAGTAAACTCTTCGTTCTTTCGTGTCAATCGTGTCAATGGATCAGCTTTCTGTGCATAGTTTTTTATGAATCTTCTAAAATAACTAGTCAATCCTAGAAATCTACGTAGTTCATGAACGTTACCGGGAATCGGAAAGTCTTTGACAGCTTTCAACTTCCTCGAACCTGGCTGAATGCCTTCTGCATTGACAACGAATCCTAAGAGCTCCAGTTCTCTTTTCCCGAATTCACATTTTGTCAACTTCAGCGTCAATCCGGCTGTTCTCAGTCTTTCAAACACTTCTCTAATTCGCTCCATCATATCTGTCCAATTCTTCGCTGGTATCAAAATATCATCGAGATAGCATAAGACCTTAGTGTTCATGAGTGGACCCAACATTTGACACATCAGTCTTTGAAACTCTGCTGGTGCATTTGCTAACCCGAATATCATACGTTCAAACTGTCCTGTTTCATCTGGAGTGATGAATGCTGTTTTCAACTTCGCTTCCTTCGTTAGCGGTATCTGCAAGTATCCATGAGCTAGATCCAACGTCGTAAACACTTTACACCCAGCCAAATTTTCCAGTAAATCATCGATTCGTGGCAATGGGAATTTGTCTTTCACTGTCTGATTATTCAATCGACGGTAGTCCACAACTAATCGATTTTCACCTGTCTTTTTCTTCACCAATAATACTGGACTGGCATACGGTGACCTAGTTTCTGTGACTATGCCATTATCTTTCCATTCTTTCACGATATCGCTGATTGCCGTCCTCTCAGACAAACGTGTTCTATACGGCGGTGCACAAATAGGTTTGTTGCCTTCCACTTCCTTAATGTCCATCTTAGTCAACGATGTACACCCAAGTTCCTCAATGGACAATGCAAAAACATCTCTATACTCATTCACCAATGACCAAACTTCACGCTTTTCTTCTTTCTCAGTTGAATCGTCGAACTTTATCTCATCTAAACGAATTCCTCTTCTCTTACGTCCTCGTCCCTCACACGTAGTACCCACATTAGCAAATTTCTTATCGCGAGACTGTAATTCATCACACAGTTCATCCTTCAAGGCCACACTTGAAATGATATCATCCTCACAGATTACTTCAATGTCCCTCGATCCTATGACGGCCTCACTCACGCAGCAATCAGTCGAAGGACTCACTTCTTCATCCACCAGAACATCCAAGTTTTCACGTAGCTCATCACACACAAAAGAGTTTCTGACATCGGGGTTTCCTACAGCTTCATCAGATTCTTCTAATTCCCTCATGCTCAGTTTATCAACAACGATTGACGCACGACCGATACACTGTCCTTCACCAAACTTCACAACATGTTCCCCTAAATTCAAAATAGGAACCTTCGTTTTCCCTTTCACGACTTCTAGCAAGCCATCAGTATTTCCTTGGCTTCCTTTCACCAGCACCAGTCCGTCCTCCACATCTTCTGTTCTGGCATCGATGACCTCCATCGTTGCACCGTCAACTTCTTCTGGATTCATGGTCATCAGCTCTATCCTTTTCTCCTCGACTCCGACATCTCGAACACATGGCAACTCACTTGCGTGCCACACGCGCAGTCTTCCTCCACTCCCGGCAAACTCAATTTCCGGCGACATCAGATAGTTCCGTCCAACTATCAAATCATACGACTGTGCATTATCATCGACGACCAACACATCCACAGCTGACTTTGCACCATCCACTTCCAAATCCACGTTAAGTTTCCCAAGTGCAACTGCTGATGGCTTCACCAGATCTCCATAACCGAATAATTCTTCTGATTTCGGCACATACTTGAGCTTCATATCCTCCGCTACGGACTTCTTCAACAATGTCACACTGCTTCCAGTGTCGATCAAACATGAGATGAGACGCCCATCATTGATCCTAGCATTTTTGATGCAGTTCCCTTCGTAACAATCAGCACAACCATTTGCTGCCAAGTTGACTTTCTTCGTTGTAGTCTGATCACAGTGCTTTTGAATATGACCGGCCACACCACACAGGCGGCATGTTAAATTCTTCTTTCTTGGACAATCACGCGACACATGACCCAGGTATCCACACGAAAAACATCTGGGCTCCCAGTCTTGCCGCTTATTGTCTCTCGGAACCGTTGGCCTGACACGTTGTCCCTCGCCGTCACGAACTTCACTCATACGAGGTCGATTGTTCCGGTTCAAAGTCGTTCCCATCGTCATGTCTCTCCTTGGATCCACGTGCACAATTCGATCCTGAGCAACGGTTCTTCGGTGAGCATCTACCCTTTGGTCATCCCAAAATCCGGATCTTCGTTCATCAGTCCCGGTGAACTTGTGACTTTTTACATCCTCGATCTCGGATCTCACGACTTCGTATTCATCGAGCTTCTTCGCTAATTCCTCAGGGTTCACAAAACTAGACCATTGATCGATGAAATGTTCGCGCATTTTCGTCGGTACCCGCGATTTCATCTGTTCTGTGACGATCAGTTTCTTCAATGATTCAAACTCGGTAACATTCAGAAGAGATAGCCACTCGGAGAAGAAGACATTCAATTCGTATCCAAAGTCCTTCCAAGTCGACTTCAGACGTCGGGAGTGCTGGATAAACTTTTGCCGTATCTTCTCTGTCGTCAGCTTGAATCGATTCAGCAACAGTCCCTTGACGAAACCATATTCGTTAATCCTCTCTTTGGGTTCACGGATCACGATTTCGGACACTTCGTAAGGCAGTAACACTAATAAGCTAGGGACCCATTGTTCCTCTGGTACTCTCGCAAGTTCGGCTTGGCATTCGAAGTACTGTAAATACAGACTCAAATCCCCGTTATCCGCGTCGAACTTCTGTATCTTCTTGGTCAAATCGCACGGTACGATGCGATGACTTTCGGTGTCATCATCGATATTTCGCGACGCCGCACATGTTATCCGAAGACGCTCCAGTTCGAACTGCCGCTCGGCCTCTCGTTCCTGTCGCTGAGCTTCATCTTCTTTCTTCTGTCGCAGGGCTTCTTCTTCCCGTCGCAGAGCTTCGGCTTCTTCTTTCCGTCGCAGAGCTTCGGCTTCTTCTTGACGGGTTTCGATGATCTGCTCGAGGAGTCCTCTAACAAAGTCCTCTTCATAGTTCTTGGACATGACGATGAGATTCTTCAGATCGGCGACTCTGTCATCTGAAGACGGCTTCTCTCCCAACTCCAATGCCAGCATCTCCAAGTCTTTCTTTCGTCCTCTCACGAGAAATGACATTTTCTTCTATCGCAGTCCGGTTTTATATCCCGCTTCTGATAAATCTGTTGGCTCCTAAGGAAAATGGCCGCGGCTTCAATTCAAGTATTCCGGGATTTTACTAACGTTTTCAAAAAAACAGACTTTATTCGAATTCAGAACATAAACAAGCGTAGCCTAAATACTACTTTCCTCTACCATCCCTTAATTCAATCTCTCCAATACTACTTCTCATACTTACTTTTTTTTAAGCTTGACGTTCTTACAAATCGCTCGTTCGCTCGAGCACAAAGTCACGTTACATTTCTTCCTTTTCAGCGGCTGTTCAACAGCTTCCTACACACATCACATCATTAAATTTCTAAATAAATCCTGAAATAACTTATTTTGTAGCGAATGTCTCCAAAACTTATATTTATAAAATACGGTATTTTCTTCGTGACAGATGTACGCTAATATTGCTATGCAACAGTTAAATCCTATATAGTGCTAAAGCAAAATCAAAATTACCCAATAAAGGCAAATGGTGAAAATTTTGTCTCGCGTCATTTCAGCGGAAGACCAAAAATTATCACTGAAAATTTTTAGAAAATTTTTACTTTTGTACATTCTTTGAGTTCCAAGTAGTTTTTGGAAGGAAAAGTTAGTTTTTTAATCGTAAATTTTTTTTTAAAACTAGTGTAGGAGATTTTCATGCACCGGTACAAAATTTTAACTTTACAGTCGAGAAGAGGTATAGAACAATTATTGCAATAAATCAGCACAACCTTTGTAATATGCATTCGCATTTGACTGTAAAGCTAGACAAAAATGATGTCTACACTAAATTGCTGATATTGAAAGTACAGTGTAATATACTGCTGTGAAATATACTGATATAATATTATCATATACAGTATTAAAACAGTTGAAAATATATTCGCACATATATGTTTGGATATATTTTCAGTGTAAATACCATATAATCATCTTGGAGAAATTTCACCGTCTTCTCGCATTACAAACATTTCTTCTACATTCTTCAGCATGAATAATAATGTTTCAGAAAAAAAAAAAAACTGAAAACACACTGAGAATAAATTATATGCAAAAAAAGTTTCTGTTCACTTTCAAAGGAGAAAAAAAAAATTAGTAATATATTTCGAAGAAATTTCATAAAAAGAAAATAACACGGGAAAAAAGTAAGAAAGAATTCTAATTAATTTTCAAGGCAAAATATTTTGCCTCCATGTTCAACAGGGAAAATGCATTAAAGTCAGAAAAATAAATAAGAAAGAAAAAATGCGTGACACTTAAAACTAAGAGTATGTTAATTAAAAGATAGGAGTTATAAATAAATTACTTACATACATACGCGCTCTGTTGTTGTTTCTTGTTAGTAAACTAACAAAATCCATTCATTTTTCTTGTTTGCCGAATTTATCTACAGAAACAAGTGAAATAAATTTATTCCTTATTTTGTATATGTCCTTGGTTTAATAACATATTCTGCACAATTTTAATTATTTCTGACATATTCAATAATAATATTTTCCAGTATAAATCAAATCATTAGTTCCTGAATTGTTCGGATTGTGCTCTATTTAGTAACGGGAATCTGTGGTACTTTATTTTAAGTGAATGCGACATGGTCAATATACACTCATTGCCATAAAAATTTGCGCACCAAGAAATAATTGTGGGATCGAAACGAAAGTTGGCCTGAAGGTATATGTCGGGCAGATATGCAAATGATTAGAAATGCAGCGTGATTGCGCATTGCGTAATGCCACTAGAGGGCGTTGAACTTCGTTCTCCTTGGAGTATAAAACAGGTAAGCAGAGCTTGCTGGAGTGTATTTAATCGTTTGCAAAGGAAATGCTGAGGTAGACATGCCGTTACGCCGCCGTCGATCACCATATGAGCAGTTGTCAGAGTTCGATAGGGGAAGAATCATCGGGATGATGGAAGCTGGGTGGTCAGCTCGGCGAGTAGCTCGTCAACTAGGCCGTTCTGATTTTACTGTGAGGAGGTGTTGGGACCAGTGGACAGAAGAGACGTCATTTACACGGCGATCAGGTTCAGGACGCCCTCGACAGACCAGTCGTCGAGAAGACCGTCACATCATCCGGAACGCACGCGTAGAGCGAACTGCCTCATTTGCCGCTATCCAGACACAGGCAGCAGCTTCACTACGGGACTTTTTTCTGCAATAAATTATCCTTTTTCTTGGACTTTCTAATCACTTACTTATATCAACGTAAGACTTACATGTGTAAAATTTCGTTTCATTTTGACGACTTCTTCTGGGTGCGCAAATTTTTATGGCAATGAGTGTATATATATATGTATATATAACTCAAAAAAGGTCTCTTCCCATTCTAGATTCTAGTCTCCTTTGAGTGCCTTTCCGTATGATGCTGATGCTCCATTGTATGCTTATACAGGGTGATTCAGAAAAGATGGGAAAAACTTTAAGAGAGACGATGTTACACACCAATACAAACAATTGTGTGGTGTTTGGTCGGAACATAACTCCAAAATCACATTTTTCAGTTATAATCATTTTCATGGCCATTGAAAAATCAAAAATGAAGCATACACACAAATCCAAATGCAAATATCACACAACAGAACGTTGTTTAGCATTACGCACGTATTTGAGCATTTATTTCGCTTCTAATTAGTTACAATTACCAAGACTCACTTTTAGATCAAAAGCCCATTTTTTGGAAGTATAATTTTCCGACCAAACACCACAGAATTTCCGTCAAAGAATGCATGGTCTAACGTGAAACGCAAACGCGCTAGCGCCTTTCGAAACGGCCGCTCTGAAGAAGTTCCGGATTCAACGGAATTCCTGTTGAAATTTTTAGGGAGAAAAAGAACACCAAGCATGCAAATGTAACCTGGGAAAGAAAAAGAAAACGTATGTAATTCTGCGTCGTAGTGAATAAAAGGCGTGGACGCCAGCTCTGTGAACTTTTTCCAGCGTATAACCGCTCTAACAGTTGTAACGTACGGGGTGATCACACAGCTGAGTAATACTGAAAAAGCAGACATGCATTTCATTTACGCACTCATTACGCAGGCGCACGTCTGCTTTTTCAGTACTACTAAAGTGCGCCTTTACCTCGTACGTTACAACTGTTAGAACGATTGCACACTGGAAAAACTTCACAGATCTAGTGTCCGCACCCTTTATTTACTGCGATGCAGATTTGCATATGGTTTCTTCTTCTTTCTCAGATTACATTTGCATGCATGTGGTGTTCTTTTTCTCCCGATAAATTTTAACAGGAATGCCGTTTTAACGTTTATGGAGCGGCTGTTTCGAAACGCGCTAGCCTGTTTGCGTTTCCCGTTAGACCATGCATTCTTTGATGGTAATTGTTTGTATTGGTGTGTACTATGGCCTCTCTCTTAAAGGTTTCTCCACCTTTTCCGCATCTCACTGTATACTTGTGTGTGTGTATGAATTTCAAAAATAACACACTATTTATCCAGTCTAGTATGGCATGCTATGAAAATTTATTACACTGTCAAGAAACTTTCCGCCTATAAGAAATTTGGAATCAACGAAAACTGAGCAATTCTTTTGTCTTTGTGGGATCCTTTCCCATTGATTTAAAGTTTGATACTGGCCGTATACAAATTTCGGATCTGAGAGATATCCCTGATTTTCAATTGTTTTTCTTCAGGTATTGTCCTTGCAATCAAACACTAATATGTTTACCCTTTAGCAAATGCTAAATTTAAACTCACGTTCAAAAATAAATTAGTTGGAAAAAAAAGAATAAATAGTGCACCAATGAAGAATATTCGAATCCTTACGAATATATTTGACAGTTATATCAGATGTAAGTATACAAAAAATTAGTGTTGCGGAAGAATTAGACAAATATTTTATTCCCGCCACCACAGGGGGCTACGTGTTTCTAACGTTGATCTTCAAAACGGCATCAGGGACTACTTTCTTGGATTTGTACTTCTGATTTCAGTTGAAGAACTATTGTTGATTTCTTAAGATACATTTAAGACGCATTCAAGGAACTCTTATCCAACTGTGGGCCATTGTTACTAGATCGCAACATTAATACTGTAGAAGTTTTGCTCTCAACTTGACCGTTCTAACGAAGATCTTAGGAGATTCTGGGAGCAGTGGATGTTTAAAAGCTCTCACACGCGTCAAACAGGCTCTGTGCTTCTTTGGTCACTCAACAGTAAAAAAGATTGTTTCATCTATAGTATAGCCAAGCGTGAATGCGAGTCGATCTATCATTTAAAAAATCTCTCCACAGAGAGAATTCAGTCCAACAACAAGATATTGACATAACATGGAAATTCAAGCATTTACCATCTTTACTTCAAAATATGCAGCACAGATTCCAGCACTAGCAAGTGCGCAAACCAAGCAAAAGTTGGACAGCATAAATATTTTAGGGTCATGCTTATACATATACTCACATAACACGTTCTGATATATACCGATTCGTTAGGTTCCACAGAGGAATATATACCAGGTGCATGTTTGGTTTAGCACTAGTTGTATAGTCAAGCTCGAGCAGCGCCAACGGTGACTGCACCAACTCGCCAGCGGCAAATGCAGTAGTTGTTAAGGAACCTTGTATCGCACCAGATCATTTTCAAGAGAATAGCGCAAGGAGATTTGTTCTCACTGCATATATCAAATTTGTACCAATTACAGTTTGACACCGCCATCTTCGTTCACAATGTTGTCGGGAGAGTGGAATCTTGACGCGCATTTTCCGAATCATAATGCTCACCCACGTACGACATGAATTTCTCAAGAAAAACTCAGTCAAGTTGGAATTCCTTGGCAGACTTACTAAACGGACTTACTATCGTAAATAGAGCCCATGACGGAACAGCTGTCCTGTGACGAAGACTCCATCAACCTGTGACGTGAAGAACTAGAGGAACAGCTGCAACAATCATAGACAGATCAGCCTCAGACCAACATACCGAAACTCTATGCATCGATACTAGACAGTATGTTTTCTTCTATCAACACCAGAGGAGGTCTATGAATGTTGTATTGCTTTTCGTATCATCGTGCTGTTCTTCCGCATAAATAACCATTTTCTAATACTGTAATTATTTCTACATCCCAACACGTCAATATAACACACATCAAGTTTCTGATGTAGACAAAATCTGATGTATATTTCTTGGTGCGTCATTTTTTTTTGACCAGGAGAATATTTTCTTATATATATGAAAATCTTATATATATATATGTGATGAATATATTCCAAACTATGTACATTTATGTCTGATGAGATTCTCAGTCAATAAGCAAATCCAAGATGAAGCATAATGAAATGCGTAATATTTTTATGAGAGAAAATATTCCCATACATGTTGAGTTCCATGTGTATTTAATAATTTCTACACTCTAGATTTCTTTAATACTCGAAAATACATACTGATACCGGGACAATTCGTATAAATAATGGTTGGAATATTTTTCCCCCGTCTTTATATGTATCCACAGAAATCTCGATTCCATACCACCATACCACTCAGGGATTTTCGGCAGCGATTTACACTTGTCTCCACTTGAGACATGTTACGTCGAGAAATATCTTTGGATTTATATTTCCCATGTATATCTGACCGAATATTATATATATATATCATTCTTTTTTTTCAACTTTAACTAGTATTTCTTTACACAATGAATGTGGAGCTTAAGATGGGAGACGGGGAAATACTTTAGTTCGAGTTACGACAGAAGTCTTTTATTCTGACACGTACAATTTCTAGATGTATTGTCAAACAAGACCACGGAAATATAAACAGAAAATGAGAAAGGAGAAAGAATAGTGAAGGCGAATCATTGTACGTGGTATTTTCAATCTTTTCTAACTTGTACTTCTGTGTGTTCATCACGTACCAAAGATATCAGTATATGTATTACATCGCATGTGCTGGCGTTTTCCCAGACCAAATATGGATATTTATTTATTTTCTTTCCTTTTATATCAAGTTTTTCTTCAATGAAAAGGAAATCAAAATAATTTTAAAAAAAAAATAACCTTTACACGTACAGTTAACAAAATATCAACAGTAAATTATGGAACATAAAATAACGAAGAAAATTCAATGTACCTATAGTCTGTTTCAGGTTAACTGTACAGTGCAGAGAATGTATTCCTTCACCGCAAAATATAGTTCTCATGTATCGGAGGCTTACGATGATCATTTATGCCGAATATTTCAATTTTTTGAATGACTTAAAAAATACTGAGAAAATATCGTTCTGAACCGATCTTTATTCGTTTAAAATTTTTGAATTAGAAAAAGATATTGGTTACCATTATACGTAAAAAAAGGGCTTTTTCTCAGTGAGATTGGCGAAAATCAGCCATACCTTACCGAGACCGCGCATCGATACATTGGTTGAAAGGCTTTCGTTGTCATAGCAACGTGTAATGCGGTTCCCTCGTAGCTTCCCCTTTACTGCAAAGTTAACTTGAACTATAGAAGGGTTGCATTGAAGTGGTGACAAACTCAGAGGGGGTTATATTAGGCATCAAGAGGAACAAAAATTGTCATAGAAGATGGTATCGCGAAGTATGTGTAGTCGGTGCAAACCACAAAAAATACTTACGATTAGTGTGACAAAAAGGCCAAAAATAAGTATAAAATACATTTATTTAACAGCATGATTACAAAGCAACCTGTCGTGCGTTGAAATAAAATACAACAATAAGTGCAAAAAACTAAAATAAATAAGGACAGAAACCACTTATTATTGCCTTTTCTACTTATTATTGCCTTTTCTACTTATTATTGTCTTTTCTACTTATTATTGTCTTTTCTACTTATTATTGTCTTTTCTACTTATTATTGTCTTTTTTGTCAAACTCGACGTCACACTCTTCATAAGTATTTTTGTAAGATTTACACCTACTAAACATTGTTTGCGATACCATGTGTTATGGAAATTTCTGTTTTTCTTATTCCTAATATCTCCCCTCTGAGTTTGTCGCCATTTCAAGTCAACACCGTTTATAAACAATTTAATGCCGATTCTGGATGATGAGCAACTGTTCCTTCGTTAATAAAATCAACATGCATTATACCAATTTTGAACTTGGTAACTTATTAGCAACTCATTTGCACACACACACACATATATAAACTATTATACGAGCTCGGTTGCATTTTCTTGGTGGAGAATATGTTAAAACTATTTGAGTTTGTAGAGTTTCCAATGATTTCATCCCATATTCACGAGATAAATGAATGACAGAACACTAATGTTTTCAAGAAAACATACGGACATTTCAGTGAATGGAAACTATGCGGAGAAACTAAAACTATGCGGCAAATGAGTCGTGTTGGTTGATAGCCTGAATAAGTCATCAAGGATACCAGAGTTTGCTCATGAAAATGACGCTGTTACGCTTGTAGTGACTTATGTAAAGAGTTAGACGTTAAAACACGGTTATATATATAAGCTGAGAAATTCTACCTGAATTTAACTGCTTATTCTAGTGAGATTTTTCCCGAAGAAATGTTTCGCAAAATAAGTATTTCATGTTCCTGGAGAAGAAAATGAGGTGATTTTAACTAAAATAAAAAAAAATAATCTATATATAATATAGATTCGCGCATCAGAAATTAATTGACACATTAGTTGGCCGTGTTTCTCTCAAAAGCAACATGGTTTTCTGATATTTTTTCAAATAACGACATTGTATATTTGAGCTCGTTTCGGCATTGATGCGTATATCGAATTTCTAAGCATTCAAGTTTTACTTAATCAAGAAGTGTCTATAATTTCTAGCAGAATGTTATAAAAATATACGTCTCCTATTTCTTCAAGAGGAACAAAAATTGGCATGGAACATGGTATCGTAAACCACATTATTCGGTGAAAATCGCAAAAAAATGGTTATGAAGGGTGCGACGACGAATGGGACAAAAAAGGACAATAATAATGGAAAGAAAACCCCATTTATTTGGCAGTATGATTAGAATACAGCCTGTGTTATCATTTATTTTCGTCTACTTTCTGGAACTGAACACAGGCTGTATTGTAATCAAGCTGGCAAGCAAATTGGATTTTTGTATTTATTTATTTTACTTTTTATACTTATTATCGCACTTTACTTCGTATACCACGGGCTGTGCTGTAATCATGCTATGAAATAAATGTTATGCCTACTTATTGTCCCACTCGACGTCACACTCTGATTAAGTGATTTTGCGATTTTCACTAAAAAAAATGTTACTCTCACACACTTTGGAGTGAGTGAGTGAGTGAAAAAAAGTTTCACTCACTCACTCCAAATTTTTGGATTCATTATTATTTTCTATTTCGTGAAGCGTTAGCTTTTCAGTTCCAGAATTTTGTGAAGTGTCCGTTTTTTCATATCCGGAATTTTGTGAAGGGCTCGTTTTTCACATCCCTCATTTTGTGAAGGGTTCTTTTTCAGATCCGGAATTTTGTAAAGGGTCCGTTTTTCAAAACCGGAATTTGGTAAAGGGTCCGATTTTCACATCTGGGATATTGTGAAAGGTTTTTTTTTTTCAGATCCATAATTTCGTGAAGGGTTCTTTTTCAGATCCGAAATTTTGTGAAGGGTACATTTTTCAGACCCGGAATTTTGTGAAGGATTCGTTTTTCAGACCCGGGGTTTTGTGAAGGGTCCGTTTTTCAGACCCGGAATCTTGTGAAGGGTTCGTTTTTCAGATTTGGAATTTTGTGAAAGAATTCTTTTTCAGATTCGGAATTTTGTGAAAGAATTCTTTTTCAGATTCGGAATTTTGTGAAAGAATTCTTTTTCAGATTCGGAATTTTGTGAAAGAATTCTTTTTCAGATTCGGAATTTTGTGAAAGAATTCTTTTTCAGATTCGGAATTTTGTGAAAGAATTCTTTTTCAGATTCGGAATTTTGTGAAAGAATTCTTTTTCAGATTCGGAATTTGATCCAGCAAATGCGAACCCTCCTCTACGAGTGGTGAGGATTTACTAGATGGTGCGATTACTAGAAAATATGGCCCCTTGTATCCCATATATATAAATATGTCCATTTGTTATAACGATATTTTCAAAATCCTTTTAGTATTGCATTGCAGGTTCACTAGGACGGAACTGAATTCTTTATAACTGATAAGCTTCCAACCATTTGTACCTGTAGTCAGCTAGAGAAATTCAGATCTCTAATGTTTACATATGGTATTAAAGTCTTTGTAGATCTAACTTGACTACCTACAACTCAGTTTTTAATTACTTTGTGAAATCACAAAGTATATACGCAAACTTTAGCAAATGAAAAACTGCACACAGTATAGAAAGCATCAACATTATTTTTTTTTGAAATATTGGGCGAGGAGGCTAACTTTGATAAAAGAAAACTTGATGCAGAGCGACTTTTTACCAGAGATGCACATTACACTATCAAATTTTTTTGTCACACTTACTTTATAAATGATCTTTGACAAAAAACTTTTATAGTGTAATCCCGGCTTAACACTGAAAAGATGTTTTAATAGTAGGGTTAGACTTTATGCCTTATAGGAAACTGCTTTAAATTTATAAAAATTTACAATACATATCCAATGGCAGTATTAATCGTTTTTAACAAAAACAGAGCTGAATAGATAATTATTAATTTATGAAAGCTTCAAAATCTTAGAAAGAACAACAATAAATAAATAATCTAAAATTATTCTTTAACAGAACATGTTTATTGGGAAAATAAACAGTTTGATACATTTTCGACTAGAGTAACTAAAAGTAAATTGGAGGAAAGCAATTGTAGAATCGGACACACATTCAGATTTTGAAACAATTATTATTGCATAAGCAATTAGAAACGCTCGAACATTTCTATATTCTTATTCAAATCAAAAAAAAATTAAAAAATTAATCGTAATATTTTAACAATTATTCTCTTATCCAAGTTCAACGCACGTTGAGCCGAGTTTCAAAAAGAAAAAAAACGTACATGTCTTTATTATCGAATTGTTACTAATCGTGTGTCCTGTTCCATTATTTATCATTATTATAATTATCAAAAAATGAATGAAAAAAAAATAACATCAATTAAACATAAATAAAAGAACGTTTATAATATTGACAACTGTATGTAATTAACGTCGTGATTATCTTCATATTTAATTTGAACACAAATAAACGAGGAAAAAAATTAACTTTCTCGCAGTCGCCCAATTAATTAATTCAAAAAGCATAATGATTAACAACTTTGGCTGTGCATGGTGAATGTTAAAGACTTAGAAAAGTCAAGTAATTACACGGAAAAATCAAGAGAGAAAAATGAATAGGAAATTCGCGAAAAAAATAGTGAAATTTGATTGTTTTCGTTTATGTGCGTTGGAATAAATTGAAGATTCATAAATAGCAACGTTAAAAGTTGATTATCTTATAATAAAAACAAGAAGAAATCAAACATACGTTAAAATCTAGAACTGAAGTATACTAAACACATGAAATTTATGAGAAAATATATATATTTTTTATTCTATTTTGTTCCTTCTTGTTTTCAACAAGAGTCTTTTCCTCGTTGATAAGACATCCTACAAACTACAGTATGAAGAAGAAGGAGAAAAAATACTAGATAAATAAATACGCGGTGAACATCATTTGTTTTGTTCTAGTGTCGATAGGAATGACAGCTGTTTTCGAGTAATTTGGTTCTTTGAAAGAAAACAAAGACAGTTCGAGAAAACTCTCTCTCGGATATAGATTTTTTATTGTTTTATTTACAGAAATGCGGTTATTGGGAATGGTATTCTTGCATAAGATATATATTAAAAAACGTGTATGAGACACATATGTATTTTTTTTTTCTGTATTATGTTTGAAGCATTGCTTAGTGGATCAAAGAAATGAAAATTTGTTTCTCTGTCCTTACCGGAAAAAAAACAAAAATGATCTTCACTCCCCACATCGAATCACTGTGAGTATTAAATATCTTAATTTCGTGCGAGTCAATTTTATAGGGTATTCAAATAGAAAACTCCCACTGACACCTCAAGACTTGTCTTGATTCTGAAAATATTTCTAACGTTGATTATAAAAATATTTCTAACAATGATTATAAAATATTTCTAACGGTGATTACAAAAATATTTCTAAAACAATGATTATGAAAATATTTCTAACGGTGATTACAAAAATATTTCTAAAACAATGATTATGAAAATATTTCTAAAACAATGATTATGAAAATATTTCTAACAATGATTATAAAATATTTCTAACGATGATTATAGAAATATTTCTAACAATGGTTATAAAAATATGTCTAACAATGATTATAAAATATTTCTAACGATGATTATAGAAATATTTCTTTCATACACACATACGCAATAAATGGAAAATGTACATTCTCACGCTAACTCTGAATTTTTTCTTTCAATAATTCTAAAATCGTTTTTAATAATTCTGAAATTACTTTTTTATTAATATTTAAAAAACTAGATATATAAATTATTTCTTTCAATAATTTTAAAAATGTAAATTTTTCAATAATTCTTAAATTATATCTTTCAGTTATTCAAAAATTATATCTCATTAGTTCTCTAGTTTTTCGCAAAAAAAGTGATTTTGAAACTACTTCTCTTTCATCAATTTTTTAAAACATTTTTTTTTTCATTGAGACTTTTTATCAGCATTTCTCCAAATTCCATAACTATAATTAATATTATTCCGTAGCACTTCATATCTTTTATTTATTATAATTTTCTTCTTATTTCGCTTTTCACAATGTCAGATATAAAGGGTTAATTCAAAGAAATTCAAAATATGTTTGGTATCTAATCCAAGAATTCAGTGACGTTATACCTCATACAAAATAATTTCCTCTGTCACCGAAGAGTGATTAACAAAATTTCCCAGGACGTGTTCACCCTTGAGTACGCTGGGATTCTTCGAATTCCGAATGGAAATGCCTATTCTTATTATTTAATATCTGTGAAAATTCCTTAAGTCATTCGTCTGCCTTGTTGACAAGACAAACGACAAGGATTATTTTCTTGCCTTTTCTTTACTCGAAATTTTTACTCATGGGAATTTTTCTCCCCGTATTGCTCTCTTATCCTCCCCCAGTGTATGTCGGAAAACGTGAGTATATATTTAATTCTAGACTCCTCCTTTACACTTACCCAGATGAAGATGAAGGATGCCTCATCGTCACGATTTCTCGATGAAATTAGGACAAGATCCAGAGAGATTCATCATGCTGGCGGTAGGTAAGAAGACGAACCTAAATCCCTCTCGAAAAATCAGTCCGTGTTCATTAATCTCGGGCTCAGGTAACACGCACAACTCGCGCGAAAAAGAAAAGAAATGGGAGTGGGGGAAAAAAAAGTATCCATCTGTATATGTACCGATGGATGATAGCATAAAGAAGGAGTATCTTCGAAGTCTGAGAGTTACCGTCGTTAATCTGACGTGTCCTTAAACCGAGTTTCTTCTTACGCTGAGGGTATCGCTTTTTTCTCAATCAATATTATTCAAGATTGACACCCAATTAAGACGAAAGTGAAATATTACAGGACACGAAGGCCTCTTATGCGGAATAATTAACAAAACGCACGCAAAATAATGTCTGTAATTATTTAGATCATTCTTTTTTGTAAGAATGATCTTTCTCTCTTAATGTAAGGTGTTTATTACTCATGGAGTAGTTCTAATTGACTTATGTTAACATTGCTAGGGGTTCTGCATGATACGTACACTGTCTGACCAAAAAATACAACAAAAAAACTTGTACGTACAGTCTACCCGCTTAATGTGATCACATCGGGAGTCTATGCCTCTGATAACAATAACCCAATGATGACTATATCAGAACGTTTGAATTACGGTGACAATACGTCCCGTTTTTTTCCAACGGTACGTATGGTAAACATATTTTTGATGAAATGGGAAAACTCTTTGTTTTTCTTTCCCACACAATAAGTTGCGAAATATTAACACTAGAAGGGCCGGAGACAGTACGTTATACACGTTGTACCTAAAAGAGCCACTGGTAGTCATTTTGGCTGCTGCTTTTTTTTAGTGAAATGTATTTAATCACACTAAATTTTTACAATAAGAAATAATAAGCATTACCTCAGATGGTCAATTTGTTGATTTTGAAGAAATTTGCGTTTTCTTAAGCATAAAATTACTTTCCAACTATAAATATGAAAAATTAGATGTCAACTGTGGACAAGATTTACCATGAAAAAAGATCGATAAACAATGCATCTACATCATGACTACATTGTGATGTACGCCATTTTATATGTATATCACGGTTTTTTATTCACTTTATTTAGCTGTTCGCGCACGCTACGGGTAACACATGCTGTACTATCATTCCACTGTAAATTTGCACTATTGAGGAGATACCAGGTCACTATTAAAATTTTATACTACAAATTCACTTATGAAAATGTACGATCAAAAAAATGTATCTTTGGCTTTCTTTTCGTCAGTATCATCTGATTCAGACCAGCCACTTCCGGAATAACTAATTTTTCTTTCGGATACATATAGTAAAAAATTATGATTTTTATTTTCAGAATTTCCATCGTAAGTCTCCTCAGCCTCAGAATTATTGTTCCAATTATCATTCAGCCCTGATAATATTAGAACATTTTGTTCTAACACATCCTTTTTCTAAGAGCCATTTCTAGACACTGTGAATGAACCTTTGTTTCCTAGGAAGCTTTCAAAGCAGATGGGGGTTTGAAGAGTTATGAAATGTCAATCGAAACAAAAACTGAGCTTGTCAGGTGAACGATCAAAAGGAAAAAAAAAACGTTCCCTCAACTTTGATAAACAGAGGATATAGCTTAATAAGATACAAGGTTTTGGTTGTGGATACATACTGTCCTTGTCAATAGACTCTTCAGATTGTCCAGTAACATGATGCAACGAATATCATTATTTTATTATTTTTTTCCATTCATTGAATAAGGGGAAAGATAAAGGAATAAAAATAAAGTGGGGGAAGGAGTGTAATAAACAAGTAGATAAGAGAGTTGTTTTGGAAAATATTTTTATTATATATTTCATTGCCAAAGCCATAAATTTACAATACAATAACGCCCAGAAGGCATGAAATTGCACTTATACTGGAAGAAAATAATAATAATAATAATAATAGTCAGTACGGGAAGCACTTCGCATACGGAGTCAGGTCGAAATCCCCAATAGTGGAAGCAAATCTTGCGCAGGAGGCACATACTAGTTCTGATGGAAGACTGTTCCATATTCTTGCCACACGGCATCTATATCCGTGGAAAAAGCAATCCCTTCTAGCCGTTGGTATTCTTATTTGGAAGCGATGCCTACGTAGGTGAACTCGCCTGTCTATGATCTCAAAGAAAGGCTCTCTCGATGGTAGATAAACAATTTGGTAGACTAGTTTGAAGCACATCTTCAGATCTGCAGCGATTCTACGCCATTCCAGTGAGTGTAAACCCAGAAATTGAAGTCTCTGGCAATAAGATAGACCGCTCATGTCAGGTATTCGTTTAGTAAACGACCTCTGTGGCTTTTCGAGGAGCTGTATGTCCTTGATTTTGTAAGGGCTCCATACTTGCGAACAGAACTCCAGAGTCGGGCGAACGTACACACAGAAAGCATATGACAACGTATGCGCATCACACTTACGGTATGCCGTACGCAACATATATGAAATTCTATTAGCTTTGCAGACTATGCCATGATAATGATCAGTGAAATCCAGAATGCGGCTCATTGCAATACCTAATTCCATGCATGTATCCAATTGCTGTAACGTTTCATTACCTAGTTGGTAATATTCAGGATCGGTGTGTCTACCTAAATGCATTGACCCACTTTTTGATGATGAAATAGGTAGCTTATACTGATAACTCCACTGGAAAAGTTGTTGGCATGCAATTCTTAGGCCCCTAGTGTTTTCCACTGGAGAGAATAACTTCACGTCATCAGCGAATTGCAATAGAGAGATGGGTGACACAGCCTGAGTAATATCGTAAGTGTACAAAGTAAATAAGATCGGGCCTAACACCGATCCCTGGACAACTCCGCTTGGCACCTGACATTCTCTAGACATCACGCTGGCTACGCGAACCTGATGAACTCTGTCTGACAGCAGTTCTTGAATTATCCTCACAACTTTATCCAAAACCCCCATGCAAGCTAGCTTCCTCAGTAGTAGCAATCTGTCTACTTTATCAAATGCCTTTTGGAAATCGACGTAAATTACATCAATCTCATGTCCAGAGTCTATAGCACTCCCCCATATGTCATGACAAATCAACTGCTGCACTGGTAAGGAGCGGCCAGGAATGAAGCCAAACTGAACTGGGGGGATTAAGCCCATCTCGTCGGCAAATGGAAGTAACTGATTGACGATGCATCTCTCGAAACTTTTGCAGGATATATCGGTTAACGATATCGGGCGATGATTATTCGGATCTGCCCTGGAGCCTTTATTCTTATAAATTGGAATAATAACTGCAGATTTCCAAGAGCATGGAATAGACCCGTAGTCATAGAAGGATGTGAAGATGGAGCTAAGCAGAGAAGATATCGGGTCTGAAAGACGTTTGTAGAAACAACTGGGTATTCCGTCAGGACCCGGGATGATCGACCAGGAAGAGAAGCAATAATGACTTTTATCGTCTGAGTGCTGAACATGTCACGAAAGAAGGGATGATCATTCATAAGGCCTTGATAACGATAGTCGTAACCGGAACAACTGAAATTATATGAACCAGAAAATATGTCGTCAACCAAAAACGTTTGCTTTCTCATAATCTTCCGTTATCGTCATGCCATTCACAGTTAGCGTTGGTATGTCCCGGGATACACGAAGTCTACTGCGGACATCTCGGTGGAAAAAGTTCCGATCATGATTTTTACAGAGGTTGAGGAGATGTAAACTCTCTTTCTCTTGGACGTAATTTGCATTGTTCCTAGCCATGACCTTGTATTGTTCTTTAGTGGTTTGACTAGGTATTGATCTATATTGACGCCAAGCATGCAGTTTCCTATTGTTTAGCATTCGTAAAACCTTATCTTTTTTTCTAAATCTCGTTTGACGGGGAACATGTTCACGAGACCGCAGAAATAGAGCTGGCAAAGCATCCGCAGCTGAGACAGTTCCAGCCAGTACTTGGTACTGCAGATCTTTTACAATAGTTGATAATCGTGGATAATCTGCATTGTGATAGTTTAGTGTTGATCGGCAATCTAATTCTGTTGTAATATGCAATGAGAAGTGTATCGGCAAGTGCGGTGGATTATCGCTGTTGCAGAAGGGTGGAAGTGCATATACGTCGTAGACCAACGAAGGATTGGTAGCAAACAGAAGATGTAAGAAGTTTTCCCATTTCGTTGGAAAATCGACCAACTGAACAAGGCCTAGTTCTGCTGATATTGACATGAACTTTGACTCCAATTCAGATGAAAATCTCCCGTTTATCCAATCGATTCCCCGCATGTTGAAGTCCCCGACCAAAATCACCGGAAAGCACGCAGAGCAGTAATGCCTTAGTTCTCTCCAAAACTCACACCAATGATCTAAATTACATGCTTTATTTGGTGGAACGTACGCCGTAATAAGCCTGCACTTATCTCAACATCTTGATTTCCATTATGCACGTTCACCAGCTTAGGTTTCAGGCTGCTTCGAATAATAATGCATACACCTCCTCCCGCAGTAGTTTCTCTGTCGTATCGGAAAATATCGTATCCTGGTAGACATATCAAGGAAGACGAAACTGACTGATGTAACCAAGTCTCTGCTATACACAGAATGTCGACCTCGTATGACTGAATGCAGCAACGCAAATCGTCAATTTTATTCACAATACATCTGGGGTTCATGAATATACCTGTAACTCTTGATTTAGAATCGGATGTGCGTTCATTTGTTGAAGAAATTGACGATGACTCTTGTCTGTACAGTCATTGTTGATTAGAGGTGTCCCTCTGATCGGGCAATGCTCCCGTTATAGTACAATCTCCAGCCGGATCCTCCAGAAGATATCTGGGAATACCAAAAAACTCTGATGTGTATACCAGATGGCCAGTGGAATGGATCACTCAATGAATCCCAATTACTATCGACAGTGGTTAGTACAAAAGATGCATAGTTGTTTGAGTTCCTTGTATTCAGCTTAACGCAGTCGTACTCGAGTTGCGTGTCCTGCAGTATGCGACGTACATCCGAGATAGATTAAGATTGTGAAAATATGCATTATATGTGAGGGGATAGATGAAGAGAAACACAGATTAAATTATTTATTTCACTGGCGTTTGGATCAAATATTTACTCCGTGATCGTGAAGGAGTTAATGGTCATCTTTACTCGACAATGAATATTTTCTTCTCGGCAGAGAATGGCATAATCCAGAGTGATGATGCAATAATATATTTTGTGTATGTACAGATATAACGGTCACAATAGTCAAAATATCCATTCAGGTGGCTGAAAAAAAGATGTTCATAAAAATAAGGAAGTGAAATATAACTAAGATACAGCAACAGAAAAAAGAAGCACAAGAAATACACACTAAAATAAAAATAATACAATCAAATGGTTATTATAAAATTCAATACACTGCCAATAAAAACTTATAATTGCCTTATCTAAGTTTTAGTTATCGGGACGTCGAATAATATTATCCCCCCCCCCCCCCCCCGCGTCAATTTTTTTTTTGCCTCCCGCGCATTTTGAAGCTCTTAGATTTAACCAAGTTATTTTTTCCCTGCAAGTTATCGTTATCAGGCTGCAGGACTATTTAGGAGGCTAGAAGGTGTTCTCCCCCCCCCCCCCATGTAACAAACATTTCCGTACTGAATGTCGTAATCGGTCTGTAGTATTAGGCGTGATGCATGTACACATGCAGCTGTTATTGCAGTCGCCTTCCTATACTGAAGGCGAATGTATGACGAAAAAAACCTTTATTTCAGTTCCTCATCAGTTTCTTTTAGTTTACCGGATTCAAATTTCTTTTTTCCGGGGGATTTTCTCAAAGGATTTATGAAACGTATTGTACGTTAAAAAAAGATATTCTAGACAGTATCATTCTAATGCCTCGCAATTACTGTATAACAAAAACGGATAATTTTAAAGTTCCGTTATGAGAGAAAAATGGAATGATTGACCACTTCCCAACCAATTATGTGGGAAAGAAAAGCATAATACTCCCGTTTTACCAATACCCGTTTACTCAATACGTCACGTTTGACGAAACGGGATGAATGGCCACCATCCTTGCAAACGAGTTTTTTTTTCCGGATATATATCATTCAGTTATTTTTATCAGAAATCTCGAGTCCCGATGTGATCACATTAAGTGGCGTGGACTGAACAAACACTAAGTCTACAACAGGCAAATTGCCCAAAACATGAATCGATCAGAACTCGATTTTTATCTGACCCGACATGAACAATTATTTTGTTCACATTTGATGTGAAGTGCGTTTCTTACATACATAATTCCATTATTCCAACCTCTTCCCCCTGACATGGACGATGCTTGCATGTGAAAAATATAACAGTTTGCTGCTGTTGGGCATCCGCATAAAATCTTAGTTGCTATAATTAGTCGAGTAATAATTATTTACCCCGTGAATGTATTTCACGGCATAATTTTTACGGATTTTCCTTTAAAAAAAGTTCTATTCTAATGACCTATTAATCACATATTTCACTTCGCGGTGAAAATCATGCAAAATATTGCCAAGAGCCTAATTCTTATTGTTTGATTAATTGTTGTACTTATGGAATAATTGAGTAATTTTTCTTCTTCGTCTAAAGAATTAATGCTTTGATTTCCGTCCTTTGCATGAAATGTTATCAGTTCGTTACAAGACTAAAGCAAGGGTGCTTGAGAGAAAACTATTCTTTTTTAATATATATATAGTACAATATCTTATAAAGTTCGCTCACTACCCCTGCAGGTTTTGAGCAATTATTCCGGTGAGATATGAGGTGACGGAGAGATAAAAGGAAGTGTATTATGAGATATAATTCCCTGAAGGGTCTGCAATTATAACATTGGAATTAGAATAGCGCCATATATCATGCCGTGTATAATGATATCGCCGAACAATTTTTTTTTTTTAACTTTTTTTTCTGCTCAAGTAGGTAATTTGACAATTACTGAAAAAAAAGTTTCTCTCTTGTACTAGAGCTTTTCCCGTTTAAAAATCTCATTAAATTCCAAATAAAGTATTTTTTAATCCATTTTTTCAGCATTATCAGAGAAAACAGTATGTGGAATTCTCATGAAAAAAAAAATAACGTTAGATGATGGTTTTTCTCAGTTTAATAAACGAAGATACCGCAACTCAGTAATTAAAGCACGTAATTTATATCTCCGGTTTTTTCTTTATTTTTTTCTTCTATCAACTATTATCTGGTTGTGTACGTTATAATGAACAAAACTTAATTTTGAATAAACAGCCTGACTGGCGGAGGGTCTAAATGTCTCTATGTGGGAGAATGAAAGATGGGAGTACCAGAAGACAAAAGCAATGAAGTAAAGCTCGGAAATGAAGAAACCAAATCAGATTCATCTAATGAACTGTTTCTGGGTCTCTTCTAAACGAGTCTCTTTGTTTTTTAATCTCAATATTTGGAGAACTTTGAACAACTGGATTGATTAGGTAACATTATTACGTCTTATAAATCTGAAATTACTATGGATTTCTAGAAAAGTTTCTATGTCTCTCACTATAATATATACAAATCATTAATGTTTCACAAACACTGACATCACTCGCGGAGTTTGGATTAGAAATCAAACTAGTGAAAATTTAACTTCACTATAGTACAATAACGGTGTTGAGGGTTTCGACAGCTGTGTTTCAAACGGATGGTTGAAAAAATGTCAACACTAAAACAACGGAAGCGGTCATTTTGACCCCAAAGCTAGTTTGACATGCAATTGCATCTAAACAGTTTATTTCAGGTTGATGAAGTTTCATGATTTTTTTCATGTAGTTGAGGCTCTCAAATTAATAAAATATAAGTGTTCTAGGTTTAGAGTTTGGTGGTAAAAGAATGTTTTCTACCTAAAACGACTGCAGCTGTCATTTTTGCCGATATAGAGATATTTGATTAATACGATTGAAAAACGTGCTGAAGTACAAGTCCTCATATGAGAACAATAATATTGCCGGAACAAATGTTCTATCAATGTGTTTGCTTTTATCCCCCGTATCAATTTTATGCCAATATAATCTGAAGAGCCAAAAAAACTGGTACAGATCTGCGTATGCAAATAAAGAGATATGGGACCTATCAGAGTACGGCGCTGCAGTCGGCAACGCCTATTTAACACAACAAGTGTCTGGCACAGTTGTTAGATCGGTTACTGCTGATACTGCAGGTTATCGAGATTTAAGTGAGTTTGAAAGTGGTGTTATAGTCGGAGCACGAGAGATGGGACATATCATCTCCGAGGTAGCGATGAAATTTGGATTTTCACGTACGACCATTTCACGAGTGTACTGTGAATATCGAGAATCCGGTAAAAAATTAAATCTACGACATCGCTGCGGCCGGAAAAACATCATGCAAGAACGGGACCAACGACGACTGACGAGAATCATTAAACGTGACAGACGTTCAACCCTTCCGCAAATTGTTGCAGATTTCAATGTTGGGCCATCAACAAGTGTCAGCGTGCGAACCATTCAACGAAACATCATCGATATGGGCTTTCGGAGACGAAGGCCCACTCGTGTACCCTTGATGACTGCACGACACAAACCTTTACGCCTCGCCTGGGCTCGACAACACCGACATTGGACTGTTGAGGACTGGAAAACGTTGCCTGGTCTGACGAGTCTCGGTTCCAATTGCTTCGAGCTGATGGACGTGTATGGGTATGGAGACAACCTCATGGATCCATGGACCCTACATGTCAACCCGGGGACTGTTCAAGCTGGTGGAGGCTCTGTGATGGTATGGGGCGTGTACAGTTGGCGTGATATGGGACCCCTGATACGTCTAGATACGACTCTGACACATTCATGTTCATTGTGCATTCCGACGGACTTGGAGAATTTCAGCAGGACAATGCGACACCCCAAACGTCCAGAATTGCTACAAAGTGGCTCCAGGAACACTCTTCTGACTTCAGACACTTCTGCTGGCCACATAAATCCCCAGACATGAACATTATTGAACATATCTGGGATGCCTTGCAACGTGCTGTTCAGAAGAGATATCCACCCCCTCTCACTCCTATGGATTTATGGACAGCCCTGCAGGATTCATGTTGCCAATTACCTCCAACACTACTTCAGACATTAGTCGAGTACATGCCACGTCGTGTTGTGGCACATCTGCGTGCTCGCGGGGGCCCAACACGATATTAGGCAGGTGTACCAGTTTTTTGGCTCTTCAGAGTAAAAAGGGTACACTTGCAAAAAGCACTTCGTCGTACTTTATTCAGTTCATTTTAACGTTTCAATTGGGTTTTTGCTCTTTTACTGCATTGTGCTCACTGGTATTATGTCGCACGACAAGAATAATCTTCATTTTTCACAATTTCACACATGAGCAGAAGTCACACCCAGACGGTGAAACGATTCTTAACTTTTTTCCCCCCACTCTATGAAGTCACTGTAGAGAGGATCAGCCTAGGAGCTGAGTGATGCGGGAAGCAAAAACTTCTCCCTATATCATGCTTTCGACTGAGCAAAAAAAAACAAAAAACTGTACACTTGGTAAACAGAAGAAATCTTGGTCTTGAGTAGCATGAAAGCTGCCTTAGGTGTCATTCAAGTATTACGTCAGCAGCAGGTGGGGAGGGGGTTTCGGATTTGCTGACTTTTGATGACAATGGGGTTTGAAAGTTGCTTACGACATCAACCACCCTTTTCGAAGATATGAAATATTCTAAGCTGCTGACGAAATTTTGCTGACAAGGGGGAGGGGGGGGGGTCAAAAATGGCTAAAAACCTGCTGACATAATACTTGAATGACCCCTTACATTTGTATTTTACATTGCTCAGGATTTGTTGGCTGTTTAAGCTTTTTATCATCCCGCTCACATGCAATCTCTTTGCTAATTTCTCAACTGCATTTATACCTCAAGCCTGTTCAGTGGACTACCGAGTGTAAATCAAGCCACGAATACCTTGGATATCGAATATCCACGAATAGCTTAAGCAATCGTAGTCAAACCTCTTAATAAAACACGGGATTAGTCTCTGTCATAACAGAACCTTTTGTCCAAAAAAATAAAAAAGATGAAAAAATGAATGCAAAATCGTACCGTATTTTGAGACCAGTTTCAGAGTAGTGTACCCAAGTAAAACTTCACCTGAAGGAGTGACTGCTCAAGTCTTCAGAGCGTTTCCACCTCACCCAAATGGTAATAATTAGGTACAAATAAATAATAACGCATAATTGTATAAATTTAGTTTTTAATACAAACATAAATAAGAGGAATTTTTCTTCCAGGTTTACAACGAAATTGTGCCTAGTCGAAGATACCTGTTTTGGTATTAATCGTTAAATATGTTTCCATCTGTTACATTTATAAAAATGTTGATCTCATTGTTTTTTATTTATTATTTCTATAGAGCTTGAAACCCAATATTTCCTTATATGTTCTTAGAATCTGTATAAATGAGTATGACTGTCACGATTATAAAATATTTACCTCAAGTCATTCTGCAAATACTTCACTAACAAAACAAGCAGTATATAACAAGCTGATTTTTGATCCAATTAATCCACTAAACACTATAAACTAAGTTTTGCAATGGTTTCATGAAACTAATAAACATGATTTATGATAAAAGAAGGAAAAAAGTTGATGTAATATCGAAAAATTAAGGCACACAAATCTGAGGAGGCTCACTTCTGCGACTGGACACGTACAATCACTTCTCAACTTCATTTGAAGTGAATATAGCGTCATCTATTCAAAATTTTACATGCAGGTCGGGCATGTGAGAAACAAGACATGCCCGAACCAATAATTTATATGCCCGATAAATATTGCTAAGCATATTTACTGGATTCGCTTATTTCATCGTAAAATTACACAGTGAATTTGCATGTCCACGTTTGTAATCTTTTTTTAGTTTTGATGAAGGAGATTAAGGCGGAGACTAAAGGCGCGTATACACTAGCGCGCGGATCATGCAATGAAATCATTCGCAATTGGTTGGTCGGTAATTTGTACGGTGTTGTGAACGATTCTTGAGCTGTTTTCACTGCATCCACCTGGAATCGGTTTCTTCAATGAACAAAAAGGAAAGAAAGTATCACAAAGGAAGTTTGTGTACCCACGAGCGGATTAGAACCGCTGCAGGGAGTCGTGCGTTGCAAGATTGGCTCGCTAGTGTATACGCGCCTTTACAGCCGAATAACCAGAGACGATTCCTGGAACGTCAGGAAAAAAATCTTAGACTATAGCCTAATAGCCAGGAAATAGCTTGAATGCCGGTCATGAAAGATTCAGACAAGTTTTTTTTAATGTTGTTTTCAGTGCTGGCTCCAAAAATGCAATCCAGTTTTGTTCAATGACGTAAGGTTTTTCACAAAACGATTTCATATTTAGGGGGAAAAATTCAATTCCAGGTATTTTAGAATTATTATTTTCATTTTATATATCACACGTCATAAATTCATATTTCCCATTTATATGTTAGCTCTCTCATTATAATGAAAGGTCCTAAAATCGCCCTAAAATCAATTAAATATAGGGTGCCGCATGTGCGCTGACGTAATAAACCGGATTGGATGATAAAAAGTTTTTTCTTGGTCAGAAGTTAACGTTGCAATTTGTCTGTTCATGAGGAAAGAACATATTTCAGTGACTTGAACGTGGCATGATTGTGGGTGCCAGAAGGGGCGGTTCCAGTATCTCTGAAGCCGCTGACCTTCTTGGATTTCCTCGTACAACAGCATCGCGAGTTTTCAAAGAATGGCAGCTAAGCCAAAAAAAAAAAACCTTCGAGCGGAAAGTCGAATGGTGGGCGGAAATGTCGCTTGTGAACAGCAGGTGCCAGACTACTGCGGCGCATTGTGTGCTGCAAAAAAATAGCAGCAACGCTACAGATTGCAGCGCAATACAACTCAGCATCATCGCAAGGCATACCCGTACGCACTACAACACGCATCCTCAAACGAATTGGTTTTAATAGCTGGTGACTAACAATGTCCAAAATTCGGACATTGGCAGGTCAGTTCGCGAAGTGGCTGGTAATCCCTGGCCAAAATCCAATAACAAAAGACATAATTCGGAATCATCGTCGAGTTGGCGTATTTTTATGGCGTGGTATTTATGTCCACGTTAGTTATAGCAACACATCAAACCACAGTCGCGATTCAGTAATCATTTTTTTCCCCAAAATACGGCAGAAAAACTTATGCTTATAGAATTATTTATATATTTTTCTCTCAAATTTATTTATTTTTTCTCTCTTGTCACACTGAGCTAATCCAATACATAGTCTATATATAGGCATATATCACACGTTGGGGATTAAAAAAAATACATTTGGCTCAGCACATCTAGCTTTGGTCAAGTATATCCGGCCACATCGCGAAATGGCCTGTCAAAGTTCGAATCATTTTTGCGATTCGGGCATAGGCCAAAACTCTTAGCCAATTCCCGAAGTGGCTGGCCCTGTCGCAAATCTGTCTCACTTCGAGTTTCGGCTGTAACATATACAAGTCTCCCCAGTTTTACGGTAGTAATACTTAAAAAAAATGGTTTTTTTTGGCGTTTGTGCAGGCATTCGAACTTTAGTCGATGTATATGTCTGATACTTCACCACAGTTTCTGTGTACTATTTAACAGACTGGATAAAATTCAAAATTTTTTTTGTACTTTCAGTACAGAAAATGATAATTAAATCTCGAATTTTTAAAGAAATTCATGTCCAAAAAAATTAAAAATTCAAATCTTTACACATTAATCCTTTTTCTAAAATTTTCTGAGAAGGAAAAAATATGTTTTGAATTTATCAAGTTAATGTTTTTCTTAAGGTTGAAAATAAAATAAGATGCGAAAAAATTAATTCTCCGAATTTTTATGTTTGCTTCTAGAAGTATTTAAATTTTCATGTTTTTTTTTCATAGAAATATAAGGACTTTAACACGTGAAGAAATATCCAGAAACTCAATATCTACTTGAAAAATGAATGTTTCCTTAACTTTCACCTACTTCAACGTAAACATTGAAATTCAAGATGCTTCAAAAATTACCAATAAAGACTCACTCAATTCGTAATAAAATCATACGCCCGAATAACAGAATAACCTATGAGGAAAGAAAAATAAAATGGAAATGGGAATTCCTCCTTCTAAAAATAGAATTTTTGTCTTTCTATTTCACTTGTCTTCAGAATTCCGTTATTGAAAGAAAGAGTTATTTTGAAATTTAATTTTCGGAATTTATTGAATATTTCCAAGAAATGAAGTTTATGAAGATTTTCTTTGAATTGCTGCATCAGATTTTTACGAATTTCGAAACCTTTATTACTATTTGAAACGCATTACATCCATTCAAATCCTATTTTTTGAAAACGCATGTTCACATTTCAATCAAATTTTTTTTTTTCAGTATGGGTTAAAAAAATAGATTTTATAAATTTTGTAGTGAGATTACAAATATTTGATACATTTATTTCCGGGATGCACAAAAAATTTAGTTGCCGGTCCCTAAATAAAATACACTGCTCAAAACAATTAGGGGAAATGACAATCACATGAGAAATGTTCAAAAATCAAAATTAAAATTTTTAAAAATCATAATTAAAATTTTTTTAAATCACAATTCAAATTTATCACAGTTTAATGAACAAAACATTGACAGCGCATTGTTAGGTGTTCACAAACAGTTGCGCCATAGACTCATTCTGATTGTATGTGTGGCCCTAACGTATTTATGTTGTCGAGTTGCGCTTGTTTCGTGTCCATGCTGGCATTTGTCTCAAACTTTCTGAAGTAAAGATGGAAATGTTTGAATTTTCATGTTATGCTAGTATCATGCTGTAGGTCTGCCTGCTCTCTGCGGAAAGACTTTTTTCTAATTGGAGACTGGCTCGTGTTTGCGCCTTGAAGCCTCGAAAACCGAAGAAAACCAACTTTAGCCGACCACCACTGTGCCGTCAACGTGATCGAACCTGGATACAACATGCGATTTCGGTCATGAATTCGCTTAGTGATTCGAAAATCGATTGGTCTTTATACAAATGAAAACACAGCCCACAACAGGCAAATGTTTCCGCCAATATAATGTAGGGTATATTTACTTTTAAGTGAATTACCGGAATTTTATTGATAAATTTTATGCAAAAACTTTCTCCTGGAAGTCATCTGAAAAAACTACCGGAAGTTCAACTTTAAGCGCTACCCTGAGATGAAAGCCCCTAAAGTTCATATTCAACATATTTCTCACTCAAAACTTAAACAATCCTTTGAGTGAGGGCTTAACTCCCTCAGGCCAAAGGGGACAACTCTAAAGTGAGAAAAAGGAACCCACACATATGCGACACCAGGATCTGAAAGGGATAAAGACGTTCAGGAAATATTTAGTTCACGTGAGGAATTGTGCATATATTATCAGGAATATTTACGTTTTCAGAACTTGAATCAAAAAATTTAAGACATCTTACCGTATCTTTACAGCGTTTTTACTTCTTTTATGTTAGATATAATAATTACTTTTGTTTTAGAACCGTCGAAACAAGATTTCATAAGTTTTCAAATTTCTCCCTTGCTTAAATTAATCTGTAATTTGAATTCAGTATTCCTCTAAATTCATAATCCAATGAATGCTGTTTACTCTATAATTTCTATATACTCGAAAAAATGAGTGATATCATTGGTTTTCTAATAAATCGTTCCGTATGAAATACATTTTAACAGTATTGAACGTTTATATTTGGACGCGGACAAAGTGGAATGAAATTTTCCAATTTCTCACAACTTATGAAAATAATAAGACGTCAGAAAATACATAAAACTTAGCTGGAAGTAATACATTGCTATACGAAGCATTTGTTGCATAATCCAGTAAGAAACAACCAATTTTCGAAAACGATCCCCCCGTACAATAATCCATCCACGACAACGAAAACTACGCCCCGGGCGCAGTCTGTTGTTACGCCGATTCTCCAAATTTTCACAGGACCGACCTTTTTGTTCTTATTACATTACGACTTGTCACTTTAATTACAGCGTTTCTCCTGGCTCCCGGTCAAAACAGTAGATCCGTTTAATTTCAGCGGCACGCTTTCGTCGTAAGCCGGGGAGACGGCAGACACTGCGAACCCGTAGATAATCTTACGTTGATTTCCCAGCAGACAAACCGACTGAGTTAAGCAAGATTCAGGAATCATTAAACAGGAAACAATCGGTGAAACTGGTGGTGGACGTCGTCGGCCAGTTGGCAGAGCGAGCGGATCCTTCCTTTCGCCACACACACACACCCACGTAATCTACACGTTAGCGAATTTCGGTCAGAGTGCGCGGCGAAAACGAAGGTCGTTAACGGTTCGGGAAATTAAACGTTCGTTCGGAGAATTAACCGATATAAATTGAAGGATTTGAATTCTTCCCACTTTCACACACACACACTGTGTATCTCTCACTCTTTCACTTTCCTTCCCTGAAACCCTCGGAAAAGGTATTTAGCTTACGATAGCTGATAACAGCGAAACTGTTAAAGCTTTCAAGAAGTGTAAGAGTATAAGACTGGTCAGAGATTGTTTGGTCCGAGTAGATTGGCTAGTAAATAAATCAGAATGCCGTGAATAAATCAATACCATGAATTAACGCATGATGTTTTAGGATTGGATAAGGAAACATGAAACGTAGCTACGTAGAGTAAGAATAAATAAACCCTCCAATCCTGTTTTTTAACTCACTCTTTATTTCAAGTGTGAAATGTTTGTTTTCTTCCCCATGTAGAAATTCACCAAAAATAGAAACAGAAATCTAGAGAAAACCCAAAAAAAAGTGATTATATGTCCTAGTTAGATCACTTTTTTTTAAATCAATACTTAGATAAGTCAAACATAAATATTTTCATGGGCATTGTGTGTTATATTTTATCATGCATATAGTTTTTAGTTTTTACAATTGCATTTGTAATTGGGTTGCTGTGTTATTTTAGAAACATACGAAATCCTTATTTGTTATGGACATCTTTTTCTCCGCCGCCTCGATGGTCATTTTGTCTGTTGTGGCCTTGTATTTGTATTTGGGAATTGTTTTGCATGGAGGAGAACTTATATAAACTAGGTGTTAGCGATTCAAGAACAATAGGCGATGTGGCATAGAGGGTATTGCTTTAAGCGGCGAAAAAACTCAGATGAATGATATTAGGCATCAAGAAAAATAAAAACCACCATAGAATATGGTATAGCGACCATGTTTAGTCGGTGAAAATCACAAAAAATACTAATTATGGGTGTGCCGCGTCGAGTGTGAGAAAAAGGTCAATAATAGGTAGGAAAAATATTCATTTGTCAGCATGTGTTTGACTACAACACAGCCCGTGGTGTACAAAGTAAAAAATAATAATAAGTACAAGAAAGTATAATAATAAGTACAAGAAAGTATAATAAGTACAAGAAAGTATAATAAGTACAAGAAAGTATAATAAGTACAAGAAAGTATAATAAGTACAAGAAAGTATAATAAGTACAAGAAAGTATAATAAGTAAATACAAGAAAGTATAATAAGTAAATACAAGAAAGTATAATAAGTAAATACAAGAAAGTATAATAAGTACAAGAAAGTATAATAAGTACAAGAAAGTATAATAAGTACAAGAAAGTATAATAAGTAAATACAAGAAAGTATAATAAGTAAATACAAGAAAGTATAATAAGTAAATACAAGAAAGTATAATAAGTAAATACAAGAAAGTATAATAAGTAAATACAAGAAAGTATAATAAGTAAGTACAAAAAGCATTATTACAATATTTCCTGTGCAGTACATTTCAATGTCAGAAAGCTGACGAAGAGAAATGATTACAAAAGAAATTTTGTACTTATTTTACTTTATTTTGGAAACCACTGGCTGTGTTGCAATCATGCTGTCAAATAAATGTTTATCTACTTATTATTGACCTCTTTGGTCCACTCGACAACACACCCTTCATAAGTATTTTTGCGAATTTCACCGACTGAAAATGGTTTGCGATACCATGTTCTATGACAATTTTTGTTCGTCTTGATGCCTAACATCACCCCTCTGAGTAGGCCTACTGATTGTGGAGGGGGGTCTATTAGTAAATATTTATAATTTAACTTTTTTTTTTGTTATCATTCTTTCTTTTGTTTTACACGAGTTTTCTTTCCTTCCTTCTTAAAAAGATGTTTTCAAACTTCCTACATTAAGAACAGAAGGTAAAACTTCGTAAGTAAAACTGTAGCGTTAAAGCCATGGGTGATCGATCATCCCCGATATTGTTTAGAGTGCATCTTCCATACCAGAATTTATTCAAAAATCAGAATTTTTTTTATATGGAGTTAAAACCGAGACCAAGCTTCCACGGGTCTAAAACACGTCCGATGTTTTCTTGAATTTGAATCCCTTTACTTAAACTTAGCTTTTAAATTATAGCACCCTGAATAAATCGGTGACGTGGAATGAAACACACATCAACTAAAAATGAGAAATTAAAATTTATTCTCAAGCGAAATATGTTCTCGAAAAGAAAACTTCCGGGTATGATGTAATATATAATTCAGATAAATATATATAATATATATATATAATATATATTTATATATATATAACAGATAAATATATAATTTCAATCAAATTGCTAGCGAACAATAAAATGTCAAACAATACAATGTCGAAAATGGCAACGGCTGTGTTTATTATGATGTATTTCACTAGTATAGCAGGAACACCCGAGCAACCTTGCTTTGAAACCGAAACTCTTTCTTCCTCAATTGTTCTTGGATTCACCGTAACGATGTTTCCTCGGGGTGGAACATAATTGCGAATTGCTTCTCTCAACATTCCACGTGTTTCTGTAGCGGTTTCTTCAAATTTGAAAGATAAACAGATTTCAAACCAATTAAATTTCCGGATTCACAATTTTCTCTTCAAGGTAGATGATAAGTTGGTATTCAATTGATATGTTATCAGAGATGCTTAATCACACTAGATGATGAATGCAAGAGTATGTATGATATTTTTTAAATTGATAAACTGAACGTCAACAATAACTAACACATGAACTAAGCTCGTTATGTTCCCCACAAAATCATTACTTATTCGTTCGTTCTTAAGAGAAAATAATTTTGAACGATCTGCGAGAATATTGGAAGATTTATGAACGTCTATGGGGAGTTGAATGAATAATTTACGACTTCGAAAGGAATTTATAAAGTACTTGGATTTACCGCCTCCACTTTCAGATGCAGAAAAATTCCAGGTCGCTTCGTATTTTCCATCAAACTACTATGGAAAAATGATTCTTTATTCCGCATCTTGTCAGATCCTAATTCTCAGATCACAGTCTGAAGTTCCACAATTTAATCATTTTCATTTTTTTAGCTCAGCGATGACATCCAGTGTATGAAGTATCTCCAAAGGAGATCGACTACGCAGTTGTGTTCATCTTCTTAAGTGAAAATTCCTAAATTGATGATTTTCTCCCTCTGTTTTGTTTTAGATAAGTTTCAACCGAAGCATATCCTTCCTTTCCACTTTCATTAAGTTGGATGACAATCAGCACACATCGCAATGCTAGTGAGAAAATTCATTTTGGAAATGGGATTTTCTAGACTTCTCATCCCCTATGCTTTATTTCAACGCTTCAACCCACTCAATTCTGAATGCTAGTGAACGTAAAAAGAAAATATAGGAATATTTCTTTCGTCTAAAATCGTAGTTTGAATGACTTTTCTTCTCAGTCATCGACAGAAAAACTGTATTTCACGAAGTTACCTAAATTGCTTGAATTCTGTACGTCTCTAGGGAAGTCTAGTAAAATCAAACAGAACGTTCCTACATAACATAATTCTTATTTTGAAATGCAGGTGATTTCAAAATCTTTCCTTAAAAGTCTTTCTTTTAAACCGAGCTCAACTCCGCACTACCACCATGGGCAAACTACTACCGATTGAGTAGTGCCGCAGTGTGAGTGTGTGTATACACCTAACAGCCTGAGTGCGTATATGGTGGTATGTGTGAATTTTTAGTGCCGTCATTTATATTAGATAAGGTGAGTGAAGTGCGATGTTTGCGTATTTGCACCGCTTTTAGGCCTATTGCTCTCTGTGGCGAGATTTTTTAACGGGAAGATCGGCTCGCATTCGCGCCTCGAAGTTTGAAACCATGGAAAACCAACTTCAGCTGAATATAACTGCGGTAGTGGTGGGATTTTAACCCGGATAAGCCATTCCCTCTCCTTTTTTGAACCTTCTTCTCTCATTTAAAACGTTTTAATAAATACTCTCTTTAGTAAAAAAAGTCTAAACGAAATACGCAAATTATCAAATTTTGAAGGTCAATGTATTTACTTTTGTTATAGAGCGCGTTTCTTCTACGAAACGAACATTGTATAAAACAGGTAACCATGGCGTAGGTTTATCGTTTCTCGTTGTTTGCGTTATAATTCCCAGGAGACACAACCAATAATGCCGTTATGACGTTGTCGAAGACTTTATAGCCAATTGGATGACTTCAAAATAGGCCGTCACCGGCACTGTATGGTTGTGCAAAGGTGCTAGCTTCAATGACCGGTTTCTGCAAAGTACTCTTCATTGGAGTGAAGAAAAGATTGAGTGATTGTAATACAGGCTCGAGCTGCCTTAACGGTATTATTGTTCGCTATTCAACGTGTCATAGCTTCTTCCATACCACCCGTGGTTCCTTCCACCATCTCACGACGCTTGGCTAAGGCGGGGTTAAGCTCACAACGGCCTTTGGAACATCTGCCTTTAAACCCACAACATCGGCAGAGTCGTCTAGAATGGTGTCGTAGCCGATCATCATGGCTGCCAGCAGACTGACATCGCATATTGTTCAGCGATGAATTCCTCATCCGTCTTGGAGCAGATGGCCATCGGATCTGTGTGTGAAAGGGGAAGGGGCAACGGTCCCAATGAGACTTTGGTATACAGCTATTACCCCTGGTGCACTAAGAGAGCAGGTCGCCTATAGTCATTTTGCGTACAATTTTAACAGCTCAACGATGCTTGTATGCTGATAACATCCTGTGGTTGCGTTATCCTTCATGGCACATCATCCTGAGGCCATTTTCCAACAAGATAATGCCAATCTCCATATGGCTCGCATATCTCTGGACTGTCTTCATGCTGTTGATACCCTTCCTTGCGAGCAAGTTCAACGTACCCTTCGTGAATCAAACATGTATGGGACATGGTAGGCCACTGGATTCGAGCACCCAAAATATCGCAAATCTGGAGCAGCAATTGATGGAAACCTGGCAGAATGCATCGCAAGATGAGATTAGGAATCTTGATAACTCCTTACATCGACGTATAAAAGCGTGCATCGCCACCCGGCGGGATGGGGGGTTTCACCAATTACTCATTTGGACATTGAATGTGCAGTTGCTAGCCATTGATGACTACGGCTTTGAATTTTTGATAATTTCATTACCTGTGTATGAGCTTTACACATATTTAATTTAACAATGGAAGCATTCACTTTCTTCATGGTGATTCGAGTTTATATATGTATATATATACATGCATTAAAAACTTAGCACTGAGATAATTATAAAACGAAAATGATAAATAACAATGAAATTTCTTAAAGCCAGTGCATCATTTAAAAAATAAACAGTTGTTCCCAAACAGAAAACAAAAGCGCTGTTAGTTGATTTATAAAAATCAAAAATTATTATACAGTTCCAATCAAAAGTTCCAATAAATAAAATTTCAACTATTACATCAGAAATTAAAGTTCTTTATATTCTTTCCCAATTTTTTTTGTGGTAGAGAGAGTTTCCAAAAAGTACGAGGATTTGAAAAGAGGTGGAAAGGGATGAAAATAGGATTTCCGTCACCTATATCTCTGTGATTTTGCATAAAAGTTTTACGAGTGAATGCGTAAGAATGGCATGGGCCAAGTTTCTAAAACGTGCCAAGAGAATTTCAATAAAACTGAATGAAACTTTTATTAAAAAAAAACCATTTGGTTAGGAATATCTAATTACAGACTTTATTTTAGTTTAAATAAAAATTGAATGTGTTTCTCTCTATATATCGCTTTTCCTCCTCTTCAATATGCAGCCATAGCTTGATGACCATTCATACGTATCAGTACTATTGAAGTAAATTTTGTATCGTACGTATTCATTGTATTATTATCAGAACATTACCATTATTCCAGAACAAGGAAAAAAAAAGTAACACACAAGGCGCACACAATGTTCTTTTTTCACAAAAATATTTCATAATTGAGATGATTCTTTTTTTTCACCATGGTAATTTTCCGCACACGAAGGGTAGAAATTTGATCAGGATATATAATTTGTTGATGATTCCGACAATTGCAGCGTTTGACAATTTTTTTTTTTTTTCTCACCAACAGGTTGGCGCACTAATCCATCGGTGCGGAACGCCCATCGGTAGCAATCATTTCCTATGGTTAAGTTGTCACCATTTCTGTTGTACTTTCCCGTCAGAGAAGTTTCTCACAAGGGCGAGAAAATTCTTTCGCGGAAAAAGTTGTCCTAGAAATGGCGCTCACGGATATGTGATTTAGAATTAGAATTCATATCGATGTTGTTTATCTTGAATTGGAGAAGGCATTTGATCGGGCCCAACATGGTTAACTCTTGGAGCGTTTACACGAGATTGGGATTTGGAGCAACTTTTTGAATTGGATTGAATAGTGATTGAGAGATAGGTCACAACATGTGATGGTAAACAGGGAGTTTTCCGATTGCACAGGTGTGAATAGTGGAGGTCCTCAAAGGAGTGTCCCGGGTCCATACTCTTTTTCAATTCTTATCAATAGTCTCGATCGACGGGATTGTTAGCAAATTCGCAGATAACGTGAAACTAATGGGGGTACTCGGGAATCCAAGCGATAGTGAGAGGTTCCAGACGAACTTGGATATCATTACGGCAGGAGCTAATGAATGGAGCATGCTCTTCACAGTTGATGGGTGCACGGTCATTCATTTTGGCTCAAACATCCGAACAGACTATATATATAGGAACTTTAAACCAATTAATTAATTTATATAAATTTATGATAATTATTACTTGCATAGTTAGCGTCAGGAACTAAAAAAACAGTGTTGGATAACTAATTCATTTGTTAATATTTATTTAGTTGTAACTATTAAACAACTATAATCATTGATTAATGAACGATAGGAACATGATATATTCAACTGATTAATTAAAAACGGGCAATTTGATATGGTAAAATTAAAAATGATAACGTTGACAAGTTCGGGTTTTTACCAACTCGTCTTGGTAAAACCTTACTGTTACCGGTAAATCCTAGATTTTGCCAGTTTCGCGCTTTCACCGTAACATATATATGTATATTTTATTTCCTCCTTTTTTTGGCAGTGTATCGCATATTATAAATTATTTTCGAGATACATGCTTTTATATTGGATTGCTGTATGTTGACACTGTTGTATTATTTGACATTCATAGTTTTTATGGGCATATATTTTCATTGCGCTGGCAATTTGCATTGCGCAAATTATTTTCATAATTTGCCTGCGCTGGCCTTTGTGTTTGTATTTTTATTAGAACATGTGTTGCCATTTGTTTTAATTTAATATGTCACTTCTCTAGTGAAGAGCAAAGGATCATATGTAGATGAAAATTAAGAAGAAGATGGGAAAATAAATCCTGATCGACATTTACGGAACGCATCACCGTGATAGCGGCTGTTCAAAAATAGATGGACTGCTTAGTTTCCTTACATGATTGAATGATTGAGATCTTTGATTCGCATCTACACTTTTGTTTCGTTCATTTCCCTTGATGGATAACTTCCAGTGTTGCGATCAATCTTCTTCTTCGCACGTGGGGCGTGGAGGTTGAGCTTAATCAATTGTAGAATCGTTTATTTATCACTCTTTCGGGACAGCTTTCCCGTCCGAATTCGCTTCCGCGGTACTCGCTAATACTCCCTTACGTATTACCTCATCCACCATTCCACCCTTCAGAGTACAATGATTGCTAGGAATGGTACGTGTGGTGACTTGCAGTTGACCGTAGGAGAATAGGTTGTCTTGATGGTATGTCGCTTGTGAGTCGTTCCGGAAATTCCTATGCGTAGTGACATATGATGGATAACAAATTACGCTACTAGGAAATGCGATGGAATACTGTATAATATACGTGTGGCGTTGTGAAAGATTGATTTACGCATCTGAATGCTATTGTGATTTACGCATCAGAAGATGCCAATGTAGTGAAATAGTATTAATTGCGTGGGAGAATGAAACCCCTAGAGAAATCTACGGCTGATTTCAATTCCTTTTAATTGTGATTGAATTGCTCAAAAACTAAAGTTGCAGATAATTGAAATCAGTGGGTGTTATTTAAAACGAGTTCTGAAAAATTCACTTTTATTAAAGATAAAGCCGATCGATGATGCGATATGATGTTTCCACGCATAGGAAAGAAATATTTGAATTTCCGATCTGTGTGTGTGTGTGTGTGAAGATTGCGTAGGTTTTCATTTTTTTAATACAGACATTTGAAAATTCACCCTCTCATCCGGTAATAAAGCAACTTTACCCTTTTTGAACAGTAGGGACCTAATTTCTATAAGAAGTATTACTTCAATTAATTATTTGATGTTCAGTTACTACCGTTAACTTCTTGGGGTTAGTGTTTTATACTAGCTATATTACCGTACACTGCTAAGGTTCACTCCATGTAATGCGATCATAAGAGAAGATACAAGCCATTGTAAAACAACAAACATGTATGAAATTTATTTATTTTTAAATCACGGTAAGCTAAGTAAACATTCCAAAAGTCATTATTGAGACCTATGAACCTTTCTTGCTCGACAGTTTTTGTCATGTTCATTTCGCAGCTCTGACAAATATTCAAAGTAGCCTATCATTCAGGTTCGAAGTCTGTTTGGTAAATATGCAAAATTAAATAATGTGTCTACCCATATAGACCTTGAATCCCCTTATGGCACCTGTAAGTAATGCCCTTTAAAAATTTAGTTCTTAGTGAGTCATTACTTTATAAAATTATACTAAAAAATAAAACGAAAAATTGACCGAATTTCATATTTGTAGTCATAGTTTCAGTCGATTTCGGTTCGGAGATGATGAATGAGCCAGTAACTCAGGACATGTTTTCTTTTAAAACAAAGTAAAAGTGCGTGATTTCATAACTTTCCTTGCCGCATTTCATTGGCGAACCGTTGATCCTAGAGGTATACTTCCAGTTAGAGAAAGTACCCAATTAACATTTAGACCTGGGATGCGTCATTCATATTGCAAGGGGTTTCAAAATATAAAAAATAACTTCCCATACGGGCATCCTGTGCTCAAAAACCGACCCGTTTTTGAGAAGTTTTTAACAAATTTAAGTTCAAATATCTCAGTGAACATTGCGCTTAGAAACGTGTAATTTTTTTTGTCTTCACGAGAGAAATTGATTAGAAGTTATATCGCAAAAATCCTAACTGATGCAGAATCACTTCTGGATAAGCTTTGGGTATTTTCTTAATCAGAACCATTCCTCTATAACGAACAGTTGAAAGATAAAGATCGAATGAAGTCTCACGGACACTTTCCTGCATTATTTCATAGAAATGAGACGTCCAGCATTTTTATCAAATCTGTCGAAACTATCATTTCTTTTTCCAATCGGAAAACATGATCATTCAGACGAGACCCGCCATTCTTTACTTATTATAAAAAAGACAGAGCTTGTTCAAGTTATTTTATTTCTTTACTGAAATCTAAACAGGTGGACAACACAATGTTTTATTACATTGGCGTAAGCCAACTAGCCACCGAAACCCTCCCACGAACACTCTAAATGACTTTATTGTCTTCTTTACTCAAACAGGAATAGATCTTTTTTTTTCCTAAACAAAGGCTGAAAGTCAATTCCTGAGATGGCAATTTTTTTGGATTGTGGTATTTGGGTGACGAGAAATGAAAAAAAAAATGGTTCGATAAATATCCGTTATATCGAGGGATTTTTTTTTGCATTCGTTACATAGAGTTCAGACCTCTTTATATTTCACCAGAACTTACGAAAAATTTAATTAATCGAGGAATTAATTGAATCGGAGTTCGTTTAATCGGTGTTCGAATCAATATTATTTCTATTTGAAGCTGTGGGATAAATGAGAACGGTTGATATGCGTGCGAAACCTTTTTGAAAACCGAGCGCAGAATTGAAAATATCTCTTTCTCTTTCTCTCCCTCATAAATATTTCATCGGGTAGAAAATAAATACAAGAAATGAAATGTATTTTGAATAAATTTTGAGAAATGGTACACAAAAAAGAAAAAAAAGAAAATGAAACCGTTGAAAAGTGGAAAATTCGCACTCAGGTTATATCAAATGAAAGCAATTTGGAGAGAAAATATAATTTTCACGAAATCCCCAGAGTGAAAAAATTTTCCTCTCGGAAAATACTTTATCACCGAAATATTGTTACACAACAGGGAAAAGAAATTGAATACATTGTGAGAAGTACACAGAGAGCATGTAGCAACAGGTCTGTCGTATAAGAATTTGTGACACGTCGAGTTTAGTCATATATAACACATATCCCACTACTATATAAACCAGCATTTTTTTTAGAATCGATTCAATGTCAATTTTCTGAAGAAAACGTGCTCAGACAGGAATGGAAATGGCATGACAAATAAAACACTCTACACGGTCTGTTAGTCAAACGTTATAAAGGGAGGACGAGGAAACGTTATAGAGATATACAACACAAAAAACGACAGTTTCCGCTGAGATGGGATTCGTATTCGCGTGATATTTGATCGGCACATAAGAGATATGGGAATTCCTGGAAGATACCTTATCCGGAATTCCAAGTTCGCCATGCATGCAACTGAATTTTATTTTGAACAAATGTGGAATTCTTAATTTCAAGCAATGTGGAATTCTTAATTCGAAGCCCATGTCGCACTAAATATAAAAATTTCGATGTTTTTTTTTTCAAAAATAAATAAAATGAAATTGTATTAAAATGTTTAGGAGACGTAACATTTTGACTCTAATGCTTATTTCCATTAAAAATTTAGTTTCGTTACAAGAGAAAGATTTCTTTCATTTGATTCGAAGGAACGTAAATAATATGAATTCAGAATCCGATACAAGCTGTATGCATGAAGATGAAAAAGAAATTCTGAATCATAGTAATAGTTAAATTTAAGTTTAAATTCATACTCACTGGATCTAAGTATACTTGTAAGTTTGCAATTGTTCCAGTGGAGGGGGCAAAAAAAATGTGCTTTTGTTGTTAAATTATATAAAGTTGGATGCAAATTTTTGTAAACAGCTTATCATTGTTATTTCAGCGACTGTAGTCTATTATGACTAAAATAAAAGTATTGAAAAATAAATATAACTCTGGGTCTTTTCTAAAAATCCATACGCAGTATAAACGGTAATATATTTCTTCCTATTTGAAGCATATTCATAAAGTTTATATATGGGAAAAAATCCCTGATGAATTCCAAAGAAATGATCCGTACTGTACGCAAGGGATATGTTTCATATATGTGTATATATCGTGGATATACGCTGTTTTCCCGTTTCTAATAACGTATGTTGTTGCTTTATTTTCAGAGGGATTCGATGTAGCCTTCTGCACATACCAGAGCAGCATTTATAAACTGAAATTGAATTTTTTTTTTCTTCGTCAATGTATCAAATATCAAGTAAATGCGTACATACTTTTAGAACATTCCGTGATTTTTTTCCATCATGAGAGTAAATAATATTATATTTTAGGATGAGAGATCGGAACTACAAAAACTTCAGTGCATACAAGAGATGCATACTGATGCATTTTTGGAATGAAGGAAAGTTTTTACAACAAGAAAATGATAAAATTTAGAATTGAAACAGACTTCAGCCAAAAACAATTTATCCTTTTAATTTTAGTGAGCATTGCAGATGAACAAGTGCAGTTACAAACAATTGATGCAGTTATGTTCAATTGTCAAACTTCATCATGACATTACATTATTTTAACATGAAAATAGTTTTAATTCCAGAGAACAGAAAATATTATTATATTGAATTGATTTGTTTTATGGGATGTTGGACTTTTATTTGTACAGCGGAATCTTGCATAATTAATCATATGATTATATATATATTTAATTGCATTTTTTATGGTATCATAGAATAATAATATAGTTGGAAAGCAAAATATATTCTATAGAATGTTTGGCCTTAAGATACAGCTGTGCACGGTACTGCTGCCTTGGGGCGCCAGATGAGATACACGGATCGAATTACAAAGGGTTGTAAGAGAGTGACGGAGATGGTCATCGAGCCATATAAGGTAATGTTTGTTTTTCAGGGGGTGTGATTAGGGGTCATTGGCGAGAAGAAATTCTCCGAAGGTCTGTACGGTCCCCTTAAGATTTCCCCTTTTTCTGTTGTACCTCAATCCCCCCCCTCTCTCCCTTCTCCACCAACTCTATATTAAAATGTCGAATAATTTCCCTTCAGGACCTGTACCAGTACATTTTAATATAGTTTTATCTCGCCAAGGGGCCTTTTTTTAGCATACCCTCTGGGAAAATTCTCAAACTCTTGATATTATTTTTGATGCTGCAGTGGAATTGGAGGCCTTCGGGTCATTGAAGGTTTTGCGATTGGAATTTTGAGTCAATGATGTAAAAGGGCTCTTGAAAATAATTACGCTGCCAGCAAGGTAGTTTTCACAACTCCTGTGATTTTGTAAATCACGTGCGCCTACCGCTATGTGAAATGATTGAATAACGTGAACGTGTTGGTTGTAAGATATAGCAGGAAATCCTACGGAAGGAGGGTCTGTGGATCAATGGTCAAATCATCAATTAAGCTGATAGAGGAAATGAAGGGAATGGCTTCGCCTTCAAGAGGCCGATAGTAGCCCATCTACTGCTCCTGTAAGTGCTCCTACCAACACGCTCCTGAAAAGTGCTCCTACCAGCAGGAAAAAAGATTCCTAGCCGCCGACGACCTTCAGTGTACGTGTGAAAACCAATTTCATCTTCATTTTTGGACGAAATTCCGTATTCACCTCTTCGAGATTCAGCCGTCGTCCGCATCAATACACACGGAATTCGTCTCCTTCTGCGGGTCGTCATCTTCGGACATTCTAACGGACAATAGGCGGATTTCTCACCTGTTAACGACGGACTGTTGGACAGAGAGAATGGTAATATGTAAGCCTTTCATTTCAATCATTGCAACGATTTTTTGTTTTTGTAAAATGTAAACCTTCATTCGGCAGCTATTTACATTTTGTCTGTATAACCTCTTTATCTGTAAAAATTAAATGAATTTAATTTAAAACTTTGACTCTGATTATTTTTTTCTTCACTGAAGTGTTGTGTTGTTCTCCTTCTTTAGGAATGGTTGACCCCTTGTCTTGGTCCTATAATATTTATTCGTATCTGGGTGAAATAATTTCAATTTTAAAATCAAAATTAAATCTAAATTTAAAAAGAAGGGAAAAGGATCAAGACAATGCCGAAAAATGATGTAATTAGAAGCATAGAAACTCATGTTAAAAGTAAAGTTTAACACTGTGTGTTTCTGCGTAATGTAATACACATATAAGCCTGCCACGCATCAAAGCATGAACCACATTAAGAAAAGATCATGATATATAATCATAAAATATATTATTTTATTTAGATCTTAAAGGGTAATGTACATGCATTTTTGCAAAATCAGGATGTAACGATTCTTTGGTAACGATAACGGATCAAGAAAAAAAGATCGCTGTAGAGGGGTTATCGTCAGTCACCGCCAAATTTATGCTGTTGTTGGTATTACTTCTGGATTTGCATCGTTACTTAACCCATAAATGACATTTCTATTTATTTATAAATCACTACACATTACATTTACTACATTTCTATTTATTTATAAATAGAAATGTAGCAAAACGTTTTTAGTGATTGTTGTTAATCCATATAAAATTCAATAGTTGTTTCACACTGTAAAATAGTTTATCGCGCAACAATTTTGTGTATGACACAGAAGCTAGCTCCACGACAATTGCATTAACAATTTCGGAGGGTAGATTCGGAGGGAGGAGCAGAATATCGTTGTTTTTGAAAAAAAAAATATATATATATCTATATATATCTATATATATCCTTGGAGCTGTTTGAAAATGTCCGCAAACAAATATCGTCAAGGAGGTATTTTTTGCAGTGAAGGACATCCTCGTATCGAGATGATTTTAACTTTAGACTATAGACAACTCGAATCAAGATTTTAAGAAATATCGTTGAAGAGGGATTCACATTGAGTATCATTGTAGTGAGGTTTCAATGTATATAAGATTAAAAAAATCATCATTTACTTGAAATCTACAAACATAATGTTTTGAAATAAATATGTTTATAATAATTCTTCATATCAGAGTACGCAATTGACCCATTAACGATCGCTCAATTTTCAAGGAAACAGTAATGAAAGTGCCTATTTTTTTGTTCAAGAAAAATTGGATAAAAATAAGTGTATGAACAATTCATGTATTCTCTAAGGAAATGTCTTTCAATCAAATGACTAGGGTTATCCTTCAAGCTTAACCGGTCTCTTTGTGAAATGGTGTCTGATGACCGATACGTTTCAATAAGTTCATCTACTAAAGACAAACGAAACATCAAATAGGATTTGACGAAAAGAAATAAAAAAAAATCCCGGGTATAAGAAATGGATTGTTTTGAATCTTTTCGGTGCGCTACTTTTGAACACTTCAGTCCGGAAATATCACGGGCACGAGAAATAGAGGGCGATACCTCACCCGGTCATTTTGACGGGTGGCGGGAGGGAAGGGGTTAATTGCGAGAGCCACACACACAAAAGTTATTCATATCTCAATATATTGCACAATTGTAAGCTACGAAACAGATAGCGAATACAGTAACGATTCCACTTAATTTCAATGAAATTATAACTACTTAATTATCGTAATTAACTTCACTGCTGAATTCTGCAGGGCAATTTCCATTTGCTGTCGATGCAATTTTAAACCCATCAATCTCAATTGCTATTGGAAAATATGGAAATCAAATAAAATCTAAAGAGCCGATTTATAGGAGTTGATAATGAGAGGGGAGATAAAGTAGCTTTTCGAATGAGTCATTAAACGGATTAATTCAAATCATTTAGCGGATTTTTCAACTTCTCATCAAAATAATACGTCACGGCTAATAATTATTACGCACAATTTTCTCGGAATCCTAGCCCAGATTTATTTCTGGGAAAGCGAAGCGAAAATTTCCGCGTATATAATTTAATGAAATATATTTCATTTCAAGTAAACATATTATGTGTATAAAAGTATAATCTCGCAAGAATTTCAAAAAAATATACGTATAGATACAGAAGCGAATAGAATTAGAATATTTATAAATGAGAAATGTAATTAATTAAAAGATCCTATAAGTTCGAAATAATTTATGTTACAGCTGGAATTCTTTAAAAAAAAAATTATCCTGCGAATTTAATAAAGAGCAGTCTTTGAAAATCTAAATTCAACGCAAAATATATTATTTCTAAAGTAAAGAAAAATACGTTTCTCTTTGTAAAAAAAAAAAAAAAAGGAAATAGAAATAATTCAATGCATTCCCACACGCGGACTATGGCAAAAACGTGATACTAAAACTACAGTGACTCTTAGAATGAGATTGAAAGCGCAATGTGGTATGTATGGTTGGCTTTGTGAAATTCTGTTCGTTCTTTTTTATACTTTTATCAGATTGGATTCTCTTGTTGTTGTGTTCTTTATCATTTGGTACAAGCAAGAATAAAAAGTATGTTCAAAACATACGTGCTCTTAAGTTAGACAAGAATAAAGCTAATTCTCTATACACTCGGGTTACGTTAGACACAGTCACGCTCAACCAAAAATGCAATAGATAAAATAAAAAAATAATAAAAATTAAAAATGAATAAAGGGATCTCTTTTTATCTGCGATTTTGTAAACGTCAAATACGTTCATTCAAGGTGTTTTGCACGTAACAAATCTCGGGAAAGTAATGATAATTGAATTTTAAAATTCTGATTTTCTGTCAATGCATGGAGTTATCTTTTAATCAATCCACATTTTAATTCGCTATTGAAGCGTACGTTAACATATTACATACCAAGGTTTCGACAGCTGGCAGAGGCGAAGATTAATTCAGGAAAGAAAATTTAACAGCCTCTGCGGGGAATCGAACCCACTTCCTTTCACCTAATGTGTGAGCGTGCTGGATCACTACGTTACAATTACTAGAAATCTCTACAAACCTTACGAACGAAGATGTTCGTTGCCTTTGTAGTATATTGATTTAGCGGGTGATCGGGCAAGTGAGAGAATGTGAGTTCGATTCTCCCGCAGTAGTACTTGAATTTTGTTTCCTTAATTGATCTTCGCATTAGACATCTGTCGAAACCTTTGTATCGGAGAGTGACATCAAACATATACGCGCACACCTTCCGATAAATCTAGTGGCAGTGTAAGCAATTGTGAGTAACGTCTGAATGTTATACGGTCATATACGGTTCTGTTCAGTGCACACGAGCTATAAGAAAAGAGTTTCATTGCCTTCGTAGAGTAGCGTCTAGCAAGCTCACCCGGCAAGTGAGAGGATGAGGGGGGGGGTTTGATTCTGCCCTGAGGAAGCCGAGTTTTCTTCAATATTTGGTTCTTATCTACCTTCCTTTATTTTTTAAGAAAGTAAAATTACACAGAACTTTCATCTTTGTTATTTCCTATTTTTGTTTCCAGTTTCGATGTTTTGGATACAGTCAAGAATAATCTTGTTTTTGAGTTTTAGATGGAATTCAATCCGTTGATACCTCTTATTTTTATGTATCTGTATGAACGGAAAATTCCCCCGTCATATTCTTCTCTTCCTTTTGTACAAAGAATGTCACTACCACTTTAAAGTTTCTTTTATCTGTTTGTTGATTCTCGTTTCAGACATGTTTACGCTCTATGATTCGGATCTATAAAAAGATACCTCCATATAACATAAAATCGTCTTACGTTTTCAGCGGAATGTATTTTTAGAAATCAGAGGAATCTCATATTCAGCCATGAAAAATCAGAAAGAAGTTCTGTCAAAGCATAGAATAAAGGCATGTATCTATACATTATTTTTTTCTCAGTACTTCGTTGTTCTAAACTCATTCAGATCTAAGCTCAAGTGATGTGTTAACAACGGATGGAATCAGACATCAAAACATATGAATTTTGTTTCTCCAATTTAAGAACTTTCTTTTTTTTTTCTGTGTCTTTTATATTTCAGATTTATGAGAATAAAAATCAGTTCTGAAAATCTTTTCTTATATTTTAGAGCAATTTTAAAGTAATCTTGCATTTTTATTTTCTTGCACAAAGCAAAGTAATAAAGGTGTTGATTTCACTAACGTAACCATTTCTTTGGTAATAAACACATGATGAAATTCTATTTAGCCTGAATTATCACATTTGAAACAGTCGGCACGTATAAATTTGATTCGGTAGCATTTAAATTAATGTCAATTAATGTAATGTCTCTTCAATAATTTATGACTGAAAAGGACTAGAAAAATAACGATACTGACATAATATGAAAATTTAAGCCACTATATCACCTTTATTTCAAGCACGATTCTGAGAACATAAATGCGTTAAACCCACACATGCACGCATTACGGCCTGTACCAATTCGTTAGAAATTCCATAGAGGAGTGTGCAAGTAGTGCAATATACGGCTAGGTGGTGATAGTAGTTGTAATAGCGGGAAAAACACTGCTAATTTCTGAAACTGTCAGTTGAACATTTTTAAACCATTAAAAATGCATATAAAGTTTGTAATAAAATTCCCTTTCCTTTTTATACACAGTGATATTCTGAATATCCATATATATCTTTTTATTAAGTTTCTTTATCAATTATAATTATTTAACATGCTGTTGTTGTTTCGTAATTTGTTGTGATTTTTGAAACGCCGAATTAATTTTTCCTCTTTGTTTCAAATAATTAGAACATATGACTCGAAACGGGTTGTTAAATGAATATTTTTATGTAAATTTACATCAACTTGATCGAATCAGTGTTGCTGTCTTTCCTGGTTATGTATGTTCAATAGAGTTGTTCCCTCAATCTTGGCATAGCGGATAGAAAACAAACAAAAGGAGACATTTCCGCAAACACAAAATTATGTGTTTTTCATCCCTTATGAACAGATCCTTTGAGTATTTCATGACACACTTCCAGAGAACTTAAGCGACAAATCTGGTGATTTCTATCCGTTAATGATAATAATCATTTACGAAATATTTTAAATCTTGGACCAAAATTTAGATTGAGAAAAAGTCTTAAAAGTTAAAATACAGTGTAATAAACAACTGAAATTAGCCGATTTATCTCTAAATTATCTCATAAACATGTTTGGTAGATAGATGATTTTATGAAATGAAATATTAAATTTTGAAATGTATTAAAAGTTTTCTGAATAATAATTATTTTGCGTTTATTTAAGTGAAGATAAAGAATTTTTACAAGAAAGGAAAAAAAAATTCGAGAGATATACTTATTATATCGGCTGTTGATGAAACTGTCAATAACTTTTCTACCATTTGTAAAGTTCTCTTCAAATATTTATTATTCAAAGAATGCATATATAATAATTATCAATATTGATAGACCCATCCGGGAAATACATAAAATAAACTAACTTCAAATTAAATAATAATTTTATAATAAATAAGAAAAATAATAATTTAATAATAATAAAATTAATTAAATAATAAATAAGTTAATTTCTAAGAACCAAAAATTTCTAATGATAATTTATTTTATCCACATTCATTCGTTACTACACAATGTCACAATAAATCCCGTTAAATTAGATTTCCGTTACATGTAATACTAATAGATACAATCACGAAATGGCTTCAAATTCATATTTACATTCTTAAATGAATATAATAGATACTGAAAATATTGGTTTTTCAGTTTAAATATTATTAATATCAATAAAATTTTTTTACAATTTTTGAGACACTGGAATATCCAATTAATTCAGAACCTATGTATGATCTGAAGAATGTATTCACAAAACACACACATACACAATGGAGTTTTACAAACTTCTAAATTCTCATACAACGCTTGTTTGTTTTTTTAGAACACCACTCAACCAAGTCCATGTCTCTTTCTAGGTATGATCACCGAAATCTTAGGACATAGAAGACAAATAAGCAAGCTACTGGTATTTCTATTTGTACCAGTTTCTCAAGTGCATTGGCAAATATATTTACATTACTATGAAAAATAAATTAAAAAAAAACTGGTTTTAGATATATTGGTGATTTAATAATCTTTAATTCTTAGAATTTTCATGTAATTATTTGCCGAATTTTTCCGGAAAAACTCTTAAGATTGAAAAAGAAAAACGAATAACCCGATTTCCTGGATTCAAAAATTAACATTTCCAATAAAATAGCATTCATTGGAATTTTACAAAAGGAATCATTTCAAACGTAAAGCTAATTTTTCGTCTAATTTTAACTCTTTATATAAGCAAAATAATTATAAAAAACATCATTATTTTCACCTTGTAAGAACTGCTTCTTAAGTTTCTATTGATATAGACCTATCTATGGCACATTTTTCCATATCTAGAAATCTTTATAGAAGAAGTCTTGTCACAATACACTCAAACAAATTTACTGAAATGAAGAAGAAACAGCTAATAAGCATTAATAATGTACATAATGTTCTCTCAGAAAACATCGTGAAAAACACTGAACACTCCTTCTACTTCTTCCACACGAGGTAGATATAAACGAGATGATAAAAAAACTTATGGTTAAAAAAGTTTATGGTTTGTCATTGGCTTTACCCTCTGAACGTAATCCCGCAAATGCCGAGGTTTTACTGTATAATAATTTAATTGAAAGTAAACATATGCGAAGTGAATTAAAACTTCGACATTTATAGTTATTATTGTATTGTTATTACATTATCAGAAATGTAACTGGAAGTACATGATTGCAATTTAATTCACATTCCACTAGTTATAAGTATGTGTGCTTAAATTATTTCATAATTCAGATGAAGGAGATATTCAATGCAAATGAATCGTGTGGCAGTACTTGAGACATATTAAATGAATTATCATCATTAATTTCGTAATGGGAAATATTCTGATAATATGGCATTTAACATATTTACTTTTCTACACTTTAATTTGTCATATACATTTCTTGCCAAGAGTACGTAATTATATACGCTACAATTAATGTTGACTAAAAGTATTAATAACATGCATTCAAGTGGGGCTCTTTCAACTTGAATGCAATACGTTGCACTGAAGTTAAGATGCACCTACATCAAAGGATTTCTTTTTGAATTAAACAATAACAACCTTATATATTTTGAGAGTAATGGAGTATAAACAGTATAAGTGGGGAAAGGTTAAATTGATTTATCCTGAGACGATGTTCTCACTAATATATCTTTCATACAGTGATGTACTTGCAGAGGCAAGTAGACTTTTCTTTCTGATTTCCACCTTAACATATTATATCTGGAAAAGTTTTTTCTTCAATTTCATTTAACTAGAATGTTTTTTTTTGAAAATCGGTAGCGGACAATTTCTCGGGGATAGTCCCCCTTTTGTGCCCCCTTCCCCAGGGTCGATCCTGCGTACGACTCTGAATGCCAATCCTCCCCCACCCCCAAAACAAAATCTCCATCTGATTTATCATAAATTAAGGAAAATTCCTCCCTTCCTTGGAATCGCACAGCTTTTAAAACTTCCATTAAATGTAAAAATATACTAGATAAAAATTCCACACAATAAAGAATAAAGATATTCACTGCACGGCAGGTCGACAATTTTAAATATACTATACAATACTATATTTTTAAATCGTTTTATTTTCATTCAGAAAGAAAAACGAATAATACGACATCTGACACACAGATGTTCAAAATTCACGGATCGTCCAAAACTTCGAGTATAGAACTTGAAACAGTGGTCACAAAGGAACACAGAGAAAGAAGTGCTTCTGTGCTTTTGGTTTCTTTTTTTTCTCCTCCACAGAAGATTGTCGATGATAAAATATCTTCTTCCATTCTTTGTTAAAGTCATGCATACAAATGAGCTTCAAAAGAATAAACAGTAAACTTCAGTTATTTTTCTGCTAAATTTTTTTTTGCAGATTTTTCAAGAAAAAAGGAATGCAACTTCAAAAGATGCAAAACAATTCTCTATTTTAATACCGAGTTCTCAGAGATTTTTCTCTCATATATATATTTTCAGACTCGTTATTTATTTATTCGTAGACAACAGAAAGAGTAGAATGAGTCGGGAACGGGAAAGAGAAAAAATTTCAAAGAAAAAAAATAAAGTTATATATATATGAAGTGGATGGTGTTGAAAAACCTAACGGGTAAATTCAAGAAAAATGAAAAATTGAAGTGGTAAACTCAGTTTCAATTCCTGTAATCTTTTCACTCTATAAATATTGAATCTTATGCCAGGTTGAAAGTTTTATTTCTATCATCTCAGCTCTTCATTTCCGGATTTTCAGCTCCAAGTGAAGAAATAAGTTTAAAAAAAAACGCTTTTTTATTTCCACTTTGACATTCAGTTATATTAAAATTAAGAAAAAAATGACATTTGAGATCATTTCTTTATAAGAAAATGTAAATTAATTTTTTTTTCTGAACTCCATGATTGTCGTATATGTATATTAACTTCCTTTCGTTTCTAGTTTAAATATTCAATTAGATCCTCCAAAAGTGAAGGAAAAAATATTTCATTTATTATTTAATGGATGGTAGTAGTTTTACAGGTATTCATTATTCATGAATGTTTTTGAGTTTGAATGAATCGTGTTATCGTGATATTGTCGTAATGAAACTTTTAAATGAAAGATCATTTGATTCCCCATTTGATCATCTGATTATTCTTTGGCTTTCGTGTTCGGTTTTTAGTAGTGTTTCATAAAATTATCGAGATCGAATTGGCTTGAAAGTCGAACGTTTTATTTCGGGAAAAAGAACTAAAGAAATTTTTGCCATTCTATTATTTGTGATATCATATTATGCACTCACTTACAAACGAAAAAAAAACATTACGCTTTCAGGAAAAAGGGTTTTAAAAATAAAATATACAGTGATTGCAATTTTCAGAAACTCAAAAAAAGATCAAATCTCGTAAATGATCTGCAGGTCAAGACTGAATAATCCTTCGAACACGAAGTTGAGCTGCACTGAAGTGGTTTCACCCTTACGTGGCACATGACACCCACAACATAAGTGATTTTTCAAGCAGTGATTGGAGGTGGAATTCGAACACTGACTTCATTTTTGCTTCATGGAAAGTGGAGTGTCACTTTCAAGTCACAAGAACGGGGAGAAAAGGTTGCTTGTGCAGAGAGTTGTGCTGAACTGAGATAAGAAGACCAACCAGAGTAGATTCTATTCTAATGAAGAAATGAACGAGAAATTAATAGGGTTGGTCTTAACATACAATCCAGAAAAGACAAAAGTTTCGAGAAGAATCATTCCCAATGATGAAAGGCCTATCTACCAGAGATCTCGACACCCTCTTTCCCCCGAGACATGATTTGTCGAACAAGAGTTGCACGATCACAGAATTGTCATCAGAGACAAATAATCACAAGCCTGAGGCTGATAGTAAGATATAAAAAAAATGTCACTGAGGTAAGTTAGCCTTAGTATGGCCGAGTTGTGGGATTTTTAGTCATAGCTGTGTTTCTTTGTTCAGTAAATAGATGTTCTGCACGAATGAAAATGAATGAGATTAAGATGTGGAAGGGTGACAACGGGTTGTTGTCGGGGAAGATGGCATGAAAAGTAAGTTTTCTCATGTCTGCCAGTGTATCGCCTTGTATTTTGTATGCCTGTTTGCGTAATAAATGTTTAGAAAACTGATGTTGTATTTTTGTCTGTGATGAAAGGCTGCCATGGGTCCCAAATAATGTGTTTCCCAAGACATGATTATGCCTTTAACAGTGGTTTCTTATTTCCTTATTGCTGCCAAATATATTGAGAAAACCCAGTTATAGCACCGGGTATTTTATAGCTAGTACCGGTGCAAAATTCAACAATGACAAATGTTTATCATGATTCAGTATAGAACTCAAAGAAATTGCATTTTAAAATTTAAAAAAATCACTTTTGAAAATGAATCATTTTTACAATATATATATTGTGTGAGTGTGAAGACGAAAAATATATTTTTCTCGTCTGATTTTCCTTCCTCCGCGGAAGGAAAAAAAAACACCTTGTGGACCGAAAAAAAAGGATTTTCAACACTAGCCGTAAATTTTTACTATAAAAGAATCGACGAAGCGTATAAAAAAGGGGTAACTTCGAATTTTTTTTTGCAACACTGGTTCTTCTTCACTTATATGTTTTGTTATACTCCTGTCAAAGAACTTAGTTCTGTAGGAAGGAAAAAAATGAAGATAAAGAAGAAGACACACACACAAAAATTGGAAATCCTATGCAAAATATCAAAATCGAGGCATGGAACAAGAAAAGCCCATCAGGGAATATAGGAATAAAGTCTATTTCAGGAAACACGGATCACATACTATAAAAAATTACTAGTGGAGAGATTTTGGTTCCCTTTTTTTTTTACGAAATTCCTTTTTGTCTGGCATACCCATACGCCCTTTTTGTCTTACTTATTTTTATTTTTATGTAAGTTTCTATCCTGCTGTATTTCTAAGACTGTCTTCCATAATAACTGGTTTACAAAAACCATCGAACTGGGTCTTTCTATACGTTTGTTTGAAAAAATTAGAACGTCTCAGAAATTTACGAGCTTGTATGTTACGGATTTGCTATTTCGAAGATCATTTGGAGATGGAAATTTCTTTTGTCATCAAGATTTTGACCATGTGTTAGAAGATGTATCGATTTTGCAATTCACGTCTACAAAGTCTTGGTGTCAAAAGACACACCATATGTATAGAATTTCTCAAATTCTGGAATTAAAATGTAGAAAGAACATCTCCATCGAAAAAAGTCTCCCGATTCATAAGTCTATATTTGGTTCCAGCAGATGAAAACTGTTCGAAAATTAAAAAAAAAACAAACACGCAGATTGGATCAAGAATTCGTCAATGTTTATTAAACATCACCGATACTTCGGTGGTTTCGTAATATCTAATGATTGTACCTGATGCTTATCATGCCAAGAGATTGTGGCATAGTTTAAAAAGCCGAAGCTGATCAATTTCAAACCAGATGCTATCGGTTTTAAAATAGCGACGATGTAATCCATAGTTGAGGTTCAATACAGAGTCGTTGCAGAGACTTTTCAATTCATTATTTTGGTACATAAAATTCACGGTCAAGACCAAAGATGTCCCGTTTTTCTAGTTTTCTACCCGTAATGCGAAATTAAAACTGTTCTAAGTTTGCATAAAAAATCAGGAAAGACACTTTTTCGATCAAGATGATGTAAATTTTCATGAAAATATTCATACAATAATCCATTTCAAGTCACACTTTCTAATATTTTTAATTATTTTTAATTTGCATTTTAGAACGAATTCAATTATTTTCATGCAACATTTTTTTTGTCATCGATATGCTTAAGAATAACCTGTCAGAAGATAGTAATGAAAATTAGATCTATACTGTAAGTTTCGTCTGTTTAACTTTCACATATCAAGAATTGCGGACGAATTCGAGCATTTCAGGGACCTTCTAATATTTTCAAACAGATGGTTAGATAACTAATGTTGTCGGAATTACATGGGGTGGACACTATCAATCATCCGATTATTACACACGTGATTCCATATGAAAAACTAATATGGAAAGTGTTTTCCGTTTTAGAATCGAACGAATATTAAGGGAGTTACAACGTTTTGAAATTATGCTACGTGTAAGTTTTGAAACGGTCAGTTACGTGTTAAGAAAAAAAAAACCGTATTCAGCAAGTTGCCGCTAATTGAAAATTAACTGAAATATTCAATCCCGTTATAAGCCCAGATCAGTCGTTTTCTTTCACGATTGGCGCTTTTTTTTCCTTCATGTTGAGTGATGTTAACCTTGTAAGTACGCGTTACTTTCGCCCCAATATATTGGCAGATTTTTCGCCGGATTTGTAAAGTGTTATCCAAACGAGATCTATTTGTAAAATTATTTTCCTAAAATCAACACTATTTTCACAAAATGTGATATTTTTTTCTCCTTCACTGTTGCCGGTATTTGTTGATGGAAAGAGCAAGGAACGAAAAACCGGTTTGCACAACTTTAGCTTTCTTGATTAATCTCAGGGTTATAACATTGCCATAACCTTAGAAACACCAATTTATACGTTTGGTGCACGTTCAGCATATTTGGCAGGATACGAAATTGACGTATCAATTTATAATTCGTTATAACTCCATAATTACTGGCCAAATAAAAAAAAAAACATTTTTTCACAGTAGTTTTTCATAAGGAATCCCGTGCGTAATTTTTGGACGCACGGGATCAGTATCCACCCAGAATATTTTTCTATCGTGATTAAGAAAGAATTTTCCACTCAAAATAAAGTATTCCTGACTTTGCACAAAGCTAGAATGGACGAGATCTCAGCAACGGGATAAGTTCAGTTGCGAAATTCCGCCGTTCATTCAGTCATGAGTTTCCGTAATAGAAATAACTGCGTGGGGATAGTGAATTCAGACAATTCGAACCAAACACACTTCACATATGATTCCTCCATTATAACAAACATTTCATTCGTACATATTAAGAATTCAATAGTCCCATATATTTGCATTTTTAAAATATAAACATAAATTCATTTCAGTTCTGAATTGAAATTAAATCATCTAAAAGCCAAAAGAATCCAATCAAGATTTAAAATCTCAAATAATTAGTAACTAGATCAATAGCAATATCGAAAAAAATAATTTAAAATTTTAAAGAAAATCTTTCCAAATAGTTGGAATTAACGGAAAATAGTGTATTGAAAAAAACATTCATCTTCTATATTCTAATTTCACCATGGCCAATGGAAACTTCGGGAATCCTTTAATTAATAGCGGATTCGCTATTCTAAATGGATATTCCCCAACTCGCGTTCTTAATGATTACTAAGAGAAAATCCTAATTGTGTTTGGTATGGGGTGTCATTAATATCAATATAAGTTAAAAAGATAAAATTGAAACGACGTTGATACATCCATTATCTTAAAAGAGTGAATACATTTTTGGCAGATAATTTCAGAGAATTTTATGAGTTTTATATTTTTGAAAGAATACAGTAACAAATCTGTGTGGAATGAAAATTTTTGTTTTTTACTTTTATTTGAACTTGAACATTCCATGTTCTGATTATTTTTTGCGTCAAGTTTTGAAGAAAATGTTTGGGTGGTGATTTATTGAAAGAAAATAAGGGGATCTGAAGTAATTAAATGAATATTCGGGTTTCAGCTTTGTAATTAAGTAATTCTTCGATGTCCTTACAATAATGTTGGGAAAATAAAATAAAATATATTATTGTGTGTGTTTACGGAAATTTCGCATCTGACATTTCATCCCCGCGATGTTTCGTCCTCACATTTTTCCTGTCATGACCGTGTGAATGACGACGTGAGGAGGGTGAGTGATTAAGTAAGTGATTGTATGAGTGATCAAGTGATTGGCTGAGTGACCATATGGCTGGGAAATTAGTGGGTGCGTGACTATATGAGTACATGAGTGGGTGGCTATCCGGGTGAGTGGCTAAGTGAGTGCGTGCTTGACAGTATCAGCGACCATTTTAAGAAATTACTGACTAAATTCACTCATACGGTCACTAACTTGATCACTGATATGGTCAGCGTTTAATCCCCAATATGATTAGTGCTTAACCACCAATACGGCCAGCGCTTAGCCACTCATACGGTCATTAATTTCAGCACAAAAAAAACATTCATTCACTTGATCATTGGACCGGACTACTTCACCAAACACCAACTCTGGCCATATTGCTATTTACTGCCATTAGTAAGATGGGTTGGAAGTGAAGGCGCTGTCTATCGGTTATCGCCTCGAGTTCGTTAGGGAAAATATCTTATCCATATCCTCCCTTGGGTTCGAACCCGGGACCCGGACAACAACCTTCACGATGGTAGACGAGCATCTTACCACCATGCCACTCGGGCTCTTTCATTGGACCGGACTCTCACTTGACTACTCAATTGGTCATTCATATTTGTCATTCACTCACGAATACAATCACTCACACTCACTTACTCACCCGGTCACTCACAAACTTATATAGTGACACACTTGATCACTGATATGGTCACACACCTGATGCCTAAGTTGGTTATTCCCTCAGGCATACGGTCATTCACACTCACTAACACATGCAGGCACACAGTCATACAGTAAATCGCACACTCACTTGGTCACTCATACAGTCACACAGTCATACAGTAAATCGCACACTCACTTGGTCACTCATACAGTCACACAGTCATACAGTAAATCGCACACTCACTTGGTCACTCATACAGTCACACAGTCATACAGTAAATCGCACACTCACTTGGTCACTCATACAGTCACACAGTCATACAGTAAATCGCACACTCACTTGGTCACTCATACAGTCACTCACCAAATCACTTGGTTACTCATACAGTCACTCACCAAATCACTTGGTCACTCATACAGTCACTCACCAAATCACTTGGTCACTCATACAGTCACTCACCAAATCACTTGTCTACTCACACAGTCAGTTACTTACGTGTCACCCATATGGTCATGGTAAGGTGAAATGTTGTGCAGAATGACGGAGGGAAAATCTCCGGATTCCTGTTTATTGTCCACAGTAATGTCTACATTTTAAAACCGCTATTGCTAGTCAAGTGGTCACAGTGAAGGACTCACCAGGGTCACAGTTGTTGTCGGCTGAAGTTGGTTTTTTCTGGTTCCCGACTTCGAGCCGGAATGCGAGCTGATTTCCACATTGAAAAGTCCCGTCGCGGAGAACAGCAGGCCTACAACGGTGAAAATATTCAATCATCACACTGCACTTAGTGTTTCAAATATACATGCCAATACTAAAAGTTCACAAACATCACTAGATACGCACTCAGACTGTTAGGTACACAAATGTTTTGTCTCGGACTCTTTCACGAAGCTGGGCTGGAAGAAATTTCAGAGTCCTGCCGTTCATTTATTCAATTTGTCTATCTTTTCTTAATTAACGTTGCGGCAATAATTCAATATATATATGCTACTGCCAAAGCCCGAAGTTGGCCTATTTCATAAAATATTGACCCAACCAATATTCGAATTTCGAACATTGTCCAGCCAGTTCAAGAAGTGTCCGGTGATCTCTGACCGAAGTCCGATAAGACATGACTCGGGATCATCGTTGATTTATCGTATTTTTTGTGAGGATTACGTATGTCCACGTTAGTTATGACAACTCATCAGAGCGCAGTTAGGATGCGATAATCATATTTTTTCTCCAAAATTCGGCAAAAAACTATACTTGTTTATATAATAATTTTATAATAGTTTCCTTCTCTCTCTCAAATTTCACTTTTTTCTCTCTCGTCACATGAAGCTAATCCAATTCAGCTGCCGTATATATAGACGTAATACATGTTGGCGATTTAAAAAAATGGTTTTGGCACCTTCCGAGCCGTCTTTCATCAGCACATGGAGCTTTGGCCAAGGATCTCCAGCCAGTTTTCGAAATGGCCGGCCAAAGTTCGAATCATTTTTGGGATTCCGACTTTGGCCAAAACTGTTGGCCAATTCACGAAGGGGTCGGCCACGAATTGGGGTCGGCGAATTGGCTGCACTTCATGTATGTGTGTGTGCGCGCGCGTGCGCGAGTGTGTGAGTGTGCGTGCTATTCCACTAAATGATGTACGTCATAAAATAATTAAAAATGAATTCGGCATCTGCTTGATTAGAAGACGTTGCCATGGGAAAAATGCCGTACTTTCTTATAACCTATTATAAATATAATAATTTAATCAGTATTTTTACGCCGTCTTATGAATAAAATGAATGAATAACACCTGAGTGAACAAACAATGTCTTTCATAAATAAGGGAGATTTTTGTTTAGTAACTTATATTTTCTTCATTTTTTGTAGATTTTAATGCGCATTAATTAAGGAATTTTGCTGAATACGTGATCAAACAAAACCTCAGAAAAATTTGATTCTATTTTTCTTGAATTTCTCTTAAATATCCGTTAGAGAATAGTTGAATAACGTATTAAGAAAATGCAGTAAAACCTCCCAACAACGGCCACTAACTGACCGTAAAAATGTGGTCGTTTTTGGGAGTAACCGTTTTGATTCTGAAGCAAAAAATTTACGATCTGTATAGCATGTAAAATTATAGTTCGTTCTGTAATTGATCACGATAATTTATTATGCAATTGATTACATGGTTATATTTATAAAATTATATTAATTTATTAACTGATCTATACAGCGCTATTTTAGCATCACTGAATTTAGGCTTGCAATGCTGAGATGGAACACATTAGAAATGATCTGGCGAAAAAAAATACTGATATGGACCAAGACGGTGTACTAGCAACCCCAATAGTTCTTTGTTCCCACACGCGATCAATTAGACCATACATGCTTTACCCACAACGCACTGGCGAAATGTGGCCCTAGGAGTTATCTGATGTGGCTTGTGATCTGAAACCTAATTTTGTAAAAATAAACTAAGCTGTTCATTCTCAGATCGCCTCAATGGCTCGCAGCAAGTACATTTACAGATGCAGGTCACTTAAATGAGTCGCGGTGCATTTAGAGATCCTTTAGGTAGCTTGTGGCACATTTATGGATCACTTGAGTGGCACGATGCACATTTATGGATCACTTGAGTGGCACGATGCACATTTACATATCACTTAAGTGACCCGCGATGCATCTGGAGGTTTAAGTGGTTCTTTTTCTCTCTTCACTGCCTTCAATAAACCCATTTAGCATTTGTACATAGCAAAAGAAAGCATACGTAATATTCTCATAGAGTTCGGGGGCGGGGGACTTTCTTGAAAGCTAGCTTGAAAACATATTTTTCTCATAGCGATATCCGTAATTGTTTTTCCGACTCCATGTCCAAAGTGGTTGTTCAGAAATCATTGGTGGGAGGCCAACTGTAACGTTAAGTCTATGGGACGCCTTCGGTTCCAACAGAATGTGGCCGTTGTTCGGAAATTACCGTTAAAGGAGGTTTTACTGTAACTTGCAAATTTTTTAAGGTTTTACACAACTCTTATCCCTCTTAATAATTCTTATTTGCCCGAATCCGTATCAGAACGTGAACAGGAACCCTGAAGACATTATTTCTAGAGATTTCACTAGCGACATCGGCATATTGATTGTTTGTAGCAAGCTGGCTGAAACCGAAGTGCTGTTAGGCTGTGTTGTTAGCAATCGATATGCAGCAGTTTTTTATTCCTATTCGCCATAGGGGGGTGCACAACATTCTCGGCCCATGGGCAAGATACATCTATTTCTGCCACTTTCACGTCAGAAACTAGTATATAAAGCAGGGGTGGCCAACTCGGGGCACACGTGTCAAAACTGGCACGCTATGGTATTAGGAGTGGCACGTGAAGACTTTCAAAAAATTTCAGAAATTGCATTGCATTTTTCAAGAAATTATTTCCCACATTTGAACAATCCTTTCCTAATGATCGATAGTATTGTAGCCTTCACTCAACACCCTTAGTTTCCAATGCCCATGCCTACGACGTGTTGAAGATAAAGAATATCTATTGAAAAACGTCCGTGCACAATTTACATTTAGTAATAGAATTTACGGCTCAAGAATAAGCAGTTTCAAACTCAAACGTGTGAATGCACCACCCTCAGGGGGAATGACATTGTCTATACTAGCATTCAGTGCTCACTGGGGTAGAAAAGAGAAGCTAATGTCAACACCCACTAACCTTGGCAAAGTGACCCTTAAGCCAACTGGACACCCGGCGTCCCGCTACTCGTATCTCTCTTTTAGTTTGAACAATACTCATTTCTATCTAGATAACGCAAATTTTTATCACATCATTAGTACATTCAATCACGCATGAAACAAATGAAATCCAAGAAGTCGACATGAAAAATAAAGAATTCTTGACATATAAAAAAAAAATTATTCACATAGTACTTTACGTATCTTATTCACCTACTTAATATAAAAAGTATTTCAGTTCATAAATCATCCGAATACACTGGTAAATCTCTCTTTTCGATTCGTTGAATCATGAATAAATTGAGAAACTTTTCTTTGGATTTTTATCATTCTTTTCCCCAATATACTTGTATTATCTCAAAACTAAATATGAAAATAGAAACTTTTTTTTCTCTTGTACATACTTCTCAATAACACATGGAAAAAGTATTCCCCATACTTTATGTAAATGTTTCAGATGCCCAATATGATATATTTATTCACAAAAATGCATATATTTTTCATAAGGTAAGTCTTTCTTTGCGTTCAAACGAAAACTTTCAAAAATTAAAATAATTGATTGTTTCTTTACAGAGTTTTTCAGTATTTGCCGGAACGTGATTCGAATCGAAAATTACAGGAATAATAAAATGCATTAAAAAGAAAAATAATATTCATGAATAAAAAATTTCACAAATGATGGAAAAAAAATTAACCCGAACAACATACAGGACTTGATGTAGTTCATTTCTGGGCAAATACACAGTAGGAAAAGTAGTCGAACAGAATTTCTTTAACGAAGTTAATTTGAGCAAATAAATAAATTTTCGTAACTAACTTAGCTGGAGAAGATTAAAATTATTTTTTTTCTTTTCAAATAAAAGTGAATGGAATATATAGTAAATATTCCACTATATCTCACATACCGTAAACCGGGGTAACTTTAGGACAAGCATTATTTACGGTATTGAAAAAAATGTGGCGTCAGAGCAATCACAGCAGAATGCCTTGATGTGATTAAATGTATTCCGAGTGATGCTTCTGATTATTGGCTCCTTGTTTCTCCTATTTAGTGATTATCATAACTTTGTGAAACCTATAAAACCTTTGATTAGTCAAACTCGTACGTCGAGTAAGAAAATGTGTAAGCAATTATTCGATTTAAAATTCAATCATGGTTAACTTACTGTTTGAATTGTTCGTGTATGTTAATTAGGCAATTTTTTAGTAATAAATTGTAAACATATTACATTTGACGGTGTTTCATAAGGTCATAGTTCTTCAAATTTTGGTAATTTTAAAAACAATTTTCATTTTTCGTTCGTTGTGAAATTCTTTCTTTTGTTCTGATATTTGAATCCGAAGTTGACTGCATGCAGATGGCAGGAAAATATCGGAAGTGGACAAACGCAGAGAACAACCCTTGGTATCCTGCTACGAAATTGATATTTAAAGAGCTTCATAAAGAAATCCGTATATCCAAAATAATTAAAGGTGATATATTACCGAGTCAACGTGGAGATATATTGAATCTTAATTAATTGCGTCTAAACAATTTTCTCTTACGTGTTTCGATAAATCCTTGTAAATAAGTGAAGAATTTTCAATCTTTTACGAATTTCCATCACATTCAAAGTTGTAGTAGTACATTAAAAAAAGGGTAGCTTTTAAAACTTGACTAGCAAGTATTATTTATTTTTTGAATTTTCTATTTACTTAATTGTTGAAAGCTGCATAAAAATAAAATTTCTAGTTCTCTTAAACTTTGAAATAACAAAAAAAAAATTAAACTGGAGGAAAATGTTAAAAAAAAAGTGTTTTTAAGAAGCAAAAACTAAATAAAAAACGACCAATTCTTCCATAGTAAAAAACTTGTGCTTTAGAGATTCTGCAAGCTAGAATTGGGATAACAATCAGACAAGGGTACTAATATGTCTTCCATAGTTGGAGAAAAAGCTCGTCAAACCCGCTTTATGAGGTAACATTGAGGCAACAGAATTATTATCTCTCCTTATATATTTTATAAATAATTTAAAAAAAACGGGTGGGTAAGCTGGCTGAGGGTTACAGCTCTATTCCCCTCCGCATATATCATGTTATTAACATTCATAGCACGGATGCAATATTAAACAATTAGCAATTATTGTGTTTCAGATACCCTGATTTACGGTATCTGTTTATTTTCCCCTCAATATCGTTGAACTTCCGCAAATTTGTGTAACACGTATGAATCCACATTACGATAGAAATTTTAAATGATTTGCAGCGTTAAACGTTCGAGGTTCCTTATAAACATCGAATAGAAATATTCCGAACTCTATCCAATTAATAAAATACCCAATTTTTCCAATCCAAATTTGATACATTCTTTTAAAAATTCTGTAGAATACTATAGTTTCCTCAGATATAATTCGATATATCTTCGAAGTTGAAGATTTATGTAGGCATGAAATTGTTATCTTTATTTTATTATGCATCTTAGATATCTGAAAAAAAAAAACAATACAACACACAGCAACTAATTGTTTAACTTATAAAATGTGTTTACTGTTGCTCTGGCTGCTGTTGTTAATAATTTGAGTAAAAAATAGTTTCATATTTATTAACTCAAACTGCAGATCTAATTAAGAAAGAGTATCTGATGTATTCAAATAATACATACATTTAATTTATTTTCTATCAAGGAAATATCGTATATTAATTAATAGTGAGTAAAATGTTTATTTATGAAGCCAGAATTGAAACTTTTGGGGAAGCAATCTAGAAATATATAAATATTAGCAAGAAAAATCTCCAATATATTTCTAATTCCTATGATATTTCTGGTGCATATAACTTAGTAAATATTGCATACGTTAATTGTCGGGAATTTCATCTGGTTTCTCAATGAGAAAAATCCGTATTTTCAATATCGTGAATGACTATTTAATGGAGTATACGCCTTGCATTTTGTAAATTGGGTGGTACTGCTTTGTGTGTTTTGGCATTTTCTAAATTTATCTATAGAAATTTATATGTTAGTATCATTTATATATTTATATTGGGAAATATCGCTTAGTTTTAACCACTTATCGGTTACGTGATGGTTACACTGCATATATTTTGCCATAAAAAGTAAATAAATGAAAATAAGTGTTATATATAAGGATAAAAATGTATAAATTAAATGCAGTATATGTTATATTAGCTTCCTTCACATTCATCAACATTTTTAAACATAATTAATATCACCGATCGAATCCATCATGCTAAGACTGACTAAAATTTCCAATAAATTAAAGTAATTAATTGGCGATTTATCATATTTTCAATACAATTTGGGAGTAACACATAATCACCACACCAGTATCAATAGGATAAATTCGCAAAATCCATCAAACTTACCAAAATGGTCGGCAGTTATGCATTATAACCTGAAATTGTGTATAACAACTGGATTTATCTTTTTTACCGTAACATGTGCAAAGTGAATCACACGATGCTAATGCATGTGAATGAAATACCACAATAATCTTATTTTTTTAAAGTAGCTTCATGTTATACCACTTTTATGTCATTGTTATCTTGGAAATATTTGAAATTGTTTTCATCAAAAATCTGTCCTATCCACTCTCATCCACTTTACTGTGTCTGAAAAGTACAATGTTTGTGATCACAGGAATATTTTTTGTGGTTTTTTTTTATGTTGCGGGAAAATTGTTGTTTTTTTACCATAAAATCCAAATTGAGTTTATCTTCTCTATTTATATAATGTGCGAAATTAAACAGGGGAAAAAATATTTTAATTTTTTATGCATTTTTCAGGAGCATATTCCACATTTAATGAGATTATGTCGTAATTATTTTTTGTATATACGTTGCATGAAAATATTAAAATAATCTATGTTATTATTTCATAGAAGCTTAGATTATTGAACGGCTATATTAGATCATTCAATTGATAACATGAACACTTCGCGCACTGCTTCACTTCTTCACCTACATCTACGTACAATCTCAAAAACATTTGTAAAGAACAGTGGCATATTTTTTCATCGTAAAAAATGCATTGTTTAGAAATAATCGAATATGAAACATGTCTGGTATATGCAAACATATAGTAGATAAAGTTAATCCTAATTTATAAACTAACAATGAAAACGGAAAGACCACTCAGATATTGATAGCAGTTTGAAGTAATTTCATTCCCATCTATGAATAAATAACTGTATAATGCTCAATAAAGTCATTATAATAATGTCATAGAAATCTTTTTATTTCATTACTGTAATAGTTATTGCATCTTTATTCATTTAAAGCACCAAAATCTCTTCAATTCGAAAATCCAATAAATGAGGATGTTTATTGAATCAGTTTGAATTAAATAAATTAGTATCATTGCAGAACAAAAAAGCAATGGAATAAGAACCAATAAAAACCTAGCTATTGCCGATCCTCTCTACTGTCTATGTAATGAAGAAAGTATCAGGGTAGTTCAAGATAATAACAATAACAATTTTACTGGTTCAATCAGTTTTCAATTTCCAGGGAGTTTCTTCTCTCATCCGATTTGATTCTTTGGAACATAATATATTTTAATGAGTACAATTACACCATTAAAGAGAAGGTATTTTGTTCTGGTGCATTTCATTATCAATTGGTTACGGAAGAGTGAGTTTAGGTCACTAAAATACCGTGAAGCAACTTTGATTACTGATATTATGAACAAAACAATATGCATATATATATATATATTCATATATATTTATATGAATCATTAAGAGATTAAATTTAAAGACTAATATCCTTGTTATTAAAGTTATTTCTGATTCCATTTTTTCAACTGAATATTGTATGTATTCAAGGTGTTCAATAACTATGTAGAAATTTGAAAAATTCGTAAAACTCGGAGGTATAGGACGTATACCGAATTTTTTTATTCTAACTATAGTTTGAATTCCGAAAAAAAGAGTTATATATTTGGGAAACAAATTAGACTTCGATACATTTATTTTATGGTTGATTTTTCGAGACTCTATACGGCTTATTTAAGGCTTTGGGTAATGAGTAAAATTTGAGATGAATTTTTATAAAAAATTATTTCAGTCTTTCTATACGTGTCAGTAACTATGAAAAAATTATGCATTTAATAGTTAAATACGCTGACAGAGAGAGAGAGAGAGAGAGCGGGGGTCAATACAAAATAAAATTTGTACATGATTACGGAAATCGTGTTGAAACTTCTTCATCGACGGTATATACCTGCCGTTTTTTACTTAAACCATGCATCGTCATATTATTAATTTAAGAATTTCTTATTATAACTAATTACCTGTTGGTGAATGGGATGTTGTTCTGAAGCTATTGGATTTTCACGTGCATTATCGCGTGCTCGAATATCATATGATGGTGTTAGTGAAATTTGTGTGTAAAGTTGCGATAGCAACTCGTGTGGTAAACTCAGAAAAACAGCCAAAACTCTTATAACTCTCACGTATTAATATTCATTTTGAATAGCTTGCTTCATGAACATTTATATATATTTGCGATAGACTCAATGAAAATCATTGCTGTTTCCTTTTTCTTTTTGATGAGTCTTTCATGAGTTTTCTGGGCCTTAGAAAAACAGTTCTAATTGATTTAAATGACGTGTTTGATGAATTAATGAGTAAATGAATTCAATTATTTCTCGGATTATTAGCCTCTTAGAGAAAATGTTTATTCATTTTTGCTTTACGTAATTCTCTGTTTCGTCGGGGAAGGCAGCGGAAATAAACAAATTTTCTTCAGGTCGCTGTCACTCATCATATTTCAAGCTCACGTCATTAGTCTTATCTATAATGGGAACCAAGTTCCATTAAGGTGTTTTGATGCAAGAGGAAACGTATGTGTACTCTTAAGCGTGTTCACCCAACGGCCCCTTACGATTTCCATGTCATAATCACCTCGTTAATTAAACTGATTTAATTATATTAACACTAAATTACTTTGTCGTGGTGTGTGTTCGCACACTCCCCCTTCCCATGTCTCTCTTTCACTCGTGAACACTGTCTGGGTTTGAAATTCGAAAGGATGCCATGTAGGAAATATGTTTTGCATAAAATAACCCAGCCCTGCCACCTCATTTCTATCTCGAGTTTTAGAGAAGGTAGTTCTGAGAATTCGTTGGTATTTGCAGAGCATGGGGGTCTTATCGTAGAGTACAGTGGCGTTACTTACGTTCCATCAACGACTCGGTGGAGGTAAAGGAGATTAACGCGAAGGAATTGACATGTTTCGGATGCATAAACACGTCGTTGTTTCGTGCTGAACCCCTGCTGGAATTATGAGAGGCACTATGATAATTTCATATTATGTCTTTTATAAACAAACTTGCGTTTCGTCATGAAGCTCTCTAAAACGTATTTGCTCAACTAAACAACGCCTCAGTTGCTAATTAGATCCTGATTAATTCGTAGTATATGTAGTAGTTATTAGACATGGAAAATTCATTATGAATATTTTGGATCTTGCAATCAAATAAAACGTCATTAACACAAACGATATGCGTTGCACTTTCAGTACAAACATTCGTGATGTGAATTTTGGATTATTGATTGGATATACACATACATAGAGATATTTTACATCTCGGTATCTTGAATACATTAAAATTCGTTTCTTTTTTCAACATTTCTTTACCCCCCCCCCCCCCCACTCTTGATCAGGGCTCGTACATCCGGGGGAGAGGGCCATTTTTACTTTTCCATTTTTCTTTCATTGATCGTTTTTGACGCACGACGATCATTTTCTGCACACGAGGGTTAATTATACCGATTTCGAACGCCAGCCTTTTTTATATACATCGAGAGTTTGGTGCGTTAACCCCTCGATGTAGGACTTCCTACGGTAGCAACCTTTTTCTGTGATCATGTCGCTGTTTCTGTTCTACCCCTGTGACAGGAAAAATACAAACTACCCTGTGTATACAAAAATTGTATAAATAAGGGACTTCAAGGTTCTAAGCATTGATAGAGAAAAGCAATACTCCTTTCCATTTGGAGGAGAAGTATGCAAGTTTTCTTGGCGTTTTTGTGTGTCTACAACACATTTCTTCGGGTACACATTCCTGGACTGCATTTATAACACAGTGGTACAAAAGAGAAAAACATATCTAAGGATCTGAAACTTCCTACACTCCCTACTATTTCAATCACTGCTGTCGAGGAGTATACAGTTCGTCTAAAACATTCAAGATTTACGAAAACCTTCTATGCATTTCAAAGATACTCCCACCCTCAACGCATTCCTGCGGATACGAAACACATGTTTCTCATGTGCATCTAGTCTGGCACGCAAGTATCACACACATTTCCAAGAATTATGAAAGTTTGGGAATCGTTGTCAGAGGATATCACAGTCACCACTATTACTATATAGGCTACTACATGGGCTATATAGAATGCAACATAGACTTGGACGAGCGGACAGAAGCTGTAAGTCAGATTTCTAAAGAATTACGGCACGTTAACAATCTTTTCAGTTACAGGGTATGCTATGATATCTAAAGCCTTCTATCTCAGCTGCCGAAATAGCCCTTCGCAATACTTTTTGCGGACAACTGCGCGACAAAAACATTTCGCCGGTAAAGAGGGGTGACCGCATCTGAGGGGGTGTCCGTTAAGAGGATTTGTACTGTACAAGGAAAAGTTAATAAATGTACAAAAAAAGTAAATAAATATACAAAAAAGTAAATAAATATACCACTGAAAGTAAATAAATTATATACCACTGAAAGTAAATAAATATGCATATAAAAAGTAAACAACTCAAAACCCATCATCGTCCAGTAAAATATGCAGCTCACCTACTCTAAAGCTGCAGCTATAATACAAGTATACTTTCCGAGTAAAACCTTTCGAGACTAAAATATAGCAACTATTGGTAGCCACAGAATGTACACGCTCAAAAGTGATAAAATGGGATGTTTGTAAAACATTTAGAATATTTTAACAGATTGATTCCAAATACTAACGATTCATCTGTCTATAACAAATTACCGAAGGATATGAATTCAAATCTTTTACGCAATCTATCTTACGATCCCGAGTTATTAAGGTCATGGCGTGATGTGAAGAGCGTCATTTATCTAAACCTTCGGTTGATATTGCAACTATCTGATTCAATCTGATGGATTTCGGTGGGATTCAAATTCGCAATCTTTTCCGTACCGAGTTACTTAGTCTGCGTCGCTTGTTCCACTTTTCTCAAGTTACAGCAGCATTAGGATCAGGCAATTTTTGAAAGACTGCGATCGAGTGAACATTTCCCTTCTCCTTCCTACCATTCTCAATTTTCCTGTAGCTCACATGATTACAGTAAATTAATTTAGATCCCTATGTTTAATGAGGAACAGAAACGATTCGACCAAATCGATGGCGAACTGGAAGTTATAGTGTGTGTGTGAGAGTGAGTATATGTGCATGCTTGTTGCACTCGAGACTCTTAGATGGTGAAATTAGTCTTCAGAGCGTAAGAGGGAGGAGATTGGACTCGTTCCCGCCGAGTTCTAATTTGTTAGTCCTGACCTCAACAACATATGCATTAGAAAGACATTAATCATCGTGAGAAAATTTGGTATAACTTCGGGGGCATTACTTGTAGATTCCTTTCGACTAAGCTTATTCGAACCATGATTGAGTGATCCATTTATACGCGTTACTTGAACACCTAAATTTGTAAAGAATTATAATTAATGCATGTAAAATAAACCGTAAGTTCTCTTGCGTATAATTTTGTCTAATTTGTGATGCTTTGAAAATATAACAACTAGAAACATTCGACATTGAAATCAGGAAAATTTCCGCAGTGTTGAGGATTTAAGCACGTCAAAATTATTTCAGACCTGTTGGTGCTCTACTTAGGTTTCATTTATTACACTTGGATTTGGAAATTCTGTGGTGTTCTACTTGATGTCAAAATGAAATGTAGCTCACATGATTACAGTAAATTAATTTAGATTCCGATGTTTAATGAGGAAAAGAAACGGTTCGACCAAATCGATGGACGATGTTCTTTTTGTGCATCAATTCTGCGATGGTCAGCCCCCATGCTCCTATTCCAAAGCTGCGATTGAGCACTCAAAACTCTCCTCCAGCTTCGACGCTAAAGCATTTGGAATTCGTGCTACGTGTGTTGGTAACATGAAACTTTGCTGAAGAAAAGATACCCTAGACAGAGTAGAGTCCCTATACCAACCTATCTTCTCTTCAACAGCTGAGGCCGAGGAACCACAGCTGCGTCCCACACACATGCTTCGATGCCGCTGCTTCGGCTGAGCTCCAATAGCCCCAATTCCTACGCCATTTGTCAAGACGATTTTTGAAATGCGGTGCACACTAAAGATTTCTTGAAATAAACTCAAAATGAACACGGATTCATTTATATTGTCAGATAAAGAGTTCCCATACAATAAACCTGTCATATTTTCGTACTCAAATAATTCCACTCAAAGTTATCATACTCCTATTTATTCAACGCTAATGAAACTGGATGTCAATACCCAGTGACCACTATATCGGGTACAAACATTGAACACTTTCAAGGGTTTCAAGTGCACTATAAAATTAGCGAGATTGAGGATGTCTGTTTTAAGTTTGCAAAAAAAATAAATAAAAAAATAAACACTTTTATGCTGAATAGGCGTTTATGTATAAAAGTAATATAGCTAGTGATATGTAATACAAAACAGAAGATGAAAGTTAATGATTATACCAGTAGAGCTCACCTTGAAAATCGGGACTCTCAGATACAAGTTGGGTCTTTCCAACCCCAATGTTAATTTTCGTAACAAGTTGTGTGTTTTTCAAAAGTGCTATCGAGGTAACGACCTTAATATGATCTACTTGATGAATGAATTAGCTCGTTTGCTTGGGTTCAGCGGACGAGTCAGAGAAAATTTAAAATAACAAATCTGCATAACTTTTCACGTGCGCCGCCGATTAATTAATAAAATAATCTCTACAGCAGTACTTGCGATTACTTTCCTGTATATACGTTCAGTTAAAAACCTAGTGAAACGCACCCACATAACAATGGCATAATGTAATATGCGTTTACGTTCCATCTAATTCACGGCGAGACTTCTTATGTTATTATCTTCCATCATTATTTTTTCTTCTTCCACTTCTCCACCAAAACAGGGATAGGTGCAATGCTCAACCACTTGGAAACGGAACCAGCTGGAGTGCAATACTCGTAGCTTTTCATTATGTCAGACCATGAAGAGGAATTAATTTTGGCTGAATGCGATTGCGGTGGTGCGAGTTCGTAGTTTGGTCAATATTTACACCTGCTGAAATGACAATGGCGTTCTCCGTGTGTGAGTGATGCTAATTAATATCTGGCAATTACGCATTCCGAGATTGTTCGACACGGCATCTCAAGCTTCACTCGATCTGTTTAAATTATCAAAGCAACAGCTTTGTGCAGTGGCTTATTAATATGATTTCTGGACCTGACTCTATACAATACAGTAAGTAGTATCCGGGGCGCGAATTTAACGCAATTTAATTCATTTGTGCACGCATTCGTAACTACGGATAGTTGTTCGATATACGCTTATACTATATACCAATATATGCACACAGATCGTATGAATGAATGATAATGTTTGTTGATATCCGGTGGTATCATCTACATACTAATCATCGATATAGCCAGGGTTGATGTATAAAATTTCCCAATGTGTTGCAATGCATATATAAAATATAAAACGCATTCAATTTGAAACAATTACGAACACGGGCTATGTTCGGTTCAGAAGTGCAAAATGGCACTAAATTCCCGCTGATATACTAACACATAGTAGACCAATTATCTCATCGAATGCGTTATTGAAGCACAATTAGGTTTCGAGAGCTGTATTAAAATTACTTTTTCGAGTGCCGATTAGAAGATAAATTACCTGCTCTCGTGTCGTATACAGTCAATTATATTTTCTAGTAACTAATAGTATTTATTTTTATATTAGTTCAGAACCTCAATTACTTCTCGAAAAGTCTATGTAAAATTTGGAATACTTTTTCTAGTGTCGTATAGAAACTAAATTACTTATTCGAGTGGCGTATTGAATGTCAATTACCTTTTTGAGTGCAGGATGTTTTTTGAGTGAGATAATAAGAAAACTCTATACGAAAATACTTAGTTATTACTTAGTGCTTAAATTATTCTTTCAGTGTTATTTCTCGAAAAAGACACCAATTTCAAAAATTGGTTGCTAATACGCCAAATTACTCACGATATCTTGCCTAATCAATTAAATAACTTCAGATTCAACTCGACTTTGATTCTTGGAGTTCGGGGTGGCGATACGTTTCACAATGTTCGTGAAAATGTTTTCAATGCCCATTATTGCACTTTTTACAGTATTTTTTGAAGAAAAATTTAAAAGTGTTTTACAGTCTGAATTATATAGTGAGATAAGAAAGCAAAACACTGAAAGCAGCAGAGATTTCAAATCACGTAAAAGTCTTAAAAGTTTATGAAAGATCGTTATTTAAATTCCTATCAGACAGAGAAAATTTTCGTTTTATTCAAAAAAATAGCTGAACTTTTTAGTCAGTCAACCGGAGTAAACGCGTAGATTCTAATATGCCATTAATTGATCAGAGAAATCACGTAATGCTAATCTCAGGTACAGAGCAGTACGTGCTCGGTGTACCTGATTGAATGTGTTTTCGTCGTTACTGCACTTCACAGCAAACACCGTTTTGAGCCGTAATACTTTTAATTCATGGCGGCGTCTTTAAAGCATCTGAGTGATGACATGATGCCGATGACTGATACTGTGATGCGTTCTCGTAAGAATCTGTCCGTGCGATGATGAGATCCATCTTCGATTCTTCTTAGAAACGCGCCTTTGATTCTCCGGCGAAATACATCTTTCGTGATACGTGGTGATTTGATTCATCTCTGGTGAATCAGATTTTCGCGATGCGTCGAAATAATGATGGGATGCCCTCAGAGTGGTGATACATATGATTCTCTCTGCGTGGGGATATAATACTTTCTGAGTGGTGATATGATTCTTTCTGAGTGGTGTGATGCTCCCTGAGTGATAATGTGATATGTATTGGATTTTACTGAGTGATGCATCTTTGATTTATCCGAGTGACACTGCGATGCATCTGTGTGATATGGTACATCTGAGTGATGATGTAACGTACCTGAGGGATGCCTCTTTTATGTAGTCAGTGATGATGTGATGTGTCTTTTAAATAGTAAGTAATGATGTGATGCTTAGTTCAGGAATCTGATTGATACTGTGATGCGTCTTTTATACACTGCGTGATGATGTGATGCATAGATAGATGTTCTATAGATAGATAAAAGCACTCACAACCCCAGACTGATGCAAAGCACCTTACTTCCTCGTTACCTCAAAAGAGGCAGAGCTGTGTCCGAAAAGTTAGCAAAGATTTTTGGTAGTGGCTCCCCTTGCCCGTGGTCGGAAATATCGAATCACTCGCGTTTTTCTCCACACGAATAACTTTTCTATCCCATGTGCAGTCTATACAATGTGGGATGATGCGATGCATCGTTCATGAATCTTATTGGTACTACTTTTTTTTTTTTTTTAACCGAGCACAACTTAGGTCTATCGCCATAGGCAATTTTCTACCTAGTGAGTTGTGCCGGAAGTGTAAATGTGTGTACCTAACAGTCTGAGTGCGTATCAAGTGTTGTGTATGATTTTTCAGTGCTGCCATCTATATCTCAGAAGTGAAGTGAGTGATGTGTCGTGACTGAATATTTGTACTGTTTGTAGGTCTGTTGCTCTCTGTGGCGAGACTTTTTAACGAGGAGATCGGCTCGCATTTGCGCCTCGAAGTTGGGAACCACAGCAAACCAACTTCAGCCGACCACCACTGTGGTGACGGTGGGGCTCGAACCCGGGTCCCCGCGATGCGAGTCCGTCATTATGACCACTCGACCACCACAGCGGCATCTTATTGGTACTGCGTTGTATATTTTATAAACTGTGATGATGTGATGTGTCTATTGTTACGATCTATAGACGATAGATGGCGCGATTTGGTCGATGGCTCTCGGAAATATCGAAATCGAATGATACCGGTTTCGGTTTGGCAGAAATACCTGTGATTGGCGGAGAACTGGTGGGGACATTTTAGAGGGCTCCGCCCTTCCAGAAAGTGGTCCCGCACCTCCGTACGGCGGCGCCGCCAACTTGGAAAACTATAAAGTAGAATTTTGTAGAATATTCTTTTTCTGGAAGTTTCTACCAGGTCTATAAAAAAGGCGAGATTCAAGAATAGAGAGATTCGATGAAAAGTCAGTTGCGATTGAACTTTACTAACCAAGAGAGCTAACAACGAGAAAGTTGTTAGCTCTCTTTGATTAGCTTGTAAATACGTGTAAATTGATGTTCTGTAAATAAATATTTGTTTGTCCGTCGAACCGCTTCTTGTTTTGCAATCTCGAAGTATTGTGAAAAACTATCCGGAACACTATTATATACTGAGTGCTGGTGTGATGCATCTTTTATATACTCAATGATGATTTTATGCGCATTTTATACCCAGTGCGAGAATTTGATGCGCGTTTTATACAATGTGTGATGAACATTATTTTAAACACCTCATTGATACCATGATGATGTTATGATATTATTGATACCATGATGATGTTATGATATTATTGATACCATGATGATGTTATGATATTATTGATACCATGATGATGTTATGATATTATTGATACCATGATGATGTTATGATATTATTGATACCATGACGATGTTATGATATTATTGATACCATGATGATGTTATGATATTATTGATACCATGATGATGTTATGATATTATTGATACCATGATGATGTTATGATATTATTGATACCATGATGATGTTATTGAACATGTGATGGTGTTATTGACCATGTGATGGTGTTATTGACCATGTGATGATTTTATTGACCATGTGACTGCGTGAGGATGTGATGAGTATTCTATACATTGTGTAATCATGTTATGCATCGTTCATACGATGCTGTATGCGTCTTTTATACAGTGTGTGGTGTCGTGATGCGTCTTTTATACAGTGTGTGATGATGTGATGCATCTTTTATACAGTGTGTGATGTGATGCGCTATTTATTCATTGTAGGAAGATGCGATTCCGTGTTTTGTACATTGCTTGATGATGTTATTCGTCGTTCGTGAATCTAACTGATACCGTGATGTGTTTGTGATATTGTATCTTCTTCATACATTGAGAGTAATGTCATGTTGCATCTATGAATCGCAGTGTCGAAATTATGCAATGTTAACTGCACGGAACTAATTTAATTTGATATAAATTATAAGTTTCAATACCCACAGTCAGATCGCCCACCGTCACACATTGCTATTCATCAAAAATCCATTATCACCGGCGACCTGTGTCAAACTTGGGAAATGTATATTAATCAATTAGATCTAGAAAAATGAATAATTTTGAAGAGCACGGCATAAATTTATTTCCAACCTTTGCTATGCTTACTCGCAGTGTACACATGCTTGATGAGCGTTCATATATACGCAAAAAATTGCCAGTAAGTGAAAACAAAAAAGTATTGTAGTAAAGCATATAAAATGTTAGTTTCAGTACAACCTAAAAGAAAATGAAGTCCTACCTGCAATTTCGACGGTCTGATAATTTCATATTACTTCGATGTCTTTAACCGTCTTTTAAAAAATGAAACAAAGGACTAAATTAGAAAGTGTGGAAAGAAATTCTACGACAGGAGCACAATCTAACACCATATCCATCAGGGACATATCCAGCGTTTCGAGTACCTTTGAGAAATAGTTCGTGTAGGGGTAATTTAAGGGTAATATAATTAAATCATTTTAATTAGTCTCACGATTACAAAGTGCAATTGGTAAGTGCATGTGAGAGAATTTACTCTCTCTCTCACACACACGCACACCCTTTCCTGTCTACATCTCACACATGAATACTTAATGGAATTTCGCTGCTGTTACAGCTAAGGGTAATGGCAACACCGTTTAATTTGGGGAGTTGCTGCGAACCAAACAAATTATAATTGTCTTTCTTAGACTTTCTTAGAATCAATAACTTTATAAGTAATATTTCACTTACACGAAATTTTTGAAACGAACGTTATTTGAATGGCATTGGCCAAATCACATCAATGAGAATTTAGTCTTCATTTATTATGTTTTAAATAATCATTTATTCATTTTTCATAATTATCCTGCTGACTGTGAAATTTGGGTCATCTCTAGTATTTCTAGCACAGTTAAATCTTTTTTTTTTCTTTTTTTTTGGGAGGGGGGGGGGGGGAGAATGAGATTGCAATCTGAAATGCTGAAATATGAAAAAGCTGGGGCAAAAAACTCAAAAATTGCTTCAAACTCATTAATGTAAAAAAATCATGTCAATGTTGAAAAGAAGGGATCAATGTTAAAATAGAAGGGTATTTGAATAAAAAATGACCTTCATATATTACCATCATACAGGGTACGTCAAAACACATCATTACGAAGGAGTTACCGTTATAGCTAGGATCGTTATGCTAGGATATGATAACGCTATGAAACGGACATTAATCGGTGAAGGTGGTATTGTATCAGACAGTAAATCTGAAGACTTTGACCGCTGCCCAAGACCGCGCCCACTGAGCGAAAGCGGCAAGCGCATCATCAAAGAGATGAAACAGCCGTTATTGTATAATCCTGGTTTATGAGTAATTTGTATTATGTATGATGTATTCTTCATTATATCGGATGGAAAATAACCTGGAATACTCAAACCACACATTCCAGCATGTACCAATTCTTTAAAACTTCTGCAGTGGAATACGCACGATGTGCATGCCCTGCTATGTTACATATTGAGCCTATGATCACAAGAGAGCACTATGCGCATTGGTTTATAGTCACTGAATTTTATGATTTTATTACGTAGAAACCTCATTATGATGTATTAATTATTTTTTTAGTACCCTCTATCGCAAGAATGGACGAATATAGGAGATAAATGAGCACGCCTCTTACTTTTGGAATGCATTATATATGTTTGTTACGATTCTGATAAAACACACTCTCTGATGTAAACGGTTCAGGACTTAATTGCCACATAGGAAATGCTCCTCGAAAAATAGAAATGAAAACTAATTAATAATTTCAATCAGTGCTTTATTTTCTGAGACATTACGATTTTTTTTCAGCCTTTCTTGTTCTTACCATATAAAGACGAAACATTTCCAAATATGGTAAAATTTAATTTTTCTTTATTCCAGAATTTTGACAAAAATACAATAGGAACCTTGAATGTTAATCACGAATGAAAGTATTCTTCAATAATAACCTCCACGTTTCCTAGTTGCCACAAAATTCAATTATCAAGATAAGTTCTTCGTTTGTTCATCAAAAGCGAGCGAACCTATATTCAACCATCTATCTCCATGTTCACGTAGAAAATTAATATTTTAGTGAAAATCCATCTTTTCCTCCGATTTCATACATCGGCAAAAGTCCATTTGCTTGCTAGTTAACAAAAGTTTCAATAAGTTTGTTATTCGCAAAGTATCAGCTATTCCGACATTATTTTGGAATACGAAGGTATTATTTGACTTGAAAAGGTCTCTTTAGCTATTGTTCGGAAAACTTTTATTTCTTAAAAAAAAGATTTATAACGTTCGCGGATGTATTAAGTAGCGACATTCACCACTCTAATGGAGTATTATAAGTATTAATTTATTCCGTACTTAATTTAATCGAACTCCTAATGTGCGTACCCAGTTTTACGAAACTCTTAGTAAATAACAGCTCATAAAGAAAATTACCCAAGAAGCGAAGTGAATGGTTAGACATTTTCCGAATGACTAGAAATTATAATGTTATTGCATATTCGTATTTTGGCTTGAAATTAATGAACAATAAGACCATCAAAATTCTGGTAATAATGCGTCATGGCTTATATAGAGGGTGCATAGCAAACATAACATTTTACTGGAGAACCGTTGATCCTAGAGGCATACTTCTAATTAGAAAAAGTTTTCAAATAACATATAGTACTGACAAGTCATTCAGGTTTCAAAGGGTTGTATATTTATTAATAATAATCTCCACTTTGGGTTTTGAGACACGGGGACTGTACAAAAAGTTAATTTATAATAAAAATGTAACATTTTGTACAGTCCCTGTGTCTCAAAACCCGATTGGAAAGTGGTTGACCCGTCTCTTCTGATGCCGAAAACAATATTCTACGTTCCTAACTACAATATTCACAGAGATATTCGGGAAACGGAGAAAAATTAGGAAAATACAGCATTAAATGTCGGAGAAAACCGTTTTACCCGATTTTAATACTGTTTTCTTAATTTTCCGCCTTTTTCTAATTCGAATGTCTCAGGGAATAGTGAACTTAAAAACGTAGAATGTTGTTGTTGTGTTTTTTGTTTTTGGCAGCGGGGGCTTCAGGACAACAACATTTTAACTGGGTTTTGGGCCACATGGGGGGAGATTAAAAATTAAAATTTTTATTTTAAAAACTATACATCCCCTTGGAACATGAAGTATTCATTACCTGAGTACTACTTGGAATCTATTAGTGCGCTATTTGGAAACTTTTTTCTAATTGGAAGTATGTCTCTAGGGTCAACGGTTCTCCAGCAAAATGCCATACACCATGTTTTCTATGCACCCTGTATATTTGTCTTCAAAAGGTATAAATTTTTTCTTGACTCTGAATGGTTATTGCTGCAGCCATATATGAAATCTTTCAGGTACCTCTTCAGGGAAATAACATTAATTTTTTTATGAACATATTTTTTGACACGTTATCCAAGATTGCGGCAACTAATAATAATTTAGAATATATCACATTTTATCTCCATGACGATCTAATTGAAATCGATTTTAAGAGTTTTTAACACATCGCTTTCAGAACAAAACATTGAGAATCGTATTGCCACTATAAAACAATTTTTCATGATCATAACTAATATTTTTTTCAACATGAGAATTGAATAAATATTACTTTCTACTTGTAATATTTTTCGGAAATATTATCTGAAGTTTAAGTTCACGACATAACTGATTCATGTACCTTATCTCAAAAAACATATAGGTACACTATATTTTATTAACTTTAAAATAACGTTTGTGAATCAGAATATTGCAATTTGGGAAATTTACTGCGACCCAGGGTGTGTGAGCGGTAAAAATAAGATACTTGAGTTTATTCATATAAATTATCTAAAATTACCTGTATTAACCCCTCGAAAATCATGGACGAAATATTTCATTGAAATGCCAGTGGAATAAATTCAACCCAATACTCTGTGTTTTCTTTCCTCTGTCCTCACCATCGCGAAGCTTTATTGTTGCCATACGAACACAAGTTGTTCCAATTGCCTCCCTGTTCTTTTCTATGCTTCTGTTAAAGGACCGTCCTAGGACGATTAGTGGCGACCTCCCTCCACCATATAATGCATATTTCTACTATATACATGTGGGAATGAAAGAGGGCCCGTAGAGTGAGGGTGAAAAAAGAAATATGCATACACTATTATCTACCTATATCCAGTGGTTCTTAACTTTTGCATTTCCTGCACCCCCAGTGCAATGCGAATTACCTTCCCGCACAGCCCCTCTTGACAACGCGTTTTTATCTGTTCGAAAATTCAGTATTTTTCTGTAATTAATGTCATTAATTTATTCATTCTTATGTATTACTTTACTTCTTTTCTTCATGTCCTTTTCAGCTATAGCCAATATTTAGTTTTGTTCTTATTTCATTTTGAAAACCAATTAAAAAATGGAGTCACTGTTTTCTAAAAAAAAGATTTAGAAAAGAGAATTGTGGGATAGTTTATATCTCATTGATTCCAGCCGCAACGACTAGAAATTAATGCTTGTTTGATACTTGAGTGTGTGTAAATTTTTGAGACGTTTTTCCTGAGACATGCTTAGTTGCACACAGTTTAGTCTAGGTAATAAGGTAAATTATGGTATTTTTCTCTCAATAGAAATAGGGAAAAAAGTACGATTAGGGAAGAATATCATTATCCGCTTTTAAGGAGAACGGTAAAACCTGCTTTCTTTGCAACGCCCCGCCCCCTCCCGAATGTAAAAATTGACTACGTTCATTCAAGAGAGTCTAATATTTTATTACTTGAGTTACCCATTGTTGGGCTGGAAGGGGCTGCCTAGTCTTTTTCAAACCGAAAAAAATGGTTGTACAATACTCCTGGACAAAAATAGTTGAGTTCTTGCAGTAAAAACGACGCAGAGAAACAGGGTTTCAAGATGGAAATTCGAAAAATTTCAGTGCCTTGGATTATCCGGAAACTTTTGGGACACTGATTTTCGAGACTGCTGTATTTTTATATATGCAAGTTGCTATTGTTATTACTGTGCAGTAATAAAAATAGCAAGTTGCATAGATAAAAATACAGCAGAGTCTCAAAAATCAGTGTCCCAAAAATTTATTACCATTTATTTGTTCATTCATTACCATTTTATTTGTTCAGTAAAGTAAAGAGAGGTCATAGTCGGTGGCAAATTTTATTTCAATAATGCAAATAAAATAGAATCTCTAACACACATTCATCATTTTACTATTTCTTCGTGGTCCCGAATAAGCTCGTCGGTTTGAAAGCTTCACACTAGAAAAACATATTTTTCATTTATGATAGATAGGGACTCATCTGACTTTTGTATTGCCCGTCTCAAAGACTGATAGATTAGGAAATGAAACTTCCTTTATTTAACTTGAATCAATACATATATTTTACTCCTTTCAATATTTCTTACGGATTTTCTGCGTTGAATTTATTTGGGATAAATTTGTATAACAATTGCAGTTGATGATATTTGCTGACCGTTATGGGTAGGTGAATGAAATAAATGAAGAGTAAATAAAAAAAACACAGCAAGTAGAAAACAGTTTTATAGAACACTAAAGACTATACTTTCTCAAACCCTAGAGATTTGTTCCATAAGAGTTTCTTTTTGTTCCATAACTGGTGTTTGTATTAAAAGTCTATACAGCTTACACATGGTGTGCGTTGGGTTCTCGTAATACAAGTAATGCATGAAGCTGAAACTATGACGTCAACCCAAGGGACCAATATTTTTCTTGTCCGCTAAAAACGCATAAGGATTTTCTCTTAAGAGTACTTGCTCTAACTTCGAAGAGTTCTTGCAAAAGATTACATACTTCTTCTTGGGGGAGATATTCCATTAGAATCATAGTGGGAGAAACGGTTCAGTGTTTGTATTTTATCAGAAAAAATAACAGAGACTCCTGTTTGGATACGATCATATACATCATAACGAATCATTCGGCTATACAGATAAAATAACGAATGATAATCTAAATGCATTGACGTTGGCGGAAAATTGTTCTGAAGCAAATCGTTTCTTTCAAACCCCATGCTATAACAAGCATAGACTATATCAGTCACGGAATCAACGAAGCAAAACTCGATTATCGCTCCGAAGTTTTTGTCTGGTCGTCCATTCAACAAGCGAAAAAGACCCCATCAGATTATACAGAAACTGGATATTTTTCTCAAATTTTATTCAACTCTTCCCTTTTTTATTGTTTGAAGAGATAAAAAGACAATCTGACCCATCCAAAATTATTATGAAAATACCGAGTAACAAAAACTAGTATAATAAAGAACGTTTTAAAATAAAAATAGATAAGAATATTTGCGACAATACAAACTGAAAAGTGAAAAGTTATTGCTTTTTATGATAAAAGAAGAGGATTAAAAACTGTTATCGATTGATTACTTTCATTATTGCTAGAAGCAACTTCCTCAAAGATAAGCGATGCTATAAAAATACGGACTGAAATATTAAATTTATATTTTATTTCTGAAGGTTTTGAAAAGCTCGTAATTTATTACAGAATCTTTCAACGCTCGGTGAATTTTATAAATGTGACAGTTTTAAAGTAAAATAACAAGCTTATTTATGATTAGTAAATACGACCACTTTTCACATTCCCTGTTATTTTCTTCACAGAATTCGAATTTCCATCTCTCAGAACAATTCGTAATTTCGAATCCCTAAATAATATTTATGCACTTATGAATGAATAATTTATTTCAATCAGCAAATACATTATTTCTCCTGAGACTAAACCTTTTCCTTTATTCTATAGGATTTATAATTATCATTGTCATATGGAATACTGTCATTTTAAAAAGATTGCAACTCTAAAATTACAATGTATAACAATCAAATTATTTCAATTATGCAAATGCAAATACAAGGACAAAACAGGCAAAATGTCCAACAAAGTGGCTGAGGAAAAAGAAGCCCATAAAAAATATGAATGTCATATATTTTAAAAATACAGCAACCCAATTGAAAACGCAATTAGAAAAACTATAAACAATATATACATGATAACACATTATACAATGATCATACAGAATACTTATGGTTGTCTTATTCTAAGTATAGATAGTTTCTCGATTTTCCCCAACATGTATCGTATTTATTTTAAAACGTGTCAATTGTGATTGAATTCACTACCCCCGGAGGTGAGCTATTCCATTCATATTAACAACCCTATTAGAGAATAATTCATTGCGATACCATAACCTAGAATTGTCCCTAACCAATCTATACTGGTGTCCACCTGTAAAAGCAGTTGATTGACGGCGTATTAAGAATTCGTCCTATCCATCCTGTTGAAAAATTTGAACATTTCGATCATATCTCCCGACACCTGCGTTCATCTAAGTGTCAGTAAGAACACGCGTAGCACTTCTCTGCACCCCTTTAACAAAGCATATGTCCCTCTGTGGGTATGGTCTCCATAAATTTACAGCATACTCCAGTCCATGACGAACTAAGCCTAGGAATAGTGGAAGATTGACTTACGAGAAATTAAGTACTATCAAGAATGTCCGTTACTAAGAGGAATGCATTTTAATTTTTTTTCACGCAAGACATTTTCTGGAGAGTTAATCACTATCTTTTCTATTAAAACAGGGAAGTAAAATTAATAAGAAACCTTATATATAACAGAGTGAGCATCCAAAAACGTATACGGGGTAAAGTAATGTTGAAGTTTATGAATAAATTCCAAACCGTGCCTATGATATTTACTTCTTCGAATGCTTAAACGTAATGCATTTTATATACACGCATTACATATTTTCTTGTTTTCAATTAACCGTATCTGTAAAAGAGTAAAAACAAATGAAAATTTCTAATTGAAAATATTATAAGTAAAGCAATTAAAGCAAAACTATTTTTTTCTTTCTAAAACAGAAAGTAATTTATTTGAAAGAAAAATTAAAAAAAAAAAACAATAACTGAATGCAATTATTTGATGGTGGTTTTTATGAAACAATTCAGAAAAAATAATGGAAATATTATATCCCCCCCCCCCCCATGATTTACTTACAAAATAATAAAAGGTATAAATATAATGAATTAAGATGCTTTTAAGAAATCACTTTATATGTTTCCTTTTCTTACACCTTTGACTCTAAGGAATAAGAAAAGAAAAACCTAAAAATCTATTTTTTTCACCTTTAAGGCTTAGAGGCAAGAAAAAATGCATAACTGAAAATACGTGATGTGAAATTAGATGCCTAACTTTCATTCATTCCTCGATGCTTATTGGAGATCAAAACATTTCTGAGTGTTTTGTTTAGGATGAAATTGGATATTTTTAAGGTTCAATAAATTTGAGTAGAAATAATTTTTCTGCAGTGAAATTGATTTTATATATTATTGGCATTTGCATGAGGATAAAAAAAATAAACTCATAATTATCAAATAATGTTTAACTGAATAATCATAAACAACAAAAAGAAGTCAATTTCCAAAAGTGAATTGAATAGTATAACAAGCTCAATAGGTGCAGAAAATACAAAATGTCTCGCCCGAAACAACCACTCACGTGGATGATGGAAATGTACTCAAAATGTGTTTAGATACATTAATATATATATATATATATATATAAGTGCACACATGTAGCAATTATACATTCAATTAAAAATAGACTGAGTAAGTGAAGGAAAAGTGAAAAAAATTCAGTTGCTATCATAAACTTATTTTTGGATTTTCGTCAATTCATTTTAAAATCAAAGCAAAAGATTCCGATGGTGCCTGGGGTTTCCCCATGTACTGGAAGCATAGAAGAAATAACAAATAATTGTAAATGGATAATACTATAGTGGATGATGCTATATGATCACAATTTGTACGATTATTTATCGCATATATTTATATCATTGTTATTTTCACAAAAATTAATAAATTTCCGGATACACCCATCCCCCGGGAACGATTCGATATCTCTCTGAGATGGGAAGTGGGGTGCGTCCGGTCCTTAAATGTTCAATGTAAATGGATAAACATGTCTAGAAAACATTGTTTTGGAGCCACAGTAACCGAAGTAAGCATTACAAAAATCATTGTTGAGGCTGAGAAACCATTGTTGTCCGGTGGTTTCTATGTCCATTTCGGGCTATTACTCAGTTTTTACGAAACGACTCTCGTTTGGTATGTAAGCAAAAGTTTACACAAATTGGTGTAAAATTGTAAATTAGTGACAAACTATTCTAAAGGAATAAACATGACTGAAAAGCAATACGTCTTGGGAATCATGCCAATCGAAATAAACATTCAGAAAGGTCATTGTTGAGGTCATAAAACTTGTTGCCGGACAGCTTCAGACAGTTTCGCGCATTTGACCGGTTCTGAATAATTTTCGAAGTAGCATATCGTTTAAGTCGGGTCCTGTTCGATTTATACAGTATATCATCCAAGTGATGATATGCTTTATTTTTTGAACTAGACTGTTTGAATATACAGTGTATCATACCTGCATACCCTTGGTGGTTTGATAGAGGTGCATCAATGAAATATACAGTGTATCATTTAAGTGCTAATGCGGAGTTTATCTCATAACTGTCCATCCTAGAGGTATGAATCCCATTTTAAAAAAAAAGATAAAAAATTATGTTGTACCAGTTTTGAGAGTGAAAATAGAGTGGTGTGTCACAAATGAAAATTCTAAATTTTTTCACGGTACCCTTGTCCTCTGCCTTCTAATAAGAAAAAGTTGTTTACATTTTACATTATACCTCCTGAAGTGAACAGTAAAACTCCATTCTTATAAGTGCAAAATTCGCTGAGGTATTTTATATCAAAAACCGGGGAAAGGTTATAAAGAACAGCAAAAACTAATGGACAACGATCCTTTCCCCTCATTTATGTTGTCCTTTCCCACTTTCCCAGCTTTCCTCCGATTTTTTAATCCGAATATGTCGGTGACTATTCCACTTTGAAACGTGGAATTTTTTTGTTAGCCTCAAGAGAGGAAGCACAACAACTTTCCAATCAGAAGTTGGAGGACAGGGGGGCCGCAAAAGAAAATGTAGGATTTTTTTATTCAGTTATATACTGTATTTTCACTCTCAAAACTGGTACAGGGTAATTTTTGAACGTCTTTTGTTTTTGTTTTTTTTGAAGCCGTACCTCCACGACAGATTGATGAGTTAAACGTCGCATCAGTACTTACAGGACACCCTGTATATGCTAAATATTACAGAGATCATTCTGAAATTTTAGATTTGTATAGAGAACACGCATACAGACAAAAAATCAATTTTATACACAGGGTGCACAGGCAAAATGGCATATGTCATTTGATGTCGAACCGTCGATGCCAGAGGCACACCTCCACGTAGAAAAAGTATCCGTATAACTTGCAGTACTCAGATATGAGCGGTGGAAAAACATGATTAATAAGTTTAGTTATTGAGATGATGCTATATTTTTATTTTAAATTACTGTAAGTCATGACAAAAATATTTTATATCAACTTAAATTTTTTTCATTACTCTCAACGGGATTAAAATTTTTAAGATGCTGTTTTTTATTGGAGTATAATTTTCATCAAAACAATGTTTTTAGTGTAATAACAATGTAATTAAGAGCATGTTAATTTTTTTTCAGAAAAATCAATCAGTTTTATTAGTAAGTATCGTGTAAACTATGATGGGTATATTAGGCATGAATTCCAGAAACGGATGAAATGTCTTAAGAAAAAAAGAGGATAAAAACACACAAAAAAAACCAAGTAAATGGTTGTTTTTTTATATTAATCAAATCCATGGGCTCTCTATTACTCTAATCCACCAGAAAAAGAGAGGACTGATGTTTGTTGGGCTATACGGCTTTGCATCTATGTTGCTTCTATCCTCAGTTCATTCTTTATAACTCCCATGTTACAATTAACATGGCAAGAAATGCTATATAGCAGGGGGTGCATAACCCTTTCAGTTTGCGGGCCAGATTTATGGTATTTCTGCTGCTAGCGGGCCACAAACTTCTACACTTTTATGGCACATCCCCGTAGTTTCAGTCGACCAATCTTTTTTATAAAAAAAAGTTGTTTATTCCCCTTATTTTCAACGGAGCTTACTTTAATTTTTAGGATCAAGAAATTAATATTATTTTAAATTATTGCCTTTGAATTTTTTTTTTGGTTTCGATTGGGAACATAACTGACATCTCAAAATTTCTAATCACAAATTGGCAACTCCACTTGTGTTTGACAATTTTCTGGTGATAATTAGGGATTACACGTATGGATGAGGGATTTTCCGTATTTTTTACGAGATATGATCAGCTTTGTTAGCTATCGTGTTGTGTGTACTAATACTCTTCTACCGGAACGCCTTTCAGGGGCCAGAGAACGCCTAAGTGGACTGCATTTAGTCCGCAGGTCCGAATTTGCGCATTTCTGCTATATGGACATGAAATCCTTCACGTTACTTGAAGTATATACCAGTGTGTAAATTTTGTAGTAAGTTAAAAATAAAACATTGAAACCTTTTCTTCCAAATGTCTCATTTAATTTTTATTTTTCGAAAAGGGTCAGGACATCTGGATCACCCTGTATAATTCTAATTGATATTAGTACGTCTTTATAAACGGCATGAATTATTAAAATAATTTCGAAAATTTTAAACCTTGCTTGAAGCTTTCGTTTTAATCTATTAAAAACTTTTCGGCTTTTTGTTTAGAAGAAAAATTTTCGTGAATAGATATCACATGAAAGGAACATTAATAACTTATTTCGTTTTTGATTGAAAAATTGGAAATTAGAACAACTTATTCAGTCTTCAAGGTTTCAAATTTCCTGTCCTAGAATCTAATAACCATTGAAAGTAAGTATTACACGAGTATATCAAAGGAAATATATTTCAAGGTAATTACAATTTTAATTAGAAATTCATCACAAATAAATGAAACTCAGTTATTCACTAAAGATATTGATAAAATATTTGGAAGTACTTGAAATGCTCTACAGTTATTATTCGTATTTATATCATTATTTAGGTTTGAATATGCTACGAAAATTAAAGAAAGATAAATCGTTTTTTGTTTCTCTCTATTTTTTTAATTAAGCAGAAAACGTAACAAAAAAATTAAAGAAAGGCAGATAACAAGACAAAAGAGCCTAAAAATAAACATCTTGACAAATATATATTGACTTCTCGGTCAATAATAATTTCTAATAAAACATTCCAGATGGAACGTTTTGGTGGGCCGCATTTGACCCGTGCGTCCGAAGTTGCGCAACCCTACTATATAGACATGACATTCTTTGCGTCACTGAAATATACTCGTGTATGAATTTTGCAGTAATTTAAAAAAAAATTGAAATTTTTTTTGAGATTTGTCTTCCAAAAATTCTTCATTTAAAACATATATATATATATATATATATATATATATATATCCGAAATTCAACAAAATTTACGACATTGGGCTGGAGATCCCTATAATATCGATATCAATCTCCCTAAGGTTTTGTTATTCCGATTGGTATGATGTTTAGGACTGCCATAGATAACTCTAATTATAAATGGTCATAATTATCACAAAACATACGCCAACTTGGTGATGACCCCAAATAATGGATGGCTTTTGTTTGGCCAGGGTTATTCAGCCGCTTAACGAACAGGTTCACCAAAGCCCGGAATTCGGGCAGTAGTCGGGTCAACTGGCCAATTTCTGGCTTCGGCCGTAACATACGCATATATATTTGCACACGTATGCACACAGTAATTTCTATAATACCTGACGTAAGGTGACGCACACAAACTTACAAATTAATACCATTACATCATGGTACCATCTCGCTTCATACTTAGCTAATTGGTAAACATACAAATTATTGATAAATATACATATTTTTGGAAGGGGGGGAAAAGTAATCTTTGACACTAAATATATATTGTAGGAGACTGAATTTATTTCTTTCAAAATGTGATTATTCTGATTCCTATAATTTTCTTTCTGGACCGCTGATTTACATCTTGAAATTACTCTGTACTGTTTCATCTCCGAAGCTGTCAATTGCAGTGTTCTTCAATCCTTTTATAATCACGGACTGGAAAACGCAGTTGAACAATTTTGTGGACCGGTTAAAATAAGAAAATCAATATGCGGACCTAGAAAAAAAATATAAATAACAAATAATTTATAGAGAAATGTTATGCGGAATAATAACAATTGAATGTGAGAAATAATTTTACTACAAAATCAACAACAAAAACAAAAATAGAAGTATTTTCCGGACGGCTAAAACTTTTAGTATATGGGAGAAATGCTATGCAGACAGGGAAAATATAGAATTGTGAAAAGTAATTTGAAGAGTAGCAAAAAGTAGGAGAAAAATGATTTGACATTAAGGTGAATAAACAATTTGCGCAAATAAAAACTTGTGAATCCAAAAAAAAAAATAAGGGCAGGCAAAGAACAGACTGAAAAACAGACACGCGCAGAACTGGTGACGGCTATGACGCTACTTAACACTAAATGTGCCCATCATGCCACAATAAATGAAAATGATCCCATGCATTCCTTACAAATTAATCATGAACCCACGTGCGTCCGTCGAAACGTCGAAAAACACTGCTATATTGTGTATATTATTTTTGTTTCCTGCAATTTATATATTACTAGCTGATACCCGGCGACGTTGCCCGCCCCGTAAAAAAATTATATATGTATAGCTTATTAATTATTTCTTACTCAAAAATCTAATTAAAATCTTCAGGCAATCGCTTGTGGATACACAGTATTTTTGTTTGTCCATCTGGTGTGTAGATGTACAAATTTTTGCTATTACCAACACGTGAACAGATGACGAAAAGGTGTCCGTGTGAAAAAGAGGACTCAAGTAAGTTGATACCTGCCACTGCTAACGACTGGCCTTGCGCTTTGTTCATTGTCATGGCAAAAGCTAAATGAATCGGGAACTGTGATCGCTTGAAAGTGAATGGCATTTCTTCAGTGATAATTGGGATACGTGGAACGAAGACGTCTTCTCTTCCTTTGGCACATCCAGTTAGAATCGTCGCTTCAATGATGCAATTGTGCAATTTCTTCACGCAGAGTCTGGTGCCATTGCAGAGTCTCGGTGTGTCCAAATTTCTTAAAAGCATTATAGGTGCTCCGACTTTAAGGGTCAAATTGTGTGGTGGCACACCCGGAATATCCAAAGGAGTTCAGAAATTCTGCAAGATACAGAACTAAATGTCTGCGCTGTGTCTGTGACAGTGTCAACCGATTTGTAAGATGTGGAGTCTCCTGAAATAATTTTTAGGATTTTTTCGTTGATCTTGTTCACACTGTCATTTTTCGGTGCCAGAATCGCTCTCAGAAAGCCACTCATGGTTTTGGTCATTTTGTTGAATTTTTGGGAAGACTTTGTCTGCAAGTTCTTGAACTGAGTTTAACAACTGGCAAAATCCATTTGGGAACGTAATCGGTCCAGTGCTTGGGTCTACTGGTTGGTCAACTGATGTGAAAATGATAGCAGTGCTGAGTCATTTTGCAGTTGAACTCGCATGTTGGTGGATAATGATAATTTTTTAACTTCGTGCCAGAGTGTTGATGATTTGAGGGAAGAATTGAGTTCAGCAGCTGGCGTTGAATATTTCCATTCTGAGTTTTGTCGTCGTAGTTGTTGTTCTCTGTTGTTAGCGACGTCATACGTCCAGCTTGTGCAGCGAATATTATTCAAACGCCTTTTACGTATTTTTTAAATTGAAACTATACCTATACGATGGGCGGTTGATGAGATAAAGGCCGCATTATCACTTACAGGATTACAGGACAACCTGTATATAGGCTAGCAGAAATACCTGGCGCTTCCCGGGTTTTCTGCAATTAAATTGGAAAAGTGACAAACCGTTATAAAAGAATAAACTGTTATAATAACAGAATTAAAGGTGTGACAAACCATTGTAAAGGCATATACATACACGTCTGAAACGCATTGTTGGAAACCACGGTAACCAAAGTAAACGTTCCGAAAATAATTGTTGAGGCCCCAAAACTATTGTTGCCCGACAGTTTTTCGCCCATTTGGGGCATTTGCCCAGCTCTGACGAACTTTTAAAGTAGCATACGGTTCAATCCCGGACCTGTTTGGTATATATGCAGAATCTGGCGACGATCGGTCTAAAACTGTAGATTTGTATAAAGAGCATACATACATACACACTTTCACATTTATATATAAGATAAAATATATCTTGAAATAGGTGCAATATTTTTATTCTTTGACTTCCTTTTTTCTGTAGTAAATTTTTGAAACCGTGCAGTTCCGTATACATAACAAACATTTATTTATTAAGTACTCGCTTGTACTTCGAGGGTCAGAAAATATGAACAAGAGCGGGTTTTGGTAAAAAAACGATGATTTTGATGGATCATCATTTTTGTTGCACCATGTTCATTTTCTGCACACGAGGACTAATTAGACCGGGACCTACAATTTATTGCCCATTCCGAACGGCAGCCTTGTTTTTTTCAAAATCGTCGAGGGGTTGGTGCACTAACCCCTGGATGGGGACTCCCTGCGGTAGAAATTTTTTTCTGCGGTCACGTCGCCGTTTCTGCTGTAGCCGTGTCAGAAAAACTTTCTGGCAAGGACGAAGCGGGTATCGAACTCACGACACCTCTAAACATCTTTTGGTACTTTAGGCGAGTATCTTATCGACCTGGGCTATCGCGCCCTGTTTTTGATGGTATAAGTGAGGGTAAGACGTGTGCGTTTATAGAACTTCGGCCTACCCGGCTTTTCTGTTATCCGGCCGGTCCTCCCAGTACATTAAGTCCAGTTTTTACTGCCTATATCATATTACAATTACATATCCTACCTGTATATAAAAGTATACAACGAGTCCCATAAATAAATACAAAACGAAATTCAATATGAGGTAAATAGTTCCAAGCATCATCATAATTATGTTGTCACGTATTATATCATCAAAAAAGAATTATAACATACCATGAATGAAAAATTGCTATTTTATGCTGTAAAACTGCATCTGGCTTTGAAAATAAATCCGTAGCTTATAGTAGTTCTTTGAAAAATTAAATAAGGAAAATAAATCTATACAAAATTATTAATTTGGTCATAATAACATACTGTTTCTTCTTTGTACCGTTTATACATTAAAAAACAAGGACAAGCACCAAATTTGGGAGAAACTAGAAAACAGGATGCGTCTGAAATATTCCTTTATTACATGCCATCTTGTCCTTTTCTATGAAAAAAAAAATGTAAGAATATAAAAATTTATAATTTATCACTTAAGTTATTAGAAAATTTCAACAATGAATTTACCGGTAGAATTCTTTTTTAATCTTCGTAATATGTCTTTTCATCTGAGCTCTATCGAATAATGGTAAATATTCTTGGTGAATTGAAATTCAGGTCATTTTTGTTATTCTTTTATTTTCAAGATAAAATACTTTCGAATGATATACAAAGTAACGAGGAATTTCTATTTTTTTATTATTATTATTTTTTTGAGTTCGAAAAAAATAAGTCTTTCAAAAAATATAATTAAAATTACCAGTTCATAAATGATAGAAAATATCCAGGTAACGACTGACTATATGCTGAAAGGGAAAAGAACAGACAGAAGACTTTTTCCAGTGTTTTTGAGAAATGATGAATGAATTGACACGTATAAAAAGAAACACGATGCTCATATACAAATACAAGGCCACAGCCGGCGAAATACCCAACAAGGTGGCTGAGAAAAAGATGTCCATAACAAATATGGATGTCATATATTTCTAAAATGCATTATATTTAAAACGAAATTAGAAAAACTAAGAGCTATATATATATATATACATACATACATGCATATATACATACATACATGCATATATACATACATACATACATATATAAATATATATATATATATGTACATGATAAAATATTATACAATGCCCATAAAATATATTCATGATTGTCTTGTTCTAAGTATGGGTAGCTTCTCGATTTACCCCAACGTGTTTGTCGTATTTCTTTTTTAAACGTGACAATTATGTTAGAATTTACTACCCCCAGGGGGTAAGCTATTCCACACTAATATAAAATCACCACACTATTTTTATATGTGTTATATATTATTAGTCTTTTTTGTTTATTCTCGTGATATATGCTCTTACATCGGGTTGCTGGATTTTAGTCATGCATGACATCAATATGTTTTATTACCATCGTTTTCATAGCCATCTCGTTGGGTAATTTGCCTGTAGTGGCCTTCGTATTTGTATAATTATGGAATATTTGCTGCCATGTTTTTGTTCGTTAATCCCTATGAAGTGTTGTCTTGTTTAGTGGTCATTGAGAAATTTTACTTCCCCAGTGAAGTGAAGCACGGTTCTCATCAGAGTGAAAGACAACAAAATTTGTAGTTTGTACAGGAAAATGAAGTCAGTACGATGCTCAGTCTCTCCTTCAAATTCCACTTGTTTTCGTTCCCTAATATAATTATTTTCAGCTTTGGTTCACGTGACGTAAATTTCTAGAACAACCCCATTTAATATGTCCGATGTGGGTTTGAAAAACTCTCAGTTTTTTTGTTCAATAAATGCATTGTTAAGATACTTTTACGAATCATATAGTAGAATAATGGCAAATTATAATTGGAAATTAAAAATTCGCTTGTAGTTTGCCAGTAAATACAAATACTCTGATTAAAATGGAAATACCTTATAGGTTTGTTGCTACTCTTTCTACATGTGTGCTTAGTTAACAAGCAAGCATTTCAGAAAGTTCACAAATTTGGGTATTTTAAGACTGGACGCATTTCCTTTCTACAATTAATTATCCACTTTAACTATAAAACAGAAATAGAACAGGGTTGCTATTAGGGCTGGACAAATCGAAAAAGATCGTATGCCCGGTTTAGTATGTAACTTGAAAAATTACACGTTCCAATCAGTATTTTACATGCCTGAAATATTCTACTTTTGAGCAAATGTTTTGAAACATTCAAAAATATTTTGCTTCTATCTATTGATGAAGATATGCAAGTACAGTAATATAGGAAATTGAGAGCATGAAAATTACTAACAAAAATATTTTTCAAGTTATAACTTTGTATCATGAAATCAGGAAGTTCTCTACGACACTAAGAAACTTTACATGCTGTCCGATTTTGGATACCCCCACCCCGAGATTTGCTCAGCAATGACCACACCGTATAAGGCTGGTATCACACAAACCTTGGAAAATATAACCAATGATCATATCGGTTACACTCGAGCGAATACAACCGATAAGCTCATTGATTTCATTTATAAAGTTTGTAAACGTTCCATAAAATGTTCATGGTCTGTCCTATAGAAATTTATCTTTCCATAACATTTTCCCCCACACATTAAAAAGGAATGCATTGCCTTCTACTGAAGAAAATAGTTATTGAAGAATTTAAATAATGAGAAATATATATGTATGGTAGGTGGTCGAGAAAAATACACGCCGAGCGAAATGTTCCCATGTCCCAGTCATGTTTCATTACATGTGACTTTTCAGAAACCACAGCATCAAGCATGGTAACGATTTTTACAAATTTAAGTGTGGGTGAAGTAGAAATCGCATTGGTAAGCAGATGTTGCATTAAAAATTTCGATAGATGAACTAATACTTTCTATGATCCTTCGGTCAATTGGTCGCGAAACAGTCGAAGTATTTGTGCGAAAGTTTCTGTCAAAGGTTAAAAATTGTTCTCTTTTCTCTCCGTTTCCGCGTTAGATCGGTTCCGTTTAGTCCAGGCTTTTTATTGTGTGTTTCGGCATTGAAAGCAAATGAACAAGATTTTTTTTTTTCTGTTAAAGACAGGTTTCCGCTTAATATAGGTTCCGTTGAAGAGAGGTTTTACTGTTTTATATGAACATCAACGTTCATGAATCAAAAATATTCTGAAAATCATAAATTAGAATAAAATTCAACGCGAAATTTGAAAATTTACTCCTGTATTCATAATTATGTTATGATATTGCTTTCATTGAACATGTTGGAGATTACAATGGGAACTAATAAGACAGAAAATCCTCCAGAATATACTCGTATTTTTTTCATCGTAAATTCCACATGGAACTTATTTTCCTCTTTAATTATCTAAGTATCTAATTACTCAATTAGTGTTCAGAGAACATCGTTTTTTTCATGTTCACTAAATACTTTGAATTTTTAGACTAAGAAAAAAACGTGAACTTCAGGGACCATTAATCGGACGGACACTGAGAAACGGGATAGAAAAAAAATTCTCTATAGACATTTTTTTTGGTCTTTCCTTATAAAAAATATTTGAATAATAGCTCTATCTTACGTTACACTTACTGGAAGAAAAGATCTAAATGAGACCCCAAGGATTTTCATTAAAGTAGCGATAATAATAAAACTAATTCAGAAATATAGTTTCATTTTCGGGGGGGGGAGGATGATTTTCGCTTTTGTAACGGATTAAAATAATATTTTCTGTACTCTTCTGTTGATCGTAAGAATTATCTATAAAAATATAAAAAAAATAAATGATACTAAAGTAGTTGCATAATTCTAGTTTTTCATTGCAATTTAAATGACTATTGTATTAGGGTTGTATTTCTGTATTTTTCCCATGGGAGAATAAATGTTTTGAGAACAAAATATTTTATATTTGAATCGCTATTGAATTACGTCTGTTTCAAAATGTTAGAACACCTACCCCCCTCAGGACAGAGACCTATGAAGAGGGTAGCAGGCATAGGTGGCCTGTTTTCCTCAAAGCCAACCAAAAATTTGGGAAAAAAGTTAATATTTTACTAAAAATGCATATATATTTAGAGGGTGTATATGTGACAGGGCGTATGGTATTTTACTGGTAGGCCGTTGATCCTAGAGTAAGGTGACCAGATGAGGTGCCTGCAATACCGGGACGAGTTCCGGAAATCATTGTTATAAAATCATCCATTAATAATAGTCGAGACAAAACCGGAACATTTTCAAGTCTCTCATTTGGTGTACACTGCAATGTAAAATTGCAAACTAACAATGTATTACTAAACTATTATCACAGTACTTCTGCGCAGAGGCGAAAAAACGAGTATAGCATCAGGAGCCATGGTTGTCAGCATTAATGGTTGAATGTCTGAGACATTTGAATTCGAAAAACGAAGAAGAATGGGGAAAATACAGCTTCAAATTGTGGAAAAACGGTTTACCTCCACATAATAAAAATACATAGATAATGCGCTTTTATTAGATGTGGCGTTTCACCTTTCTCCCCATCTTCCCATCTCTTGTTTCTTATTCATAGTTTTACTTATGTTAAAAGTTTAAAAGATGGTTGTGTGATTGGATTATAAAATTGTTGCGCTTCTGATGTATTACATTAGCAAAAACGTAGAACGACAAGTACTTTCGTTTCAGGCTTAGTACTTAAGTACTTTCAGAAATGTTTTTGATATTTATTCCAATCTCTGTGGTGTTTCACGCTGATGAAGAACAAAAATGGCTATCGCTCTGCTATACCAGAGATTACACAGAGATGACGGTATTTTTCAACTCATCAACTTTACATTTGTTTCAACTTTAAATTTTCATATTTTGTGTACGTGCGTGCGTGCGTGTGTGTGTGTGTTTGACTCCTCTAAGACGGCCACTCGGCGTTCACTTAGTCACCGAGAATGATCGGTATTGCTGCAGGCCAATGTCGGAATTTCGTAAATTGACTGAGTCAACATTCCACGAAATTGGCCATTCCACGAAGTGACCGGCTCCTCCGTGAATTGGCTAATTTCTGGCTTTGACAGTAACATATATATAAATAAAACGCTTTGTATATGCTTAAAAAAATAAAAATAAAATAAAAAATTTGCTAATGTAAATGCATTTGAATGATGGATAAATTTCTCGGGGAAAATAGTTATTTGCACTTCCCACGCATTTTAAACCCCCTCCAAACATCCATCCTGCGTATGCCTGTGGCCCAAGGATTTTGTCAGCGCTTTTCATGAACTGTTATAGTTCGGAAACCCTCAGATGATACGATACACTTACAACAAGATGCTGACATAGCATGAAACTTCAAGCATTTACCATGCATATTTTAAATTATGGAAGACGGATTGCAAAACCAGCAAGAATACGAAGCAAGTATAACTCTGACAACACAAATACGTTTTGAGGCCCCCACTCATACACTTACAACGCACATTCCGACATGTACTAATTCGTTAGAAATTCCGTAGAAAAATGTGTACGAATTGCATGCACAGTGAATTAGTAGTATTAATAGTTCGGAAGCCCAAGTTAATGGTATGGTGGTGATTTGTATTTGATTGTGTAGTAAAACCCGTCTTTTGCGGAAATCCGCGGGACCAAAAAATCCCTCCGTTGTAGAGGAGTGACCGTTAATCAGGGGTTTGAAAAACATACTTTTATTACGCACGTGGAAATTATTATTTGGCCGTAGAAGAGGTGTGACCGCATCTGAGGGGTGTCCGTTAAGAAGTTTTTTAACTCGATTTTAAGATCTTTTTCTTGCAGATATAGGTGATGGAAAATTTGCATAAAGCAGATCATATGACTTTTGAATTGTGAATTCCTTTTCCTTCTTTGTATCAACAAATTAGAACATCTAACTAAAAACGGATTATCAGTTAGTGTATATTTTTATGCTCATTGACATCAACTTGATCGAATTAATGTTGCACGTCTTCGCTGTAAGATTGATATTTCTACAAATCAGGAATATTGCGCGTATATTTGCTTGGACAGTATGGGAAAACTCACTGATATGGTAGAAATACGTCCTCCTGTGACTTTCTATGACCTACTGAATCGATGAATCTCTGGCACAGGTATCTGGATCGGACCTGAACTATGGATCCCGTTGTCAATGTTGTCAAACGTTAGTGGCTGTCCGCATGCACGCGTTTCAAACACTACTAAAAAAGGATGCAGGCATTCTATGTCTTTTCTCCACAGAGAGAAGGCAGACGTTCGATACAATACTTAAAAATCACGCTACCGGGATTATTCATGGATTTAACTTTGAAATTCAATCCATTTTAACTTTAAATTCTACCGAGCACGCAATCCACCAGTAAAACGCGCAATAAGCATAACTCCGATAAGTACATTAAGACCACGCACACACTGTCCACACACGTTCTTACATGTACTAATTCTTTATAAAATCCCCAGTGGAATGTTTATGAAGTGCATATACGATAAAGCAGCAGTGGTAGGTATTTTGTAGATTCCTGAGTCATCCTAATTTAGGATATACGAAAGGATACAAGCGCCACTTGTACTTTTTAAAGGAGTACATAAGCACTCTACGCATTTAACAGAGATAATTACGCCTACGCATTCCTATCGATATGCAAGGATCCTACATGTATTTTTCGAAAGTGCACGTGGAATTCCAAGCATCTATTGGTGTACAGAAGTAACGTACGTGCATTTCGTAGGTACACGCCTTTCCTACTCATTACATTCGGAAAAATTTAAATATTGAGAAACGTTGGTGTACATATGAGAGCATGATATGGAAATTCGAACGGAACAGAAAACTTTCTAATGGCACATCTCTTATAAACAGGGATTCTATAAACACACCTTGAAAAAAGAAAATCTATAGATTTCCAGAGCAAATAAGAACGAAACACATATTCGTCTGGTTTTAGTAATAGTCGCGATACAGAGATTTGTTCAAATATTTATCACGTTGAAAGTAAACATGGCTGAAATATACTCTAAGCTTGTTGACATGAATTTTCTGTGCATGTTGACATTCTTTTTTCCTTCTCATTTTCACTGCGCGGTTCTCGAACTTTTTGCTGCGTCGTCGAATATATCCTGGGATATAAAGAGAGACAACGAATGAAAACATTTAAAAGAGATTGCGAAAGAAGAAATGAACATGAAGAATTCGAGTTTCTTTTGGAGAAAGGCTCTAGGAAAGTCTTACCTCGGCCACGCGATAAGACAGAATGAACAGAGAGTCAGAAGAAAAAGGAAAGGATTGTAAACTTCTCTGCCATATAAACAAACTGAAAAAAAAAACCATATATATACATTCCGTAAGACACGTCCATGAAAATGCATATGGATGTGGAATTCCACAAACGTTTTACACAGTGCTCCATTTTTTTCTTCTCCGTCCATACTACTTCCTACTTTACATCGACAATTCATGGGGCTGGGAATTCGGGGATACTCATAGAAAAAGGAAGAGGAGAAAAAAAAAACCCCCATCCTAGCTTTTGACTAACTCCTAGAAATATAGATCCCGGAATATTTCCCGTCAAATAGGAAATAGATACGGTACTTGATAGCGAGACTTTCCGACCAAAAACAAATTTCTTTTCAGATATGGGGGAATACGTTCAAAGGAATACGCCTGTAGGAAATACCTAGTCCAAAACATTCCAGAAGAAAATTTTCTATATTATTTTTGATGGTGAACTAGAAGGTGAGTTGTATATATAACTTCTGTGTATAAATATTTGGTTCATCATACTGTAGCTCGAATATAACGAGTTCTACATCCATGGATTCGAAAGAGGAATGCTGTGCATTCAAAGATCATCATTGATTGCAAAAACCTGCATTCAGCTATATAGTAGGGAATGCTAATTTGAGACTTCAACTTTGTAAACCAAACACGCCCTTGAATACCACGAAATTATTATTTCTGCCGTATTCTCGAGACTTCGTTTATATAATCAAAATAGTAACATGCAGGAAAATATAAATGCCAATTCACATGCACAAATAAATGGTTTACGGTAAATTTGATAAATTATGCGTAATCGCCGATCAGTTTGGTATGTGAGATAATTTTCCCTAAATTTATCAATTTTACCGGCTTTTATGCATAGTACCCAACCGTCGTTGGTAAACTTGATGAACATCCCTGAATTATTTTTTTTTTAATAAATGAAACACTTTCACCGGTGATTATGTACAATACTCATGCATCGCGCCGTTGGAAAACATGATAAATCGTACATACGGTACATGTACATATGCATGACAATTCATACATGTATGGCATGATTATATCGGGGTACGATCGTGAAATTTTTATCATTATATTGGGGTCCGACTACATTCATTACACATACTAGACGAAATTGGATTTTTTTCTCATATTTATCAAATTCGCCAATCACACTAGGGCAGTTCTCAACCTTTTTTGACTCGTGGACCCCTTACAAGTAAAAACTTCTATGGCAGAGCCCCGTAGGCCAATTTTTTAATTATTCATCATAGTTAGTGATTTATTTTTACTATTTAAAAATATTTATAATTATTTGTTTTAAATTTTACTGTTTCTTTTAAATTTTCCTTGAGCTTCCACGGAGCCCCTGAGGCGCACAAGAGCCCCAAACGGCTCCTCGGAGCACCGGTTGAGAACCGATGCACTAGTGTATTATGAATTATCACAGATAAACACGACAAATTTCAAGTATTTATGAAATTCACAACAATGCTTGAGCATTATGAATATTCGCTGGTAAAATTAATAAATTTATCAAACTTACCAAGACGATTCGTTAAGTATGCAAAATAACCGTTTATCATAACGTTTAGCATAACGTTTATCACATGATACAGTAATATATGCGCATATTTATATATTGCAGAAGTTGTCATACGTCGTATTATGCATATTTTTTACACGACCAAATTCGGATTTGAATTGATTTTCTAATTTTTTTCACGTCCTGATCCTTCACTTATATATCAACCATAAAATTCATGTACATTTTTTTTTCTTGTAAGTTTTCTGGACTTGCCCATGTCCTTAGAAACAACATTAAAATCAAAACAAAAATAAATACATTTTGTTCTTCCCAAAAAAAAGTGATTTAAAAAAAATAAAATTTATGACATAAGTGCTGAAATGAATGGTATTTTTGTTTTGTAAATTAAATTTGGAATCTCATGCATTCAGGGGGAAAAAATCAAGTGCTTTTTTTACGTTTTTTTACAAGGGTTATGTAAGAAAATATATATATATTTTTTCAATTAATAAAATCGCTGTCTTCAATTGGGAATTTTGGTCGTTAAAAGGTTAAACCAGTGTGCAAAACACCCGATTCCAACTGAGTCTCTACGTATTCTGATTCTGATTTCCAGCCTGAGGACCATTTCCATTCAACGCAGGTGAAGTTGGCATTAGGACTCTGTTTTTCGCCCTTCTTGTGTAGCTTCTCTAAGTTTTTCTCCTTACTCACCCTTTATCAGGGTTTCTATTGTTTCTGTTGCAGTCTTGTCTTAGAACAGATTTCTCCTTCAAAGCTGTAAATTATCTGCATTTGCAGAACTGATGATTTGAGAATTGCTGTTTGGTACATTTCATTGTTTACTGTTTGCACTGATGCATGTCAAAAAGGAAAACGAGATGTAAGGAATCTGTCTATATATGGGGTGATTCATAAAAAATGGGAAAAAACTTTAACCCTTTCACGACTAAGGGAAACATTTTCCCCCATTTAAAATTGGTGATTGTCGTATTTAATTGTAACATTAACTGCATTTTTTATGTCAAGAACGTCACAGAATGTCAAAATAGAACGTTTGCCGAACGCAATTACTTAAACGGGAACGTTTAGGAAAAAAACAATGATTGTCAGACCAAAAATAACAATCTAAAATAAAATTACATACTAATATTTACTCTTAGCAACCTTATGGTCCTGTAAGGGCTAGGCGGTGATAGTACACATCAATACAGACAATTGTCATTAAATAATCCATTGTCTAACATGAAATGCAAGCCCGCTAGCGCGTTTCGAAACGGCCGTTCCGCGAACGTTAAAACGGCATCCCTGTTGAAATTTATCGGGAGAAAAAGAACACCGCACACACATGCACGCAAATGTAACCTGGGGAAGAAGATACAACAGTATAAAAATGTGTGTCATAGTGAATAAAAGGTACGTACGCCAACCCTGTGCAGTTATTCCAGCGTGCAACCGTTCTAACAGCTGTAACGTGCGGGATAATGGTGCACTTAATTATGTAATACTGAAAAGCAGGCATGCATTTCATCATCATTTGTGTCATCTGTATGGGTGATCACCTTCTGATACTCCATCTAGATCAAGAGCGTACTCAAGTACGGCGACCAAGAACGGTAGCTTTACAGGAATAAGGTGAAAGAATGGGAATCTAGCGACAGTCAAACACGCTACATCATTTTCAGGGACACATTACGGGCGAGCGCGCAGATCACTGCGCCACAAAGGCAAATGATAGGACGTAAATTCGATTCCCCGCAAAGGCAGTTGGATTTTCATGACGGAATTAATCTTTTCATCAGTCAGTTGTTGAAACCTTCGTATGGTAGTGGAGAGTGGCATCGCACACATCTGCCGCAAAGTCACCATCTGGTGGCAGTGCCTGCAGCGGTGACATTTGGCTTAGGTTATGTGTGACTGCCCCATTCAGTGCACATGGGACACAACGAAAGTTATTTGTTGCCTTTGTAGCACAGTGGTGTAGCGCGTTCAGCCGGTAAATGAACCGGGTATGTTGCAGGGTTTAGAACTCGTGTCGAAACATTGAAGGTTTAAGTTCAGTTGAATTTCAGTTGCTGGATTCATCTTCGCATTAGCCACAGACGGCGAAACCTTCCTCCTACATTGGATTTTCTTTCCTGAATTCATCTTCACATCAGTGAGCTGTTGAAACCTTCGGATGATAGTGGAGAGTCGCATCACACACATCCTCCGATAAGTCGCCATCTGGTCGCAGTGCATGCCAATAGACAACACGTCCTCTTTTGTAGAGATAACACATGCTTTTCCTACTCATTTCCAGTATGCTGATTACTGAATTGCGACTCAGGGTGTGATGTCCTAATTCGTTCTTTATCCCATCAACCATCTTAGAAAAAAGGGTTGCATAAATTAAAACATTTCGAAAATGCTCGAAACGTGTTCAAGATTCTCTCTGTACCAGTTCTGAGAGTGCAAATACAGTGCAACACCTGTCCTGTAGCTTTCAATTAAAAAGTTGCTGCCTTGTCTTTTATGAAGCCACCGAAAAATATAATAATGTTTCCAAGTGCAATATTCGCTGATATGTTTTTTAACTTAAAAAAATCGGACAGAAGTTTGGAAAGAACAGCTAAATAAATAACATAGAGTGCTTTTTTCCCCTTATTTTCTTTTATTTATGCTCTTCTTTCCCAACTTTTCTTCGATTTTTGAATGGAAATATCTCAGCGAATATGACACTTAAAAACATGCAATATTTTATGGAGGGAAGAAAGAGCAACAACTTTCTAATTGGAAGTTAGAGGATGGGGAAGCGTATAAAAAATTATATTTTTCATTTTTATTTCATGACACTCTATATTCCCACTTTTAAAACACGTACATAGTGATTGCTGAACACATTTTGAAATTTTTTTTCAAAATGCATGACCATAACGTAGAATCTCATATATTTACGACAAAGGGTTATTGTGATCAAAGGCTGAGTTACGGCTTGAAGGACACCCTGTATGTGTATATTTCACTATTTACTCATATTACTGATACGAATGGAAATTAATCGATTTCAGAACGATATAAGCTACTAATAGATATATTCTGAAGGTTTATAATGTAAACACGTTAATGTAATGAAGCGTGAGTGAAAATGGTAAGATAAACGTGGTATATTTGTACTTGTGTTATGGGTTATGATGATCGTGAACAAAATTTTTCGAAATTATTCATAAATATTCAAAATCTTACAATATATTATTTTTTTTATGTTTCTGATTCATGAAATGAGATGATCAGAAATATGAAAAAAATTGATTATTCTATTCGGAAGATTTCATAGAAATTCCGGAAATCTCTACGACGCTGAACACACTCCAAAACCAGATTATTTGTAATTTCCATAACAATCTGCATATTTGCCTGTTATGATGAAACAATATGACGTAATTTATTTTATAAATCGTAAATAATGTTCAATTCCATTCACATATATATATTTTACACATGGTGTGATATAATATACACTGAGTTTTCTTTGTTTCTGTGATAAATATTTTGTGATAATCTGATTATTTACGCGTTGTAACTATTATTTAGGTAAACATTTATTGAAATTCAGATTTTATTGTGCTGCCTCTTTATAATTTAAAATTGAGATTGAAATTAGAGAGTAATCAAATAATTTTGTTTCATGGGGGTAAATGAAAAACGTAATCAAATTCACACACACAAAATTTCAGATTATTATTGAGAATTATTAAAATTCTAGATTTAATTAATATTAAAGAAAAAATGAAATATCCCTGAAATAAGAGTTGAGTTTGAATATACTGCAATTATTAAATTCTATTCCAAAGAAGCTAAGTAATAATAGAATCAGTATATTTTATTGATTAAAAACATGTAAAATTATTGACAAAATTTGCCACGGAATATATACCAAGATATTTCGGCAGCGAAATATCTTGAATAATAATTTTACTTTGTATTTTATTCCCTAATATAGTTGTTAATAATCTGAATTGAATGCAAGAAAAATGTTCAAATAATTAAAAGGAAAAGTAATGCATGGATATTGCTAATAACTAGTCATCGAATTTTTATGAGGCCATATTTTTTATGACTAATCATATTTTGGACATTTTTGAGCTATTATTGATATTTTAAGCATTTTTGAACTGTCGGTATTATTTTAATACATTTTAAGAAATATAGTACTTTTTTAATTACAGAAAATTTTAATCTGTGGGCATTTTCTTCAGAGATACAGTTTATGCACCTTCAATGAATTTCTTTCCTTCAGAGGTATTTTTATTAAGCTGACACTTCTTGCTATGTTTCTGAATGACACGCCAAGCACTTCCGAAACATATTATTCATTCGGACGCATGAAATCTTCTCGTTCGATTCATTTTCATTTTGTTTTGTACACAAACATTTTCGTCAGGAGGGGCAGACTTGGTTTCGGCACCCGCACCTCGTCACTGTAAAACTCCAAGGCTGTATAACAATATTTTGTTTTTGCATTGTTTTAAACTAAGTATTATTTTCTGAATTTTTTACCCTAAACTTGTCACTTCCTCAAGCTTGGTAGTTGCTCCATCCTTTGTGTCTTTCTTTTGTTCTGGTAGTGTCTGAATTTGGGTATTCAGAGTAAAAAACTACGGAATTTTTTAAAGGACTTGAAGTAGAGCATTTCCAGCAACGATGGGCAGTCGTTGTGTGATCAGTTAGGAATTTTGAGGGTCATTCCGCGTCAAAAAGTCCTGGGTTCGAATCCCACCGGTGGCACAGTGGTGATTGGGTGAAGTGGATTTTCTGTAGTTTTCCAGCTTCAGGCGCAAATGTCAGTCGATCCCCCTTTGAAAATTCTCGTAATAGATCCAACAACCATAGTCGGAAAGAAGAACAAAAATTGTCACTGCCATTCGTGGCAAGCGCCCATTTTGGCACCCCTTCGTCGTAATTTTGAACAATATAAAATGAAAACTTGACTTCCTTCCTTGTCTGCCTCACCTATCTGAGGTTTATCAGTTAGAAGTCTTACAGTACTAGCCGGACCAGCGTTTAGTTTCATTTGACCACCTCAAGTGACACCAAACCCCTCTTTCTGCCCTTCTTCAGTTACTGTACTGGGGGTAGTCTGCCTATGCAACAGTGAAAATACTCAAGCATTGAACTTCCTCCATAACCCGAAATACGAATGATAGCACTAACCTCACTAGATATGAAACTAGATATGCGCGCATACGGTTAGGTGTATCAGATATCCGAACATGTACACATTTTCACCACAACTAACTTACCTCTCCCAATGACGGTAGAGGGTTGCCATAGCTAACCAAAGTAGTTAAGGTTAGCTTTGGATACTTATAAATGCTGTGACTAGTCATAAAAAAAACGAGTCAACGTGGAAATGAACCTGAAGCATAGGAGTTGATATATAAGGGCCGGCCAAAGCCTGGCGAATTCCAGAATTTCGGACATAGGCTGGGTAAACTAGGCCACAGACTTTGGGAATAACATATGTATACATGAGAAAGTTGAACATTTGAAAAAGCTATAACTGAATGTGATGTGGAAAACACATGAAATCGGAAAATCAAACGCGCACGATATTGAGAAACAATGAAAAAAAAATCAATATTTCTTAGGTTTTTTTTGGTTTTTCTCTTTTTTTTTTCGAATCCGAGCAATAACTAGAATAAATGTTTAAAAAATAAGGACTTCTCTATGCATGTAAAGTAGAAAACGATAAAAAAAATTACGATAAAAATTCTAATTTATATACTGTAAATAGTAACGGTATGTAAATCAAAAATTGCGGTTTTGATTACATTATCTGTCATTATGCGCATACATATTGCTTTAGTAATTCTTTTTCAAAGGAAAATATGAATTGAAATGGCGATTGAGTTAAATGACTGCTTTAAACAGGAAAACTTTATCTATAACACGGGAGATTCCTTAATTCACAATTGCTCAGAGTCCGGATTCGAAAGGTTCTACTGTATAATAGTAATTTTAAATAATATATGCTCAACCTATGCCCCACGGAATAAATATGGCCCTCGGAGTCATCTGATGTGACCGGTATGTGACCCGATCCACATTCGTGAAAATAAAATAAGCGAGACTTTTACAGATCACTTGAAGGGGTCTGAGACACAATTACAGATCACTTAAGTGACCTGGAGCGTTGTTCCAGATCACGTAAGTGACCCTCGGCACATTTTCACTCCAATTAAGTGGCCCGCAGCAAATTTCCAGATCGTTTTTGTGACCTGAAGCGCTGTTCTAAATCACTTAAATGGCGACCTATTCCCACTTCATATTAAGTAGCCTGCGGCCTGTTCCCACTTCATATTAAGTGACCCGCGGCACATTTCCAGATCACTTATGCAACCAGCAGCACATTTGCAGACCATTACAGATCACTCAAGTAACCTGTGAAATGTTTGCAGATCATTTAAATTACTTGGGGTGCTTTTCCAGATCTCTTGATTCGCCTGCGGTACACTCTCAGATAATTTAAAAGACCTCCAGACCAACCGTGACCGCGCTCTGCCCCCCTAGGGGATATAAACATTTAAAACACCCGCGGCACATTTACAGACCAGTTAAGCAGCCGCGGAAAATTTCCAGTTCGATTAAGTGGAAAGCACGCTCCGAACCGTTTATCACCCTTGCTTTAAATCAGTGATTCTTAACTTTCCTACTGCACACCAGAGCAACACGTCTTGGGCAATATGCGTTTTCTATTTGCTAAAATTTGTTAGCCTGGGTATAATAAAATGTTGATATATATATATATATATAATTAAAATGAATGGTATACTTTTATATTAATATGATTAAATATTAATGTAATAAATATAAACTTATATAATTAATTTTACATATTATTTGATGCCGTTTTCGCTGATTAATATTTAATTTTAAAATACTTTAATAATGTTAATTTAATTTTAAAATAATTTAAATGTAAACTGAAAAAAAGATAAGATTTAATTTAAGATTTAAATTATTCATTTCAGTATTCACTGGAGTAGGAAGAAAAATATATAAATGTTTGTTTCAAAGTCCATTAAAATTTTTTTCACGTTTTTCCTGAGTCATTCTCAAGTCAGAATCTGTTTCCAAAGAATGTATAAACAGTCCATGTGGCTAATTTGTGTAAATGAGTGTGTTCTTCTTTCTCTGGTATATATTTTATTATTTTTCATTTTCCTCTTATGTTATACCTGATTACTCCGTGCTCAATGTTTTCTGATGGATTGTTTCCATAGAATGTATATAATTATTTCATTTGTTGAATGAATAGAAGATGCTCTCCGACACGACCGAGTCTCCCAGGAGGTGAAGCGAGGAAGTTGTCTTGCACAACAACTCTGGGCGTGAGCGGTCATCAATCAATAAATCATGTCAGAATTAAATCTAAGCGCATGCAATAACACTGTGTACAAATGTGAACATTCTCAATCGAAATGGAAAACAAGTACGATCACTCATCGAAGAAAGAACTTTAGCAACGCGAATAACGCGCGTGACTTATTTGTGCAACTGAAAGGCAAGAGATGAAGTGCCAAAATATCGGTATGTGTTATATTTTTTTAAGAATTAAAAATGGAATTTTTGTCATCATTTTTATTTTTCTGAACAATGAATTAACGTTATGTAATTTTTCTTTCATCTGACCGCCGAAAATGTTATCCCATGATTCTACAATTTGTTAATATGTGGAACTTTTATTTGTCATTTATATAATTATTACAACAGTTGTATAGTCACAATATTTTATTTTAAACAGAGATGTTTTACACGAAAATTTGATAAAAAATAACATACACAAAATATCATCATGAAACTATTTATTGTACACGTATGCAACAACCTTTATTACATGAAAACAAAAAAATTCGATGCAAATTAATTGGAAATTAAATTAAAAAATTCTACATTATATATTTAAAACTAATTCGCAATTGGCTGACAGTATTGACTTTGAATTTGAATTCAATTTTAAAGCATCTTCATTCAAAGCATTGACATATATATTACTAAAAAGTAATATACTAATTCTGCCAATAACCATATTGATATATGACAACTATGTTCCTATTCAAATTTAGTAGCAGTTGAAAAACACCGAATCCTCTGAAAATTGAGAAATAAAATTGCCTATAAATGTAACTCATATTATTGTTATATGTTATATATTATTATATTAACATTTGCATATGTAAGAAATGTTTGCTTGGTTCAAAAACTGAAGAAAGAGAAAAACAAATTCGTTTCGCCTACGGTTAAGAACCACTGCCTTAAATACTCAGGGAGTAAATTTTCTGAAAGGATAACGAAGGGTAGAACTGAAGAACTGAGAAAGAAGGTTTTTTTGGATCTTGTTACTACTCCTTCAGTAAAAAAAAAGTAAATAAATATAACTACAACGAGAAAAATCGGAAACAAATAAATGAAAATACGAGAAGAAAAGACAGTGAAGTCCATAGTACCGCCAAGAAAAGAAACAGCTAGAAAATCTCATCTCAAAGTCCGCTCATGCGCAGTGATGTCCGAAGGTACCTGAGACTTTGTGTCAGATCGCGTTTGGCTGGCAGTGAAGCAGCAACGCGCGAAAATTCCCTCTTTGTGAAAACTTCTTGAGTGAAAAAAAAGGAAAGGGGGAGTTAAAAAAAAAATAAACTAAAAAATAATATCGTCTTTCTTCTTTCTTATTTTATTTTATTTTTTGAAATAAAATCCAAGAAAACAAAAGATAGGAATTTTTTTTAAAAAGTATGTTATAAGATATTACGAAGAATGTGAGACAAAGAATGAGGTATTTACCAAGTCTAAAAAGGACAGGACATTTTGACTTTTAAGCGGGGGAAAAAAAATTTGACAGGTATAAAAGAAAAATATTTAAAGAAAAATATTCTCTTCCCAAGATGTGAATTTTGACAACATCAAGTTTTATATGAAAGTGTGAAAGGGAAAAAAAAAATACAACATATCAGAGGTTTAGCTTGTTCTTCTCGACGGAAGTTTTTGTGTGTGTTTTTTTGATATGACTGTGTGTTTCTTGTACTGGATTTATGAATATACATTATAATCAGTGGACGGAAGAAAAATAGAGAAGAAAAGAAAACATTTCTATCCCGTCCTTTCTTTATTCTTCTCCACATACCGGTGCTACTGGATGGTCTTTGCATTCTGCAATGTTAAATGCTAAGACATGATTAAAAGTTTCTCGGAATATATTTATTTTGCTGGATTGTTTGGGCTGCTTATGATTGCTGTTTGTTCGACATTTGGTAACGCACACGGTGAGTACTACTGTTATGTTATCTCATTATTCTTACTTAGTTATCAGTCAAAAATCGATTAATATATTGCTTATTGTACAGGATTCGAATTTCTCTTGATTGGAAATTTTTCGCAATGATACTGTATTGATAGCTGATTTTTTTTTTTTAATCATTTCGTTTTCTGACCAAAATGTTGACAAAATCGATTCTATAAAATCACACTTTTGCTGGAACTATTCGTAGTTGAAAGTAGGCATTAAATATCAATCTATACAATAGAGATATTTAAAACGTATTTGTCAATTCTATGATTTTTACGGCAACTGTATAATTACGGCATTTTATTTTAAGAAAAAAATATTCATGTGAAAATATGTTAAAAAAATAGCGTATTTTCTAACAGAAGGAAATTTTATCATGAAAATATATATTATATACCCGTTACATAGAGAGAAAAAATGCAATGGAAAATTATTGAAAATTTAATTTAAAAATTTTCGAAAATTCATATTCGAAGCTAATTTGGAAGTTTGTTGTATTTGAATGAAATGTTAAACCACTTTTATTCAAGTCATTTATTAATAAATATTACTGTAAATATAATATAACAACATTGTCGAAATTCTATGGATTTATGATAACTATGTTCTTATTCAATTTAGTGGAAGTTTAAAAACACCAATAGCTCCGAAAATCAGAGAATTCAAATAACATGTAAACATAACGCACAAATCCATGTTGCATGTTGTATATTAATATATTAACATTTACATATGTATGTAAATGTTTATTCGATAGTTGGAAAGCGTATTTTCTTAAATATTCATTACTTATATTTATTAATAAAGAGTTATTTCTTCTTTATTCAAATAAAGAAAACGAAATTAATTTTGTTTTTCCAAAGTTTTACCGGCAGTAATTAGCATGCTGTTCTAACGGTAGGTGCAGTTTTTTGTTGTGGATTCGGTTTGCGATTTTGATATCTTTCCAACTTGATTTATTTACACTGAAACCTCGCTACAACGATAGTCGATGTATTGATAAATCCCTCTACAAAGATGTTTTTTCGAGTCTTGCTTGGAATTGCAATACACTTCATGTTAAACTGCTGCCTCTCGGTATAACAATAATCACTCTAAATGACTTTTTTCTTGGTCCACAGGGTATCGTTATATTGAGATTTTACTGCATATCTCATTCAGTTATAGGCTTTCAAATAAACTATTAATTTCTGGTTTCTTTTTGATGAATTGAGTACCATTGTTAAAAACACCCAATTACATATATCATTAGCTGCAGAGTATGCAAATGTCATTAAATAATTCATTTCTTATATTAAAAAAAAAGAAAGTCACTGTGAAAAACACCAACCATATTAATAATATACCCCAAAATACCCCAAAAATTGTCTTCAGCAGGAGTGAAATTTAAGAAAATTCATACAAATAATTTAAAATTAAGGTTCTCTCTAATTTTTTTTTCCTCTTCATTATTTTCATTCTTATAAAAGAACAATCAAATAATGAAACTTCGTTTCTGCGATTTTTTTTCATAAAGTTTTATTCGAGATTACTTTTTTTAAAATTTTAACAATCAATACAATTTGGATAAACTTGTTGTTATAGCATTTATGAGCATGAACTAAAGTGATGAAGTGCTAGAGGGCTCACTAAGCACCCGCTTTCCTAATGTGAAACACACACATTACCAGGTGTTGTTTGTAAAATAAAAAGTTAAACCTAAAGTACTAAGCAATATCTCGACCCATGACGCCAATTTTTTTCAAAAATGCTTTAAAAACAATATTTTATTCAATTGCAAGTCAAATGAAAAACTTTCTTGTTGTTACTATTATTATTGATTTATTTTGTTCAATTTGTTCTTTTAAAATAGAAGAAAAAACAATTAATTATAGTGTAATGAAAGAAATAACACTTTTTCGTTACGTGTAGGAAGGATAGTTTCTTTGATGAAATTCGACTTGTATGCCCAATAGAAGCATATATATCATAAACAAGTTATTCGTTACTATTTGTATCCTTCTCCTTTGTAATTGAAATTAAATATTTGATTAATGTTTAAATTTATTATTTCTGTATTAAAGATTAATTTTATAATGCTGGAGTAACAGTAAAAGATATACAGTAGCTGCAACTAGAAAAAACTGAAAAGATCCCATCAAGGATATCGGTCATTTACATGTTGAAGAAAGTAAACCATGAGTAAAAATTGAATAAAAAATCATGAGGAAATCGTTAAATGTTTTGTGTATCGCATGCAATATTAAGTAGTTCCAAAAAGCCAAGATAAATTTTTTCCTAACCGAAAAATAAAAGTGAATGCTTCTTCAATATATTTCGTTAAAATACAGCGCAAGTTGAAATTCCGATCATTTTTTCCCCCACCACAAATTTCTAAAACGGTTCCCAAAACTTTTGAGAGTTTGTGTGAAAAAGCACAGCAATTATCTAATGTCTATAATTCATCACAACCATTGAAGTGTCAGGAAAATTAATGGCGATAAAATTGAATTTTGATCGAAGTGATGCTCTATTTCGCTCACACACACCACACGAACCGGCAAAATTTCACTTTCCAGTCATGGAAAGGGGAAGTGCCAACTGAGGAAACTATGGTATAAAATTGCGTTTCTCTCTCTCTCTCTCTTTCGATGCCGAGGCTAGAAATTCGTTGTTTTTTAGTGTGTTATTCTTGTGATACCAAAGTTCCTCTTCCGCCGAATTGACGTTAAAACTCTTTACTAAGGAAGTATCATTTATCATTTTGATATACCTCTGTGTATCCTTTTTCAGAAATATTCGGATCGTTCATTAGGTAGGCGGATACACGAGAATAGAAAAAAAAATGTAGTTTACTTTCGACGCTCACTGACGTTTGTCACGGAATAAGGCAATCGTTGTACTGGTAGTTTTGTAACATGTCTTGGTATAATAATAAAAAATATACTCCCATAAAACAATGTCTTGTTTTACGACCACTAGAGCTACATTAACCGTTAACACAATTCCTGCTGGAATATTGTTTCGTGGCCGAAGAGTGAATTTCTGGTTATTAAAATATTTAAGTAACCCCCATCATTTCTTGGTCGCGGAAACATGAAGCACACGGGCATTTTGAGATTTGTCCGTTATGTGTTTGATAATTATCGTTGATGGAATGTTCCGGATAATAGCTGAATGGTTTGGAGATTACTGTTTGTTATTCGAAGCAAACATACTTACACACTTATACCGATTGTTTATTTTGTCGTTCTCATGAGAACAAAGATGAAAATTTGATCCATTCGTCATTTTCAATTTAACACAGCAGTGCTTAAAATTGGGACTACACACGACACATGTAGAGTTTATAACAGGCTCTCGTGTTCATTTTAGTGAAACTGGCTTACAGCATGTGATTGATATGATCAGAAAGTACATTTTTTTTTTGCTCAGCTTTTTTTTCGTTCTTTTTTTTAACGCAATCTACTCTGATTTGAATACTCTACCTGTAAACACTGCACTCAGAGTTTGCCCAATGAACTCATGTGGCTTCACGTCCATGTCCTTGAATTACCGGGCCTTTAATTAAGCTGACGTGAACGTCACGTGCCGTGTATAAAAGTGTACACTCAGTAGCCGAAAAATGGGAACAACCCTCACTCAAACTTCGAGTGGTCTTGCAGCACGTGCGCTGACATAATAAATCGGATTTGTTAACGTTGCGATTTGCTGTTCATGGTGAAAAAAAAATAGATTTGAATCACTTTTGATAGCGACATCATTGTGTGCGCCACAAGGGTCGGTTCAATTATATCCGAAGCCGCTAACCTTCTTGGCTTTCCACGTACAGCAGTATCTCGAGTCTTCAAAGAATGGCAGCTGAGCCAAAAAAAAAACATTCGAGCAGGAAGTGGAATAGTGACGGAAATCACTTGTGAACAGAAGAGGTGGCAAGTTGCCGCTGTGGTGGTCGAGTGGTTATAGTGACGGACTCGCGATGCGAGGATCTGGGTTCGAACCCCACAGTGGTGGTCGGCTGAAGTTGGTTTTCTGTGGTTCCCATCTTCAAGGTGCAAATGCGAGCCGATGTCCCCGTTAAAAAGTCTCGCCACAGAGAGCAACAGTCCTACAACGATAAATCATTCAATCATAACACTTCACTCATAGTTAGAAAAACTGGTTTCAGATGGCAGCACTACACATAACAAGCATTACAGAGAAACAAAAAAACTTCACGTCAGGTTTCACTACACGTACACGCACATTCCCGCATGTACCGATTCGTTGGGGGATGATTCTTAAGTCAGCCACCTCGTTGGGCAATTTGCTTGTTGTGGCGTTGTATTTGTATTTGTATAAGTGACTTACACGCATTGTGCGCAGCAACGGAAGATCTACAACACAACAAATTGCAGCGCAATACAACCCGGGATCATCGCAATGTATACCCGTAGGCTCTACATCACGGATCTTGAAACGATTCGGTTTTAATAACCGATGGCTAACAAGAGCTGATTTCGCTGCATAACCGAAGAAAACGGCTTTTGTGGACTAGACAGCGCTGGAATTTGGCACTTGATGAATGGAAAAGGTTGTCTGGTCTGTCTAGTCAAAATTTCTTCTCCATGACTATGATGGCATGACCTGTGTGTGGCGCAAGCAGCACGAAGCCATAGATCCGGTATGCCACATCAGAACTGTTCAAGTCGGTGGCAGCGGAATTACGATCTGGGGAACATTTTTCTGGTATACTCTTGGTCCCTTATTTCCATTGGAAATATTCGTCAATGTCAGCGCTATCTTCACATCGCTGCTGGTCACGTGCTCCTGTTTAAGGTCATGATGTGTTCGGATGATTGCAGGAAGACAATGCACCCTCCCATGGGGGCTGGTATTATTGGTTTGAGGAACATGGTCCATAGTTTCAATTGCTTCAATGGCCCCCCAGTGAACTGATCTCAACCCAATTGAGCATTTGTGCGACGAGGCGTCTGTTAAAAGCTTCGAATCACCATCTTCTAATATGAGGGAAACAAGAGCTGCCATTTCGTTAGCATGGGATAATATTCCTCCTCAACGGTTTCAGCAAGGAAGTATCGTTGCTAAAAAAATGTTTCAAACTCGAATAAAGTTGTCAACTATCGCTAAAGTTACTGAAAAACCGTAAATGGCGGGAAATATAGGGCTATTGCCAGTCGCAATGGGTAGGTAGAACTACGATTCACGCATATAAAATGTGATGAAAAACATTTTTTTTTTTTTGACTACACACGACAAGCTTCGGTAAAAAAACAAGACATTTCATAAAAAAGTTGGAACGTCCCGTAAAATACGGGTCTTATAGTAATCCTGTTTCTATAAGTTCTATTATATATTCTTCTATTCGCATGACAGAAATATTGTTCATATGACCCGTGGACTGAATAGATTGTGCACCTTTGCTTTATGGCGACGGAAATAAGACCCCGAACCCTCGCTCTAATAAAATGAAGTCCACACCTCAACACCACCCTTTTTTTTTTCTCATCCAAGATCACATACAGCCTGTTTAGAAACCCTCCCGTAGAGAGACTCCTTCGGCAAAGCATCTTAATACACCCGCATCAAATTTAAGAGCTCACTCCTTTGTGTGGTAGACCTTGGAATTTCAGCTATCTACTCGTGTGCAGACATGATACATCGGAATTTAATTCAAACCAATTTCAGTCCGGAGATGACCGGAATTCCAGCACTCATATGCATAGCTTTGCATACATGCAAAAAGTCCTTTAAGCGTTCATTATTGCTGTCAGTATTGAAATAAAAATGCTGTACCTTTGTGTGTAAGGTGAGGACATATGCTTTCTGAGTTGCATTTTCAATTTGCTGGTAGATGTCCCAATTAACGATATCAGCTCTTTGTTTGTTGCAGAGCATGGGTGGCTGCTATTTCATTAATTTGTTAGATGCTTTGTTAGCATTCCGTTCTTTTTTAGCTTGAAATTTGCAATCCGATTTTTTTAAATTTAGTTTTAGATGACAAAGAAGGTACTTATATACAAGGTGTCCTGTAAGTACTAATGCGGTATTATCTCATCAACCGTCCGTCGTAGAAGTATGATTCCAATTTAAAAAATTCCCGAAAGGCGTTAAAATTTTCTCTGTACTAGGTTTGAGAGAGAGAATACAGTGTGAACAAAATAAAAATCTACATTTTTATACGGTCTCCCTGCACTCTAAGTTCCAATTAGAAAATTGTTGCCCTGTCTTTTCTGAGCCCAAGAAAAACAAATGTAATTTTTTTAACTGCAGTATTCACTGAGCTATTGCATTTAAACGTGAACATAAACAGACGCCGATTAAAAAATCAGAGAAACGTTGGGGAAGGACATCATAAATGAGGGAAAGGAGTGTTGACCGTTAGTTTTTAATAATATTTCTAAACTTTTCTCCGATTTTTTGGATTAAAATATCTCAGTGAATATTGCACTTAGAAAATTGGATTTTTTTTGTTTGGCTGAGGAAATACCGGGCAAAACAATTTTATAATTGTAAGTTAGAGGACAGGGGAACTGTATAAACATTTAGAATTTTTATTTTATGTATTTGTATGTGTTTTACACACTGTGTTTCCACTCTCAAAGCTGGTGCAAAGTAATTTTTGAACACATTATGAGCATTGAAATCATACCTCTACGACAAAATTTTGATGGGATATAGGTCGCATTAGCACTTACAGGACACCCTGTATGTTTAGCCAGTATTATTAATTCAATGCATTTATTTTTCGTGCGATTTCTCTGATGCTCTGTACTGTCTTTTAAGGTTCTCCGTTAGCAGGAGAATCCAAAATACTTTTTTTTTTTTCAAACGATTATCCTGTTCTCTGTACCCGTCAGTAACTTTGACAAAAATTATCTGAACGAGAAAAAAAATCCATTTAAGGGGTTAAAATATCAGAAATCGTGGTGTATCTGTGCGACGTATGCGACCCATTACGGATTTTTTGCCACTCAGAAAGAAAAAGGTTTAAATTTATTGTATCTCGGAAAGGGTGATTGCAAACACGTGAAATATCCCACAAGCTACAAGAATTTACCTGAATGATTTGCAGTGTAAAAAAAACATCACGATGTATCATAGGTCCAGAATTCGAATTTTACATTTCATGTTGTGACGGACGCAGTGTTTAAAGCGTTTTAATCTCTAGAGGTGGGTAGTTTCTGGTTGGATCTACCGAGGGTCACCGCGGGGGCTCGGTGCGAGAATAATAGCGGGGCCTGGAGCGGCTTAATAAATTGCCCCTTACTCCCGATTTTATATATTTTGTGGAAAGGAGGAATTCAGAAAATAAAATCATGAAAATTCATGAAATTAACATTTAGGAAATGAAAATTCAGAAAATAAAATCATGAAAATTCATAAAATTAAACTTCATAAAAATTCATAAAATGAAAATTAATAAAAAGTCATAAAATGAAAATTCATAAAAATTCATAAAATGAAAATTAATAAAAATTCATAAAATGAAAATAAATAAAAATTCATAAAATGAAAATTAATAAAAATTCATAAAATGAAAATTCATAAAAAGAAAATTCATAAAATGAATATCGTGAATATTCATGAAAGGAAAAAAATGATAAAAATTATTAAAATTTAAATTGAATTAAATTGAATGAATAATTTCAGAATGGAGGAAGAAAGAGTTTCAGAATACATTGAGAGAAATAACTTCAGAATAAAAGAGAGAAATAATTTCAGAATAAATGAAATAATTTTTTAATTAATTAAAAATCTCAATATTGATGGAAAATTTTAATTCCAAAAAAATGAATATTCCTAAGTTTATCAAAAAAAAAAAAAAAATCAGAATTTATGAAATAAATTATTTTTACCGTGAGTGAGGAGAACCTATTTCTCCTAAAAAACGCAGGGCCCGTGCGACAGCACCTGTCGCACATCCCCAAGGTCGGCTTTGGATCTACCAGGCGCTGCATGTCTCTACTCAGGGAGATGCTGCCACCTGTCTCCCAGATTAGAAGTAAGAAACCATCCAAAACATAAAATATTATTTCTAGATGTAAGAAAATGCTGCAGGTGTGTTGTTGCAGTGGAGAGCCATTTTTCGAAGTGGGAATACTCTTTCATTTACGTCCCGAGTTGAGAAAAACCTAGTTTCAAATTCAACCATCATACAACAGGTCGATCTCTCTTTGAAAATACTAAATCATGAATTTTTTTTGAGATCGTATTTTCATTCAAATAAACACGAGTCTCAAACTCCATTCATTCTTAAAAGGAAAGTATTTGAAAATAAAAACAAGGTTATTTGGCAATATTTTTCCTACTAGCTGGTCGTAAAAATATTTCGGTTCATTTTCAAAGCTCAATATACCGGAGAGTTGATCGATTTTTCCCTCTTATCTTGGAGCTTGGAGCGCTTGACCTTATTAGGTCCATTCTGATTGCCATTGACCAATGCCGTTGTACTTTTCGATCCGAAGGGTGGATTTATTTTATTTTTTTGGAAAAAAGGCCAACCAAGGCCACTCAACAGTGGCCAGGCGTGACCTTGCGTAGTAGTCACGCATCATGACCTGCGTATCACCACTCTACACGTCGATAATAATATTTTGCACAATTTATTACAAAACAAAACAAATTATTGTCTCATCATTACTCTAATCATTAATTGATTACTTTGTTTCTTGGTGGTGGAAATTGACGTGGTGGTGGTGAAATTTTGAAAACAGCGGTATTATATGATGCAATGTTTTATTATGTTATATACACGTTGATGTGTGTGTGTGTCTAATATTCAGGTTATATATATTGTGACAAATTTCATTACAGTATTCTTCAAATAATATTTATCCCTTAAAGGTGAAAAGTTTTATTCTAATCAATATTAAGGAGCAAACTTGACATTAGGGTGGATCACCGTTTTATGGAGACTTTTTTTTTTAAATTTCTATCCGGCACAACAAGGAAAGAGTGCCAAATGATGTCTTTATCGCACATATAATTTTTTTTAGAATCGATTATCATTGACTTTAAAGAATACATATTTTGAAGAAAAAATTCTAATGGGTTGTTAAAGTAAGGTTTTAAATAATAATAATAATTTGCGTCTATAAAACACATGCAAATTACATGAGTAACATTTATTTATGTAAATTAATTAATTACTAATTATTACATTAAATCACGTTTGAATTACGGGATATATTCTGCCTTTCAGTTCTTAGGGCAAATACCTAGTTTTTGCGATAAGTTTGGGCAGGTGGTGTGTTCCATCTTTACAGGAAGGGTGAATTTCGATAGCAACTGATCCAGGTAACCGCGGCAGCACACGTTGAAATCAACAGGCGTTACTCCTAACAAACTTTTCTTGTTTTTCCAACCCACATGTGAGTTTTTTTATTCGTTCCACAATAGTAACGCTTAATGACTTAAAATCAATTACTGATCCCCATGAAGACGAAATGTGATTGTGTTTTATGAACTGTGCAACTGTGTGTGCGTGTGCATGTGTGATGAAATGTGAAGGTGAATCGTTTTTTCTTGATGGAACCAATCTAGAGAGGTAAAAGTTTTGAACGTCGCGCAAATTAAGCGATGATGTATTTATCGGTGGCCATGTCAATAACTCGCAGTTTAGAATATGAAGAAAAAAAAGAATGCAGTTATAAAAATATGTAAGTTGAACGAACGAAACCGAATAATTTTAAGGCTGTGCTTCTTCAATTAGAAAAAAGGGGGAAAAAACTCGGGTGTCGTAGGGTTTGAATTTTTATGCATGTGCTGTAACGTTAAAAGTTGGTCAAATTTGTGGATGTGGAAAACGTTTCAATATATGACAGAAATAAAGATTCTTTCTCTTCCCAAAAATCGTTGAATAAGCATTTTCATAGTATTCCGGAGATATCCCCAAAGATAAACATTCTAGGCTATTGAAAAAAAGGGGATTCTCGAATCTCAGAACATTCGCTCAGGCTCTACACTCTAACGTTGTTTTGCAGATATTTCCCGATTTCGTACATGAGCGTTTAGAAAAAGTGTTCAGTCACAGGTTTCAGGTTCAGGGCTTTATATCCGCATTAAAATGGTCTGACAAATTTGTAATTTTACAAATGTGAATCTGCATTTAAGTTTAACTGTTACAGTACAATTCTAAATTTCACCATACAGGTTGTCTCTAATTAATTGCACAGCAGATATGATATATCTGCTACTGTTGACTTCAGAAACATAATTTCAAATGCAAAAGAAGTTTTCAAATGAGGTGTGAAGTGTCGTATGCATTAAAAAATATAGAAATTAACTTTTTATACATTCCCCGTGTGTTCGAAAATCCAATTAAAAATCGTTGTCTCTTGTCTCTTCTGTGGCGAAAAGAAAAAAAAATACATTTTAATTGAAATATCCGCTGAAATATTTGAGTAGTTCAAAAATCGGAGAAAAATTGGGGAAAAAACGACAATCTAACGGACAATGCTTCTTTCCCTCGTTTAAACAGTTATTTCCCTACCATTTTTAGTTTTTTGAATTCAAATAGCTCAGCCAATTTTGCACTCAGAAACGTGGAATTTTTTCGTTGATCTCAAGAAAGTCAGGGCAACAACCTTTTAATTGGGTTTTTCAGGGCAGGATGTCCGTATAAGCGTTTTGTAATCCGTATATCCTTTGCAATATGAATGAAGTATCTGATGTCTACACGTTATTTGAACACTTTTTTATAATTGGAAGTACGTCTCTAGGATACGGCTCGCCAGAAACTGGCGCTCTACCTGTATGCATACATTACGTATATACTACCTGTATGTATATACATAATGTAATTTCATTTAAACAAAACAACACAAAAACAAACAACACAGGAAGACAAAATGGCATTTACAAAACATAAACTGTTTGACCCAAAGGGATTATGATATTTTCATGGTATATGAATTCGTGACAAGATCCACAGCAACATTACATTATCAAAGGGAAAAAAACAAATTAAAAATATATTTAAATAGAAATTGCAGCGTTTTTCAGTCAAGACCGAAAACAACTAAATTTAACGGATTAAATTGTCGATAAATAATATCGATTAACAGAATATGGTGAATGCAATCTGTATTCCATCGTATTAACATTCAAAAACATTAAACAATACTTTTGAAGATTGCAACGTAACGAAATTGAAATTTTCACAATAGTAAATCGTAGTATAAATTATTATTGCTGTAAATTAAGAATTTCCTACAAAGTTTGTTCCATCACAAACGAAAATAAAATAGCATACATTTTATTCACAAAAAAACTTGTTTTTACTGGAAGAAACTGAAGGTAATGGCGTATTTGCACTTTACACGCTAATGCAAGATCCTTTCCAACCATACTTCAATGATCGTCCCAGTATGATCGTTTGGCAGAGACATTGGCTAAGAGCTGCAAAATGTTTTTACATGTAAAATAGAAGGTAAAATAAAACCCTGCTTCAAATTCCGTGTCCTGTTCACATTTTTTTTCACGTGTTTTGAATAATACGGACATTTTTCTTCATCTCTCGGTATTCTGAATCTCTTTTTCCCCCCGTTATACTTTTTTTTTCCCTCAAGAAAATGGATAGGTATTCAATGCAAACATGTAGGACGTGAGATGAAAACCACTTATATGTAAATTATATGCAAATAATAACCGTAACCATAAATATCATGTTTCACTGCAATAATAGAGTTCCATAAACATAAGGATCTCTGAGAGGAAACGGAATATAATCCCATCCTTACGTCTTTTAAAGTGGACGTGGAAGTACGAGAAGAACAACGCTTCAATGTCCTCTGTATATGTATTGGCATTTTTCGGTCTCCGTGCTTTGAAATGATGAGATGATCATATCTCGTTCAAAATCAATCATATTTATGAAGGGGAGACAAAAATAAAATGCTCATCATATATAGTGTTATGCTCATATATTTTTTGTGTCAAATAAAACTCAATAGTTATGCAAATACGTAATTCATGCACTCAGTATTTTCGAATGTTTTGCTACGTAGTATTCATGGAGTGAAAATCCATTGAGTAACGTCGGTTCTAGACACTACACCCCAAACCGAGCACGTGAATTTAAATTCGAAATAAATTTAAAAACAAGAAAGTATTATAATCTACATATACAATATTACAAGGATTTCTAAGGTTCTCAGGTTGGTTTGAATCGATTCGTTGTTAAAGGAAAACCTTTTTAGATATCCAATTGTCAATGGTACAGTTGTATATTCTGAACGCAAATGTATTCTGGTGCATGCATTTTATTTGGTAAATATGTATAGGAAGTTCGGGTAATTTAGCATCCTATACTTACCTTTTTTTCGATTATTCCTATTTAAAACATGAAATTGAAACATGCCCCACTCTGGTGATGGTAACAACCGAACCACACTGACTCTATAGCGTCAAGGGGACATTTTGAACAGTATTTTATCTCTGTTCCACTCGGGGCCATATCTGAAGGTGGGGAAAGTCTGTTGTATTTCCTAATACCCCCGCACTTCCTAAATAGTTATTAACTTATTATGATGATTTCAACGATTTGATTGTCCGTCGTTGGGAAGTTATATGAGATGTAATGATAAGTCGATTCCTACTCAAATTAGGTTGAGTTCTAGAGTCAGAAATTCCACAAAAAAAAAAAAAAAGAATTCACGAAAATTAGCAGTTTCTCGCTGACTGAGAAAATTTCGCGTGTGTGTGTGTGTTGCTGTGATGTTTACTATATATTGAAACAAAACTTAAATACGTTTTTTTTTTGTTTATTCATCGTCACACACGTGTGTGTGTCACTGCAAAAGCCCGAAGTTGGCCACTCCGCGAAGTGGCTTGCTTAGTTGATCCGAAATTCGGCATTAGTCGGACCCTATATATTGCCGCGTTGGCGTATTTTTTGTGCTAATTATGGACACTTATATTTAGCCATAGCTAACCGTAGCTATTAAAGTTAGCTATGGCAACCCTAACGATCAAAATAATCTGAATATCGATATATTAGCGATAGGGATCGCCATAAAGGGAGCCGACCAAAGCACTAATTTTGAGCATTGACTGGGTCAACTGGGCTGGCCACTTCGCGAAGTGGCCTATTTCGTGCTTTGGCAGTAACATATTTATATACGGGGTGATTATAAAAATACTATCCCGACATATGGGCCCCTAACTATCTTACCATTCACAGAAACTGAATGAAATTTTGGCATAAGGTATTTTGAGGTATGCGGTCAAGAATGATATGGAAAACAACAGTGTCACTCTAACAGTTACGGTTACAGTGAGACAATTTCGAAAATATCAAATGGCAACACCAAGTTTTTTGTATTGGAATGCGATCTCCATACTGAAAAACACTAAATAGCGTTGGAATGGCACCTGTAGCACGAAAATCCCCGGAGCTAAGCAAGGAAAAATTAAAAAGGACTTTGCCATGCACCAGAACATTAATGTTCGTTTCATTCGTCACACCGTTTCTTCGGCTGAGATCCTAGCCTGATTAGTCCTCCACAAGGTCATGTGGAAAATTTGTGAAACACAATAAAATGCTTTATTTTATGCTGCTTCTCTGTCCTTATTGGTTGTTCTCACTTATAGCCTATCTACCGTCGGTGATTTTCATGCTACAGTTGCCGTTCGAACGCTATTTAGGGTTTTTCACAATGGAGATCACATTCCAATACAAAATACTTGGTGTTGCCATTTGATATTTTCGATATTTTCTCACTGTAACCGTAACTGTTAGAGTGGCACTGTTGTTTTCCATATTATTCTTGAGCGCATACATCAAAATACCTTATGCCAAAATTTCATTCAGTTTCTGTGAATGGTATGATAGTTAGGGGCCCATATGTCAGGATAGTTTTTTTATAATCACCCTGTATATACAATATTTCTTTTTTCAGTCACTTTTCCAACTTTTCAAAAATTCGAAAAGTTCTTAAGCGATGAAGAGAAATAGAATATATATTTGAAATCAGTGACTATATAAAAATACACCGGGGGCATAAAATAGGTTCATTTTTTAAGACGGAACTTACTTTTCTTTAAAAATTGCAGAAAAATCACCGAAAAACTATTTCATAGAGTGCATATTTGTTGATAACAACGCTTCATCTAATTGTGGTATGGTTTATTAATTATGTCTGAAGATGAATAATACAGATTTACCATGCATTATTAAGTACGCTCAATTTATTCGACACGATTTATACATACAAAAAGCTCAAAATTATCGGTTATTTCGGTGAGCTCTAAAAGGTTATACAAAATCTGGTTCACGATGTAACGACTTTGTATAAACACAGGATAAAATATCCATCTCGTTAATCCAGCCAACTGAATAAAACAATAAAACAATATTTTTAGTATAATATTTATATAGCAGTGTTTCTCAAACTTTTTCCAGCCCATGACTCCCTTTGGACCATATTTTCTTCTCGTGGCTCCCCTGTCTTACCCAGGGGGCCCACCCATCATTATTCAAAAGTTAGACCCTTTATACTTATCAAACTGTATTTAATAAAAAAATGAATTTATAATGAAAGAAATGTGTGAATAAAATTTATTTCTGTGTGTGTGTGTGGTACCGTGGACCAGGCACGGATTCAGAAAATGGCCGAATATCCCTCCCAAGAGCCGAATTTTATAAGAAAAATGGTGTGCGTAAAATACGGGATGATATATAAATACAAATACAATGCCACAACAGGCAAAATGCCCGACGAGGTGGCTGACCTACACTAACAATAATCAATCGAACTTCCCGATATATCACCTGGGTTCACGGCTAGTACCAGATTTCATTCTGTCATTCTGTATACATGATTCCCCAATGGATACGAATGCCCGGGGTCATGCTCGCTACGATCATACTTGTTTAGAGTCCTGGGAGAAATAAATCCATTTCATACAAATATTTCCAGTTTTAACTTTTAGGTGTTCTTACATTCTTAAAATTGTATCATTGTTCGAATACTTCCATGCAAAAAAAATGAATAAACAAGACGAGGAATGTAGAGAAAAAAATGATTATAATCGTAACTCAATATGTTCTAAAAGCTGAAATGCTGACAACGAAATGAAATATTCCGTTAGTGCTTGCATATCCAAACGCATCATCACCATTGGAGTTTTGTAGCCGCCAGCTCATTTAGTGATTAATTTTCCTTGTCTTTTTGGAAGGCGTAGAAGCGATGAAAACAATTATTAGAACTGCGAATATTTTTCACAGAAAAATCAATAAATTCTTTTCTCTGGTTTTACTCCCTCGTTGTTCTATTTTTCTGTCCGGTATTTAGATTGAAAATTACTTCTATTTTCAATATTTTCCTTTATCACAGAGATCGGAATTTTTACGTAATTTAGGGACTGCTTCACACATATATGTACAGAACTATGAGACGTAAGCATTTCCGTCACAAAATTATAAAATATCATTAAAAAATAGAATATTTTTACAAAAGAACATAAATAACAGAAAAACATTTCTGCTACCTACAAGACTTCTGTCTATTTCTAACTTTAGGACATGGGCATCCATGCACATAGATGAATGAAACGATATGGAAGTTTATTTGCCGACGTGACTGATGAATTTTATTATTCAGAAGGTGAAAATATTTTCTTTTTATTTAATTTTTTTCCGTTTATTCGCAATTGATTGCGATGCCAAAATTCCAAACAATTTGTCAAACAATTAGGAAATAAAATTCCTTCCGTCAAATATATTTTCGGAGATTATCTTTTGAGAAATATTGTTTCATTTGATACTATTAATCGTGTAACTTGATGACTGATGAGAAATTCTTCAGGTGAATCTCCGCTATATTATTAGTTCTATCGTGATCTACTGCAGTGATAACTCGGCTAACGAAGATAATTCTTTCGGGAATCACGTTCGTTAGCCGAATTATTTGGCCAAAACGTGATTCCCCATATGTTTCTGATGAAGACTGCGCAAAATTTAAAGATACGTGTGCGTGTTATGTGTGAGTTTTATTTCCTTCACATTAGCGCTACACAAAAGGCAAAAAGTAATCGTAGGCTGATATGAGCAGCTTCAAAAATTGGAAAGTGGTTATGTACAGGAAGATGAGATACTGGGGATCGTTTTATTTTACACTTTGTACACAACAAGCATGAGCTTTATTCCACTAAAGCTAATGTTGACACAACCCAGTAGAGTTTTTAGGTGTCCCCAACTATTTGTAATTTGCTGAGTATCTGATGCTATTTCTGTAGCTGGTGCATGCAAATGGAAAGAATAAGTATGTTATGGAAATAATCATAGTTCTTGATCTCAAAAAATTCGGAAAAAAACAAGTGAAAAAAGAAAGAATTTATGAAAAAATTAGGACGATCAAAATGCGCTGTGGTGGTCGAGTGGTCAAATTGATGGACTCGCATCGCGAGGACCCGAATTCGAACTTCACCGTTGCCACAGTGATGGTCAGCTGAAGTTTGTTTTCTGTGGTTCCCAACTAGGAGGAGCGATCGCGAGACGGTCCCCTCTCCCCCGTCAAAAATTCTCACCCCAGAGAGCAGCAGACCTACTATGCAACAATTATTCAATCGTCACGCTTCACTCATAGTTAGACAAATTGACGGGAGATAGCAGCACGCTACATCCCACAAGCATTACACAGAAACAAATTTGACTTCAGGTTCACAGCACATAAACGCACAGCTTCCAGCATGACCCAGCAGATGGTCTTTGCTAAAATCTCTCCAGTGAGATCGACACCGGGTCTTGATCTGGTTAGAAGGAGGATGATCTAAATTACGGAAATGTTCAGTTAAATACGGGCAAACCTTCATATACAAGTTTCTGGCCTGTGAGCGAGAAATTACCGCATATCTAGCCCGCGGACTGAAATGGTTGCTCATCAGTCATCATTATAGCAGATGATGTCAGAGATATTTAAAGATCAAGTACATCAGTGAAACTTGAAATACAATTAAAGAAAAAAAACCACTAAACACACACAAATAACACAGCATCTTTAGTGAATAAGATTATTTATAATTTTTATTTAGTGAATGATCCTTTTATTAATTTCTTGCAAAAAAGTAATTTAAGATAACAACCAGTCTAAATCCAGTGAAAGAAAATCCCTTTCATACTATCTTCAAATCGTGAGAAAAATGAGTATTACTCGATACCCATCCCTTCCTTTATAACTGGATAAAACACTCGATTTTAAGAATTAAAGAACTGTTCAAGAATCGACAAAAAATCACGTAATTTTAAGATATTCACGAATTCCCCCATAATAAATTATTTCCGGAGTAGTTATAAAACTGAATAATAATAAAAATAATAAGCGAAAAAGGAGTTTTTCGAAGTCTTTTTGAAGTGCGAAATATCTAGTCGTCTATCCATAAGTAGTTACAGCTAAAGGATATATTTATATGTATTTATAGAAGTGTTAGAAGAATCGGTCGGTCATAAGATACCTCTTAATGTTTTATCTCACAGTTTTATTCTCGGGTATAACCTCAGTCTCTAATGTTCAAGGATCTTCTCCAAAGTACTTCAGTGGTGGATATAAAAAAAAAAAAATAAAGGAAAGATGTTCTCTCCAAAGTAATAAAAATAATTTTGTACCTCTTTCAAACAGAATGAGGTTTTCGTGACTCAGTACAATTCTTTAACAATTTTTTTTTCTTTCACTTTCTACGTTCATTTTATTATCAAGTTTTATTTTCATTGTGGTGAAAAAAAATAAAATAAAATAATATATTATATATATATATATATTCACTAGCTTAATACGAGTAGTGTATCAAATAAATTGAACACATACGATTTTAAGTGCTGGCTTTTTATTTTTCTCTTCTATACTTGTTCTTTCTCAGTGGTAATTTCTAGAATCGAAGGAAAAAGAATTTAGAAAAGATATAAATGACCTTGTTTTGCGGAATGTTTCTTTAGGTTCACTTTCGTGTCTTCTAGTTAAGAATTGCAACACTTGAAGATTCTTCTGAAGAGGGTGTAAATCTTCTCCCTTGTATAATATATTATTGCTAATGAAAGTTTTAGAAAAAAACTCATTTTTTTTTCTTCCACGTGTAAGATGGAATGAAAATTTAAGATTTCCTTTTTTGTTTATAGCTTAGAATATAGCATGATTAATTCGCCTCGCGATAAATTTATTTTCTCCGATCTCAATATTCTAATCAATTTTGTTGAAATTAGAACATTCAGTTGTGCTCAGTTTTATTTCAATTTTTGTCACTTATATGAATATTTATTATAAATGAGAGGCTGAACGATTTTACTGAATGTTATTTTCATACTAAAAATCCGTACAAAAAATGTCAATTGGTTATAGTTCATTGATTAAAATTCCGAAGGAGTGGAATTATGTCAATATTTTTTGCTTATTACTATTATATATTGCACCATTTTTACATATGTTACTCACATTTTTTTTCATATTTCACTGATATTTTCTATATTTCACTAATTGTTTTCAGAATTTTACTAACATTTTTCATATTTTTCTCTAACATTTTTCATACTTTTCTGTTATTTTTTCCTTTTTGCATATTTTACATATTTTACATATTCACTTCCATACATTTCTTAAATTTTTCTCCATATTTTACATATTCACTTCCATATATTTCTTAAATTTTTCTCCATATTTTACATATTCACTTCCATATATTTCTTAAATTTTTCTCCATATTTTACATATTCACTTCCATACATTTCTTAATTTTTTCTCCATATTTTACATATTCACTTCCATATATTTCTTAAATTTTTCTCCATATTTTACATATTCACTTCCATATATTTCTTAAATTTTTCTCCATATTTTACATATTCACTTCCATATATTTCTTAAATTTTTCTCCATATTTTACATATTCACTTCCATATATTTCTTAAATTTTTCTCCATATTTTACATATTCACTTCCATATATTTCTTAAATTTTTCTCCATATTTTACATATTCACTTCCATATATTTCTGATATTCTTTTCGAAATTTCACTGATATTTTTCAAGGTTTTACTGATATTTTCAATATTTTATAGATAGTATTTTAATATTTCACAAATATTTTCTTCATATTTTACAATTGCAAATTGCTAATTCAAATTGAAATAGAAATTGAATAGAATAATCAAATAAAATTGATTTCATTATTTTTAAATATTAAACTTATCATTGACGATGAAGAATAATTGGAATAAAAAGTCGCAAATTTCTTTTCTAAAACAGTTATTTGTTTTCAGTTGATTATAAAGAACTTATCACTCCTGTAATTAAGTTATGCGAAAGATCATACATCAATAATCCTGCACTGAACCGCATCAAATTCAAAACAGATATTCCCATCGTAAACACTCAAAAATTCATGAACATTCTCTTACAGTTTCACATTTGAGTAAGTACACATTGGTCTGAATTGGTTAGGGATATTTCAGCACACGCGATGTTTCTATATACAGCGTGTCCTGTAGGTTCTAATGCGGCCTTTATCTCACCAACCATCAGTCGTAGAAGACTTCAATTAAAAAATAAACTGCTCAAAATTCTTTTAATTACCTTGTACCAGTTTTGAGAGTGAGTACACATTTTTATACGGTCCTCTGACTTCCAATTAGAAAGTTGCTGCCGTGTATCTTCTGAAGCCAACAGAGGAAAAAAAAATTATTCTATAATTCTCCATTCAAATCTCCATTAAGATATTTGAATTCAAACATCGGAGAAAAGTTATGAAAGAACAACAAAAACAAATGTAGAACAACGCTTTTTTTCCAACTTTTCTCCGATTTGTGGATTCGAATATCTCAAGCGTATATCGTACTTAAAAACTTGGAATTATTTTGTTTGCCTCACACGAAACAGGGCAACAAGTTTCCAACTAAAAATTAGAAGATGGAGGGCGACCGTAGAGAAATTTGGATTTTTTAATGCCTTTTGAGCAGTTTTTATACACATTCAAAGACCACAACAGTCAAATTTCCTAGCGAAGTGGCTGCAAAAAATTATGGCAATATATATAAAAGATATAGGCGCCAAACATATTTTAAATTGAAACTATACTTCTACGACGGACAGTTGATGAGATCAAGCTCGCATTAATCCAATATATATATATTTTTTTTACATTTGAACAAAATAGGAACTTCGGTACTAATTTGTTCATTCGTATATACATTTAATTTCACCTTAATGCCATTCTGTAAATTTTATGAAATGTTTTCTTCTCAGTCCTTAAGTGAGATGGACGTCATGTATAAAGTAACAAATAGAAGAGAATGCTCTTGTCACGCGGTTTTTCCATTTTCATCGCTATTTTTTCTTTCACATTTGCTTTCCCAAGTCGATATCTTGTGTCTGTTTCTGACAGTAAGGTTGGAATTATTATTATTTTTTTTATATCATATACTTTTTTTTTGTATTATTATTATTCCACGATCTCGTTTTTCCATGACACGGTTGGATGGCACGTCAAAGGGATTTTGGGAATGGAAAATTGCTTTGCAATTCCCTTTCGCATACCGTCATGTATTATTTATTTCCACCTTTAGCTCCGTTGTATAAGTCCCGCGCTTTTATTTCTTTTTTTTGAATACTATTAAATAGAAATGAAATAGTTGGAGCTTTGGAAGTTGCGTATTTATGCTGGTCTCCTCTATTGTTAAGAAAGAAATAAATAAATTGAAAAATAAATATTTGCTGTAAATATTTTATGAATTGAATACATCATAGGAGTGTTTTTTGTGAGCAAAAAAATAGATTTGATATCGAAAAGAATAGGAAATGTTTGCTCTATTCCCTTTTTTTTTCGCTGTGTATGACTTGTGGGAGAGCATATTCCTTTCTCAATAATTTGATCACAGCGTTGGTTTAAATAGAAATGTCGTGTTAATATATGAACAATATCGTTATTCTTCCATGAATGAAAGAGCTGCAGGATCGATGCAAGTCCTCCCACGATTACTACAACTGAATAAAGGCCAGAACTTTGCCACTGGACTTATATCGTATGCGAGAGCTCTTGCAGCCCAGTTCGAAACACTTTATTTTGATTCAAAAACACACACACGCACACGCACACACACACACTCAAGTTTTACGACAAATTTTCCCTGGGCAATTGGGTACTGTCACGATTAACAAATTTTGTGGTGGTAAGAGACGAGATGGGATTGGCAGTTAGAGAAAAAAGTTCCGGGGTTTCGTGAGAAAAATGAATGCGCGTATATTAGAATGAAGGTATATTATTTTAGAAGCAATTGGAGGGGTTCATGCCATCTCATCTGTTATCTTACACTTATCATATTATGTACATAAGATACAACAAACAAACAAAACAAGAATCGCATTGTTTAATATAAAATATATATCGGAGTGAGTCACTCGCTTAACACCTTGATGAGCAAATGGGTTTGATAACTTGTGGACTACAAGCCAGCATCAGTTTTATTGGGATGAGTTCCCTCGCTCCGGTGGATTTGATGAAAAGATACAAGATAAAAATTTTGTTGTGGGGGGGATGTATGCAATTAGGGATCACTCGTTCCATCTCGCTTAGCACCTTATTCGGGGGAGCACCATGAATACGACAATATGAGTACACACGTGTGTTATGGTCATCAAATGGATGAAGATTTAAAGTAGAGGGAGGAAAAGAAATACACACATACATACATTCATATACATAACTGCGAGGTCGAGTCGTCTCGCTCTAAACCCATTTTGGTGAGCAATGTGGAAATAGTTTAAATGAGGGATTGTCTGGAGAGAACCTGAGGTAAGAGTTACTATTACTATAACTGCAACATAGCCATGCATACAATTCATACACATTGCTCTGCGGAATATATACCGAATTATATATTCTGGAATGCGTGTTCTGTGTGTAAGTATGACCCCAATGTACATATGTGGTCATAATTATGCTCAGTGTTTTCCGAAAATATAATTTTTCATACCTTTCGAAAATTTTAAGGGGAATTTTTTTATCAGTGGAAAAGCTCTACTCAAAAAAAACATATTTCCAAGATTATTTACACTTTACCTCATCGGAATTTGGAATAAAATTGGATTTTTATGCGAAAATCATGCATCTAGATAAGTATTGGTGACCCTTGATGGCTAAGATTCCATAAGCGGGGTTGTGATATATTTGGCGATTATTTTATGTCACCAGCTGGTTACCTTGGCACTGTAGCAATCAAAATTTTTCATTGCTGACAGTAGTGTTTTTTTATTTTTTATTTTTTTTTTTGCGTCCGAGTGGCGCTGTGGTAGGATGCTCGTCTTCCACCATGAAGGTTATCATCAAGGTCCATGGGTTCGAATCCGGGCATAGAACTTTAGGAGTAAGTTCTTTAACTACTGATCCTGGGGTGAATACCGATGTGGATGGAGCCTTCATTTCCCACCCAACTCCTGTGGTTGGAAATCACTGTATGGCGATATATGACCGGAGTTGGTGTGTGGTAAAGTAGTAGTGTTTTTTCATAAGCTAAAGGCGCTTATACACTAGTGCGCCGTTCTTGCAACCTGCATCGGTTCTAATCCACTCGTGGGTACACAAACTTCCTTTGTGTCGTATGAGAAACCGATTCCAGGTGGGTCCAGTGAAAACAGCTCAAGAATCGTTCGCAACACCATAAAAATGACTGAACAACCAATTGCGAATGCTTCCATTGCATGATCCGTGCGCTAGTGTATACGCTCATTCACGCGCTACCCTTGTCTATTTTTTCGCTCCATATTTCCATTTCTTATTTTCACCAGCGTCATAGGCCTCATTATATCGTGTCCGTCATTATTGAAATGTGTTGTGCCGATGTCCTGTTTGTCATCATGCATCACACATTTGCTTGGGAATATTTCATTTTTTTTAACAGATGAGCATTCTTGACTTATCTATAAAAAGTCTAGTCAGAGGAGTTTTTGACATGGAATGTAGGATTCGAATTTTTGACAGAATTTCGGCGTGATACCTGCAAAAAATATATAGTCTATCGCCCGAAATGCTTAGTTTAATTCTGCTTAGTTTAATCGAACACTTGTGTAAAATAAATAGACATGATTGTTTCCAGTGTATTTACAGTGAGAAATTATAATCAAAACAACATACCCTCCCCCAGGGGCAGAGCCTTGTCAGTTCCTAATCCACCCTGTGCGAGCCATGACAACCTATTGGGACAGTCTTGCCAAATAGAGCACCAGGTCTACAACGGTACAATTATTCAATCATTACTCTTCATTCATAGTTTGAAAAATTGATAGCAGATGGCATCACTGTTGGATTTTTTGTGCATTCACAACACGTACACTCATATTCCAACATGTACCAATTTGTTAGATATTCCGCAGAGGAATGTGGACAAGGTGCATGTAGGGTTTAGTGGTAGTAGTAGTAATCCAATATATACGTTAGCAAGACATGGTATGTTGAGCATGCGAATAAATAAAACTGCTGCTCTCGTCTGAAACAAAAACAAAATCTCATGCCTAACACCCTCCAGCCGAAGTTAGTTAAATGCATGGCAACACCAATCTTTTTTATCTCTGAGGAACATACACCTATTTGCGTTTAAATGGGCTTTAGTTGTTGTGGTGGTGGGAGAGGGTCTCAATGTTGAAAATATACCAGTTCTACATACTTCTGGCCATTATTCACGAATAAAAAATAGGAATTTATGGCAGTAAAAATTAAAAAAAATCGAAATAAATAGACCATTTTTACAAAAAAGTTCGAAAACATGCAAAAAAAAAGCATTTTGCCCGAATTTCCGAGCTTTATCCGTAACCATATAAAATTATGCATTATTGTAGATAAGAAATATATTTATCCTGACAACAAATGTGCAGTTTTTTTTTATTTCTATTTGCACAAAATTCCATAAAAATATATATGTTCAGAGCTAAAGACTTTCAAATGCATATTCAACGTTGTCAACTGTTCAATTTGTGCGACCGTATTAAATTTTGATTAGCATTTAATATGCATTCTGAACACTATTTTTAAATACGGTCATCAATTTATTAATTTCCAAATGATTCATGAAGATTTGGTATATTTTTATGTATACTAGACCACACGGGACCCTAGTTTGAAACATCTATCTCTCTCTCTCTCTCTAGTCATTTATCGATGACGAAAGTTCCATTTCCGACATGATTCCGCTGGAAATGAATGTTTACTCTTTAGTTCAGTCAAGTCAAGGGAAATCGCCTGTGGCAAAGCAGTATACATGAACATTTTCGAACGAACATCAATAATATGTTCTGGGGTTACTTCATTTCCATTCGATTTCGTCATTCGTCCCTAACTTCCGTATTCAATACACAAATAATGAGATTTCAGAAAATTATGTTCGTATAATATATTTGTAGTTGATGATATTTTAATGATGAGAAGTTTACCCAGGTTTATTTACCCGGAAGTTTTATTATACAAATAATTGGTCAGTCTTTCATCGGCTTTTATCTCATCAACTGTTCGCAAGTGCAGATTTATGGGGGGTAGGTCTGATCACCCTGATCACCCCCCATACCAGAACACGATAATTCATGAAACTTTCGAAATTTCTATATGAAAATATTGCATTATATCCGTTGAAAATTACCTATATGAACGTTTCTGAGTAAATAAAAACATTAAGGAAACTTCGACTAAAACATGGGGAAAAACGAGCCAAATAGGAAGACCCGTGACCGCTCCAGAAAATGTCGGACGTATGGTCAACTTATTCACAGCGATTAATTTTCAGCAATTTTTAAAATCGTCCTTCCCAACAGCGAGCTCTAGATGACAGGGGGAACAGTATAAAAACGTAAATTTTTTATTTTATTTTCTGACAGTGGCAGGCAGCATCTGGACTCGTACATGAACAAAATTTGCATAAATGGACACCCTAGTTAGATTAAAAAAAAATTTATTTAAGACAAAGCTGGTTATTCGGAAGTAACATGTTAGTGAACGAAAGACGAGGGCTGTGTATGGTCTTTTTTTTAAAGTAACCCCGTGTAAAATTCTCATCCACTCAGAATGGAAAGCTAATGGTGGTGTTAATCTAGACAAGTGTTTCTCAAAGTGAGAAATTTCGCTCCCGGGGTGATAGATTGGTGCATGTTGGTGGTAGGAGCTCTTGGTATAACATATCCTATGGGTCTATTTAAGTTGGGAGCGATGAGAACAAAAATACAATTCTGAAGTAGAGAAATAGAACAGAAAGATGGCGAACCTCTGATCTAGACTAAGTGCTCTTTATTTTTCGTTTTCCATGAACCCTTTTCCCCACAATGAGACGTGAACCAGGTATTCTCTTCGCCGAAAAGTTAATGCCACAGACCACTTTGCTGAATGAAATTTTAGTACATAATAATATAAGAACAATTAAGCAATTAACTTCTCATCAAAGCTTACGGACATCTTGGGTGTCCATGAACCCCTGATTTAGAACTCCCTGATATAGACAATGTCGCAATAAGGAATTTTGGACCGTAGTTGTACAGTACAGCCTCGTTAAGTCGTCGTTTTTCTGTCCAGTCCAGCCCTGTCCAGCTTTCATAGACAGCAACCTTATTAAACCCTCATTTACTCGTCGCTAATTTCGGTTAACTCGTCCCCATGAAAAATTTTAAATGAGAGGAACATATAATTTCTATGGCTTCCTTTAAAAACATAGCTTGTTAAAAGCAATTCCATATGCTTAAAAGTCACCATAAAAACCTTATGTATCAAAACTGAACAGTTCAAGTAACGCTGGGAAGTTCATTTGCCGACTATCGTTTTTGAAACATTAGGGGCTGTTCAAGCTAGATCTGATTTCTGCATAGAGCCTCCCTAATTTAGGGCTTCCAATTTAAACAAATTATCTTCGCCGAAAACCAGCATTCTTTCCAAAGTTGAGATCTTCTAATGTGTGTTTTTCGCTACCCCGGGCTTTAGTACAATAAGTTAAGTAATAAGCGCTCTAAAAAGGTAACAATTCCAATTTTTTCCTTTTGAAATCTATAAACTTTCTTAATATTGTCATTTTAACTTATATTTTAATAAATTCCATAGTACTTTAAATTCATACGATTTCACAATATTGCACATTGAAACTAACGTCTTTTCGCTTAAGTAGTCACTCCGCTTACGCAGTCATAATTTTCTAATAAGATGAGGTGACGACTTATCGAGGTTTTACTGTATATCTACATCAGCTGCAAAAATGTTTTTTAACTTTATACCGAGCATACTCAAGTAGGGTACTGCCACACAAAATTTGCTAAATATATATATCAATTGGTGCAATAACCGAATATATATATATATATATATTTTTTTTTTTTTCGAAATTTGAATCAATTTCAACTATTTACTCAAAAAATTCTCTACCGAGATCGAAAATTCATTAAATATATCTTCAATCAATCGGAACAAATATATTTATACACTCACATTACTCCACCAGATATTTATTTTTATCTTCCCAATATTTAAAAATATCTATCATAAAAAAAAATATTCAATAGTTTGCGTTCAAGATTTCTATTATCAAATATTTCTGTGATGTCCAGATATTCAGAAACTGAACCATGGAGTGTTATTTTATTTTTTCTTCAGTGTCATATCAATTATAAGCGTAAAGAAACGTAACGGGTAACGTTCGTCATTTTGGGATTAGTTACGGCAGTATATTGAACGAATAAGCGACAATAACTTCGACTGCTTTCGTAGCGAAATCCACGTGGACCGTTAGGTTCTCGAACATTCGAACGAGAGGTTCCGCCCTCCCGAGCGTGACTTTCGTCGTGGAGCGAACATTATTCATGTTTCCATTTCATTGCAGATTACGGACCCGGGCGTCCGGACTCGCTCATCCAAAGGGGACCGTGGTTGTGTGTGTGTGTGTGTGTTTCCGCATGTACGTGATACGTCCGTGTAAGCGCGAGTTTATGCATGTTTATGACATGAGAACCAGCAGCACACACACGCCGGGATGAATGATTGGTGGAGATCTGATTGGTAAATTGCCGTTTATTCATGCAACCGAGGTGAAATATTCGCGAAAACAGCTTTCGTCCTGCAGTCCTCAGTAACAATCCCGGATCGCGCAGAGTAACACTCGCAAATATATCACGTGTATTTGCCGGTGGCAGACAGCTCAGTTCGAATGCTTGCCTTCCATACATGTACGTTTCACGACGGCCGAAAATCAAAGGCCTACTGAATAACTCACGAACTGATGCCATTCTCAGAGTGAACGTCAATTGTGATCACTACCAAACAAACATGAATAGGGAAAGAACGTGCCAGTGCCAGTCAGCTCTATCAAAAAGAAATGAGTTTATTTGCGAATGTAAATCCGTGAGAGAGAAAACTGTAAGAGCGATATTATGCAATCCAGAATTCACTGCATGAAAATTTTCCGAAATCAACCCGGACCCCATCCATTCACAATTGTCACATCATCGAGCCCTGACTAATCCGATATTAAGTATCTAAATTATTGTTTTAATCAGTAAAGCCCGGAAGTGTTTTGTCAAAATGCTATAAATGCTTTTTTTGCCTATTTTCAAAATGTTTTTGCTAAAATGCATTTTTTGCAGTTTTTTGGCCATATATGTCTCTTCCAACATTGTTTTAAGTTTAATCGTAATTTTGAGAGGCTACATTTTGTTGAAATTGAACATTTTGAGCATCGAGAACCAAAGAATCTTTCTTTTAAAAGAAATTTCAACTCTTAGTAGTAATTATGACAGAAAGTCCACCACATCTTCCATCCGCATTTAAGCACGGATAGGCGTAAGTGATTGAAAAATAGGAAACTAGAACTTGTCATGCATTGATTTTGCTGTTATCGCATGATTTTAGACATGAATGATTTTTTTTGAGATCAACGCAGACTATGCAATGTTTGAGATCAACGCAGACTGTGAAATGTTTGCCAATACGCATTTCGATGCAGGATTCACTGCTGAAAATTTAGTTATACTGCTCCAAGTTTTGTTGATAAGTGAAAATATATACTTACAAATTTCGGGTATTGTTTTAAGTATAGTTATTTTTCACTGATAAAAAATATATCTTAAAATTTTGGACAGGAACAAAATTACCCTTCAAAATTATATTTTTGGATAACACTGACACCACATGTATGAGGAAACCTGGACAATTTAAAAAAAATATTTTTCTCTTCATAACATGTATTTCTCACTTATATGCTGAATTGAATATGCGCAGGTGACCGATGACTACTTTACCATACACCAACTCCAGTCATATACGACAATTTCCAATCAGTGGAGTTGAACACTAAATGAGGACACCATCTATTGGTGGTCGTCGCAAGCTCAGCAGGTAATCAACTTGTTTTCTAATGCTCGCCCACCCCGGATTCGGGAATGTGGACCTTAACGGTAATCTTCATGGTGGAAGACGAGCATCTTGGCCCTGCAACACTTGGACGGTTGTGACCGTTGACCCCCCCCCCCCCCAAGAGATTATCAGTTGATACCATGGCTCTCACAAGGCGGGGTTGGAATAGAAAAAAAAACAATAATAATAAATTCTGGGGGCCAATGATGTTTCGATTTTGTTTTTTTACACCATATATGTACTGCAGAAAACCATGAGAAATGACCAGAGCAGCCCTCAGGTTGGTGTGAGGCAGGTGTGGCCCCCACAGAGCACTGCGCTTGAAGGAGCCCTCATATGTGGTAACATAAATAAAATAGAGACAATTTTTTCACAACAATAAAACTAGGTAGCTGTAAAAGGTAACTGACTCAACTATAAAAATTATAACATTCCAAATAATATTACAAATAAACGCGAATTATTCGTAACTCGAAGAAGCGTCACATATCATTTTCTCTACGGCCACGGTGAGCGGTAATGATGCTCTTGAAATCGACCTAATCCTTAGAGTCCACTATTATATTTTTGGCACGAAATGAATTAACTTTGATATTAATGCAGTTATTATATACTGGGATTCAAACGGTATCGGGAGTAAGTGCAACGAATTGTTTCGGATACTTTTCGAACCCTTAAATACCTTATATATACCTTTCAGTTATTTTTCCCTTTCTTCCATTATTTAGAAATGTCTCTTTAGTGTCTCTTTAAGGCATATTTGATACCTTTTCGACTGCCTATTTTGACTATTCTGAATGCCTTATTCTGAATGCAGGCGGGTCAATATAGCTCACAAGAACTAGAACATTTCTTCTCAATTTATGTTTTGTATATTATATTATCGTATCATCCTGAAGACGTCTTGAAAATATTATGCAGCTTTGTAAGAATGTTTATTGCCGCTGTAGAGTTGTTTTCTCATGAACAAATACTGTTGCAATTCGAGATAGCTCCGGAGAAGTGTTTCTTCATTTACTACAAAATCTACTAGCAAATTTTCGATTCCAACATTCGAGAAGCAAATGCGAGCTATCTTTCCGTTCAACACTCGTCACAGAGAGCACCAGGCCTACAACGGTACAATTATTCAATCATTACACTGCACTCATAGTTGCAAAAATTGGTGGCAGATGGCAGAACTACACATAACAAACATTACGCTGAAACATACTTCACGTTAAGGGTTCACAACACATACACAAACGTCCTGGCACGTCACCGTTAGTTAAAAATTCCGTAGAGGAATGTGTTCGAGGTGCACGTATGGTTAAGTAGCGGTAGTAGTAGCAAATCTTCGAGCGATTATGTGGTTTCGGTAGGACTAAGAGCGAGTACATTTTCTCAGGTCTTTGCACAGATAGACTGGCCGCGGAGTAGGGGGACAGAACGGGGGCTACGGATGGTCTGGAGGCCCGTTGCGTGGCCTCTCTGATCTCCCAGTCTGCTCTGCCTAGATTTTTCTTTCTCCGGAGACAGCTAAAAAGCGTCGCTTACGAGAAGCTCATCAAGTCAACAGAGGGCCTTGTCACGCGAATTAGCGTCACAGCTGCCGATGTTCGTGAAATTTTAAGGCTCTTCCAACGTGTTGGGATTCACTTCGTCGCCAAACGTGACGCCTGTATTGCAGCTGGTGGTTGCTCATTTCAGGATTTGTTGTAAAGTTTTCGATAATAACGTGTTTTTGTTTTATTATTGGTCTTTACTGCGTTCTCAATTTTAGCAACGCAGGCACCCTCTCGCGGCTCGCAGCTTGTTTTCCGACCCCGCATAGTACAATAAAAGTTGTCTGTTTTGGGAAGTTTCATCACCCTTTACATTTCTGAAATTGAGTTCAATTACACCCTGCATAAAACTTGTATGATCTCTACATTATAGAAAAATACAGAATCATTCCTTTTTTCAAAACATTTGTAAAACCCTAAAAACATTTCCGATATTTAATCGTAATTGCATATGATTATCCCAATTTTGATAATAACTCTTATGATTGAAAGGAAAAAAAATTATCTCAATTATATTTTTAATCTAAAGTAATTTAAAGTTCTTCCGTATACGTCTGAAACAATTAACTCCAAGCATACAAGAAATGGAAATTCCGCGGTAACGTTAAACGTCTTTTCACTGTATGTTTTGATAGACGGATTCTATCGAATTCATGTCTAGGTTATGGAAGACTCCGGACGAAAGCTATCAAAGACGTCACGCAAACCTCGCGGATTTTGTATAAAGTGATTTTTGGGGAAGAGAAATAGCGCTTGATTCAAACATCTGACGTTGCTTCAAAGGAAAATATTTAATGGAGGAAAGAGAGGTTCATAATGTTCATATTTAAATATGCATTAGAGTATCCGCCAGCTTAAAGAACGAAGGAGATGTAGAGAGGACTACTTAGACCCATGTAAATCATCTTGCTTTTAACGATTAGCTGGGAATGGCTCATTTCTGAAGGTTTCCTGGGAAAAACTTTGGAAAATATATACGAATTTTTTTTTGCAGATTAATAGAAGTGAGTGAAGGATGAAAAAAAAAACTGTACACACCACCGCAATGGAATATCTCCCCTCCTTCTCTTTTCACTCGAATACACTCGATGCATTTTATGCATCGTCTGTTTTCATTAAAAATTCAAGAGGAAATTCGAGAAACATTAAGGTAGCAGTAACGACAGAAATAGATCGAATCCGGGTGGGAAAAAAATTCAGAGTGGAGGAAAATCCGAGGCAATGGGTATTATTTATAACATCTTAATGTTCAAAATATGATTAACTTTTACCGCACACATATTTTCATTTGAGTTGGTGCCTTTTTTTATCGCAAGTAATGTAATGAGAGAAAAACGGTGGCTAGAAATGAGAGTCCTTACCTTAGTTCTTACTAGATTGTTAATATTTATAAAAAAACGGGTAAGAGAGAGAAATGCCACCAACGCAAGTAGTGCTTCTGTGTTTGTAAGTTATCTCATAGAGAATTTTTCGTTAAAAATCATCATTCGGAATTCCACGTGTTGTGGATAATTTCCCTCACATGTCTTTGAAATCAGCAGGGGGAGGAACGAAATGGAGGACGTCGCCGATATGTTACACACAGAAGAGCTAACACGCGCGCGCACACACACACGCGCGCACACACACGCACGCACGCACACGTATTTACAAGCAGAGATCTTGATGGAACGTGACTTACAGATAGAATGCGGTCCACAAATAATGTCTCGTCTTCCCGATACAATTTAAACAACTGGTCTAGTTCCGTAAAAGCGGTGTCACTTCTTAAGCACGGAGTGAGTTTCGAGATTATTCTACCATCTTCTCGGAACATCTTTAAACGTTTCTTTTGGCATCATGACATTGCCGAATCCGAGTTGTCACCAAATGCGACAAATTTGTTGTTAATTTTGCGAGATTTACAGAGATATGCGTCACCGATTACTTGCCGATTACAGATGACATAATAAATGATAAATTATCATTATTAACATAATTTTCGCAACAATAGCAACTGTGCATCGGGAATCGCGCATAAGCAACAACATTTGACAGTTTGGGGTCTTTACCACTTAGCTTCCTGGAAGTCTCACTTAAACGCGCCACGGATGCGCACTCGGTGGCATCGCTTCTTATGAGTGAACGAGAATTCACAATATTCTGAAGAAGGTTTCGAAAACGCCAGAAATTGATCAAAAATCACATTTCCATTCATCTAGCTGAAGCCGAACACCCACAGGTAAAAAACTTCCTGTGCAGTGAAGTAGCCTATATCGTGATCCTATAGGAACTCCGTTCTAGATATCAATATTTCTGCACTTAATACATTGCACAAACTCAAACCCGCCATTTTTGTGTGCATTTCTTCTAGCTTCAAGACAGTTCATGGAGTCATGTTATTCGTGACATGTAAATATGTACTTTTCTTGTTTATATATCTTTTACTAATATTAAGAAAGTTATCACCCTCTATGGGCTTAACACAGAACAAAAATAAAATATTTAAATGTGCTCAAAACAATCAAGACACTTCGAGGCCAATGTCCATCTCCAACTCTAGGTTTCTTAAAAGTCTTAATTGAAAATATGCTTATTTGCTGTAATTTCCCAATGTTTAGTCTAAAGAAAATATCATGTATGCATAACTCGTAGGCCGAGATTACACTATGAAAGAATTATAAAAGTTATGATTCTACAAAACTTTAAAAATACAACCAATCGGTTAAGTTCGAGCGAATGTAACCAATACTCTCATTGATTGATTTTTGAAGTTTTGTACAATGTCTTTTATTAAACTTTTATACTGTAATCCTGTCCTTATTATGATTAGTCCAATATGTATATACAGTTGTCGTGTGGATCATAATATTCAGTTACACGGGGAAAACTATTTCAAAGTACAAAAAATGAATAAAACTATTAATTTATTTAAATGAGTAAATTATTACAGAGCATCAAAAAGATTCGTTTGTCGTCCACAAGATGGTGCATATCATATTAACAACCTGTTTATAAGCGGATCCGCTCGCTATAATAAAAATGTTCCTATATGCAAGTACCTCTTAGCAGTAGTAGCGATCTTCGAATGTGGGATCATGCCCTTCTCAACGTAGGAATCTACGTTCAAACCTCGTTGCATGAAAAGTGGGGGTCGGCTGATGTTAGTTTTCTATGGTTTTCCGACTTTGAGGTGCAAGTTTCTCTTCACCGAGAGCAGTCAGCATTTCTATACGATACTCTCACGACATGAAAATTCAAGCATTTGCCACTTTTAATTAAAAACAGCAATAGAACAGCACGAAACAAGCACAATTCTACAATTTTGACTATATGAATACGTTAAGCGCTGCACACACACACTCGGAACATACGTAGTGGCATCTACCTATTCATTGGAAATTCCCTACAATAATTTTTACGGTGTGCATGTACGGTTAGTAGTAGTAGTACTGGCCACTATGATTGATCTTGAATCATTTTTGCCTGGGGATTCTACATCATTTATTCCAAGATTGCGTACTACGCGTTTGTAAAATAAAGCTGCATTTCTTTAATCTTTTCTAAGTGGCCTTAACTTTGCCATACCTTTTGTAAGAAAAACAAAGGATGATATGCGCTTCGCTCTAGCAATTGATGCTAAAAGTCTTTGCAAGCAATATTCCAAGTGAAGGCGTTCACGGAAAGCTATACCGCGGATAAAATCCGCATTAAACTTCTCCATGCATCAATTGATCAAATGATCAAATTAGCTGACAAAATTATTTGGAAGAAGTTCCCGAGATCGAGAGTATCAGTTTGCCGACAAACGCAAATTTCCATAACAAGAGTAGATATACTTAAACTGCTTGCGTCCGCGATGTGAACGTCTTTTAAAATATTAATTAGCTTCAGGATATTTTGAAAATGCTTGCGAAATGCTCCGAAATGTTAGTTGTAGTTATAATTTATGAAATAGCTAATGTATACTGCTTTAGGTTAGCAGAACATAAATCAGTATCATAGCGAGAGGTGGTTTCATTTTGTTTTATTGATAACTCTATGAAAGCAAATTTAACACGCATGTATACATATTATAATAATGTAGTATTTAATATACAACATTTTATTGTAATCTGATAAATCCGGTGGTTTTGCGTAATCATTGACCATTTTGCCAAGTTTGATAAATATCGTGAGATTATAATACTTTCGGTTATTATGTATAATCCCTAAATAGGATAAATAGTCAATGAATGTTTCACTTAGAATGATGAATTCGATGGGTAATGCTGGTTATGTGTGTTTGCACATGTTGACAGATATTAACAAAGCTGACATTTAACAAGGAAGATAATGGAAAATATTTTTCTATCTTCATATTTATTTTCATTCAACTTTTTTATAGCAAAATACGTGTGATGCACACACGCGTATTAGCAAAACTGAAAAAGTGGTTGAACTAACACTAGAACGATGGGCATTTCGAACTACCAAGAATGACGGTAGCGGTCATTTTGAACACAATGGGAAAAGTCAACATAACCTACTTTTCTTCTTTACCGAGAAACAACTCCTTAAAACAGCATCAGTCTTTTTGGCTCATTCCTGCAATAAACACTTGTTATAAAAGTTGTATATACCGGTTTTATGGAATTGTAGGACAGAAGGCATTGATACTGTACCGTGTTTTTGTTGCTCTAAAAAAGTTAAAATATGATTTTTTACCATACGTAAGACCACTTTACGCACTGTACGCTGAATGGATAGATTTTGTCGAAAATGTCAACAACACTTATTAGTACAGCAATAAAGTTTCATAATTTCTGTCAGAAATATATTTTGTCCACTATTTACATGTTGTGAGTGCACGGTTCTCAAGACCTAGATTTTCTCTGCCTACCGTCAAACCGGAAGATACCCGGACAGCATCGCCATATGGTAATATCGGCTCATTGCAAACCGGGCAAGTGTGCTGTCTAGTGACACAACACATAAGGAAAGCAAGATCATCATTGATTTACATGGTAGCGCACTTGCCCGGTTTGCCAGCGGGCCGGGGTTTTATTCCCGGTGGAGGCAAGATGATTTTTCTTTCCAGTTCACCTCACATAATATTTAGGAAAGTTCTATTCCCTTTACGAACTTGCTTTGTGAATTAAATACGTTCACCAGCAAGAGTTATAAATGCAAAAAAAAAAAAAATATCAAACTTACCTTACCGAAACGATTAGTGATTTTTAACTAAATTAGGCTGGTAAAGATCTCGGCAACAGAATAGGTTCGGTGACAGATTTCGGACGCTTATTCGTGGTGATTTATAAACAGTAACCGATTAATATTATTTACCGTAAAATTACCTTTCTTCCCGTTTATCGAAATTTTTAAACTTAATCAACATCGCCGATCGAATTTGTCATCCTGAACTAAAGTTTCTGCAAAATGTCCGGTAAATGTAATTAATTGACGATTTATCATGTTTTCGAAAACGAGCTGGGTGTAATGATCGCCGGCAAATGTGAAAATTTACCAAATTTTACCAAAATGCTTGGTGATTACGCATGCGCTGTAGTGTTCGATTGGTCATAGTAATTGACTCGCATAGCGAGGATCCGGGTTCGAATCCCACCTGTGCTGCAATGGTGGTCGGCTGAAGTTGGCTCTCTCCGGTTCCAAATTTCGAGGCACGAATGCGATCTGTTCTCCCCGCAATAATTAAGTTTGACCTTTGCAACGGGGAACAAACAGTACAAATATGCATTACACTTCACGCATAGTCAGGAAATTCCAATAAAGATGCACACAGTAGATCTTTGGACTCAGGACGCGAAGAACATAAAGAAAAATACATGAAACCATCAAATGACAAAGTAAATCAAAGACAATCGATTGAGGTACTACTAAACACTAGAGGTTACATATATCTCTCACTTACCCTACAAATAATAACAATCAGTATGTAGACCAAAGTAACAAATCTTCCACGCTTATATTCCTTATCCTTGAAACGTAATAGTCGATGCATTGATCCATGCGTAACTGACGGTGCTGTCTGTTCCGGATTAGACGCCTCCTAGTCTAGACAAATTCGTTTCATTTCCGTTCCAAGGTAACCTGCCGTTCGCTAACGGATTCTGATTTATGTCACCAGAATAGCAGAGTCAGATTCTCCTAGATGTTAACAGAAAATTCACGTCTCTTTTTCTCCCTCCTTAATCTCGAACGCTCCTTATCTCACGGAATGGAACATTTATAAGTCAAAGTATGGAGAATAGACGTTTACAAACCTACTTCTCGCAGAGTAACAGACTGATAAATTGATTCAACCTTAGTAGTAACAGAAAAAAAAGACTTTGCAAACGAACAAGGTGGTTTTACGAAGTTTCATTTGTGCATGGGGTAGAAGTAGCAATAAAATACATAGGGAAGAGAAAATAAAAGTACAATCTTATCTGCAGGTTGAGAGAGAGAGAGAGAGATAGGAAAAAAGACTTGCACTTTCTCAATTCGGAGAGTATTGAGTACAACTGGGTTTAAAAATTCAATTACCAAAATGCGTTTCCCAGTTGCTGCTGCTGCAAACAGAAAGAATATACAATTGCAATTTCTTCTCGAGCATTCTCGGAATTTAATTTTCCGAGGCATTATCTTCTGCTCGGTAATTCAAGAAGCAAATTGTACAGAAATTGCACTATTCTGTTTCCACCTCCACTTCCTCGTTAATACGGGGAATTTTGTAGAATTTCATCCCGTCGTTGAAGAATTTTCACTCTTTCCTCATTTTTCATTCGTATATATATTCGTTACCGCAATATCCTTGCTATATACGCTATTTAAAATGTAAAACAAAAAATATAATGAAAGCACTTGAATTATATTTAATTAATTAATTTGGGTTGTAATATAGTTCGTTAAATATTTTTTAAAATGAACTGAAATGTTGAGAGCAAAAATAGATTATGAACTGCTGCTTCATACACTGTTCTTGAATACGCTTTACCGTTTTCTGGACTGCATTTCGAGAAGTAATTCTTCTAGGTTGTTGTGCACAAACACTAATGGATGGTGGGTGAAACATTTAACACTCAAAATCAACACTATGAAAAACAAAATTAGACGTCAATCCGATCTCTCTTCACAATTTCATAGTGATAAGATGAATTTCAAACTTATTCGAAGCAGCGTGGGGAATATATATTTTTTTAATGTGTAATTAAGTCGCTGGTGCTGTACATTGCTCTCAATTGTTTATGCAGGGATACTCGTATCAGTAGATCGGATATCGGTGTGGGTGAGGAAAATGCACACACACAGGTTACATAGTAAAGTGCAATATTCAACGAGATATTTTAATTTGTAAATCGCTGAAAAATTCAGACAAGAACAGCACGTGACGCGTAAAGTAAACTTGTCTGTCAGCTTATGCGGATTCTTTACTTCAGTTTGAACGATTTCCGAATTCGGGCAGAATTTGATAACCGCAGCAGCCAACATCATGGTGAGATTCTGGCATAGACCGAAGTTTCGAGAAGTGTTGCTGTCACTCGGTGAGTGTGATTGGTTCACCATATACCAGTTGAGATGAGGAGCCTAACAGTTCTGGCTTGTATGCCGCTCTTAGTCCCAGAAGAAGGATTGCCAATACTCTCACCCAATCTGTAGAGGAATGGCACTTGATTGTTGATTCAAGGACACGATGTCACCTTTCAACGGCACCATTCGCTTCCGGATGCTATGGAGTGGTACGAGTTTGTTCGATCCCCAGTAGTTCGCCGAGAGATCGGAATAGATCACTTGGATATTGTCGGCTTTGATCGGTAACGATCACTTCTGGTATTCCAAACCGGACAACACAGACGTTCATGAAAGCTATATCAACAGAGTCTCAGCAGTAATAAATCTAAAACATTCTTCCATAAAGATCATTCCACTCATGTTTTCCGTCGCAAAGACGCTATCAAGAAGTCGTTGCTTTGCCCATATGATATGCCTCCATGTAGTAGACGCAGGGGGTAGTAACACAATCGCAATTAGATGCAAAGGAAGAAACGCATGTGCGAGAATTGCACAAGTGAAAGCAGCATACATTGTCACAGACAATGACAGTCAAAACAGCGAACCCACTGTGCCTCGTTACAACAAGGCAAGTCGTCCACCGAATCGTCTCATTATATACGTGCATGTGTAAGTTCGACCTTATTTGTATATAGCATTTTTTTATAAATATTTAGTTCGTGCTATCCGCACTGGAAGGAGGTACTGTGGCGCTGTAGTCGGGAGCGAAAATGTGAGCTTCCGGGCGGGAAAATCAGCCTGTCTTCACTCAATGATGTCTTATCTTCATTCGCTATTCAAATGAATAAATTTATCATTGTTTATTTCCCATGTTGTTTTGTAAAACTAAAGAAGAATCAAGTCAATCTTCTTGAGAATGTGACATCAAGTCGATTTAACATATCCAGCGAATTTTAGAATCAAATACGTGACGGAGGCTCTTTTTTCGAGGTGTGTTAAGCTTGAAGTGCACGACATCAGTGACAACTTTTTCAATTGGATTGACAATGTCATTGTACAATAGTTATGGATTCCGTTTTGCTCAATTCAAGAACGTAAAACGCTTTCTCTACTGTGGACGAAGAAGTTTCTTCTCCCGGTCCTTCACTTAACTGCAAACTTTATGAGTGCATGTACTTAACGGATGGCAGTTGTGGTCTGTGTTAAATTATTACTGTTTTACAGCAAGCGAAAATTGTATATAGGCTACTTTATATTACTTGACTTAGTTATTTACTACATAACAACTTTACTTGACTTAGTTATTTACTACATAACTACTTTACTTGACTTAGTTATTTACTACTTAACTACTTTACTTAACTTAGTTATTTACTACTTAACTACTTTACTTGACTTAGTTATTTACTACTTAACTACTTTACTTGACTTAGTTATTTACTACTTAACTACTTTACTTGACTTAGTTATTTACTACTTAACTACTTTACTTGACTTAGTTATTTACTACTTAACTACTTTATTTGACTTAGTTATTTACTACTTCACTACTTTACTTTACTTAGTTATTTAACTTTGTATTCATGAGAGAGAGAGAAGTATAGTCTATAGTCTATATATCACTAAACTTCGTAATGCAATATTGTAATTTGAAGATTGAAAAAAAAATTCATACGATGTTTAATAATGTTCCCAAATAACAAATTCTCGAACCAAGTAACATTCAAGATTCTTAAAAATAAGTTTATCACTTTTAACGGTGACTATGCATAATACCCAAGACTCATTGGCAAATTTGATAAGTACTGAAAAACTATCAATTTTATCAGTGATTATGTATAATAGCCAAGCAATTTGATGAATAATTGAAACTTGCCGCTTTTATTGGTGATTGGTCAAAATACCTTAGTGCATCCTAATTGGTGAATTTAGTAAATAAGAAAAAAACATCCTCAAACTAGTCTAGTATAGTTGATATATATATAATCGGACCAACATAAACATATAACGAACTCTCATTTCGAAGATTGTAAGAATTCGTCTAAAAAGAGCTACAACATTGGCGTCCGATTGCAGAACTCGTTATATAAGACTTTGCTATATTTGGAGTCTCATTGCATACACACAAAAACTTAAATCGGAGAATTTGTTAATTCCAAGTTTGTTATAACCAAGTATAAGCATGAAATTTAATACACAGGAGTTCATTATGTAGGGGTAATCGAGTACGGTCATTTGAATAATAAATTTTATCGTCTCAGTTTGACTGATTTATCAAATTTACCAATACAAAATAATGCATGATTACCGGAAAAACTGATGAATTTAGTTCGATTCATCATGTTTGCTTGGATGTTATGCATAAACACCCCGGTAAACTTTTTGTTGTTAGTATTTATACAATTTACAAACGACGCTTGGGGTTACATGCATTATCGCCAGTAAAAGTGATATAAATTTACGGAAATCAATCAAACTTTTCAGCAATTATGCATAATATGCTGAATGGTCAGCAATTATGCATAATATAACTGTATTTATTAAGTTTACTGTAACATATATATATATATATTTTTTTTTTCTCAAGTCAATGCAATAGTAGAAATGAGAGGTTAAATTCGTTCACCAGCAACGTGACGAGTCGTTGAATCTAACGGCGTGACTCCAATCTAATTTGCCACTTCAATTATTCTTCATAATTACGATATTTATTTGCAATTGCACTCTCCATTACTCTTTCCACATCCCTTATATTACTCACCTTTTCCCCGCACTCATACGAAACAGATTATAGATTAGTGCGCGGGCCTATTCAGTTAGAACGTTGTGCTCGCACACAGGGGACCGTGAAGCACATCTCTTCACATGTGACTCGCATTATCCAAAAACCGTCCACAGATGATAAAGTCCCAGTCCCAGCGTCCACCTACATGCCCCATGTATATATCCCTGAAGGAAAATATCCCGATTGCCAAACTCGTTAGTGCGAGAGTGCAATGTTTCTCCTGGGTCATAATTAATTCGTACGTGTTCGCGGAAAAATCATTTACCATTATGATGGGAGATAAAAGAATGATTTGGACGGGAGAGAAGATACAGAAACTAAGAGATAGAATAAGTGACATTCTAAGCGGAGGGAGAAGGCCACTGGAGCCTGATAATTTAATATTTTCTCCTCCTGAAAGGGAAGAGGTTGGAGGAAACTCTGACAAACGGCTCGCTGAGCTCCTGAATACCAGAAATTGCTTATAAACCCTATTTCTGTCATGAGAAAATGGGGTGTAAGAAAACAACGATTCATTCAATATTAGACTAGAAGGAAATTTCTATTTCCTTTTTTATCATCGCACATTTATTCCTGTTTATTTATTCGTTCTTCTTTCTTAAGAAGTTTTGCTTTTACTTGGAGATGAAAATGCAAATTTCATTTCCCGTGGTCGAAATTGCTTCTTCTGCTTCATCTTCTCCGTATATGCCTCAAGGGTGAACTTGTGCCTTTACACAAACTCACTCATATTCTGCTAGCTTGGAGGTTTTGTTTGGATCGCTTCGCATCAATAGATAGCTATTGGCTTGCATGTAGAGTGATTCAGAGGAAATGCTGTTTGAATAAATATAATCTTCCAGAATAGATATTGTTAGATAATTGTTGTTTGTCGGGTTCCAGTTCTAATGATTGAAAGCGTTTTAATTTTAGGAGGGTAATAGAGAATTTTTTTCATCCCTTAACACTAGAACGAAGAAAGTGGTCATTTTGACCGCAAACTTACTTTCACATGCTTTACATCCAAACATTACCATCTTGGATTGTTGAAATTTCATAATTTCTCTCATCTTGATGAGGCTCTTTTAAAATTTCTGAAGCATGAATATTCTAGCATTAATTCCTAAAGTATAAACATTCCAGCATCAATTTCTGAAGTACAAATCATTCTACTATTTATTTACCACTCCATTTTACCACCAAACTAAGAATGCTAGATTATCCATACTTCAGGTATTTTAAAAAGAGCCACTCGTAGTTGCCTGACCATCGATCGTCTTCTTACGCGAATATTATTATTGTGAGAAAAGTTATTCTATCATAGTGTTTGATTTTCTCCAGTACTCATTTTGTACCATTCGAAGGTGCACATTTAAAAATGTTTGTTGGCGTGTGTTGTTCAATTTTTGTTATTTAAATCTGGCCACAATTCAATAATGACTTTATAACGGGGAATTTTAATACTAATGAACAAAATATTGTACCCAGTGTTTGGAACAAAATAATGCTAATAACAATTCAATCAATTCCATGTTTTACACTGATATAAATCAAGAACAGTTAAAACATGTTATAAAGGATTTAAAGGAAAATAAAGCGCAAGTGGTTATGATGCAAAACACCACTTAATTACAATAAAAAAATTAATTTATCATTCTGTATGGAATGAAATATTCTACCATGATTTGAAATTCTCTTTTGTTCATCCCATATTTAAAGCAGGAGATAGTAATGATTTGACAATTTACACACCAATATCAATACTTCCCATCTTCTCAAAAATAATTGAAAAATGTATAAAAAACCAACTACTTGATTTCCTAATCAGACAAAACATTTTCTCAACTAACCAATATGGATTTCAAAAAAACAAAAATACAGAAATGGTGATATTTGATCTAATTAACTATTTAAACAATGGCTTCAACAATAATAAATGTTCCATATATGTGCTCCTAGATTTGAAAAGAGCATTCGATTTAGTGTATTTGGACATTTTAACAAAGGAACTATTTGAAAAACGAGTGAGAGGAAACATGCTTCAATGGATTAAATCATACTATTGCAACAGGAAACAAACAGTAGTTATTCAAAAGGAAGTTAGTACTTTTCAAAAATTGAAAAAGGGGGTACCTCAGGGTTCTGTTTTAGGTCCGATATTATTTTTTATATATATAAATGATTTATGTAACTTGAGATGAATGGAAAAATTATAGCATGAAAAACTTGATTGACGAACATTTTTTAAAAGATTTAATCTATGCATGGATGTATTCAGTTGTGAATCATGCAATCAGTGCTTTGGAGGAACATATTAAGAAAATATTTGGAAATTAGATAATATATATAACAGAATAAGATCTGAAATGTTAATCGATATTTCCAAACTAAAGTGGCATACTCTAACTTTGAGATAAAATTTTTTGTACAGAGTTATCAAATTTTCACAATTAAATGAAAATTACTTTACGAAAATTCAAAATAGAACTACAAATAGATATTTCAAAATAGAACTACAAATAGATATTTCAAAATAGAACTACAAATAGATATAATCGAGTTTATCAAGTACCAAAACCAAATAAAACATTACATAAAAAGAGATTTTCCTTCATTGACCCTAAGATGTTAAACATTTTTGACACTGAAAATCAAATTAATAATAATAAAAACATAAATCATGTCATTTTTGACTTCGTCAGTCGCATTCATTACGAAACCATTTAGATGCAAGTACTGAAAGAGCAAAAGAGTATAATAATAAAGAAGAGAAGTGTTGTTCGATGGTTGTATTATATTGAGCTTCACGAAAAGCAACTTAATTGTGAACAATATTCAGATTATAGATGAGCGAAAATACATTTGAACACATATCTAATAAATATAATAATGTTTTTGCAAGAGAAATAAAAAAAATATTCTATAGCTTATTCCTTTAGGCCTGCTGTGGAAGGACTTTTCAGTCCCTTGAGGCTACAAAGTGTTTTTTTGTAACGTGTGTGCATCCATTTTTTTGTGTGTGTTATATGTTTGTACTTGTGTAGCACATGTCTAGATTTGTGTACTGCATGCTTGTATCCGTGCAACACATGTCTGAATTTGTTATTACATGTTTGTATTTGTGAAAAAAATTTTATTATTGCTATTTAATTTTTGCGTTTTTACCACATTGTGCAATGTCACACGGTGAAAATAACCTTTTATGTTTCACTATTTCACCCATGAAGACGATCCCAGCCCGGAGGCCGAGACGATACCCATATTTTTTTGTTTCTTCATTCTATGCATTTAATATACAGCGGCCCCGGGGGCCGCTGTATATTTTCTTCCTTTTCTTCTATCTTTGTACCTTCTTTTTTTCTGGCATGCGTTTAGGTTAGGACCAGATTTTTAGTTACCAGATTTATCGCCAATTCGTCAAATACAGATATCAGATAATCTAAATTTGCTGCCAAACGTTTGTAGTGAAATGTTTGAATACTCAAAAAAACACTTGTAAATTAGTTACGATCAAAGTTTCGAGTCTACTTTTTTATTTTCAAAGTGAAGTAAGAGTTAAAATGGTGATTAATTAATTTCATACAAATTAACGAAGATTATATTAAACAGCAAAAGAAAACTGATTAACGCTTCTCACATTATTTTGTGCCAAGATAATTTAATTGCTCTAAATTATGAATCCAGAAAAAATATTATAGGTGTGAATGAATTGTTTACTCATCATGAATATCCAACGCCATATTAAAATGGCAAAATTCATTAGACAAAAATATGTGAAAGAGCGAGAAAGGTAGCAAATATAATTACGAGTATTCTAACAATGAAAGTAAGCAAAGGATACAAAGACTCACATTATTCAAATTAAAGGAATCTTAATGTCTTATAAATATTTTGCGTAAATTTAATAACTCAGAATTAAATAACTCATTATTCTTCAAAATGTCATCATATATGTACATCAATCTAAAGGAAGTGCAACCTAGACGGAGACCACAGGTGTTAACTTTCAAGTACATATATATATAATATATAATTACTATAATAAATAATATCTTACAAACTCTATTATGCGAAATATAATATACAATACTAAATTTATAAATTGCCTTTACTTACATAAAGTAACTTTAACTCTGGAAAATCAAATATACAACTGTATATTTGAATATATAACTGAATATATAACTGTTGGTTAATCCCACGTAAATATCAAATTGTTCATGTTTGATTAACACACGTTTTAATTCCAGGTTCATTACCAAGTTCAATTATATTTTATTATACTTCTTCCTCTCTAATGCTTTTATTGAGAAATTACACAATGTTTACGCCACAACATGCATTTTGAATAATTCATCAACAGAAATAAAGGAAATGTATTCAAAACTTATTATTTTTTTCGAAGCAAAATCAGCAGCTTATGTTCGGTGACTTGAATCAAAACTAATGTAATTAAATGGATAGGAAAAATAATAATAATAACAACGGCATTTTTAACAAAAGGGTATCGAATTTATTCAAAAAATAATACTTTGATGAACGGAAAAGGGAAATCGTTAATACGGAAGTTCATTTGAATTTATGAAAATTAAGATATTGTTCACAGCTAATGGGTCAAGGGAAAGATGATGGTAAAAGTCTGCCTTTTCAATAATATCCTTCTATTTCTTTATTTTTCTTTCTTATTCCTGTGTGAGTGCTACCGACTTCCCAAAAAAAATGGAAGAGGATTTGCATTAGTTTCTCTAATGGCTTCATTTCACTTTTGTTCGTAGAAAACTTCATTTCTTTCTTTTGTATGCATCTGATAGATGTAAGAATTGCATCGAATTTAGTCATTGAGAAACTGTGTTTACTTCTATATAAGTATACAATGTTTCCAATGTCACTGATATAATGTTTATTTTATTGTTATTTTTTTCGATTTTTTTTCTTTTCTCCTATCATTGTACTTTTTTTTCGCAAAAAGCTAATGGATTTCCCATCCGACTTTGCTGTCATTTGTAAACATTGGTAAAAGTTAAAAATGATCTTTGAATGGAAAGAAATAGGGACGGAACTATTCATCAGAAGATTCCTCGAAAATATGTTCACCAGAAACGAAGGATAGTAAGAATGTATTTACGGAAAATCACAGCCAAACGTGGGAAATTATCGGTTTCACAGTTCAACACTCTTCAGTGTATCCATGAAGCTCTTACCCATATCTTTTATTTCTTGACCGTTGGTCATAGACGCTTCGAATTGTAAAAGTGTTCTAAATGACTTAAATTCACTCCTATGTTGCTGTTCAGTTTACGAAAGACCCATGATTCCTCACTTACTTCAGAATACGTGACCCTGTTGAAGTTTTATATTCTGCTGACAGAATATAAATCCTTCAATTTACAGAATGGCAACTCTTCTGTTTTGTTTATCTTGTACAATTTACTTTTGATATGAGTGGCAACTATCAGTCTTGTTTACGCAGCCATACTGTACGGTTGTATCTGTCTATCTCTCCATACAATTAAACTTATATTGCGGGATTCCCTGACCCCAGTCAATGTGTTTGACTATGAATTAGTTTCATAATTTTAACAGGTTATGTCCCCAGTCCCTGTTGACAAGTTAATTGTAAGTTTTGAGGGATTTATGTTCTTTGTGAACAAGTTATAGTTTCCGAATCCATTAGTTTACGTTTCGACTACCACGATGGCTGCAGTTGAGATTTCGTCAATAAACAAATTCGACGGCTCGAATTATTCCCAATGGAAGTTCTTGGTGAAATGTGCGTTGAAAGCTAAAGGAGTCTACGACGTGATTTGTAGGCGAGAATGCTAAACCAGATGTAGGTCCTGCCCTCGCACGATTGGAGAAAGCTGACGCAACAGCGATGTTTGTTATCACCTCGGCGATGGAGATGACCCAGATTATCCCAGGTGAACTAATTCATTGTGATCTTTGTAGACCGATGTCTGTTCAATCAGTTGGAGGATCAAATTATTTCATTTTTTTAAGGATGATTTCACAGGCTATCGTTCAGTTGCTTTCATAAAACACAAAAGTTATGCGTTTGAACAGTTCAGAAAATTTGTTCATCTCTGTGAAAACACATTTCAACATGTTGTCAAAGCAGTCAGAACTGAATTTATCAATAACGAGTTCAACAATTTCCTTGGTCGTAAAGGCATCTTGATGGAAACAACGGCACCATACACACCCGAACAAAACGGTCGTGCAGAAAGAGACATGATAACTATTGTTGAAAGTGCCAGATCAATGCTGTACGCAAAACAGCTACCTAAGTAGTTGTGGGCAGAAGCAGTGAATACTGCAGTATATATTCTGAACAGAACACCAACAAGTCAAGCTCCAAATTCTACCCCATATGAACTTTGGACTGGCAAGAAAAATTGCCTGAATCATCTCAAGATTTTTGGAAGCGAAGCGTTTATGCACGTTCCGGACTCTCAAAGAAAAAAACTGGAACCCAAAAGTAAGAAGATGATTTTCGTGGGATATGATAGAGACTCGAACATCCAAATAAAAGAACTATGAAAGTGTCGAGAAATGTCAATTTAATGAAGTCCATGATGTGAAGATGCTTCCCTCAACATCCAAAGTACATGTCATTCCGGATGAAAACAATGACATAAGCCCGAACTGTGGTGAAGATATGCAAGATGATATGTCTGATCGCGAATCTAAGAATCCTGATCCTGGAAGAAAAACCCATAGGTACAATCTTCGAGATCGATCTAGCAAGTTCAAAGCAAGGCTGTGTGCAAAAGGCTTTTCGCAGATTGAAGGAATTGATTACTCAGAAACCTATTCACCAACTGGAATCGAGTATACACAACAGAGCTGTGATGAACCAACCTTGGTTGGTTATTCTGACGCTGACTTTGCGAATGATATGGACACTCGAAAATCGACATCAGGATATGTGTTCAAGATTAGCGATGGAGCTGTGACATGGGCTACCCAAAAACAGTCAGTTGTGTCTACATCAACCACAGAAGCAGAATACATCTCTGCTTCGACAGCTGTGAAAGAAACTCTGTGGTTAACTCAACTTCTCAAGGATTTTGGTGAAGTTATAAATGCCGATGGAGTACCGTTGTGCATTGATAACCAAAGTGTCATAAAACTCATCAAAAACCCGGTATTCCATAAGCGAACCAAGCACATAGACGTTAGGTACCATTTCATAAGAGAAAAATATGAGGATAAATCCATCTGTGTGAAATATGTTAAATCAGTTGATCAAATAGCCGATATTTTCACCAAACGCCTTCCAAAAGAGAGGTTTGAAAAATTGCGAGACATGCTCAATGTGAAAATTTCATGATTATATATATATTTTTTTGACAATTTTGTTTTATTTATATTACCTGTAAACCATAGAATTGGTGGGAGTGTTGAAGTTTTATATTCTGCTGGTTTACAGAATGGCAACTCTTCTGTTTTGTTTATCTTGTACAATTTACTTTTGATATGAGTGGCAACTATCAGTCTTGTTTACGCGGCCATGCTGTACGGTTGTATCTGTCTATCTCTCTACACAATTAAACTTATATTACGGGATTCCCTGCGCCCAGTCAATGTGTTTGACTATGAATTAGTTTCATAACTTTCACAGACCCAGTTAATATTTCCCACAGTAATAAAGCTTGCTTTACATATTTCAGAAAATAGTTTTTCCTCGAGATATGACTATAGGACCCTGGGAAAAATAAAAAAAAAATAAAGTTCTGTAATTACTTTCAAAAACTAATCTGTTCATGTTGCATGATATTTACCTCATTTAAATTTTTTGCAATTAGAGGTATTTGTCTAACGTTTGAAAAAACATCCTGGGTAAGGACTTTCTGGACATGCTGTATAGTAAAACCTCTCGATAAGGGACACACATGAGACCAAAAATTCTGACGAAGAGTATCTGTTATCGGATGGTAAAATACATTGAACATCGTCGACGTTTTTAGAAAAAGTATGTGCTAGCGGGGTTTTTACGCTTACGAAGTAAAGATCGACTTTGCCTCAGACGAGGTCGAGATGAGAAGGCGTCTCACAGACGACCTGGAGAGGCCCTTGGACCGATCCTTCCGCGAAGAGATTGATGATCTGGTTAAAATCCAGTCAGATCCTAGAGAGTTGGACCTGGTGAAGCTCTGCGAGCGACACCTTATCATCACGCGAAACGTTTAAAAGCCGATCCACCCTGGGGATCGTGCGGAAGACGCGATCCTTGCGGCGGATATCGGAAGGGCCAAAGAAATCTTTAGCTCAATGATCTTTGCCCTCACTCGTGGTGAACCCACCAGCGTTCCTGCAGGTAATCTGCATGACCAGGAGGTGGTAGTGCTTGAAGCACCAGCGCAGGTGGTCGCCCATAGGTCTTTCACTGAGGTAGTGCGCTCTAAGAGTGAAAGAAAGCGAGTAATCTCGTTGCTATCAAAGCTACTGGAGATTGTAAAGGCACATTGTCTAACCTCATAAAATGCTATGACCTGGCGAATGCCAAGGTAAGAGTGAAGGTCCACTGAAAGACCAAGCGGAATGCAGTCATTATCGAGACAGCCGATCGAGAGGGGGCAGGGAAGTTACTTTCCGATTTTCGCGAAAACGAGGAACTCAAGGGAAAGTCCATTATGGAAGAGGTAAGGAAGCTGGACTCACAAGTGATCATATATAAAGTATAAAACAGCTTGAGCGAAGAGAAGCTCTTGGGAGCCGTGAGGAAGAGCACCGATCCTGCGATCTCTCCTGTTTCCGTGGATCAACTTGATTCTCGAGAGGTGCTAGTACCACCAATAGGATTTTGCAGGTGAACCCTTATTAGTACAGAGAGACACGGTTTACGTAGGTTGGCATGGTTGTAGGGTAGAGGAATTCCTTAGACCACTGCAGTGCTTTAAGTGCTGGCATTTAGGGAATCTTGCGCTGCAGAGCAATAGACCGTAGGTCTGCAAAAATTGCGTTGAGGAAGGCCATATGGCCGTAGATTGTCAACGTGACGCCAAATGAGTGAACTGTGCTCGCGCTAATCGAGAAAGAAGCGCGGATTTACCAACAGGCCATAGCTGTACTGCTTCGAACTGCAAGGTTCTCCAGAGAGGCAGGTGAAGAAGCTTAAGCAAAGCGTTAACAACGAGTTCGACTCGAAGGTTGTTGTCGCGGTCGATGGCGTTTCATGTGTGACGCTAGTCGGGGTTTGCGCATAGTGTACATAAACTTGCTATATTTCGCATTTAACAAGACTTAAAGTCTCAACTAACGCGTTCGTTATCGGGTGTACCTGAAACACCCTGTAATGTACTAACAAATGCGTCTTTCGAGCGAGACGATAAGTCTCAGAGGAGAGCAGTTCTTTTAATTTTTACCCAAAGGATGGGTCATAGACTCTCCCGACGCGAACGGTTAGTCAACAGGACCTTTGGCCCTAGATCGACCATTATTAAATCTAATTTCTTTAGAACGTAAAGATAGCGGGGATATACCCATTAAGGCCGTTATAATAATATGTGTGTGTGTATATATATAATTATGATTATAAACGGCGATGACCGTTCTGGCAAGGTCAATTCATTATTGTCACTCATCACTTGAAATTCTCAATTGGCCACACGCTCTAATTATTGGAATAATTTTCAGTATTTTAACCAGCATTCAATTTCGATTTTATGAAGGGTTTTAGAGTACAAGAAATTGATAAGCTTGACTTGAAGAATCCTTAAACTTCTGATTTCGCAATTATTGTTGTTTGTGTTAATTTTTCCAGAATGAAAATTACAGTTCAATTTCGCGGTAGTAAGATTCCGAAACTAAAGCAGAAGAGTTGGTAGAATGAAGTAATTTATTACGAAAAGGTTTTATTTCATTCCTATATTTAAACCAGAATTCGGAGAAATTCATATCCGATCCTAAAAATATTCTGCCCGAATATTGGACATAGATGATACGACACGAACGAAGTATGCCATCTAACATTTCGATTTGATGTTGAATATGGTTAAATATGAAACATAATTCACAGAAGAAGAAAAAAGAAACATTTTAAAGGTAGTTTAAGTGAAGCTAACTATGGTTCCAATTCAACAAATATCTTTTTTTTTTCAGTTTCTTTAATGGAAAATAAATGCGACCAAAACATTGGTAAAATTACTTTTTCTTCAAACAGAAACCTTTCACCGGTATGAAAAATACCCCAGAATACAGAACGTTTTGTATTAAACGGTACTTTCCTGTTTATGTAAATCAGGGGATAGATAGGTCTTTGATTTGAAACATTCATCGATTCTCAAACAGTTTGCTGGATTGAATTCACCTGGAAATGGAAACTTAGATCTTTTTGGAGGAAGAACAGAGGGTAAAAAAGTATTATATAAGATTAGCAGTATCCTCAAACATCTCACGTCCAATCTTGAAATGTTTTAAAGTGCTTCTTTCATATCTTCAAAGTTTCATCTCTCCTATTCTCGGTCAAGTATTTTATTTATTTTTTTACCTTTCTAGTAGGAGAGCTTTCTTTTCAATAGAGGGCACTTCTTGTTTAAATTAGGTTTTTGGCTTCCCGCATTCTGTACATGTACGTTAAGGATGTTGTTAGAGAAGTTTCCAGCTCTCTTACTCATCAAATACAGTACATGAAAAGAAAAGACAAAGTTATCGAGTTATAGGAACAGTATGTCTAATAACTCCAAGTTTTTTCTTCCCTTCTAATATTCGAGCGTCTGTTATGTTAACTAAAAAATATAGGAGATATGTAGAGACGGTATTTTTCTTTCACTGGCAAAGCCACTACTTTTAAGTCGTGTCTAGTTTCACTTATAGGCAATGTACGGCAATACGCATCCAGATGTTTGATTCATGTACCTGAATTCGATTTTACTCCTCCAAATTACGCTGAGGGGTGCAAATGCGCATTAAAATTTTAGGTATTCCCCAGCCCCCTTAGTGGTAATTTCTCACAAATTTTTCTAATATAGAGTGATTTCTCACAAATAGAAAAAAAATCAACATTATAATTTTCACAAAAATTCCTTTTAAAATTTAGGAGAGGAATAAAATAAGAAAATTTAATTTCTGGATAACACTGCTCACTAGGAATGGGTCCCAAGGGGTCGTCAAAAAAAAAGAAAATTAAACGAAAAATCTAAGTGCATTCACCTCATTAGAAACAGATAAAACCAAGAAAAAAGCGGCGAAATGAAGTTATTAAAGCAGCAAAAAACGTTGATAAAAATTACAACAGTCGGCTACTCATCGCCTCTCAGGCTTCTTGGTGAGTCAAACAAAACTTTTCCCTTTTTTCCCCTTCTTTCCTCCAGCTTCTATGTTTCTAGAATATTTATTCTAGTTTTATTTATTTATTATACTAGTTCAAGTTATTTATCTTTTTTCTCTCTCTGTGTTTCTTTGTCTGTGTTTTATCTGCTCGTGTTGTTTCGCGTAACTCTGAAACTCTATTGTTGCGGGACTTTTTAAGTTCATTCTTTGACAATCTATTGGTGTTCAAAATGTGAATATTTAATTTTTTTCGAGTGACCTATAATAATTTCACCGGATTTTTTTTTTTTTTGCACTTTTGTGCACATTTAAATAAGTAGAATCAGTGGCAATTTTTTCAAACTTTTTCAAGATGTCACCTTGAGACCCTTCCTTCGTCATTATTTGTTATAGATATTCCTAAGTGATTATGAATATTCCGCATTTATAGGCCACGTAATAATATGACGTAAGAATATTGATAAAATAAATAAAATAACTTTTATTGAAAGCAAAATCGGATATAATGGCAACATTCCTATTACGTCGATAAGCTGTGGTCCGAGCTGATCCCCATACATACTAATGTTGAGATATTAATCTCACAGCTCACTACGCCGTTGTTTCACGTTAGTGCATCCATATGAAAGAAATCTTAGTTTGCCAGATCCGTCTTCGTTAGTCGAGGCAGAAAAATCACGAAAAAAAATATTCGTTAGCTGAAAAATTCGTAAGCCGAAGGGTTCATTAGCTGATGTATCACTGTATTATGTATTCAAGCAAACGTTTTGATAAAACTCAGGTTTGTTCATTACGTAAGAACGTGAAAAACTATTTATATTATTTTACTATACATATATTATATTTCTAGGGTCTGCAGTTAATAATACGACATAATTTTCTGTCCTACTTTTTTTGTCTTGTCACAATATGATATACTATGCATGATAATTCATACACGTATTCCATTACTTTACCGGGATATGAAATCGTTAAATTTATTATCGTTTTGTCGATGTCTGACGACATCCATCACACATGTATATTCACCAACTACACTAGAGTGTTATGCATAACCACAGATAAAACCCATGAATTTTTAACCCAAATATTTAACAAATTTACCAACGAGGCTTGGGCATTATGTATAATCTACGGTAAAAGTGCATAATGCATAATCTGCTGTAAAAGTGTATTATACATAATCTGCTGTAAAAGTGATATATTTATCAAACTTGCCAATATGATTATCAAGTATGCTTAATAACCGGTTATTATGCCTAATATATAATCAATTTATCACATCCACCGTAACATATACAGTCGAATTTCGTTGCAACAAACTCCAAGATACCGGAGAAATCACTTTGCTATAACGAAATTCCGTTATATACGTATTCCAGTTATTTGCATTCTTCCGTTGTAAACTTATCTGGGGGATTAGAAAAATGTTCGTTAAAACTAGATTTTTTCACTATTTATTTATTTTTATTTATTTGTTCAATATTGATTGGCCGAGGCCTATACAAGAGGATGCGGAATTATATATGCCGAAAGTGACGATTAATGGTACGAGAGAATTCGGAAATCGTGGTGCAATCTACAATATTTGATGGTAGGTTGTTCCAGTCGATAATAGTTCTTGGGAAAAAGCTATGCACTATAACAGTACATTCGTTAAAACGGGATTCGATTGCATATATATGCACTTTCTTATCTGGTAAATGCTCTATTTTCACATGCTTTTGGAATAAAAAAAATCTTTTTTTTTTATTTCAATCATATGCTGAATCCTCCCATCGAAGGGATTTACGAATTACGAGAAAAACAATAAGCTCGCAATATTGTGAGGATTTACGGAAGAAAATACAGAAAAGTTTCCGTTGTGAAAGAAAAATTCACAAGGCACCTTAATTAAATTGTTTAAACTTTTTTATTTTCGTTTCTTCTCTCTCGTCGTTTTAATATCAGCTTTTTCCTCCAGAATGAGTAAAGTTTTCGTTCTTCTTTTCTTCATTAATTTGTGGATGGGTTGCGAGAACATCATAACATCCACCGTTGGAAAGTAACTACATGAATATGCATGGCTATTAGAAACTCGTTAGGCATAATCAAATACCATGTATATGTTGCAACGTTGGATATTAATTCCTCTCTCTCTCTCTCTCCTTTACTTCGTCAGCTCTTATCCGATATTTCGGCCTAAAATAAGGGAAGGGAAAGATTTTTTCGCGAAAAACAAGGATCAGATGCTCCGTATACTTATTTAATCTTAGAGGATTGGCTCATTTATATTGAGATGGCTTACTCCAACACACATATATCCTAACTCATGGATTCTAGTTAACGTTAAACTATTGTTCTTGGGGGAAAATTGTTTTTTAATCCTGAAATCTCTGTATATTTTGCTAATTTCGGTGAGGATCTAATCCTTACTTTTTTCTTGTTTTTCCGCCTTTTGCCATCATTTGCGTTATCAATTTACGGGTTTCTGGTAACTTATTAAATTTTTCGTTCTTTTAATTGCCTAAATATTTAACGGTTTTACTCATGGTATTATGATACTTTTCGAATTAAAATCTTTCATAAAATTGAATAGAAAAAAGAAATATGTATGTAAGCCTATCTGTGTATAAAATAAAAAATAAAATTTAAAGGTGTTTAAAAATCAAGATTCAAGTTTTCTCTCAATATTTTAAAAATACCATGCGTAATTAAAATTGTTTAAATTTTTTTTTTCATCCTGAAGTTAATAAACAGTTGATTATACAAAATCGCTAGTTGTCTGTTTTAATTATTTTTGCTACATTTACCATTTTTATTGGAAACTAGCCATGATATCCAGTGCTGTGCCAGATATTTATTCTGGCCCCGGGTTTTTTCCCATAAACCAGGTACAAAAAACACGTGAAAAAAGCTATTGTAAAGGGAAAAAGAATGTCTGAAACACATTTTTTGGGAACCATGGTAACGAAAGTAAACATTCCAAAAGTCATTGTTGAAGCAAAGAAACGATTGTTGCCTGATAGTTTATTGCCCATTTTGGGCATCTGCCTGAATCAGACGAACTTTTAATGTGGTCTATCGTGTATTTCGGGTCTTATTTTTTACATATGCAACATTTGGAGAAGATCGGCCTAAAATTGTAGATTTGATTTGTATAAAGAACATACAGACAACCCAGATGTACATGAAATCAATTTTATATACATGGTGTATACCTAACAGCACGCACCGCATTTCACTGGTGAACAGTGGAGACTAGAGACATACTTCCAATTAGAAAAAGTATCCAAATAACGTGTAGACGTCAGACACGTTATTCATTTTGCAAGGTGTTGTATAGTTTTTGGAGAAAATTACTTTCTCTATACGGACACGGTGTCCTCAAAAACTGAAAAGGAATTAGAAAAAGTCAGAATTCTGACCACGACGTTTGAAGTGAACAGACGTACTTTTCCCGCTGAGCAACTAAACGTTTTGATATACAACCCAAGTGAGGAACTCGGTCAGCGTGACTAGTGGTTAGATATTTTTTTCCTCTGAATACCTCACCCATTTGTGTCGAAATGCATTAGAATTTTTGTATTTTCGTGTATTCGCCTTATTCGTTGGCGTGTTCTCAATATTCATGGCCAAAGTTGATCAACTCTTCCATGGTCTTTTGTTTTTGGGACGACAGAGCAAGCAAAGACTTTCTAATTGGAAGTTAGAGATCTGGGGGATCGTATAAAAAGTTGGTTTTTATATCACTATACAAAGATTTGCAATATGAATGACGTATCTGAAGTATACAAATTAATTGGGTACTTTTTCTAATTGGAAGTATACCTCTCAAATCAACGATTCCCCAGTAATTTAGCGTAAGAGGTGTTGCCTACACCTTGTATATTACTGAACAAAAGTCTATGTTTCTATTTACCGAAATAACGAAATATTGCAATTATATCAATTCGCGTAAAGTTACCATTCCATGCCTCCTCTGTATTACATTAGCAGTAGATAGATGGCCAGAAAGTGTTATTTGAACAGTCTTATTTTTTTCACTTAGTTTTCTGTTGACCGAGAGTGGATCGCAAAATGCTGCATGTTAAGATTAGAAGGCCTGGACTATGCGTTATACGTATAAGGGTCAGAGGTAGTCATTTTAACTGCTACCTCTTTTTCAAGCAATATATTTAATGAAATAAGGCATTATCCTTCATGGTTGATTTCTTAATTTTGAAGAAATGTACTCTTTCTCAAGCATACGGAGTGTCCATAAAATGACTTTCCAACTTTAAATATGTAAAATACGGAGGACAGCTGTTGACAGATTTAACATGAAAACAAGTTAGATAAATATTGCATTTACATCACATCGCGCATTGATCCCTGTCGATGATATACACCTTTTTATATGTATATCATGGTAATTTTTTTTATTCTCAATTTTTTATTTAGTTGTTCGCGCACGCCAGGTATTTTACATATTATTATGCTACTGTAAATATCCACTATCGAGGAAAAACAGGGGCATTATTAAAATTTCGAAACCGTTTTAAATTACCAAAAACTAAATTATAAAGAATATACAATTAAAAAAAATACATCGTCGTCTTTCTTTTTTCATCAGTATTATCTGATTCAGACCAGTCACTTCCGGAAAGACTACTTTCTTTTTCGGGAAGATGTAGCAGGCATTCATGAACTTCGTTGTCAGGGTTTGCATCGTAAGTGTCCTCAGCCTCAGATTTATTGTTCGAAACATCATTTAGTACGGATAGAATGCCATTATTCTGATACACGCGTCCGTCTTCCAAGAACCATTTCCACACACCGTGAATATACCTCTGCTTCCTAGAAAGCTTTCAAAGCAGATGGTGGCGTGAAGAGTTATGAAATGTCAAACTAAAACAAAAACTGAGCTTGCTAGGTGAACGATCAGAAAAAAAAATGTCCTCAACTTCGATAACAAAGGCTACGGTTGCATAAGGTAGAGTGTTTTGATTATGTAGACATACCGTCCCTGCCAATAGACTTTTTAGATCGCCTAGTAACATGATGCAACAAATAATATTATTTTATTTAGTTTTTTTTATTGGTATGTTGCTCGTGGATATGCTGTGTTGTGTGTGATGTATGAAATGAGAGAAGAGAATGATAGGGAATACACCTAAAAGCAAAAGTATAGATCAACTCCCACCACAAAGAGAAAACAGAATTCTCAGCTTACTGAGAATATAATGAAAGTATACAACGGCCTATATACAACAGTTTTATATAGCTAGAAAGACCACGTAGATATCTCTTGAACACAACCTCCAATGTCTTCAAATCTACGTACGCAGAAAAAGGTACAAAAATAATGAAATGCCACCAAAAATTGAGTGTGTACGTCAAATACTGTCGAGATTACAGCGTTTTCAAAATCAAAAAAAAAGTCAAAGTGGCTGCTCTGTTCATTCTAGTGTTAAATCTGCTCTCGTAATTGAACAGCTCACGCTCAAACAAAGATAATCTAATTTGAGTTAAAACTCAGCGCAAGATAAAAATAAATAAATATATATTTTTTTAAATTATGGGACGCTATTATTTTGAAGAATAATTAGAAGAAAGAAGACCTTTTAAGACCTTACTTCAAACCGGATAAGGATATCCTATGACGATAGTTTAATAGCTGCAAAAAAACTTTTTTTTTTCAAACATTTTACGAAAATTTATGACTTTCTGCCCTACTATTAAAATGCGGAAACGGAAATAAATCATCGTGTAATATTGAATAATGATCATAATTGCATTCGACTGATAAATGCATTAAAAGAAAAATTCGTGAGAGACTTCGAAACACGTATAATCAGTCAAATATTATTTCATTCGTATCTTTAATATATTAGATTTTTTTTTTAAATTGTTTAATGATATCATATCCGTCATGGATTAACAGCTGCCATTTTCTTGAATTCCATTTTGAATGTTAACCCGTAATTAAGCATAATTGAGTCTTAGTCAACGGAAGAACCGTAAATCCATAAAAAGGAAGAAACAGATTTATGCATCGGATGGATATTTTCAAAATTATAACGATTAAAATAATATCATATTTTTTGATAAATTAATGCTTTTCTGTCGTGTAATATTTATATATCACGGGGCCTAACTATTTTCTGTCGTTTGGTTGAATGATATTTTTTGTAAGATTTATTATCTGTCTTTGAGATTTATGTCTTTTTGGTTCTGAACCAAACTTACATCTGAAATCAGAGGATGGTTATAAAATAACTATGCCGATATACGAGTCCCCTAGTGGCCGCAAAAATTAACTAATGCGAATGAAATTTAAGTTGCACATTTTCCCGACTATATGCGTTCGAGCACGAAAAAGAAAACAAAATCTCTCGCAGTTACAGTGACAGCAACAAAATTTCCAAGAACTCAAATGGCAACACTCACTATTAGCATTGCATAATGATTGAAACAACAGAAAACCAATTAATGGCGTTGAAACCATAGTTATAACACCATAAACCGGCCAGGGATAAAGAAAAAAAAATATCTCACGAAGATGCTGGTGCGCTAGCCTCACGGAGCACCCCCTTGAAGAGATTTTTTTTACTGCGTCCTGCGCCATTCTTAACGGTACCGCGAAACAGGTACCGTTTCAACATCATTTATGGGCTTTTTTACTGATTCAATCATTATGTTATGCATAGTGAGTGTTGCCATGTGAAGTCTTCGAAATTCGAAGACTTCTTTATTACCGTAACCGTAACCACAAGAGGTACAATTATTTAGTTTCTATACCTTTCATTTCATTCTTGACCGCATACACTCGGAAACGTCTGCACTCATTCTGATACTTTTAACTGATGATTTAACTGATGTTTGTGGCTGCTAGGTGCTTGTATATGAGGAATGATATTTTATAATTAAGCTGTATTGAAGTGGTGACTACTACTGCTACTCAACCGTGCATGCACCTCGTAAACATTTCTATACGGAATTTCTAACGAATTAATACGTGACGGAAGGTGCGTGTACGTGTTGTGAAACTAGCGTGAAATTTGTTTCTGTGCAATGCGTGTTATGTGTAATGCTACCATCTGCCGTCAATGTTTCTAAATATGAGTGAAGTGTAGTGATTGTGTAATTGTATCGTTTTGGGTCTGTTGCTCTCTGTGGTGAGACTTTCCATCGAAAATATCGGGTCGCATTTGCGCCTCGAAGCTAGGAACCTCAGATAACAAGCCAACGACCATTGTGGCGACGTACAAGTTCGAATCCAGGTCCTTGCAAGGGCAGAGAAATCTGTTCTTGAGCTTTTTCGGTGGCTATGAAAGCTAACAGAGCGGCTGCTTCATTCCCATTATTTCCTTTGTGCGCTTTGATCCACGGTATATAGATATGTCTATTTGGCAGTAATGATTTTATAATTTTTCTAGCCATCATGTGGCGTGATAGAGGATCCAGAACCCGCATATAATGAAAAAAGTGAATCAGAAACAATGTGTGTCTCTTTCTTGTTGGATCTTGCCTGTTGCTTAGCTGTGAGCTACGCAAACAGCTCCGCCCGGAATACCGTAATTAGATTGTTCAGATTATTACTCCAGTTACTTATCTCCATGTCCCCCGCGAAGTGAGTTCGTCACTATGACCACTCCACCATCAAAGCGGCTAAAATTCATTTCTGAGTCTGCCGGAAATCGAACCCGGGACCCTCGTTTGCTCTTCAATATTGTGAATTATCCATCTAATAGGAAAGCACTGAGATCGAATCACTGAGCAGTTTTGTTTAAAAATGTGTGGTTTTTGGTAGCATTATATTGGTATTTTACACTTTCCGACAAATACTACTCTTTTTTTTGTAATATTTTAAATGTTTTTGCATTTTTTGGTACCCAAAAAATTCATTAAAATTTAATAATAATTTTATTTATGTACTAGGGGGGTTCTGCCCCCGCCGCCTTTGGCGGCCAACCCCCCCCCCCCCCCCACTTCTCCCCCGGACATATCTTGTTTATTTCGTCCCACTTCATCAGCGTGCTATGGAAAAGGGGAAAGGGACGTGTGAAAGCACCAGCCTACTGAAGAAGCGAATTTTAATGAAAATAATAATAAAGCAACAAAAAACAAATGAGATTCATCAAGTATCCCCAGAAAACTTCCCCATGGGGGTCCCCAGATTCAATTCGCTGAATTTCAGTGGGGCCCCACACTGGATATATCTTGGGCTACCGATGTGTTGCAAATTTTACAATGTTAAACCACAAAAATCAATGAGATACATTCAGGGGCACCGAATTACAACCTGCCAACATTTCCATGAAGCCCTGACCTGCAAGCTTGTCGGACACCCCCCTGTGAGAATTTTTCATTTTTATCAATTTTACAACGAATAAAACCCAGGGCCCCACATCCAGTAGCGGGGATACAATACGCAGATTTTTAGTGGGGCCCCAGACTGGCTATATCTCGGGTTTCGGCTGTGGCAAATTTTACAACAGAAAAGAATGAGATTCATCCAGGGCCCCCAAAATCAAACATGTAAACATGGGGCCCCCCGAATTGGAAGCTTGTCGGTCATTCCCCGGTGCGAGTGCCATGAACAATTTTCATTTGTATTCGTTTTACGAACGAATAAAATCCAGGGCCCCAAACAATTACCCGGGACACCAATTCGCATACTTTTGGTGGGGCCGCAGACTGGCTTTATCTCGGGCTTCCGCTGTTGCGAATTCTACAACAGAAAATTATGAGATTCGTCCAGGGCCCCAAAATGAAACCTGTAAACATGGGGCCCCCGACTTGGAAGCTTGTCGGTCATCCCCCGGTGCGAGTGCTATGAAAAATTTTAATTTGTATTCGTTTTACCAACAAATAAAATCCAGGGCACCCAAAATGAAACCTCTAAACATGGGCCCCGACTTGGGAGCTTGTCGGCCATCCCACGGAGCGAGTACCATCAAAAATTTTCATTTGTATTCGTTTTACCAACGAATAAAATCCAGGACCCCCCAACCAATTACCCGGGACACCAATTCGCATACTTTTGGTGGGGCCCCAGACTGGATATATCTTTTGCTTCCCCTATCGAAATTTTTCAACGTTAAAGCAGCAAGAAAACAATGAGATCCATCAAGGGCCCCTGGAAATGAAAACTTTTTACTTATACGTGAAATCTTCCCCGGGTACCCCGACCCTGTGTTGGGAGCACTGCTGTTGTGTGTGTATATTATACATATATATACCTCTCGGCATGGACCTCCCCCCCCCCCCACAAAGGAAGGGCTGACAGGGACCACAACGATTCTTATCACTTTTTGATTTTTCACACTATAAATTAATCACAGAGGGGCCCCTGAAAAGCTGGTTTGGGGGGCTCGAAATCTAAATTCCAGCCTAAGGGCTCTGCTGTAGGATGTAGGAGCCTCTTGGTACATGCACATAACATGGTCCCGATGGGTCAAATGGGTCCCGATATGTGAATATCGACCCAATATCGATATGTGAATATCGACCCAATATCGATATATGATATATGATATCATATCGATATATGAATATATGAATATGAATGTACGATATATGAATATATGAATATGAATGTACGATATATGAATATATGAATATGAATGTACGATATATGAATATATGAATATGAATGTACGATATATGAATATATGAATATGAATGTACGATATATGAATATATGAATATGAATGTACGATATATGAATATATGAATATGAATGTACGATATATGAATATATGAATATGAATGTACGATATATGAATATATGAATATGAATGTACGATATATGAATATATGAATATGAATGTACGATATATGAATATATGAATATGAATGTACGATATATGAATGTGAATATCGATATATGAATCGAACCCACTTCCGTAACAGATTTCCGTCACTCAAAAATTTCACCCACTTCCGTCACTCGGTTGCTTAGCAGCAGGCCCTGTTTGTTTGTGATTTTATATTATAGAATAGATATATTTAATTTTTTGATGAAGAAACCATTTCCTTCCTTCAATTTTTTCCAGACAAGATGATGCAGGGTATATAAGCATAGTCACATTTTTCACCCTTTGTTTTCTAGAATGTTATAGCTAAAAATTATGCAATGAATCACACTTTTCCCGAAGGCACTTTCTCCTCGAAGCCATCCTAAATAACCCCTGAAAGTTCAACTTCAAGTGCTGCCCTCTGATGACAGTTTCCGAAGTTCACATTCACCATTTTTACTAACTCAAATCTTACACAATCCTTCAAGTCAGGGCTCAATTTTCTGAGGTCAGAAGAAATAAACTTACAATGAGAAAAACCAACCCACGCATTTGTGGTATCAGGATCTTAAGGGGCTGAACGAATATAATAAAATACAGTGTTTTCCATAAATTCGTAAATTATTCAAAAATTCGTAAAAATTGCAGGAATTAGTATATCTCTTTGGTGTTTGGTCAGAACATAATGTCTCCAAAAAGTGGCGTTTTGATCTAAAGGTAAGACTTGTTAATTATAACTAATTAGAAGTGAGATAAATGCACAAATACGTGCGTACTGCTAAACATGCTGATGTATATGGTATTTTTATTTGTATTTGTCTGTATGCTTTATTTTTGATTTTTAAATGAAAATGAGAATGCTTATATCTCAAAAATGTGATTTTGGAGTTATCAGGTCCTGACCGAACGCCACAGATATTTGAATGCGAAAAAGTTATTGTCAAGAAGGGCTTCTTTGGTTCAGGAAAAAAAAAATAGTCCAAATTTTTGTCAATAGAAGACGCTTCACGAAAGAACACCACTGGCAATATGCTAACCTGAGCCCCATACAGTCCTAGGTGTTGGATTAGCAGTGCATTTCCAAAGTTCCCTGCATCCGAAGGTTCTAATTGTGATTTGTTGATAAACAAAACTATTTAAGTCGTTTCGCCTCAACTACGATTCACCAGTTGAATCTATACGAAAGCTTCAGAAATACCAATCATTCTCGTCGGACTTGTTTTCCCATGGCCCTCTAACGGCAAAAATATGATTTTTTTTCTGTACCAAAAAAAAAAGAGAAAAAAATTCTTCGTGGGAATAACATTTTTCACGAACAATATTCATATGTACCAAATCCTTCAAATTTTATGAATTTTTAAACTATTTACGAATTCATGGGACACCATGTGCATTTACATTGCAGTACAAATCTTTCCATAATCCGGATGAAATGAATAATTTTCCAGGAAATAGATAAAATTTATCGCCATTCAACTCATTCGACCATCGACTTTTCGTGGATTGTTATGATAGACGCATTATTTTTGTAGAGATATTGCATCAGATGTGTGTGTGTGTGGCAGCCAGACAGTGATATATATTTATATAAGAAGTGTTTGTATGTGCCAACAAAAATGTAAAGAATGATGGCAATATGCCAGATCATATTGTCGTACGTTAGGTCATGGAGTTCAATTTTTACATTTACCAGACCATAAAACTTTTTGTACTTAACGTCATATTTTGTTTTTAGCTCCATGAAACGATTGATCTCGTCGTTTAAGCATTTTTTTGTAGCCTCAGAATCACTAGAATTGTGAATCACGGGGAAATTCAAGTAATTTCAGCCTTTCAGCAGCTTTTCGGAAAAGCATTATCGGCTTTTCGAAAAGGGGGGTTTTTACTCAGGAGGGTTGGCACGTTACTGAGAAATTTAGCATAACCTCTAATTACCTTAGCCTAATTTACCCACTGGACTCATTACCTCGCCTCTCATAATTACAGTGCATCTATCTCTTAAGCTAATGCAATGTTCTGGGGATAAAATATAATAATTTATTATCGTTGAAAGGTTGAAAAAATGAGTTAAAAATATGCCGAAACATTTTTACTAATTTATTCATTTTTATGTCATCAATGATTTGAACTTTCACATGGTATATTTTTTTGTAGTTTTGATGATGAGAAATGTTGAAGGACGGTTTGATTGGTTGATGGCTCTGGAGATGGTGTTGTGTATAGCCTTTCAGCAAGGATTCAAGCAGATGTTTAAGAAACTGTATTATACAGGGTGTTTATACAATTAACTGCCACTACTCAAACGTATGTAGTGCTCATTCTAACGGAGATTTCTATGAAACTTGGTATATAGGATATATGAACTATGGGGGGGGGGAGGAAGATTCGATAAAAAATAGTTCTATATTTGACTACCAGGTTAAAAATGTGGCGCTTTTTTATAGCAGTTATCTTTTTCCTATGGTCCAAATAGCGTATATGCAAAGCTTCAATGAAATGCACCCACCAGGACGGGCACTACATAGGTCGCAGTAGTGTCATTATAATTAAGCTTATTAGTTTTCATTTTATTTATAGCCCCTCTGTAGTTTGAGATGCTTCATTTTGTGTTAAATGACTATGTATTCTTGAATCCCTTGTGTGATGACTGGCCTGTGTATAAACACATTCGGTTTGAACGGTGCATTACGTTTGGACGCATCTGGGCTGTGTCCAGTTGAGATGAAGGAAATAAAGTTGGATTGTGTGTGTGGAAGATTATACAGGCCAATCGAGGAAGATGATGGTGTGTATACAGTTTATAAATATGCATAATATACCAGACCAGTCAGATACCCGACCATACCTGAGTGATCCACATTCTGATCCAAAATTTTGATCAAGTCAGAAAGCAATACTAATCATTCTTTTCTGGCTTGATTCACTATAACAAAATTCTAAGGCGTCAGAACGTACGTCATGGGCTCAAATGTGTAGCATCCAAATGGCAGCGTCCAAATGCCATGTTCCACTGTTGGAATCATCGGAAACTTGATTTTGTTATATCTATGTTGATGAGGATGCTTCGGTTGTAGAGATGAAAGATATGAAAATGACCGAGTTTCATAGACATTTATTAATTACTAAGACAATTAAGATAATGAAATATGATTACAAATGAATATGAGCTGAGACGACATATTATAGTAAAGACGATCCTACGATCGTCTTTACTATAATATGAGTAGACTCATCGTGGTTTACGGCGCAGTACCCCGTTCGAAGAACTTTTGCTTGTGCTGCCAATCTCTAATACATAATTCTAAATGCGATATACGTAATGCTAATCCGATATTTCTCGTTGCATTAAAAAAAAATCCTTGAGATATCATGGTACTTATTATACCTCTAAGGGCACCCACAAATGAAATAAAACTCAATTCTATACTATTTTGAGTGTTTAATAATATAATATCCGATTAAGGGATTAACAATTAGATTGCTGTGTAACATAGTAGGAACAGTCTGTGTGTTGACACAGACAGTTATTATAGTTGCTTTATCTAAGTATGGATGGCTACTGGATTTATCCCACTATGTTTACCACACTTCTTTTCAAACGTAGCAATTGAACTAGAATTCGCGACCTCCGGAGACAATCTATTCCATTTATTAGCGCATTTTCAAACGTTTTAGAGAAAAACCTTACAGCGATACCACAACCTGGAATTGTCCCTCACTAAAGGATACTTGTGTCCCCTTGTCGGAGCAGTTGATTGACGGTGTATTAATAACTCATGGTCCATCCTATCAATCCGGTTGTTAATTCGAAACACTTCGACCATACCCCCTAACTCCTGGTTTCCTCCAATGGAAACATGTTTAAAACATCAAGTCCTTCTTCACAGCTCAACATGTTAGCTTTGTAATTTTTCGTCATAGGTCAGATGTTACTGAAATGGCCACAATTTGTACAATACATAACCGACAACTATTTCATTATATCAAAACCATATCATTTTTAACTGGATATGCACATATAACGATTACTTTAAAATGGATTCCACTGAAACAAAACGACAACGACAAAGGACACACTGTATATAGAAGGATCCCCACACTAATTAGAAGATGAACAACATATTTGTCCACCACTGTGTTTTTTCCATCATCAATATAGCATTGTTTCACGGATTCTGTCATCATTTAAATCGAAACTTGAGTCTAACTACTCTAAGCACTATCCCAGTAATACGTTAGTTTATTCGCACGTATATGTTTCACTTCAATTATAAATGACGTTTTATTTTTTGGCTCGCCATTGAAGATTTTGTAAACGCTTTAATTATCTAAATTGAAGCTGCATCTACCAAAAATGAACTTTCGTGGTATCTTTCCTCAAAAAGAGGAAGGGGGACGGTCTCTTCTCCTACTTTCTTTAACAGTGATAATAATGGCACGCAACTTGATACGGAGAATTCTCATTATCTTAAACGAGATTTTAATTGGGTGCGCAACAAAATCGTCCGGAATCCTTTTTGAACTACTTTTTTTTAAAACCTCTCTTAACTTTGATAAGCTTCTTCAACGAGAGATTGATTTTCCTTTTAAATCTTTCCTGGATGAAAAGCATTTCGAATGAATAATTTCATACTGAATAAAACTGTCTTTTTTCCTCATATTCAATTGAAATGTCTCTTTGTTCTGCTTAAATCTAATTAAATTTATGTATAGTGTGCAATCATTTAAGTAACCTGGCGAAACAAGTTTTAATTATGCGTTATTATTAACATGATTTAATTTTATTTTCAAAATATTAGCGGATGCAATGAAATTCCGCAGTCTGGAGGTAACATAGAGAAAAAAAAAACATTCATAGTACAGTATAGTAAAATTCCTATTTTTTATCATAATTTCTTGTGAATATATGCTATAGTATTCGTGAAATATAAAACGCCTCGGTTTTCAATGGGAATATTTACGTATTTTTTTTCTCTTGCACAGGGAGTGGAAATGTGTGAATTGAATTGTTTATTCTTTAATCATTGTTGGAAAGGTGGAGGCGAAAATATTTATTGGGAGCTCAAAGCAGGGCCGTAACTAGGAGTTTTGCCACCCCAACAACATTAAAATTCAATAATTTTATAACAGTGTTTTTTGTATCCACCTGAAACTACTGCCCCCCTAACTTATGTCGCCCGCGGCAGTTGCCCCACCTGCCACTCCCTCTAGTTTTGACCTAGCTCAGGTTTGTCTGAGTCTCCAGTTTCAGTGGCCTATCACTAATATCAGCGAGATGCTAAGGAAAAGTATGTATTCCAGTGCAATACCAATCCCCAGCTTCAGCAGCCCTAAATCCCCCCAAGATAATTTTGTCACTCATGTGGGATATGATCAGACCCCTACACTTTTCGATCCATGACATAAATATCCTGAACCACAGTCAGTATATTGTACCAGTTATATATCAAGGATCTGTATAAAAAAAAAATAACATCGTATTCCCACACACAAAAAAGGTCTCTTCCCCTGATGCATAAAATTTACCAGTAAATTTCTCTGCTCAGAGACTAGGTAGACCTCACCTACTGTACTTAATTAACATGGAAATTCAATATACGCCTATTTCACTTCAAAGTATAGAAACGAGATGGCAGCACCAATATACAGTCAAACCTCGTTAATGAGTCACTCTTGGGAGAGCAAAAATATGACTTAGTAAGCGAAGTGACTCATTAAACGGAGCAAGCCGTAGCTGCGCCAATTCCTGCCTGAGGAAAATCGGGACTTCCAAAACGTGACCCGTTAAGCGGAGTTACGTGTTAACCGGGTGACGCACTAACGAGGTTTGACTGTATTCATACTGTCGACCACACATACGCACAACACGTTCCTGCATGAAACCGATTCGAGAGAACTCCCGCAGATAATTGCATACGGGGTCCATGTACGGCTTATTAGCAGTAACAAATTTCAGGACATTTAGGTATTTATAAAACCGCATATATAAAGAAAAAAAAAATGGTGGTTTGTCCATTCGCATTTATACTACTTATGTTAAACCTATTTCCCACTTTCGGACAGGGTAAGTGTAAAATTGTAGTGTGTGTGTTGTACACTTTTAAGTGTAAAAGTGTGCGGACGGCACAAAGGAGGAGGGATAATCTTGCCTTACTCATTTTTCTTGCATTTCAGATATATATATCTCACTGTTGTAAAGTAATAAACAGCGTTGGTCAAGGAACCGTGCAGCCACCTATGAGATAAAAACAAAACTATTCGTTATGATACGTGGAGTAAAATTGTTTGTTTAAAACCGGCCGGTGTGCGGCAAGAAAAAGAAAAATATACGAGGTGATACCACCAGTACAGATTTTATGCATAAAAATATTGGTTATATTATCAGGACTTCAGCAGTTACTTTCTGGTGTGCAGAAAGCAAATATAGACGACCAAGTGTGATCAGGCAGAAAATTATCAATATTTTTATTTTACGATAGACATTAGGATTTGTATTTTTATAATTTATTTTATAAGTTTTCTCGTTGTAACTTGATATATCACCTGCATAAATAAATACTGCATAAAATAAGACATTTGTTCAACTATAACATTCATCTATCTCTTAGAGCAATAAACAAAACGCAATATTATGGATTCGAAAATGAATGGATAAATTTATCTAACACTGCGATATTCCCATTTTTCTATCTGCGAAGAAAACAAAGAATACAGATATAGTATGAATTTATAAACCCTGATGTGTGTGTGTGGAGAAGCCAGACATGGCCGTAGACATTGAAATATTCATTGTTTTTACAAACGCTATTTTTTCGGTTGGATAAAGGAAGAAAATGTCATGACATAAAGAAATGTATAGATAAGATATTTTAAAGTCTCCATCCTCACGTCCATGCCTCTAAATGCAAATACCGCGTCGTCTCTTTCACTTTTCTTTTGGGGATGGATGAGCACAGGTTGCCTTTGAGGGTTCGAAGGGATGGAACGATGTGCGGTGCGCGTGTATGAGCGCAAGATGAATGATTCCCACGGAAAGTTTCCTTTGGAACGTGCTTAGTTTCCCCAGAGACCGAGGCTTAGAAAGCGGCACCTGCTCCCCAGAAAACTCTAAAACCGCCTCCCCCAACGAGATTCTGGAAACACTTCATGGGTGCTTTTGCAGGACAGAAAGGAAGATACGGTTCGAGGTTGGCGAGAATGAAGAGAGATAGGGAAAAGTATTGAAAGAGAGTTTCTGTACTCTGTTCTTATTCGTTTATACACACAAATATATATCCACATCGAGGAAGTTCCAGTTGGTTAAGAGTCTTGTAAACAAGATTGTAAACAAGGAACAATAGATGTACCTCCGGTTTGTTTGTACATGAGTAGGAATGCTTTCTTCTCAATATCTTGGATAGAAATGTAAAATTATTTCTATCTGGTAGGTCCCCCACAAATGCAACTTATCGGGTTGAAAATATATATTCATCAAATACTGATATATTCATCAATATATATCATCAAATTTTAGTAACTCTCTTACGTCATGCAAGATCTTTTCGTATTCATACGACAGATCGGTTCAAAGAAGTATCATGAAATAACCTATTTTCTTGCTTTATGACCTCCTCTTTTTGCTCAAACCCGTTTATAAAACACAAAAATTTGAAACGGATTAATATATTCATCTCCCATCCATTTCTATTGCTATATTTGTTAAGAAATAAATTTTAATGAATATGACAAATACAGGGTGGTCAAAAAGTATTTGCTGGTTTGAAGGCCGCGTAGGTGACTGGGTGGTATAGTGCCGTTGCGACTAGGTTCGTGTAAAATTCGGAAATATCAGTCTCTTTCTGAATGCGTTCGAGATATCCGGCATCTCGATACTGCAATACATTGCGGTTACAGTTACGCACATCCGACAAAAATTGCAGAAATAAAACAGATATTTTAATGAGGAATGGGGACAGTAACAATGAAAAAAAACCAGGAGCGATGAAATATTTTGTCGAAGTCTAGATGCATCTACATACATGTAATTTACTAAAAAGTCACGGAAGAAAGCGCCGAAAATAGGTTTCCACAGCAAGGTCCCTTCTTCAACCACATTTACCGCATTTTTTTCCAAAAACACGAGAAAAAAAAATTGAATGAATTCATCTACTCTTAGAACAGAAACATCAATACCCCTGGTTTTATCATCATTTTTTTCGAAAGCTTTCAACCGTACCCGCTGCGCATTGCAATGGTGAAATGGCGGATATTCGAACGCATGCTGAAATAAACTGTTTTCTCAGTTTTCTCATAAATCTAGTCATCATAGGCCCTTCAAACCTGTGTGTGTGTGTGTTTTTTCTTTAAAACACACACACACACACTTTTTCTTGCTCTACCGATTACAATGTCCAGCCATCAGATGTACTGGAAATTATGTAAAAATGTGTACAATCCTAATTTTCTTTATTGGCGATATAACATAATTTTTTTGGCCAAAATGATCTTTAAAAAAAATGTTCCGTGAAGGCAAGAAGTCACATGAGTACAAACGCTAGTCAAGTGGTTTGCAACCCAATCTAAAATGCGATTTCACGTCTGATTGACACATTCACCTGAATAAACTAAATGAACTTAAAAAAATAATTAAATGAAGAACAAATGAATTCAATCAAAGAAAAAAGAACGAATTCAATTTTGTTTTAAACTCAATTACTCGGATACTTTTCAGTATTTGAAAATAGCTTCACTTACAACGATGGCTTGTTTCTCTGATGATTACGTAAAATGTTCGGATACTCCAATAAAAATCCGTGGAGAATTTTCATTACGAAACTTACGCAATTTATATTAATTCAGCGAAATTTTTATACCTGCCGTAATTAACTCAACGAAACTTTCATCGACTTTGCCGGAAATAATTAAAAATTATAAATTTCACATTTAAAAAAAAACCACACACATTTTCTTCCTGCTCTACCGATTTTCAATTATTCTCATCTAAGTTTAAACATGGCTATATATTCTTCAAGAAACTAATTTCAGAATTTAAGTTTATCCTAGAATATATATTAAAAAAAAAAAACGGGCATTGAGAGCAGAAATTACAAAGCAAAGAAAAAAGTAATAATAATAAACAGCAATTTTCTAAATACTTGAACGTTTCCATTAATATTATTCCTTTTTTTAATTCATTTCCAGCTTATACTTCATTTTTGTTCCTCTTTTTTAAGGTAAAATTTGATTTCTTACCTGATTAAACTCTTGTCCCAAGAGAAATTAGAGCGAGAAACACTTTAAAATGAAATGATTAAGGGAGAATGAAATTTACGAATATTATATAAATAACATTAAAAAATATATTTTAATGCAGCAATTGCTATAAAAAAAAGGGAGAACCGGACTTGATAGACATGCTAAATTAAAGGGAGAAGAAACAATTGAATGGATTTAAGAAAAATTAATATATTGGAAACGCGGATACAAGCGTGAAAAAAAACATTAGTTTATGCATAAAAAATGGAGCATTATTAAAAATCAATTACATTACTCGATCATTTATTTCTGCTTGTAGAGGAAGTGAGATTTTCCAGAGATTTTCGATTATGTTTGTTAATTTAGTTTTCCCTTGGTCGTTTAAATCTTATTTTATTATTAATGTGCGGACAAATACATTTATAAAATCTTTATAGAATTATTTTTATGAATGATATGAAAATGTGCCGCAACTTTAATATGTTCATAAGGGCTGATGAAAAAACTGCCAGAGTCCCTGACGATACCACATACGTTGCGTATTTATTACGGTGAATGTGATAAATACGGTTATTATGCACAATAACAGGTAAGTATGCACTATTTTCGTTTGATAAATCGCTCAAATTTATCACTTCTACCGGTGATTATGTATGAGACCCAAGCGTCGTTGGTAGACATCATAAATCGTACTAAAATCATATTTGCCGGTTATTATGCATAATCGTCATTTCGTGTTGGTAAACATTATAAGTTGGTCCCATTGTGCAGTGATAAGATTTATTATTCAGATGACTATACTTGAGCCAAAATTTGAAACGTATGTTATGTATTCCGGTTTGAAGAATTTTCCGAACATTTCCGAAATAACTTCTAGTTGGTGAATTCAAAAATCAAACCCCGATATAATGATCTCACATTTAACAAATTTTACTAAAACACCCTGATATAACGAACTATCTCTTAACAAATTATTTTATTTAGAGGATTTTCGAAAGTTTTTGTTAGTATATAATCAACCCCCAACATAACAAACTCCTATTTAATGAATTCTACAATCGCACCCCGTTATAACAAAGTCCTGTTGAACAAATTTTACGATTTCGACCCCGATGTAATAAATTATCATTCAAATCAATTCACGATCGTATTCCGATATTACGTATTATTTTATCAAACTATCATTACGTATACATTTTTTTATTAGAAATTAACAAATTTTCCAACGATGCGATGCCTTGGTAATATATCATCATAATATATAATCATCGGCAAAAGTTATAAATATATCAAATTTACCGAGACGATTTGCGATTATACATAATAACCGATTTATCACATTTACCGTTACACATGCATCCACCTCTTTTCTGTAGTAATGTGTTAATATCTTCCATAAAGAATCTCCCTCTTCGATCAACGTATTGCTATGTCAATATTATTCTTGCGCTATCTATGAATAAGTTTGTTTTTATGCGGAATACAGTCGAATCCCATTATAACGAACTCCAAGAGACCGGAGAAATCACTTCGAGATAACGAAATTTCGTTATAAAGCAATTTCAGGTTGTTTGCATTATTCCTAAGCATACTCATTTGAGGGATTAGAAAAGTGTTCGTTAAAACGAGATTTTCGCTGTAATGGTATTCGTTAAAACGGGATTCGACTGTATAAAGCCAAGTTTTCCTAAGAGGAGATTTTCTGGCCACGTGACGTGAAAACGCTGATTGGTTAAAAAACCTGAAAAATTCAAGTTAAACCAGTCCTCTACCTCACGCTACACACGGCGCAGAAAAACCTAGCCTAACTTCCATATCTTCAGAATAATTATTGTACCCAGTTAGAAGGATTAAAAATCTAAAGAAACGATCCCTATGAAAAATAATATCTGATGATTTGGTTTAACCACGGATATTTTCAGGTCGTTGTTAAAGAAATCATTCATCAATGATCAAAATTAACGCACATTTATTCGATCAAAAAACACATCCGCGCGTAAAAGATCATTATCAGTTTATCATCATATAATCGTTCTATCATTCCGTAATTCCTTCATCGACACTTTCCATATTAATAAGGAAATCTTCACGTTTTTCCGATAAACTTGAACGTTATTTAGAAAATGAAATTCTTCTTTCCTTCAGTGTGTTCAAGTGCATGGTCGCTCATTTTGTTCCGAACACCCCACGTTTTCCTTACGATCATCGACGTGGTAAAACTATCACGGATGCAACATGACTCACTGATTTGAGAATTCTTGAAAAAAGCATCCCAAGAACAACAACAGATAAAATGTTAGGTTTTATTATTAAAAGCATCTATCTGCGTTCCTCTAAAGTGTTTCTTGCCTTTTTTCGGGGCTTTGTTCGTCCACGCCTGGAGTATGTCTTAAGTCTATCGTAAGTCTATCTTCAGAAAAATATCTGCTAGTTTGAACGGGTGCAAAAATGCATTTTATCCTCTGATTGTTTCAGATTTGAGCAACTTCTAATAAAATATTATTGATTTCGATGCTATTTCGGATTTTATTTGTAGCATCAAGCGTTACGTTTGTCAAATTTCATCATCGCATTCACTTTATAGGCGTCAGTGAAACAATAGTTAATAAACAAATAAAAACAAAATTGTGGAACAAGGGAAGACATTCTCGAAAGCAACGACAAAGCAAAGGACAAAGTGTAAATGAGCAACCATGGCGCTGACTCGCCGTTTATAACATGAAAGTTAAAAAAACGGACGTAAAAAAAAGGACGTAATTAAAAGGATAAGGAGTCCAGATAAGTTTGAGAGAGAGTTTCGTGTTTAAATAAATAAAACATATTTATTACTCTGTATTTTGATAGTATTACAGAAACAAGAATACAGTATAGGTGTTATAAGTCTTATAGACCCCCCTCTCCACTGAGTCCCAAAGTTAAGAAATCAAAGCACAGCTGAAGGATTAAACATTAAGGAAACGTTTTATAAACCTAACACTTGAAGCATAACCAAGTAATATTTCACCTGGATTAAATAAAAAATGCATAACCATGCATAAATATATGTATACATTTTTTTTTTCCTAAGGCGAGTAAATCTAAGGTGTTCAGCACTATTTTTTAAGATCACTTCTGTCAATGCATATCGAAGTAGACTAATTTCTTCTATCCAAAACAACCAGCTCTTTCCTGCCTTACAGCTCAATCAAGAAAAGTGAAGAGATTTCAGCAAATCTGCATTGTGCTGAAAACCGGGGGAAAAAAAGATAATACACACAAGGATTTGCCCCAAAATAAATCACCGGGAATTGTACGAAAATCCTACATATAATCATAAGCAATTTTTTTCGACAAAAATCCCTACACTTCATAAAGCATAGCCATACAAAAGAATATCTCAAACGTATCCGAAATACATAACTTGTGAATCATTTCCAAATGGTAGTTTCTTCTATTGAATAATTACGAGTAAACAAGTCTAGTTAAAGCAGCAGTGGATTTCCAAGAGCATTTGTTTGATGATAATGAACATCGAGAGTTTTTAGCAACTCCAATGAAACACCACTAGACGACACAATTGGAAGCACCAAATCAAGTTAATATAAGCCGAGATCTCTTTACTAAGGAGAGCTCTTCTCCCATACAAACCTGAAAAAAATATCACAAAAGTAAAGAGATTAAACCGTTTCTCCGCCTTTTCTATTCAATGGTCTCTCACTGTAATTCCTCCTCCACTTTTCATCACGGGTGGAAGCAAGTAACTGGGAACGAGAGAGAGAGAGAGAGAGAGAGAGAGAACACTAGAAACTGAGCGAGAAGATTACAGAATCTTACACTCTCATTTTTGCCGGAGCTATTTATTCCAGCGGAGCAAAAGAGAAAATATAGAGATAGATAGATTCACGCGCAACTGTATATAAGTACTTTGTTGTATGGGAAGAGATGTAGAAAGAATGAGAAGAACTTGTATGATGATCGTTCTCCATCTCGCGCTGTGTTTCTCACGGAACATAAAGGGCAGATGGGAAACTTCAGAAGTTATTTTGGTTTTCCAAAATCCTTTAGCTTGCTCGAGGTTTGCTCTTATTGCTATCGATCGGGAAACTAGGAACCCCAATCCTGAATGAAGGTCACCTACGGCAGTATCTTACCTAGAAAGAGAGGAGGAGCGGAAGGGTAATGGAAAAGCCACGGAGAAATGTTTCATGATAAATTATTGAGGAAATTCGGCGGTATGTTTGTGTGCGTATATTCATATATATGAGGGAGCCAGGTGAATAACTTCGTATTCTACTTTACAGCGAGCGAATGCACGTGAATCGATCCTTTCCCCTAAAATATGTTTGCAAGGATAACTGAACTCTTTTTATTTGTTTTATTTTTATTTTGTGAACGTTGTGTACATTTTACGCAGGAGTTTGTTTCTTTTGGAACAAAGCTCTTAAAAGTCATATTTTAAACTACTCAAGTTCTTATTTTCTTTGGACAAGGCAAACATTGTGTGTTCGTTGTAACACCGCGAGCTTTCCCTTCATCGGAGATATTTGGCTGATGGCATTTGTTTTCCTCCCTTGTATAATAATTCATTTATGCTTTTGCGCGGAAACTGAGATTTTCCCCTCTCGGGTTTTCGGTATAAGAGGATTTTGGTTGAGCGTGAAAACACAGTTGCGCGTATATACGCGCGTGAATTCTTGTCTTTTTTTCATTTTTTTTGGCTTTCACCGAGAATATCCGATTGATTCGCGAGTGTTTTCCTTTTGTAGACTCCTTCTTGTGTAGTTTGTGTGCGGTTGTGGGGATGTCACGTTGGACTCTAACCAAGGGGATCCCCGTTGATGGCACGGGGTTGGTCGGCTCTGAGGTTCATCTCTTTCCAACTTCAAAGGCATGAATGCGAGCCGGTCTGGTGTCCCATTTTAACTGAGTGACTGAAGAAAGGATTTTTCTCTCTGGAGGTACCGTCTCCTGCAAAAAGTCTCTCTGCAGAGACCTATACAACATGATAATTTCATAACATGAAAATTCAAGCATTCACAATTTCACTATCTTTACTTCAAAATATGGAAGTAAGATGGTAGCACTAGTAGCGCTGGAAACAAATAAATTCTGATATCATAAATAAGTTAGGACCAGGGCCACCAAAACATTATGAGCACATGTTAAGGCATGGACCAATTCATTGAAAATTCTGCAGAGAAATCTGTATGAGGTGCATGTATGATTAATCAAGCACTAGTCCTTCTCTAGTATTTATTGGTATGTTTTTGTTTTTGAATTGGATGCGTTAAGTACTCTGATGGTGATAATGAACTTATTGATGTAGCTGATCGTGATGTATTGCACACAAATGAGACCTATAAATCTTTTTTCGGAAAAAATATCTTCGATAAAAACTTTTTTACCCAAATTTGAAACCTAAAAATCAAGGGGAGGGAGGAGTTCTTTATTTACGACGGCTCTTTATACACTTTAAAATACGGTACACATTTATTTTCAAAAACAATTTTCGTTTGAACTAACAGATGGCGCCACAACTGTATCAGTTCACTACTTCTTCTGAACGACCATTCGAAGGTCATTACATACAGCAACATTACTTAAACGCTGTACTAGCTTGAATACTTCATCTGTGAGGCAATAGAGGCATTGAAGGAACGTTGCTTTTTTTGCTGCACTCTTCACATTTGTTTTGTCCTTGCTAGGCAAGGTGACTATTTCAAATCCATCGCGATGAGTTTTCACCCATGTTTATGAAGGATAATGTCACCGATTGTTTGAAATTATGTTGCGCCATTTACTGATTTACAGTTGTAACTAATTCCATAAAAAAAATTGGGTATTTGTAATTCCGTTCCTGCAACATTGTAGGGGAAACTTCTATTTCAATATTTCTCTCTATCACTGTTTCGGAATTAAGACATTTAAAAGGTTAAGGAGTCTTTCTTGTAAACTCATGTATGAATATCAAGCGTAAATATTTTTTTTTTAGAAAAAGTTTTCAAATGACGTGCAGTTACTTGAAATGTCTTTAGTTTCCAGAGGGATCGTAAGTATGAAAAAAATAGATAAATTAACATTTTATGTAGACCCTGTTGAGTTTCAAACTTTCTAATCAGTGAAATGTGAATGTGGCTCGAAGAAGTCATTCTCAAAAATGCATAAGTAATTTGTGAACCACACGTTCAATCTTTGGAGATAAGTACCGAAACTTCAAAGTGGAATATCTCCGTTAAAATACCATTTCATATTGCGAATTTTTCTATTGTGAGATTGAAAGTATGTTTCTAAAGTCAACGGTTGCTGAGATGTCCGGTTTGCCAGTAGTTCGGTACATCCTGTATAAAATTTGTAACTGTACTCTTATAGAACCCATACAATTCAAAAAATTCCTATACGAATTTCCTTGTATATGATTTTCCGTCACCAGCCATTATGTAAATCCCTCAGCCTCTTTCTCTGTCTTCCATCGAGAAATCTCTATTTATCTCTTACATTTTCCATCTCTTTACATTCCTCTTCTAGTCATTATCGAACGTTAGATCTTCCGATTTGTATAGGTTCGTTATAGCTGGAAAATGAATCCGGAATAACATTAACGGAGTTTGAAAGAGGATCTGATATGGCGGAATATTCACTTTTCATACAACTGATTGTCATTCATAGGAAACTATTGATCCTGTTGAAGTGGTTGGAATAGTTTAATCTACTTTAGTGCTCTAGATAGTGAACCGTGACGCAACACCAAAACACATAATAATAAGCAATATAAATAATTTATAAACGCACAACATATCGCTGGATATATATTCTCATCATCCATAAATTTCCAGCATTTCAAAATATTTCCGACATTTTTACCGGATCGGAAAAATTCAATACGGAATGCTGTTTATTCTGAAATTGTTCTGATGTAAGTACCAGAACATAAAATATGTGTTTGGCAAAGCTAGCGTTCATGCCTTCTACAGCATTTATGTTTGCAAAATAAACAAACTGCAGACTTTTTTCTATGCTCTATTCACTCCTAAGGAAATAAAATTTCAGTTTGTATTGATAAAAAGGAGTTTTATATATATTTAAAAAAAATTATATTTTAGTCTAACATCGCGTAACAAAAGAAAAAAAACGGGGAGACGTAAAAACGGGTATTGTTCGAACATTCTGGAAACAAAATGAAATGCATTGAATCCGTAAACAAATTCTTTCCTACACTCCGGAGTGAATTGTCGGCACCTGATCACGTACATTTCGGCACAAGTGTTGAGATCATTCTTTCTTTGTTTCCGAGAAGAAGCATACTTTCGAAATCTAAAAGCAATGTCCATAGTGTATTGAAAACATTTTTTTTTTGTAGTGTTATTTGTCTATTTTATTTTAAGCCGAAAGAATGTCTATATGGAAAAATAAAGAAGAGAGAGAGAGAAATGAAAACCATTCCAACGGAATGAGATTCAATGGAAAAATGGTGTTCCTCCAGAGAGAACTTCATGGAATTTCAGCACGTGCTATCATTTTAACGTTAGGTAGTTTTGCCTTGAGCTCGAGTCGTTGATTATTATTTTGTTTTGTTTATTTTTCTTACTGTTTTATTTTGTAACACATGGTGGGTGCTACAAAGTGCTTTTCGTCCATTATTTGTACTTTTTTTTCCTTTCTTGTTACATACGTGTATCATCCAACTATTGCATCTCTCGTCTCTGTCGCTCTACGTGTTTTCTTATTTAAATTTCCTCTTTTAGAGAGATTTTTTCTTTCTTGCCTCATAATAGAAACTTATGAATATTTACTCTTTGCAAAAGATTCTGTAACCTTTATTTTCTAAGGCGTGTTCCAACAACCACTTAAAAGAAATTGGTCAACGATATTAGCATATTCAGTATTTTCTATTTTTTGTTCAAAAGTAATTTTTTTTTGCCACGTCACAAAAGATATGACACTTTTCTACAACGTGCATTGTTTGAGGTGATGCTCAAAATTAGGAAAATCAAAAATCTACCTAATTAAATCGAAGCAGTTTCTAACAGTTGTGATTAATAAAATATACGCAATGCTTTCGAGCTGGGAGGTCGTGATCTCAACAGCTGGAAAGCCGCGTATACTTCACTGAACGTTGGTCACGAAAACCCAGTACACTATCTCAGTTATGAGAAATCTGATGCTGACAGTTCTAATGTATATCTGATACTAAACTAACTATCTCCTCGCACCGTAAATTACTGGCGAATGATCCTAGAGGCATACTTCCGCTTTGAAAAGGTATAAAATTAACGTGTGTACCTCAGATACTACATTCATATTGCAAGGGGGGTGTATAATTATTAAAAAATACCTCTTTATACGGACACCACGTCCGCAAAAACCCTGTCCTGTGTCTCCTGTGGACAACGAAAAATCCGATGTATCCAAATAAAAATTCGCTGAGTTATTTGAATTCAAACAATCGCTGTGTGTGAAGATGTGAGGAATAACAGCGTAATCTCTTATGGACAATGTATCTTTTCCTTATTTATGCTAATCTGTCTAAACTTTTTTTCTGCGGTTTTTTAATTCAAATATCTCGACGAATATTGCATCCAACACGTGGAATACATTTTTCTTGAGCTCAGGAGAAACAGGGCAACAATACTTTAATAGGGATTTTGAGGCCTGGGTGTGCGTATTAAAAGTTAATTTTATTATTTTAATGTCTGTACACATCCTTGGAATATAAGTGACGCATCTGAGATCGGTATATTATTTGGATACTTTCTCAAACCGAAAGTATGTCTTTAGCATCAATGGTGCGCTATTAATTTAGTGTGCGAGAAGATATCTATGCACCCAGTTTAGGTATCATATGTCAGCATTCCTGACCACTACGTTTGAAGTGAACAGTTGTTAGTCATGTCTAATATTCTTGGACAAAGTTTATCTGCTCTTCCACAAAACGACTTTACTTGAAAAATAGGAGAAAAACATGTTGTTGTTTTGAAGGTATACTGCCTGAATAAAGGGCTAACATTAACTTTCTTTTTGAACTAGAGTGTGAGAGTTCTGTTTTTTTCTCACCTGTGATGAAGCAACATTTCGTATATGAATATTAAAAGAGAAATATGTGGACTTTGTGGAAATTTTAATCTCCGAAACAACATGCATAGCATGAGATTCGTATGTTTATTGCCAATACACAACTGTAGAATCTAGGCAACTGAGAATCCTCTGATTTAATCACCTCCCTAGAAAGATCAAAGTGTGTGATCAAACCTGTATAGTTAAATTGGAGTCATTATATGATTGAAAGAATAATCTCCACTATTTTCTTGTGACACGTTCATCAGCACTTTATCCACAAGATTATCAGCTTTTTGGGCGTGTATCTCATGGCAGTGTTTCCATTATAGCGGAAAACAAATTTCAGAAAACTTCCACTCGTCACCAACGGGGTTCAAACCTGTACCTCTCACGATGAGAATCCAACAGGATGACCACACAAACACTAAGTGGCTAATTTTTGAACTCCGTCATAACAACTCGTATATTAAATTGATAATTAATTAACCTAGCTGGTCAGAAGATAGTGATACTGGCCCAGAGACTGGATCTTGATTATAAAGTATCGTGATAACTGCTTCGTACATTTTCTATGCGTAAAATTTCTTGATAAACGTAAAGCTTGGTTTTAGTGATATTTCTGCTATAATGATAAAGTTTCGTGGAATCTTTCAATATCGTTATAATCGAGATTAACAGGATCTTATTGATAAGAACTATAATTATAATCACAATGTGCATCGAGACATCAACAAAATTTTCAGATGTAGTACGTATTTTTTTAAGCCAGTTTTTCAAGATTTATTAACAAAACCTGGATAATGTTGACCTAAACATCCTTAAAAATGACCTTTAAAATATGTTCCAAAAACTCCTGAAAAAATTTCCTAAAAATGCTTTAAAAACAAAAAGAAAAGTTTCTCAAAAATGGCAAAAAACGCTATGAATACAGCAAATATTTCTGTAGAAACTGAACCAGTGAATATCTTAAATTTCATCCACTTTCTGAAAAGACAGGATAAAATTCTGTCTACGTCAACACACGTTATTGGGGATATTTGGGGGGGGGGGATCTGATCTACTCACAGTGTTAATTTGTTTTAAATTTATCAGACATTTCTGTAAAGACATCAAGATATAAAAAAAAGTTTCTACAGGCCATCTTTCTGCTTTTCACCCATTATTTTTTGAAATTTCTTGGTGGAAAATTGGCCTAAACCCTCTTCTTTTAGCACGCTGACTTTACCGATAACATCAATAGGACACATACCTTTTTCCCCGCAAGGACTAAAGGGTGGAAACCTTCCCACAATGCTGCATGCACCATTCTTACGGATCAAAATCATTCAACACGAATGTTTCAAAATTCCCCCTGCAGTAAGTACACGCACAAGAAACATGTGAAAATGTACTACTACTACTACAAGATGCATCCATTTCATATAATGAAAATTCCTCTCTCCCAACATAGGATTTTATTGTGGTCAGAATTTATTGGACTTTTGTTTGGATTCTTTGAATTCATATTCAAGTGATTCTGTTTGATTATGTGTAGCCAGCTTTTGGAATTTTTAACGAATACTAAAATTTACGTGGAATTGATTCTATGTAAACTTTTGTCATTTATAAAGGAAGATGCAAGTTAAGTATTGAAAGTAATACAATTTTTTTGGTTTAAAACTTATTTGATTTAAAACATTTTTTTTGCTTATTTTTGAAAAAAAATTAAAATGTGAAAAATATCCTGAAAAAATGCTCTACAACCTGAAAAAAATGCATTGAAAAAGTATTAAAAAAAAGAAAAAAAGAAGTAAGAAAATGCCATCAAAATCCGGGCACTGGTTATTAATACAGTAAATAGTTAGAGACTGATGAAGATATCTCCAGATGGGAGACAACACTGCACAACTCCTTCTCTTGCAGAGTGAAAACAGCGGTCGTTACGAGCACTGGAGAGAAACTACTTGTTATCCAAATTACGGGAGTCCATATATTTGCTTACTTCTCTAGGGAAATAAGCATGACTTATTAAGATGGCGTTGACACATGACTCAGAAAAAAAAAAAGGAGAGAAAATCACCGCAGTCAGCGGCTTTATGTCGTTCGTGCCAAATGCCTTTAAGGATCTTCGGGAAAAGTAGTGGCAATAGCGAAAGAGCCAATATTTGCTAGTGTCGGCATCGCCGGAGAAGCACTTGTCAAACGTTATCAGGGATTTTGTTTCGGGTAGTGGATCGATTTCGTTCAGTCGACGCGACTCTTTTGTTTAACTCAAATCTCTTACAGTGGAGTCTCCCACATCTTAGATTAGAGTTGTTTAACTTTCAGCCAAATATCTCAAACTAATTTTCACCTTTCATTCAGAGCTACTTTTTCTTTAATCTTCCTTTCAAGTCCTATACTGGTGTATTTGCTCTTAACAATACATTAGAGCTAAAGATAACTCTTTTTTCTAAAAAAATAAATTCAGCAAACCATCTCAGTTACCATTATAGCTCTAACTACACAAAAATGTGAGAGTATCTTTTCAAATAATTGTTTAGTCCTTATTTAGTCTTGATCTTTAGAGTTTATGATTTATATAGAAAAAGCGCACTCCCTAGTTATATTTATATGACTTTTAGAGCTCAAACTGAATAAAATAAATTCAAAGAATTTCAAGACAAAAAGTTCATTTTACCATATCAGTTTCTTCAGTTACTGGTTAAATGCTCTAAATCCGTAAAGTTATACTGTGAAGCTTATTTCAGTTAGAACACCTTTATACCCAGGCTGGCTCATCCGCCGTATTTGTGAGAAGTGTGACGCCATTGTGCTACAGCCAATAGCTGTTTTCCATGCAGTTCTTTTTTGAACCATTTTGAACAGAAAACTAGTTTTGCAACTCAAAGATGAGAGCGATCAGTGCGGTCGGTTTTTCTAGGTACCATGATTTCAGTTAGCACGATTGAGACTGGAGAAACCACGAGACAACCAGACTCTGCCGCAAGAAGCAACGTGGGCACTTCAGTTACATATAGTGCATCGTTATTAAAACTGAATTGGAAAGTGATTGAAATGTAAATTCAAGAACGACCAGTCTCGTTAGAACGATGCATGACTATCATGTACTGGCATCATGATTATATAATATGAGGCATAATATTATACACCATTAGCAAAAATATATTTTGATGATTCGTTAAACTAGAATTCTAAATTTAAGCGGTACAAAATAATTATGGGCAACCATAATAATCAAAACCGAGATTATTGGATTATCATAATTGTATTGAAATAGCAGAAGTTAGACTTAGATCTGGGAACTGGCCAATAGCATTACGAGGGCGATCCCTGAAGTTATTTGACCCGTTGTCTGCAATCCAAAACTTTTCTTCAGATTGTAATTTTTATTCATGGATTACTAAACTTTTAGGACCCATACTAAGCCCCTCAACCACAGCCCCAATCCCTTTTCCTTCCAGAATAATTTGAAATATTGTTTATAAAATTACGACGTATAAACCAGTTATATTCAAAAATAGAGTCAAAATAAACAAGACCAAGTATTTTACGTTACTCTTTCTCAGAATATATTTTTTTTATATTTCAATAAAGAATTAAATACTTGAACGTGGGAAGGCGAACTTCATATATGACGAACTCCACCTTCTAAATGAAATTCTCAACGATAGTCTTCAAATCAAAGCTCACGGACGGTAAAAGAAATCCGTGGCAAAAATTCTTTGAATATTGTATCTTTAGCCTATGAAGTAAGCGAATCTAAATTTCCAATGTGTATTTGTATCAGTATATCATAATGTGATGTCGCTGGGATCAACATCCTCCACGTTGACATGCATACCTGTGTGAGATTTCCAGTTCAATCGTCTATCCTGAGGCAAGTGTTTCTCAATCATGGACATGAGAAATTGGAATAGAATTCAGCTATTGAGGGATGTCGTGTATTGTTGGGTAAGCACGACTACACCATACTGACTGAGAAATGACCAATTCCTCGACACGGAAATCTTTTCTCAAGAGGACAACGAGAGTAAATTCCCTCAAGGCTAACATTTTCTGCATATGATCCATGAACTTGCTCCTCATAGACGACGCAGAAGTGCGCTATGCTATCAAAACAATCGCTCATACCAAGCAATGAATTAAACATATGCAAAATAAAAATACTGTACCTCATGTGAGTAGGTATATATATTTATATATATAATTCTCTTATAAAACAGTTCTATGTTCACTAAAAAAAACATCGTCTGTTTGAAAACATCTTTTCTCAAAATATAACTCTGAAAAAAAAATCTTCGTGAAAACATCATTATGAAAATAACATTCAAAGGAAAAAAAACAAACTGATAAAAATTGTATATATATATATATATATATATATATATGATGTATATGAATAAATTACGCTGAGGAAATACTGCATGCAGTCTGATTAAAATAACAGAGAAGGGTCTAGCAAAAGTAAATCACTGGCTAATAAATAGTCGTGCACATAACTTGCAGTTGAATAAACAACAAAAAAATCATATGCACGAAAACAAGAAATATAAATAATAAACAGTACAGAAAAATGTAGAATCACATTTACTGCCTACCTCAAACTATATTAGAATGTAACTGTGAAGAAATAATGTATTACATTATGAATACTTTGAAATATTTATTCAAGATAATCTAAAATGGAACATTCATAGTAAAAAAAGTGATCAAAAGTCTCCTGGATTCATACAGGAATCTTTTATAAACTGGAATACATAGTTGATATTATCTTTTTAAAACCGATCTTCTATGCATGCGTTTACTCAATTATAAATTAAGTGCCTGGGGAAGCAGGTATGATGAACATATACACAATTTAGGCAATATCTATTAATAAATTAAGAGCATTAATAAATGTTATACTATATACTGGAAAAATATAATGTCATATATTAACATTGAGACGCAATTACGTGCATGGAATTTATAATTTGATGATCGGAAATGAAGATAGTGGAAAAAATGAAAATAGTGTTTCGCATATATATAGAAATATTTATCAAGTGCCTAAAACTAACAAAACATCATTTAAAGGAAGAATTTTTGTGCAAATAAACTTCACATACTTTAGTAATTACACAAATGGTAACAGAAATACACATTAAAATATATTTTACATGATCCAAAGCACATATATTGATATACTGATTTCAAATTAATTATTGTACCCATCCATATTAAAATATATACGTACATACATCCCTTTAGTAAAAGCATATCTAATGCAAGAGCTGTTGCTGAAGAAATAATTCAATAATAAACTGTATAAAGGACTGTTGGAAGGATCTTACAAGGATCGTACATAGTGCTTGTAGTATATGCGCGTATTTGTGTCTTTGAATAATTTATGTGTGCATTTGTATATTATATATAGGGTGGGCAAAAAGTCCGTATAAACTTTAAAAATGATTAAAAACCGGTAAAATAACCGAATTAAAACACGGTTTGCAGGGTTAGCATCGATTGGTCACGGGAATTTTTTTGACAGGAAATAAATATTTCAAAAAACAACCGATAGGTGGCGCTGGTACAAGCGACTTAGGTGGAAATATGTAAATGAGACGGTTATAAGAACTTGTGCTCCTAATCCACAACCGCTTCACCGTTTTAAACGTGTATGTGGACCTTTTGCACTCTGCTGTTGCTGGATTTGTGAGTCGCCTGCAATGTTATCCCCAGTGATGGCGGTCATGTGGAACACATACTGCGGCAATAAACGATTTATAGACATTCTATCTGTTATTAACGTATCTTTTCTTTGACCTGTGCACGTCAGCGCCACCTATCGGCTGTTTTATAAGTTATTTTCCTGTCTTAAAAAAATTCCCATACTCTACAAACCTTATTTTATTCCGGTTATTTTTCCGGCTTTCATGAATTTTTTAACATTCTGCGGACTTTTTGCTCACCCTATGTTTGTATTTATATCTTGTGCTTTATTCAAATTAAAAAAAAAAAGTTTACAAAATAAACGACATCAGATGTTTTTGCACTTTTTGCACTACTACACAGAAATTGGCAGAGTCATGATGAAGGGGGTTTGATGGATTATAACTATCCATTGGAACCCCGTTTCACCAATTACGGTTTAGATGTTTTTCTCATAGCGATGTGATGATAGCGATGCCCCTTTTGACGATGTTTATAAGCGATACGTCGTCTACACAATCTGTTTAGAGGCACTAATAACTAGAAATAAAAACTAGTATTTCATATTCGAAATTCAGGATCCAAATCAAGAAAAAAACTCCTGCATAACAGAAAAAAATATAAGAATTTTTATTAAATTTCATAAAAAAATCCTCACATAGTAATTAATTGCATAACATAAACCACTAATCATTCACCTAAAGTTTCCATTCTAATTAAATACGAAACTAATTAAGATAACTAAATTTTAAAAACACATGATTATTTCTTTAGAAAACAGACCGTTATTTCTCGTTTCAAAACATAGGAGAGAGAGAAATTCACGGAAATTTCATCAGGAAAACACCCATTCAAAAATATAATAATAAATAAGATTTACTTATAGAAATAATAAAAAAAACGGGAAACATTTTTTTTTTTCTTTCCGTAATCCACAGGATCGATTTTACTCAAAAATAAAAGCATAGAAAATGCCAGCTAACATAAATGACCTATCGGATTTTTGACGGTAATCCAACGTTCTTTTTTACTCCTTAGCTCCCAAAAAAATTTTCTTCACAGGAAATTAAATTTTCTCTTCCTTTTTTTTTATCTGTTTTATTTCCTTTTGTGTTACTTGAAAGTGGAAATTTTATATATATATAAAAATATATATTTTTTTTTGTTTTAAAGTAACGTATATTAAATTTCACTTTCAAAGTATGATGGCTGCTTTTATCGTGAGTTACGTGTAAAAGCTTTTGTTTATGAGGATATAATGACAACGAATAAAGAGTTATAAGTCTCAATTTTCGAATTATTATAAAAATTAAATTAAGATTTTTTTTTAAAGGTTTCTTTGATGTTAGCGTATATTCTAAGTTATAATGCGTTCGGTTGAAAGTTTGCGTTTAGCATAAAATTATGTTATGATATTAACAGTTTTGATGAGATGATGATGATACAGTCGAAACTCGTTATAACGAACTCCAAGTGACCAGAGAAATCACTTCGCAATAACGAAATTTGTTATAAAAGAACTCCAATTTCTTACATTGTTCCAATGCAAACTTATTTGGGATTAGAAAAGTTTCCGTAAATGATTCTCACTATAACGGTATTCGTTAAAACGGGAATCGACTGGACTGAATTATGATTTTTTCAACGGTAAAATTTTGAATAATCAGAGCTTCTATAAATTATGGGGTTAGCTGTAAGCGCTGATACAGATATTCATTTTATATGTTACTCGGGTAAAACGCGTTTCTTTCTCAATTTTTCAGTGAATTTTACTTCAATTTCTGGAGATTTTGTCGACTTATGAGAACGTTTTTGATGGCAATTGGCGACGCCCTGTATTAGGTACAAAAAAAAAGTTCTAATTATTATTTTCAATGAAATGTAGTCAGATAGTCATTTGGATGTTTCTCCCCATCAAATTCATTCTTATTTATTGCAATTTGTAGTGATCTTTATTTTCCATGCTTCACTTTTTTTCAATAATTAGCAAATTTGTCGTAAATTTCATCTTTTGGCTCCGATTATTGATATCCCGCATTTATGATCGCAATATCACCCATTTTCCTTGATGAGGTTTGTGAACCTAAAATGTATATCAAGGTAAATTTTTTTTCAACCCATATGGATATTACTAATATCAGTTACAACAATGAAATAATTTTTCGTTCAGTTAGAATCGAGTTATCAAATTTGTCTGTGGTCCACGTATGCCATCGTCACATCCCTCTTTCTGGTACAATGCCTAATGGTGTTTCTAACGATTCGTAGACAAACGTGACTGATTCGCCTGGAATGTTCTGAAACTCTTATTAGCTTTGTCTTGTGTTTTCAGAAAATCTTTTTTGTCAGGAATTTATCTAAACTCCCCTTTATCTGGAATTTTCTTAAGCTCACCTTTGTCTGGAGTTATCTGAAAATATTGTTTGTCTGCAATTTTCTGAAACGCTTGTTTGTTTTATATTCACTGAAATTTATTCTGTCTTGAATTTTCTGAACATCTGTCTCTCATACTCTCATAGGATCTTAATTTTCTAAAACACTGTTTTCTCTTAAATTCTCTGGACATCTACTTTCTCTTAAATTCTCTGAATATCTACATTCTCTTAAATTTCTGAAACAACCCTTTGTCTAAATTTTCTGAAACTCTCATTTGCCTTGCATTTATTGACTGCCGAATTTGTAAATTCTTTGAAACTCTGTCTTGTCTTGAATTTTCTGAACACCTGCTTTGCTTGGAATTTGGTGAAGGCTGTAGTGTCAGATGGAAAATCGTAAAAAATCATGATTTTTTTTTTTTCATCAATATCCCAAAAATGTTTGATCTAAATCATTATGAATAAAATTCTGATATTTTGATAGAGAGAAAAATATTTTTATATTGACACATTTTTGATTGAGAGATTATATAGAAGTTTGGATTTATCGTCTCATAAACATTCAAAATATTTATGAAAAGTGAGTGAAAAATATTCAGCATATTTTTTTTTTCTTTTTGCTGATATTTTGTTATTTTAAAAATAAATTTACAATATAATATATATAAAAAATAAATTTACAATATAATATATATAAAAAATAAATTTACAATATAATATATATTAAAAATAAATTTACAATATAATATATATTAAAAGTAAATTTACAATATAATATATATTGAAAATTACAATATAATTTTGCAATATAATATACATAAAAAATATTATAATCTAATATAATATTTGATTCGTTTACAACCCTGTTCAGGGAGAAAAACGGTGAGCCAAAGCATTAAGTTAGTCGTTGAAAATCGTCACCGATATTTTAGAAATTTGTTATTCAGACATTTATTCATAGTAGAGACACTAATACTTTCATTCAGTTTTGGCATTATGGATGCCGAGTTTATTCATGATTCCGATAGTTATATTTATTCGAAATAATTTTCAGTGAGATTCCTTTCTTATAAACTCGAAAAAATTGGATCTTTAATCCAATTGTGTATCTGAAAAAATCAATAACCCCACACTAGAGGACATATACCATCGTATCACCGTGGTATCAGAATTTAATCTGATTCCAGATAAAATTTTCGAGTGGAAAATTCCGGGGGAAAAAAGAGGTATTCCAGAATGAAAATTTTTTTTTTCTTCCGACCCGATTCCAATTTCTCAATTTATATTGTTTCCTCTGAAGCTATCTAGTAGCTGTTATTTTCATTTTAAATTCATTTCTATCATTCCAATTTCAATTTATTTTTGAATTTCTTTCCTCCACCTGGGTGCCATCTAAAACAGTGTGATTTGTCGTAACAAGAAAATTCCGTTTCTAAGGCAAGACACATTGCAAGAGAGATAATTTCTCTTCGTTGATAAGAAGGATTTATATATGTCTTTGCGATTTGTGGTTTGGAGATAAGGTGTTATGCGGGTTTTGATAAATTGAAAGAAATGGAATTCCTTTTCCTTGTATAGTCTCCCCATCTTTTATTTTATTTGTTTCTTCTTCTTATTTTTTATACTTAATTTTCTCGAGACTTGTGATGTATGTTAGTTGAAGCAATTTGTTCTGAAGTTCTTAGCCCCCGTGTCTTGTTGAGGCATGAAATATTTGCCGTTTATCTGTTTGTTCTTCTCCTTTAGTTGTCTGTGGTAAACAATTTTAGCTGATTACTCATCATGACAGTTCTAATATTGTAGTTTGAATTGTTTATAACTTTATTTTTGTCTTTTCATTTCGGCTCGTGTTTTTTTGTGAAATTTAAATATAAAATAAATATAAATAAAATTTGGACTCGCTTTATTCAACGATGGAGACTTATATTTCATGCTCTTTTAAGATAATCTTTTGGCATAATTTAATGTCCATACTCCCCTGTGAGGTAACCGTAACGTATTATTCTCTCGAGATGAGTATCCAGAAACCGGGATTAGAGAGGATTATAGAAATTCGTTCTTAACAATTGCAACAGGTTGTTATATGAATTAAAGCTTTATGAGAGAGAGGGAAACGCATTTTATATTTTATTATGATAGGCTATATGAAATAACAAGGATCAGATGTTTAACTAAGTTTGATAAATTTATATACGGTGACTAGAAAAGTCCCATTATATTTTGGGATAACTCGCGAACCGTTGATCCTAGAAGCATATTTTCATTTATGAAAATTTATCCAAATAACGCGTAGGTCTGAGATACTCCATTGCAAGGGGTTGTATAGTTATTATAATATCAAAACTACACTTTTATTCGGTCACCGTGTCCGAAAAGCCCCAAGTTGGAAATTGTTGTCCGTTCACTCCTGACACAACAAAAAAAAGTCCATGTTTTAAGTGCAATATTCACCGAGATATTCGGATTTGAAAGCTACTGAAAATAAAGGTGATATTGATCATTGATAGAAATTATCTGCATATGAGGGCTAGTTAGACCGGGACCTACAATTTATTGCCGGTTCCGAACGGCGGAGTTTTGCACGTTATTTGGATAATTTTTCTAATTGCAAGTATGCTTCTAGGGTCAACGTTCCACGAGTGAAATGCTGCAGTTGACGGCTGAAGTTGGTTTTCTGTGGTCCTCAACTTACAATTCAGTCCAATGCGCGATTCACGACTTGATGTTTCCCAACTTCGATGTGCTAATGATAGCCGATCTCCCTCTTAAAAAGTCTCGCCACAGAGAGCAACAGGTCAACAACGGAACAAATCTCCAATCCTGAAATTTCATCCATAGTTCATTCAAACATATGACAGTTGGCAGCACTATAACAAACATTACACAAAAAACAAACTTCGTGTTAGGTTCACGACATGGACATGAACATTCCAACAAGCACCTTGGAAGCTCCTCCGCAGAGGAATATGGACGAGTTGCATTAGTGGTAAAATGCGGCGAGTGGAATTATGGAATCACGCATTATATCCTACCCCAAATCTGTTGTTTTTACTCTAATCGATATTGATTAATTAAACTAATGTGTCTCTGTACTGTTTCAACTAAAAATGCGCTAACAACACCAATTTCCATCCGCATTTGCAAAAATAAATAAATTTCAATATGTTATATATAGGGTTAAGAATCCACATTGGTTATAACAATAATATAATATCTTATAATAATATAATATCCTTAATAATATAATATCCTTAATAATATAATATCCTATAATAATATAATATCCTATAATAATATCATATCCTATAATAATATCCTATGATAATATAATATCCTGTAATAAAAATAGTATCCCATAATTCCTCAATTCAACCTAAAGACGTAATTTACAGGACTTACATAAATTATGTTTATTGTTCGTATTCAACAGCCATGTCCTGTTTAAATTCATCATCTTAAAACCCTTTTAACTGAAGTTTATATGACACTTTGAAAAAAGACACGTTTAAAAAATGCTGCACTTTCAAATAAAAGCAAAAAAAAAGCTGTTAGAAAAAAAGTATATAAATTTGCCATCACAGAAATTCAAACATGTTGGTATAAAAAGTTCTCGTGCACACAAATTCAACGTTTCAAGAACATCTTGAAGTTCGGAATTCCCACCGGTGTACTGATACACCTCACGCACTAATGATGTACAACATACTCAATCCATCGACTTCTCTCAAAACCAAGTGTTTTTCTTTCAAGGGAAAATAAGTGAAAACAAATTTATAAGGGATACAACATCTGGTGTCGTCGCCTCATCTTTCATTTCGCCAGAAAGAAAATAATCTACACACACACACATATCCCCGTCCATGGCAAACATCTCAGGGAAGATGAAGGGTTGGATAAGAAGAAAATAAAAGAAAGAGAGAGGAAAAAAAGAGAACATCAAGAGAAATATCATTTTTAGGCTTGACAGAATAACATCATAGTTTTCGCTACAAAATTTAAACTGCGATTTACGGGCCATTACTAGCCGTAAAATCTTTCACCTGAAAAGAGCGTTACGTTAAAGCAGTGATTTATACCGATAGAAAAAAAAAATGTGAGAAAAAAATGCGCATTTTCTCTCCTTTTTTTTCCTGTCTCATTGATCAGAACCCGGAAAAAAAGGTATTTTTTCCTGGTGTTTTTTTTTGGAATTTTTTTCCCGACTTATTTCGATCCCCAGTCGATTCCAATTTTTTTTTCAAACTTTTTTTTTCGGTACCAACAAATCAAAATCAGAATGAAGGATAAAAATCCAGGAGGATTCTGGAAAAGACAGGCGATCAACTGTTTCTTATTTCTGTATATTTTTCTGGTTTTTTTTCTCCCATCCTATCTTCTGTTTTATAAATGAATGAATTTGAAAGTCTGCTGTTCCAAAATCTAACTTTCGTGAAAGAAAATTCATAAATGAAAACAAAAATGGTGAAATTTATAAGAAATGATATTTTCCTTTTCCCATGTACGGGAAATAGTATCTGTAGTAAATTTTAGCCCTTTTCATATCACAAATGGATACCAGAAATGAATATTGGTTATACGCTTCACACAGAGTACTGTATATACTTTTTTCAATCTTCGGTATGGTTTGAATTTAACTGGGAACTTTTCCGTTTCTGTGTTTACATGAAAGGAATTTTTATTCGGTTTTTGGTTTTATGTGTATTAAGATTAGTAAGCTTCATTTAAATTCATTGTTGATAACAGAGTAAAGCCGGGATTTCGCTATGGAAGTTTTATAAAACTTGACAAATGCAACTGCATGTGCTCGAATGTAAACGATAATGATGTTGGTTGCATTTTTCTCTCTCAAGTTCCATAAAATAATTTTTCTGGTGTTAAATAATTTTTTGCAAACACCTAGAAACATAGTAACAGGAATTTTGCCGTATGGAAGTTATACCTCTATACATACATCATAAGAGTAAAAAGTCCGTAGTTTTATACTATAAACGGATATAGTTATCAATATATTTATTAAAAAATGAAGAGTTTTTCTATAGGGGGGGGGGGGAACAGAGTTGTCCTGTTTTACCAATACCTGTTCACCATACACCTCGCTACCTTACTTGCAAATGGGATTTTTTCGGACATAATTATCATTCGGTCATGTTTATCAGAAACGTCGATTCTCGATGTGATAACATTCAGAGGCATTGACTATAGTATTAAAACTCAGTAATGCATATTCATTTTATTGTCCAATGTGCAGATTACGGAACTCGGATATGGCAGTACTTGATGGTTTTTGACATTAAATGAGAAGTATAAGGCCGTAAAATGGGGGAAAACAATTAAGTTTCAGAAGTATTTTTTTAATTACGTAATGTCCAAAGGCAATAAATAAATAAATAAAAGTTCAATAAATAAATAAATAAAAGTTCAATAAATAAATAAATAAAAGTTCAATAAATAAATAAATAAAAGTTCAATAAATAAATAAATAAAAATTCAATAAATAAATAAATAAAAATTCAATAAATAAATAAATAAAAGTTCAATAACTAAATAAATAAAAGTTCAATAAATAAATAAATAAAATTTCAATAAATAAAATTCAGTACAATGTTCCATTAAGTGAACTACCGTAATATGTGCGTATTTACAATTCATAATGTCTTGAAGATTACTTAAGGGATTTCACGATCCCTCGAGTTGATTTTTTTGAAAATGACTTCAAAAAATACTTCATTCAATTGAAAATCAAATATAGAAATATTCACGTCATTGTTTCTTTCAAAATAACAGAAAGAAGTAATGGATTGTATTGTAAATGAAGAATACAAGAAAAAACACTTTGGACGCGATTTTCTCACAGATTGCAGATTTTGAGGTCATCAGTATGATTTAAAAATATACGGCTGAAAAAGCTCTTAATTTGTGCCGAAATGTTTGTTCGACATGTGTGACTGAATCAAAAAATGCGGAATTTGAGAATGTGGGGAGAAAAAATAGACTTTCCCGTTTTACCAATACCCGTTTACCATATATCCCGTAACCCTACTTTCAAATAGGGTTTTTTTCTCAGATATAGGTGCCATTCGGTTATTTTTATCGGAAAACCACTAGTCTTGATGTGATTACAGTGAGCGGCGTGGACCGTAGTGCTAAAACGTTTTAATACATATTCATTTCATTGATCAACTTGCAAATGACGCTATATCCCATAAAGAGTATTGCGTTTTTCCATGCTCTTTTTCATTTACACGATCAGATTCGTTCGTTGTTGAAAATGTTATTACTAGTTCCTGTGGGAATGACTCACCTAAAATATCTCCCCAAAATGACGAGGTTTTTGGAGAGCGTTCACATTTTTCCTAGCGAATACCAATTCGTCTGACGCGTCCGTGACGTTAAGTGATCTCTATGTTGGAAAACATAGAAGACTGATTATTTGGTAAGGTGAGAGTTTGTTGAGAACAACACATTAACAAGAAGTCTGAGCACGTAACACAAGTCCCTTTTCACACTCTTTCTTTTTCCAACATCTCTTATCGCTACTGGTGACAACAATTTACGGAAATTGCCATGTTTCCAGGTTCTTTATGTGTTTTTAGGGCACCCGTTCCGTATACCGTATCATCAGCTAGCGTGATCGGGTACAATATTGTCGCTTGTTTAGGTTTATGATAATATCGTGACAAGATTATTAAAAGGAACAGAAGGAACGCGAAGTGCAACAACCTCGTTCCTTAAAACGTAATATCACTGAATAAATTAATGATCATCTCTTTTTATGAAATATATGCTTCGAATAAATTCACGTAAATATTTACTCGTAATAAAATCTACACAGATCCGAATGCCTTAAACGACATACATACTTAGCCATAGACTACAGTAGTTTGCTGTCGTTCATGATTTTTACATACAAATTCACCATAAACAGACGTACAAAATATAATAATGTTTGATATTGAATTATAACATCACAACGAAGTTATTTTCTAAAAAGAATTCACGATAATTCTGGAATAATATTCTTCAGATAAAGTCTCACACAAAGATAATGAGTTTTAGAAATAACTTAACGCTGTATAGAGTTTACCCGCATATCCGTATGGTTTGGCTTTACAGCTTTCCCACGTTATAACACTTTTCAACGATGTTGAATATCTGAAACTTAATTTCGAAGCTTCAACGATTTGTTTTCCCAGTCTCCATCTGTCAGAGTCTCATGCATTCTCCCTTTCATCCGATTTCGAGTGTCGTTGCACGTGTTTGATTTGAATGGATAAGATATCTCAGTAGAGAAAGTGGAAGGTTTATTCCGGATGACGATTAAATTCCGACATCCGTTTACTCCTTGTGTCAATGCAGCATCAGCGCACTGTATTAATTAACTTTACAGATTGGAAATTCAGAATATCAAAGGGCAGTCACGTGCTCAAACTTGGGACAGCGGACTTACTTGGGGTGATTTTGTACTTTTTGTTTGAATATGTTGGTAGCTCTGACGGTTGTTGCAAGTTACTTTTAAAGCAGGTCATTACGTTTGTTTGTTTGTTGTTGAGTTAACATCCCATGAAAGTTTCAGAAGTGCATTTCGTGTTTCCGTGACGAAAAAAGAATAGACAGTGTCGGATTCTGCAGCAGTAATTTTCGTGAGCACGTCAATCATTTATAATAAAATGAACACTTAAATTATATTTTTCCTGCTATAACATAGTGGGATAGGAATATCAGCTTATATTTAGATTCTTCAAAAATGTAAAAAAAAACCAATATTTGTAATGCACATCTATACTTTACCCAGGCTCGTCAGACGTCGCCAAAATTCTCTATTACGAAGTCACGCTTACGTTGCCTACTGGGTGATGCAGTGAGACCCTCGGCCAGAAATTATTGGCGGACCGTTGATCCTAGAGGCATAGTTCCACGGTAAAATCATCCAAACAACGTGTTGGTTTCATATACGTTATTTTCATATTACAAGGGGCTGTATAGGTATAAAATAAAACAAAATAAAACTTTTTATTTGCTCACTCTGTCCTAAATAACCTGTAAGAATGTACTTGCTTTGTCTCTCCTGAGGCCAAAAAAAAATTCACGTTTAAAAGGCAATTTTCCTTGAGATATTTGAATTGCAAAATCACCAAAAAATGAGTGAAAGAACGATATAAAATAACGAAAATCTCATTTTTTTATTCTGTTATATCCCACCTCTCCTGCGATTTTTTTTTGAATTCAAATATCTCAACGAATGTTGCATTTAGACACATGGTTCTTTGGTCCTCAGAAAAAACAGGGCAAGATCTTTCAAACTGGGTTTTTAGAATATGGTGACAACACTAGAAAATTAACTTTTTTTAAGCTAATAACTGTACAAGTCCTTGCAAATATGAATAACGTATAATAAACATAAATGAAATTTGAATACTTTTTTTTTCCAATTCTAAATTTGCCTCTAGGATCTACGGCTCCCCTGTAATTTGCGGAAGAGTTTTCGGTGTTATTTTCTTCAAAGTGTTATGCTCTATGCACTCTTGCTCGATTTTTGTGATTCTGATTGTACATTGCCCTAATCTAGTGCATCATTTTTTTGAAAATCTGGCAATATTTCAATTATTTTCAATGTTACACCTTTTTATTTTTTGCGTTTTTATTACTCTAATGAACAGACTGCTTTTATTAGAAGAGGAACTGGCGATGCACAAGAGAAGAGAGGCGGTGATTCCATAAGAAAACACTCTCATGGATATTCGCACATTAGTATAAACAGAATTTCACACATAATATTTTGAAAAAAGAATGCATCAAACGATAAATAATGAAATGTCATGTAAATTGGATAATTTACTACGACATTCAATATTCTGGCCGCAGTCAATTTGGTGTAAAAATATACAGGGCGTAACTTCTCGAATCACATTTTACTGGCGAACCGTTGCTCCTGGAGTCATACTTAAAATTATAAAATGTATTCAAATCGCGTTTAGATCTCAGATACACCATTCATTAAGTGGTTGTGTAAATATTGAAAAACCGGTTTTATTTGTTCAATTCCTATTGAAAAGTTATTCTGTCTCTCCTGAGGTTAATAAAATAAGTTCTCTAAGTACAGTATTCGCTGGTATATTTGAATTCAAAAAATCACTGAATAGTTGGGAAAGAAGAACTGCATATAAACTAACGACAACACATCATCGCATTTATGCTGATATTTCTAATCTTTTCTGCAATTTTTGATATTCAAACATCGGAGCAAACATTGCTCGTGGAATCATGCAGTTCTTCCTCGGGTTCATGGGAGACAGATCAACAACTTTCTAATTATATTTTTGAGGACAGGGTGTTTCTATTAGCGTGTGTGTGTTTATTTCTTTTTCTAACTGTAAATATGCCTCCAGTATCAACGGTTCAAAATAAATTTTCGGAGCGAGGAGTTTGGTATGCAGCCTGTATACTTATCTCAACATAGCAATCACGCTACCCTATTTCAACATATAAGTTATCAGCGAAAGCAGAAAAATAAATGTGTTCAGTATCAGTGTTCACGTACTGATGAATAAGTCTGAATTTACATTTATCATGAATATCATCAAGTAATATGTATTATTAAGAAATTGTTTTTTTTTTTTTTTTTTTTTTTTTTTTCATATTCATTACTTTTATTCAAATATGCGGTTCGAAAGTAAAGAGAAAAAAAAATGCAGTTACGAATCAGGTTCCGAGCGAAGGTTTTAGCCTAGTGACATTTAGAATAATTGCAATCCGTAATATGAGAAAATGTTGAAAAAATTCTCATTGGTAATCTGTTTTTGAAAATTGATACATGCTATTTCTATTAATTACTTTTCCTTACTTGAATTCATGAAAAAGTATTTTACTGTTTTTGTGATTTCTACATTAGTAATAAAAAAAAAAGAAATATTAGTGGCAAAAACAATGTAAAAATTTTTTGATTCTTTATTATGAGAATTAGAACTAAGAACTAAATTTATTGAATATTCTCGTTCGTTGAATATGAGTTCGTATTCCAAAATTATTTGTATTCATTATCATTATCACGAAGAATGATTTTATCTCATATTATATTCACACAAATTTTTGCACCATCGATAGTCCTGTGTATATTTGAATATCCATAGTAAATACATGATTGGAAAACGCACTATATCAAATAATTTGTTATTTTTTGAAAATAAATCTTTTAGTCTCGTTTCGATACAATGGTAGAAAATATGGCTATATATGCACTATACTCTTTTCATCTAGAAAGAGTTGATTTCTTGCGGTGTTATTTTTTTGATTTGCTGAAATTTTACATGATTAGAGATTTACAAAATCGCACCGCAAAGAATCGCAGTTAAAATTCAAAATGGAAACTATTTACCTTTGCTTCGGAAGATTTGGTCTGTTTATAGATGAAAGCGAAATAGAAGCACATTGTATATTTTTACCTAATTTAACAATTTCAGATAATTAAAAATCTGCTCTAATTACATAAAATGTTTTGTTGATGTATTTTTGACAGTTTTTACATCATTTTCTTAAATACATTTTTGTAAGGGTCAACCATAGAATGGGTTAAAGAAAAGCACATATATTATTTTTAGCATAGAGAATACCGATTATTTACAAAAGAAGGGTAGAAATTCCCAACAGAGGAATCCATTTACTCTAAAAATTATGATTTTGCTAATCATGATGAAAATTTTTCACACATGAGTGAAAATAAAAATAAAAATACTTTACTTACATAAAATAACAGAAACAAAAACAAATACAAATAAAAAGACCACGACAGTTAAAGAGCCCGTAAAAAATATGGATATCAATAGCAACTAAACTGCAACAACCCGAAATAAGAAGTGCGAGAAAACAAATGCACACTAAAACAAAACAAAGGAGTACAAATGATTATGATAAAATAACAAAAACGCTGCCCATATAGAAAACTTGTGTTTGTTTTATCCAAATATGATATCTTCTCGATCCCGTATAATTATTAATAACACTCGCATTTTGAAAATGTCTATAAGTTTTTTATATGTTTTCAAAAATTCTAACGGGAGAAATGCGTAAAAAATCGGGAATCAAGATGCTTAGAACAGCAAACTAACACACCTTGTATATTCATATTTCTTATATTCTTTCTTAATCTCAGCTCGTGTAACTATTAAAGAAATAAATTGAAGAACCAAGATATTAAATGTATTCAACTGATGTTATTCGATGATTAAAAATGAAAGTGTTTTTGTACGAATAACAAAGAATCACTGCTGAATTTTATGTTCACCCATCCATTTTTTTTTTCATCATCATCACCATCAACAACCACTGTTCTGAGACAAAAGATTTTCGGAACCTTTCAGCATAAAATATCACGAAAGAAAAGCTTCACCAAAAACAAAATTAAAAGAGAAAATGAAAGGTTCGCTTCCCACGAACTTGTTTTACAACTTTCTGTCTCTTCTTTTTTTATTCTTATATCAAATTTTATTTCTCTCCAACGGTGTTGTTTTAAATAGGCTTTCAAAAGTAGTAAGAACATCCAAGTAATTCTGTCCATTTTTTCTTTTACCTTATTTTATCTTTTCCCACTCTACGATGTATTTTTGTGTCTCTTTTTTTTAGGTATTTTCAACAGCTAATCCCTAAAGCAATTTCTTCGCGTTCAAAACACGAGTTATATATAGAAAAAAAAAATCAAAGGTGAGAAAGAATGAAATAAAAAGATAAATAGATAAAAGAAAAAAAAAAATTAGGAGAAGAAAGAGAATCACCTCACCTTGGCACTAACAACAAAATGATTACTTGCTTAGGTGAAAATGTTTTACAAAAAACAGAAGAAAGCTTCTAAGGGAAAGATTTCTAAGAAGTTAAATTCGAGACTTTACTTTTTCTAAGAGAGGGATTAGTTTGAGAAATAAAACAAACAAACAAATTTCCTCCGGTTCCTTTTCCATTTTTACTTTCTGACAGCTATGTGTGTTTCACAACCTTTTTCTTCACGTTTCGTAATATAATCATTGTGATTTCATCTGGAAGAATTCGATCAGTTGTTTATGTTCTGATTAATTTTTTAACTGGATTTATTATCATTATTTTTGTTGGATGTATATAGGTACGAGTATATACAAAAAAAAGGAAATTATTTGAAGAAGGGAATACAAGATAGAATTTATGCAAAAATGAAATAGAACCTACGCTGTGGGGTCGCCACCAGGGGAACCGCATGCTTGGTTCGAAAATAATAGGCGTTTCTGAAGGGTGGCTATGCGTAATTGCACTAAAAATGCCAACCCATGCCTTAGCAAAAGCATGTTGGACGAAAATGGAATGAAAAATGGAAAAAACATATTAAAAAAATGCAGAGCTTCAGCAAAATGAAGCATGACAAAAATATATATACAAAATTACAAAATAAATAGATATTTTACAGGGGATTTTACAAAAAATTGAAATGTCAAAAATGTAGTCAAAAATAACCGGACATACCTTAAGAAGGGGGATGCTGTTATGTTGTTTTAAATATTGTAGAAATTTCGTTTAAGAAGGCGGAGGGAATATTGCTGCCACATGCAGATTTGTAAACATTATGGAGTGTTGTATTGAATTCCTGCTTATTATTACACATGCGGCCGAATCTATTTATTTATACAAATACAAATACAAATACAACGCCACAACAGGCAAAATGCCCAACGAGGCGGCTGATAAAAAGATGCCCATAAAAATATGGTTGTCATATGTTTCAAAAATACAGCAACCCAATTAAAAATGCAATTAACACAAATTACAAACAATATATACACATGATAAAATATTATACAATGCCCATAAAGAATACTTATGGTTGTCTTATTCTAAGAATGGATAGCTTCTCGATTTACCCCAACATGTTTATCGTATTTCTTTTTAAACGTGTCAATTGTGTTACAATTTACTACCTCCGGGGGTAAGCTATTCCATTTATTAACAACCCTATTGGAGAAAAATTCCCTGCGACACCATAACCTTGCATTGTCCCTCACCAATCGATACTGGTGTCCCCTTGTAAAAGCAGTCGATTGGCGGTGTACTAAAAGTTCATGGTCCATCCTATCCATCCCATTGAAAATTTTGAACACTTCGATCATATCTCCTCGACACCTGCGTTCATCCAATGTAAAAATATTCAAAAAATGAAGTCTTTCTTCATAACTCAAGCCCTGTGTGCCAATAAGGACACGCGTAGCTCTTCTCTGCACCCCTTCAACCAAGTCTATGTCCCTCTGTAGGTATGGTCTCCAAAACCTTACAGCATACTCCAGTCCAGGACGAACTAAGCCTCGAAAAAGCGGAAGAATGACTTTAGGAGAACGCGAAGAGACCTTTTTGAAAATGAGACCAAGCATTCTATTCGATTTTTTGACAACCGCTGAACAGTGTTCAGAAAACTTAAGTCGCTCGTCAATGAGAATTCCCAAATCGGTGACTCTAGTTGCATCCGGGATAGTGACACCATTCAACTCGTAAGAGAACCGTGGGTTGTTCGAACCAAAATGAGCGACCATGCACTTATCTACGCTAAACGTCATGCTCCATTCATTTGCCCATGCTGCAATCTTGTTTAAGTTGGTCTGGAGCAACTCCCTATCGCTTTCATTCCCGATTACCCTCATTAGCTTCACATCATCTGCGAATTTGCTAGTAATTCCATCGATACCCTGATCGAGTTTATCGATAAAAAGTGAAAAAAGTATGGGGCCAAGGACACTTCCCTGAGGAACTCCACTTGTGACGTCTGTCCAACCAGAGAATTCCCCGTTCACCATAACTCGTTGCGACCTGTCTCTTAACCACGATTCTATCCAATTCAGCAAGTTGCCCCCTATTCCAATCTCGTGTAAACGCTTCAAGAGTTTGCCATGTTGGACCCGATCGAATGCCTTCTGGAAATCAAGGTAAACAACGTCGACATTTTTGCTCTTACCCAAAGCCTTCGTCACGTAATCATAGAAGCAAAGTAGGTTAGTTACACATGACTTCCCCTTCTTGAACCCATGCTGATTATCCGACAATACATTATTCTCGTCTATCCACTTCACAAACTGCCTTTTGATGATAATTTCCAAAATTTTCGAGAGGGAGCTCGTCAAACTCACTGGACGATAATTAGACACCACTTCTCTACTACCCTTCTTAAATATCGGAACAACGTTAGCCAGTTTCCAATCTCTCGGGACGATACCCTCAGCAACACTACTCCTGTATATCTGTGCGACTGGCCCCAACAATTCATTAGCACCTTCCCTGAGAACCCTGGGATAGATATCATCTGGTCCTGGTGCTTTGCTTGCACATACATTTCTTAGAAGATTTAGGACCTCCACGTCTTCCACTTGAATATCGTTGAGCGTTTTATTACCCCATGCAACACCCGTATATCGAATATCATTATCTCCATTAAAAACCGACGCGAAAAAGTCATTGAAAGCACTACACATGCCTACATTGCTCTCTACTTTTGAGCCTCCTATCGAGAGGGGGCCAACTGTCCCCTTACATCCATTATTGACGTATCGAAAAAATGATTTTGGGTCAGAGCCAATGTTATCTGCCAACCTAGATTCAACTTGCTTTTTACTATCCCTTATCGCTTTCTTCAACAGTCTTCTTTTATCAGTAAACAATGATAGGTCACCTCGTCCACTTTTATACTCTCTGAATGCTCTTTTCTTTTCAAGATAAAGGTTCCGCACGCTATCCGTGAACCATAGAGGGTGTGATGTACAAACACGCTTTTTTCGAACAAAGGGTATGACGTCGTGCAAAACAGAGGACAGCTTCGTACTAAATTCTTCCCATTGACTTACCACCCCTACTGATTCCAACCGGTCTTTGAAAACTTCCGCTAACCTTCTTCGCAAAACATCAAAGTTAGTTCTCCGAAAACAAGGAACCAATCTTTTGTTATCAACCTTACCCGAGGAAAAGTTACAGAGAAATCTGACGATACGATGATCACTGGAAGAAAACTCTTCCCCCACCGAAACATGTTCAACTAGATCCTCAGAACTAGTAAGAACTAAATCCAAAATAGCAGTACCCCTAGTGGCTTCTGATACATGCTGATACAAAAAATTTTCGAGCACCAACTTAAGAAAGTCTCTTTCATACTGATTTCCAGATGAAAGGTTCTCCCAATCAATACCCGGGTAATTGAAATCCCCTAGTATGAGAACCCTCTTTCGCTTACACATGTAGGAAATTTCATCATGCATTTTGGCGATATAGTTTTGATCCCTATTCGGTGGATTGTAACAAACCCCAACAATAAGCTTATGACGTCTTTTGTTCTCAAGTTCAACCCATATGGTTTCAATATCACTTCTCTGCACGTTACACTCTCTAGCCTTCAAACATGATTTCACGTATATCAACACTCCACCCCCTTTCCTATCAGATCTATTTCTCAAAAAAGTATCGTATCCGGAGATGTGTAAGAAAGATTCATCCCCATCGTTTGCCCAAGATTCTGTAATGGCTATAAGATCCAAGTCCTCCACAACTATCATAGTTTCTAAAAAATCTTTCTTGTTACCCAAGCTCCTGGCATTTATTAACACACATTTTAATTTGCCCGGTGGTTTGTTGTCAATCGAGAAGCCATCCAATTCAGAGGTGGGTAATTCCCCGTCAGTACTGTTGTGATTATCATTAACTAACCCGCATTCCCGACTACGTGGTCTGGGAGTAAAAACCTGACCTAAGACTATCGTAAACCTCCCAGACCCCTCTCTTATTTAGATGGATCCCATCCGAACGAAGCCACCTATCGGTAAATGCGGGAAGCTCCAAGAACGTGACCCCAAGTGAGGAGCAAATGTCCTTCAGGCCTATATTGAATTGGTGGATCCTACTCCTATATCCCCTACTACCCCTTGGCAGCACTGGAATCACTGCCACATCTGAACCCCCCTCTCTAGCGGATAATAGTAAATCCCGGTATTCTGACAGAGACTCACTAATATTCGCTCCTACCTGATTTGTTCCCACCCTCAGAATCACCCGCAAGGGCAACTTTCGGCGATGAAAAACGTCTCGAACGTTGCCAATCTTCCCCCCAGGAAGACAACAGCGCTCGAAACCCCGAAAATCCCTACACACTCGGTTCCCAAGTTCCCTAACCATAGAATCGCCGATGATTAAACCCCTATCACTATCCCCCTCTACCTCATCCACGACCACCCATTCGCCCTCTAAAATGTCGTTGTTCGTGGAGATTGCTTCTTCATCAACAGGTGGCTCGACGACCAGAGGGTCCGTTATAACCGGACCCTCTAGCACCCTAACTTTTTCCCGTAAAGCTTCGACCTCGTGTTCCAGCCTTTTTCTATCCAAGCACCCTTTACAATTGAAACTATCAGCTACTATACCCCTAGACCAGGGAAACCTCCCGTCGCAAGCTGTACACAACACTAGTCGAGGTCGAGGCATACTAACACTATTGCTAAAGCTAGATAATAATAATAATACTTAACAATACGAAAATGAGAAACGTTAACTGGAAATTAAAATAATGTAAAATACATTACTATGCAAAATATACGTAAGAGATTATACGAAAAAATTACGTAAAGTAGAATGCTCAGCACTAAATCACGAAGAATAAAATAAATATGTATATAAAGAATACAACACTCTCTAAAAAAAGTATTAAGCTACGAAGTACAATTTATACTTATTAGAATTAGCTAACTATCTCAAAACACTAACACTACAACAATAGGCCCAAATGGAAGGAAAACAACGTTATTGAGAGTACCCGGGAAAAGTATACACTGTTTGCTAACACTAACGTCCAAAACCTACGAACTTATATCAAAGAAGCGAGCGAACCTGGCGAAAAAACAACGAAAATGAAATGCGAACGAGAAAAATAAATATAAGTCGATCGAAAATACACAACGAAAATTTAAAAAAAAATGAGAGCAATATAAAAAAAAAAAAAAACCACTTATCTCACAATCCAACGTGCGCTAAAAAAAAAAGAAAATCACCGCAGAATATGACCCAACAATAAACAACACGCTAAGTAAAACTCACGAGAACGAAGAAAAACACAAAGAAAGACACAAAATGGCGCACTGGCGTGTCGGTGAGCGGAGCGCGATAATAGCACGTCCGTTCCCAACGACGGCGAAGACGATTTATTTGTGAAATGAGTATTTCTGAATACTTAAATGCTGATATTTGATTGCCAGTAGATATAACAATTAACAAAAAAAAATTGAAGTCTTGTAATATACGCCTGCTTTCCATTTATTATTATTTTTATATATTTTTATATGTAGGAAATTGTTTTGGTCTTCTTTTTGTGGTTTCCTTCAGAGAAAGCTGTTCAGGGTAGATGTTGGGGAAGATGCTGTTAAAATTGATGTTGTTGAACATGATTAGATCAACAATGCAGCGAAAGCCAGAAAAGTTGTATTGTAGTTTGGATTTTTGTTCGAAGAAGCGGAGAAAAAGGTTTGCAAGAGTGTTTGAGTAGCAGGTCCCCATTGGTATTCCTTTAATGTGTTTGTGGATATGTACGTCATTGCAAAGAAAGGTTTCAAGAATGCTGAAGTTTGAAGGTTTTTCCATGGTGTGGAATTAAATTTAAGGGAAGCTTCGTATTTTTGAAAGAGATGAAAACATATATCAATGAGCTTATTGTGTGGTATACTGGTGAAGAGTTTTTCGAAGTAAATGTGAGATTTGCTACAGTTGTTGATTCATGGACCTTGTGGTTTTTGTTAATGATAATGATGTCTTATTCGATGAGGAGAGGATATTGTTCAGTGCTTTAAAAATTATTTTTCCTGTAGTATTATTGTATCTCCCAGTCCCATACGTCACAAATCTGAATTTTATTGGTTGCTCATGGAATTTAACTGTGGCAAATAGATATGGAAATAATCATTTTTTGTTCTTAGTTTTTTGTCAAAAAATAAATAGAAAAATAGAATAAATAATAATTAATAGAAGAAATAAATGCAAATGGAATAAATAAATATAAATAGAATAAATTAATATAAATATGAACAGAATAAACTAAATAAAGAGAATAGAAAAATTCTTGTATAAATACAATAATTTTATTTATTTTTTGATTATGTTAGAGCAATTGTTTAAGAGGTATCTGCAAGTGTTATCTGCATATTCCTGGTGAAGTATTTTTTGTAGAAAAGTTTACACCTGATGCAGAAGTTATTATTAGCTTTTTAAACTGTTTTGCATATGAATGACTGTTTGAGGTTTCTTATGCATGAACGCAGAGATTAAAAAACGCGTGTCGCTCTTTTTCAAAAGGAGGCTTTTATATCCTTTAAAAGAACGTTCTTCCATTTTCTTTCATTCTCCAAAGCCTTCAATGGGCCAGCGATAATTTCTAGCAATTTTCAAGATGAAAATATTTATTTCTTTGGAGAGATTGTCTAGGATTGTGTACATAGGAAAATTGTTTTCTAGTCTGAATTTATCCACTTTTGCCATTATTTCTTTGAGTTTATTATATTTTATGCTAAAAAGGTTACCTGTAATGATGTGCCCATGAAACCTATCTACAAATTCATTGAATTCTGGTCTATTGCATTGGCAGCCTTCGTCGTTGATGATATATCACTCAGACTGCTGGTGACCACTAAGGGCTTTAGTTTATAGACAGAGTACATATTTCTTTTTAGAGAGTTTTTGCCGTAATTCTCCACGCTGGCAGTGCGGGTTCGATGAAACCCATTCGCGACCGTTCACCACGAGTTAAACATGGCTACTTACAGGCTGCACAACGAAAAGGTGGGATTGTACTTGATGCCTCTACTCCTCTAATCGATTCCTTCATATATATATATTTTCATATAATTACCTTTTCGTGTGTATATAAATTTGTGAGCAAATAGATCAACGCAACACGAAATCAATAAAATCAAATTTGAAAATTTAAATATGACTGAAGTACAAATAAACAGAATTTGTGAGTTGAAAATGCAAAGCCATCTCCAAGTTCTTCATTGCGGGAGACATCACAAAGAGTGGCCGAAATAGGAAGAATGTTTTTGAAAGTACTTTAGGCCTAAGTCTTGAATGGAAGTACTGTTGGAATAGTTTCGGATTTAAGTAAAGCCTTTCATAAAGGATTTTGCCATTTCGTCTAGTCTATGAATAACTAGTTTTACGATTCAATAAAACAATTATGTTTTCTATATTATTACAATGATATAAATAATAATGACTCTGTCATTAACATTTGATATATTCACGTTCCAGTTGCGTGATACTGTCACACCTGATTTTCTTTTTTCAATTCATTTATTGTGAGCTTGTGAAAGACTATTTTCAGCAGTTTCTATGAATTTAATGATTCATGATTCAACGAATATTCGCCCTCTCCCCCCCCCCCCACACACACACATACATACAGCTGTTTATATGTGTTTACACACACATCAACTGTTTATGTTTAAATTGGGTATATACATACAGGGAAGTGAGAAAAACTACAAAGCCACATTTTACTGGCGAACCGTTGTTTCTAGAGAAATACTTCCAATAAGATTGAAAATTATCCAAATAACTTCTAGAAATCAGATAAGTCACGGTATTGCAGCGGGTTGTTTAGTTATTAAAACAATGAGTAATTAAAATAATAATAAAAAAACAACTTTTTATACCTATACCCTGTTCTCAAATACCAAACTAGAAAGTGGTTGCCCTGCCTCTTCTGAGGCCAAGAAACGAATTCTGCTGTTCTAAGCACAATATTGGCTGGAATATTCGAATAGAAAATTCTGAGAGAAACCGGGATAGAACAGCACAAAGTTGCGGACAACGCTTCTTTCCATCATTTATGAGGTTTTTCGCTAACTTTCCTCCGATTGTCGAGGTGATACATCAGACATCAAGACCTCTGATACTCCATTCATATTGCAAGAGTTTTTATAGTTATTGGAATGAAAAAGGTAACTTTCTAATTTTTATTTGATCATCCTCTCTTAAAAACCGAATCAGAGAGAGAGATAGAGAAAGAAATGTTGCCCTGTCTCTTCTGACGCCAACAAAACAATTCGTTTTTAACTGCAATACTCGCTCAGGTATTTAAACTAATACATGGGAGAAAAATGAGAAAAAACAGCCCACACATACTAAAGGAAAATGATTATCCCTCTTATTTAGTTGCTGTTCATTCGAAACTTTTCTTCGATTTCTGAATACAAATATCTCAGCGAATATTGCGCTTAGAAACGCGGAGTTGTTTGTTGGCCTCAAGTGATAACAACTTTCTAATTTTGGTTATTTGGCCACATGGTGTCCGTATATATATTTTTCTTTTAATTTCAATAATTATACAACCCTTTGTAATATAAATAACGTATCTGTGTTCTTCCCATTATTCGGATAAGTTTTCTTAATTGGAAATATTCCTCTAGAATAAAAGGCTCACCAGTAGTTTGCAGAGAGGATAGAAATTAGCCATTCACCTTGTACACAGTGAAGCTTTAATTCATATCCATCTTTATTTTCATTAAAAGTGATTGGAGATATCTATTTTCTTAGATTTTTTTCATCATTTCGCTCTCCAATATTGTTCAAAGATCTCTAATAATAACTCATTAACTTCCGGTTATTTGAAATATTTTCGACGTACGATAATATTTCGAACCATCACCGCACGTGTTCAAGAATCCGGTAATAAATATTTTCAACAATTACGATACATACCTAAATTTAATCGCACCATAAGATATATACGAAACCATTAACACACAGATAATTTTTTTTTCCTTTTCCCACAATACCTGACAAAATGCTTAATGCATCACTTGATTGAAAATTATCATTCCAGCTCCACTCTATTCAGAGACGATAAAGAATTCCCAGTAGTAAATCTTCATTTACTACTGGGATGTAGTAGTATTAAATGAAGATTCTTCCCTTAATTATTACAGTTATGGAGGGAGAGAAGTATTTTTCTGAAACACATGTGAGGGCAGAAGCTCTTAAATTAGCCTTCGGCTGTTATTCATTTAATTTTAAGATAAACGAAAAAACACGAGAGGAAAAGAGCTAGAAATATTCAAGTTCAGCTCTCGAGTGCTTAATGCAGGTAATGCATGATTTCAGAGAAACAAAATCTAAGTAAGCACTGGAGCATTATGCGAAAATATCATCAAAGATCTCAGCGTATATGCACTCCCATAATAGAGTTTCTTGTGAAGAACTCTCTCTCTCTCTCTCCAATCATCATTGTTCTCAATTTTAATCAAGTTAATCTAGGATTGGTCTTCAAAGTTACCTGAAGGAAGAAAATTCGATTCGAGAAAATTGCTCAAGTCTTCTGAGGAATCTATTGATTTATTACGGCTCGGAGAGAGAGAGACAGAGAAAGGTAAGATGGCGGAGTCAATGCAGGGGGAATTCGAAATCTAATTGTCTCTCTTTTATAGGAAAACGCATAGCTTTCAGGTAAATTAAGCAACTGCTCTTAAAAATTCGGAAAACTGGGACTCCGAGTTCGAAAGGGGGTTTCAAATTTAAAGAAAAGGTTAGTGATTTTTGTAAGTTTCATCTGCATGTCATTTCCTGCTCCCTGGATCCCCGAAGGTTTTGTTTTCTACAATTTTGTGGATTTTGAATTCATTTGCGTATGTATCAGTAAGGAAAAAATAGGGATACAGAAATCTACTTTCATCCGGAATCCGAGAGTAAAAAAAAGTCATATGCAAATTTTTATGGTCACAAAATGCACAGGGTATTTGTTTCATTTCGAAGAAGTAATCGGATTCATCAATCCACCACAACGATGTTGAATTTTTCTTTCGCTCTAGACAACTGAAACCTAAATTAACTATCGAATATAACTTTACTGTATATGGATACTATAATTTACATTCTTAACACTCCGGTGGTGGCGATAAATCTGAAACACCATGCATTTTGTTTTGACCGTTCCTTAAGTTCAAGGGGGTGTTAGAGCTCTCCCCTCCCTTATTCTCCCTACTAAAACAGGAGCACCAGCTGATACTGTATTGGTCACCATCACGTGTATCGTCCTTACTAGAAAGACGGACGGGGGTCTTTATGACCCACACGCTGTTTAAGGTTGCATATCTCTGCTAAGAATAAACTCAACCACTTGAAGTTTCTCGACTTTTCCTGAATTAGCATGTTCTTATTGTATACGAAAGTTTTTTTCGTCACATTTTTTAACAACGAAGATACAATGAGATATACCTAGAAAGACGGAAGGGGTTAATTTTGACCCTTCCTTATATCCTAGCACATTTGATTTCTAAGTAGGTTACAATCCTTCTGAAAGTCTTATTTTTTGCATTTGACCTTCGTATGACCATTCTCCCTCCCCCATCCCATTCTTATCTGCAAGTGCCCGTCAGCAAGTGTGTAATTTTTGGTTTTTGTCAAGCATTCTTTCAATATTATCCGATAAATTGTTTGTCCTGGGACATTATGTGATCATTTCAAATAGTTTAGCATTGCAAAGAAACGTATATTTACCTAAAAGATACTCAAGACTTGCAAAGATTTGATGAGAGAAACTCTGGAAGCAGTGATGATGAACGTGCAGAAGAGCACGAGATCTACCCTATGCTGAACTGTGGAGAAGCAAGTAGCTGTTGTGATGACGAAGATTTAAATCAAAATAAACTTATTTCTCCAACGGTGCATCAGTTTGTACAAAATACAACCCCATTGCGAGGTAGGAAACGTAAAATCGTGAGAAATGATACCTTGTCGAAAAAAGATCCCAGAAATAGTTGCCTATAATAACGAAACTAAATACGGTGTCGACAACGTGGATCAAATGGTGCGATTATCCATGACCAAGACTGGAAGTCGTCGCTGGCCAATGCATGCATTTTATAACATTTATAAATGTCATAACATTGGATATGTCAACGATAAAAGCTTGGATTTTGTACAAACAAGTCACAGGAAAAAAAGCACTCGGAGAACTTACATATTGCAGTTATGTGAAGAACTCCGTGCTGAGTATTTCAACTACAAAATAATATTTAAAATGCGATAATATGCAAAACACATATTAACGGAGAAAAAAACGACAAAAATGCCAAGCGAGAAGGAAATGCATAGTCAATGAAACACTTCAATCTTGTACGAATGCGAAAAACCAGTGTGTGGCAAATATGTATGGAGAGAGGTGATTTGTACAAAATGCTTTGAGTGCTAGATAAAAACAAAATATATTAACAGGCAGTGGTTCCACCCTTTGTTTTTTTGTTTTTTTTATAATTGTATTTATGTTTTAAAAATGATATACCGTGATTTGAAACATTAAAGGTGTCCGAAAATTGCATAAAAGTACCCGTCTTTAGGTATAATGTCGCGATCTGCCTTTCTAGTGTTAAAAAGGCTGGTGGAATTATTTTTCCCTTGCCGCCAAATAAGTATATATATTCTCAATTATTTATTATTTTAAATTTTTGTTTCGAAATTTTTTAAACGTTAATTTCGTTTTTTATTTCAATTTAGATTTTTACCGATTGGTTTCTATTTTTTTAAATTTTGGTTTTGGTTTTTATTAGTGTTGAATAAAGATGTTATTGATATCAACTGCAATTAAACGTCAGTCATTCTACCGTTCAACAATAACTTTTAACGCTTATAAACACAAAAGCTACAACAGGCAAATTACCGAGCCATGTTGCCGAAAAAAAATCACATAAAAAAGACGTCAAATTTAATCGAAAATTGAGCAACGTAACATAAAAACATATACTGTCGAATCCCGTGGAAGCAGCTGATTAACGGTGTAATAATAATTCATGGTCCATCCTGTCCATCCCGTTGAAAATTTTTAAACACTTCGATCATATCCTTCCGGCACCTGCGTTCCTTCAATGTTGACATATTCAAGAAATCAAGTCTTCCTTCATAGCTCAATCCTTGTATGCGAACAAGAGCACGCGTAGCTCTTCTCTGCACCCCTTCAACCAAGTCCATGTTCCTCTGCAGGAAGAGTCTCCAAAACCTTACAGCATACTCCAGGCCAGGACAAACTAAGCCTCGGAAACGCGGAAGAATGACTTTAAGGAAGCGCAAAGAGAACAAACTATTTACTGTGGATAAAGATCTGTGTAAGCAAAAAATCTATAATATATATTTTAATATATATATTTAAAAACTCAAGCGTTTTCATCTTTCAAAACTATATTCTGGCGACTTTTTTTTTATTTTCCCCAGATTTTTAGTTTGTTCCTTCATTATATGTTTATAAAGTCATTGTTAGATATCCTATATAAAGTAGACTGTATATTATAAGGAAAAAAAGTAAATTTACAGAAAATGCTAATTGACGGGATTGTCTCATATTCCACGAAAAAATTGAATTTTTAATTAAGATATTCGAGAAGAAATTTCATGCATTTCTTTCAAATTTTTGATTTTTTTGCGAGATTGAGGGTTACTAATGAGAAAAATTATATGTTGTTGTGAATAAACCCATTCAATTAAATAAAATTATGCACAAACTTCATCAAGTTTTGTTTACCAGAAAAAATACCGATAATTTTTTTTCGTTTTTGATGAAAATTGATTTATACAAATTGATACCCTCATATTAATTTGTTAAAATTAATTCCTTTCCAGTACAAAATGCAACGTTTCTTTATCCGTTTCAAGTAAACACTTCGATATATTATCACTATATTTTAATTCAATCTTGTAATAAAATTTCGTCCTCTCTATAAATTCCTGATTGTTTGTTGAGACTTGTCGAGTGGTCTCCGAACAAATTTTAGAACTGATATACAGTATAATGTATCAGTAGGGCTATCTAATTTGGCAGAAGGACAGGCGGATAAAAAAAAAGCCGGATAGACCGGTGTTCTATAAATGCTCACTTCCTACCTCCCCCACAACCTTTAAAAACACTATTTTTCCCCGAAAAAAACTGTTCTTATTCATATTTTCCAACCTCTAAGCTGGTACTGGCCAGTATTTTATGTGTTTTATGTAATTATTTGTACTACACAATAGCGTACGTAGGGCTTTCTTGCGCAGGGCAGTTCAGTTTTTTTTTTGTAATTGTTTCCCAATGTTTAGTTTTTTAATGCAAAAGCACGCCATAATCTCGGCTATGACACCCTATTCCCCACTCCTATGGTATTGTAAGCTTTAAAATTATATTACAGTGAAAAAGAAGTACAGTAATAAAAATACTGTGCACAATTAAAGATAAATTTGATAATGCCTAATCTTATTGAGGAGAAAATAGAATCATGTAAACTGTACACTACATACAAGTATTGAACCTGTATGAAATAAACAAAATGTTAATGTAGACATAATTCTTACAAAAACACTATTTTTCTTTATTGTTTTCTACTATTGTATAATGATTGCACAAATTGATTACTTTTAGAACACCTTGGCAAAGTAAATTATTCCTAATTCTATCACGGAGAATTGTTATCATCCCATTATGCAGTATAGTGCGGAGTCTGGACAGCGGCGAGCCGGATAGTCGAGAGTCTACTGTATTTAATTTATTCGTCATTGATTAATATATATATATTAATATTATTGTAAATGTAATATATATATATTAATATTATTATAAATGTAATATATATATATATTAATATTATTATAAATGTAATATATATATATATTAATATTATTATAAATGTAATATATATATATATATATATATATTAATATTATTATAAATATAATTTAATAAATTAATTTAATATAATTTAACCCAATATAAATTATACTGGGTGTTCTAAAATTAGATCAACAAACTCAGAGGGCTGTTAGTAGACATCAAGAGAAAAAAAAAAAATGCAATGAAACATGGTATCGCAAACCAAGTTGAGAGGGTGAAAGCCACGCTGGAACGACAAAAAGTACAATAATATTTACAAAAAGATTTATTTGATTAATTATTACAAGAGTTGTTGGAAGTGGCGGACGCTGGCGCCCTTGCACAGTCTACAACGACGTAAAAACGATTTCCGGACGCGCTCGAATATATCAGGTATGCTTTAGATGTCAGTTTCGTTGTCCGCTGCACGTGAACCTACCCCAGCGCATGCGTTTCGCGACTGTGGTTACGTGAGATATGGTGAGGGTACCCACGTACACATTCAGTGTCAACTGACATCCACCTTTCGAATCCTCTGGACTCAGAGCCCGCATGCGTTTTTCGCGATGTTCCCCCTCTAAACGTAGTTTGAGAGAGAGAGAGAGAGATGTATATATATTTCGTATCCAATATGAATTATACAATATATTTTGGTTTCGTTTTTGCTTATGTATTTGAGGATATGTGCGTGTACCAGACATATTTTTTAGTAATATTTCGGAATACAAATACAAATACAACGCCACAACAGGCAAAATGCCCAACGAGGTGGCTGATAAAAATATGGATGTCATATGTTAAAAAAATACAGCAACCCAATTAAAAATGCAATTAACACAAATTATAAACAATATATACATATGATAAAATATTATACAATGTCCATAAAGACTACTTATGGTTGTCTTATTCTAAGAATGGAGAGCTTCTCGATTTACCCCAACATGTTTATCGTATTTCTTTTTAAACGTGTCAATTGTGTTACAATTCACAACCTCCGGGGCTAAGCTATTTCATTTATTAACAACCCTATTAGAGAAAAATTCCCTGCGACACCACAACCCCGCATTGTCCCCCACCAATCGATACTGGTGTCCCCCTGCAAAAGCAGTCGATTGGCGGTGTACCAAAAGTTCATGGTCCATCCCATCCATCCCATTGAAAATTTTGAACACTTCGATCATATCTCCTCGACACCAGAAACTCAAGCAAACGTTTTGTGTCTAATATACATATCTTATCCCTCACACCGCAAATTACTGGCGAACCGTCGTTGATCCTAGAGACATTCCTCCAATTAGAAAAGTATCTAAATGACATGAAGGCTACATATACATCATTCATATTTCAATGGGTTGTATAGTTTATTTAAAAAAAAAAAAAACATTTTACGCGGACACCCTATTTTTAGAAATATAATTGAAATTGTGTCGCCTTGTCTCCTCGAAAGGAAAAAAAGTGTTACGTCTCTAAGGGCAATATTCACTAAGGTATTTGAATTCATAAATCGCTGAAAAGTTGGGAAAGAACATCATAAATACAAATACAAGCAAAAAGACCTCAACTGGCACATTGCCCAGCGAGGTGGCTGAAAAAAATATGGATGTCAAATATAACCGAATATATAAGCATACATGACGAAAGAAAAAAAACACAATTATTAATACTATAAAATGCACTATAAAACAATATTATGGTTGTCTTATCTAAGTAACTTCTCGATTTATCCCACTATGTTTGTCGTACTTCTTTCATACACCTGCATTCTTCCAATGTAAATATATTAAATAAATCAGGTCTTTCTTCGTAGATTAAACTTTGTGTGCCAACAAGAACACGTGTAGCTCTTCCCTGCACTCCCTCAACAATGCTCCTCTGTAGGTATGGTCTTAGAAACATTGCGGCATGCTCCAGTCTAGGACGATCTTATCCTCGAAAAAGCAGAAGAATGAAACGGATGTTTTTCTCAAATTATTTTAAGACTTATACAAAACCTTTCAATATATATATGAATGACGTATCAGCCGCTTAAACGTTATTTGCACATTTTTTCTAGTTGGGAGTACGACTCTAGTATCAACGGTTCGCCATTAATTTGCGATGTAAGGAGTTAGCTATTCATCCTGTATGGTAGGGCCGGACAAATTGTTGCCGCCAGGCTGAGAGCAGCACAAAATGCTTGAAAAATTTACAGCAGCATATCTACCAACACGAAATTTGTCAATATGACATGAAAAAGTGAAAAGAAGCATTTTTTTGAGTCTAGAATTTTTTTGCGATTTTTACAGCTCTGCTGTATTGCATGTTGTGAAACGTACTTAATTTAGAGTGTTAAATGAATCCAACAAAATGAATATGAACATTTAACCACGAAAAAATATGAATAAAAATGAAAATTTTTTGTAAATATAGTTACTCTTCGGAACGTAATGAATTACTATAAAAATTAAGAAAATACGTATAAAATTATGATATTAAATATAATTGAAATACGTAATATGAGAATAGAAACTTTAAAATTTCTACTACAGGTCAATAAAATGGAATATATTTAGATGTACATACATACATGCAAGTTACTCAAAGCAACGAACAAAACGCGAAGTAACGTTACACGGAATATTTGAGAATGGGAAAATAAAATGTACGGAACATATATAAAATGGAAAAAAAAATAATAGTAGAGCCACCCACTTTGTTTTTTTATTCTTCCGTGCGATTCCATAAAGAATAGCTTTTCATTCCGAATCTGTTTTGGAATAAAACATGAAGCAGGGGAAACGCGAAAGCGGTTATACCGAGTGAAGAACAACGTGATTAGGTGAGTCCTTTTCTTACGTCCCACACATATAATATTTTTCGAATTCATTTTTTATATCCTTAACCTTATATATTTATGTTTTTTTCTCGTACCATTGGATAAGCAGTACGCTCCTGTGTGAATTTTTATTCGAGGTGAAAGAAGAAGAAATCGTTTTTCGTATTTTATTTCGGGTTTCTTTGAATTTATATAATTCCTTTCTTGTGTTATTTTATATCCTATTCTGTGTATTATGAATACAGGGTTATAGCATAAAGCAGATGGCATGATTTCAAATTTTTATTTTCAAAACTATTACACATAATATAATCAGTGATACATAAAAAAAAATAAAAACATTCCAACTATTTTTTTGTTACAAATGTTTGACATGTTACCTTCTTGTAACACGAAAAACATCTTATCTGTGATCAATTTCCTTCCACACATTTTGAAGTTTGCTCAGTTAATGGTCTAAAGAATGGTTCAAAAATGCAGCGCTGATGCTCTTTTGAAGCATGCGTTATTTGCATTGAGTGTGTTCTGCAATGCAACATTTTTTTTTCAAGCGTCATTGATTATTTGTGCTACAATTTCTATGAATTTGCATGTTTTATGAATTTTTATTATTTCGCTATTTTTAAGCGATAGAACATTCTTTTATGCTTTCGACTGAATTTAAGGCATTTTTAATGTTCAGAATTGTTCACGTTAATATCTTTTTCTCAGTATTTATCATATCAATGGAGAGGGATTTTTTCCTAAAGTTGTTCTCTCTTCCCTAGCTTTATTTTTCACAGTTGACTATTTTAGAAATAATTAACAACTTTCATTACTTTTGACAACGTTTCTGGTAGAGATTGGCAAATTCCCATATTTTTCTCAACATCTACTTATAAAGGAATATTTTTAGATCTTACAACATATTTTTAGATCTTACAGCATATTTTTAGATCTTACAACATATTTTTAGATCTTACCGATTAGATGTGAAATCATATTTTTAGATTTCACAGCATATTTTTAGGCTTTATATATATGCAACATATATTTAGTTATTTAAGGCATAAATTCATTTTTATCGATTTCTAGGTTATAAAAATTCTAGCCGTACTGATTAAATTATGTGCAATCGTTTTAGAATATGATCATTTTTTTTTTAAATTGTGTTATTCATTTATGCTAACGCTGTATATTAATCTTATTTTCTTGTTTTTCCTTATCTGTGACCTCCTCACACCAATAACTATAACTGTTCAACTGCTCACTTTGAATTTTATTCCCATAACTAGGACTAGCACATGGTAGGTACTTGCATCTTCTGCATTTCTATTTAATATATTTTATATCTTTTTATACTGACTGCAGCTTTGCTCTTTTCTTCAACTTGACAAAAAATATCAGTTTGGCTTTATATTTTGGTTTTTTGAATTCTATGGTACTACAGCAGAACGTCGGGGGATCGAGTATCTAGTATTTAGGCTATCAAAGCCAAAGAATGCTCTCAGTAACGTTCTGTGTTTAGCCAATGTCGTCAAAGTGATGATCATTCCCCCCGACGAGAGCCCTAGACATTGACTATGACTTTTTTCATTTTTGAATTCTTTTTTTGAATTTTTCATTTTTGAAGTCTTCGATTAATTTATTTTTGTAATTTTCATTGTTCATAAATTTTGCTTTCTCTTTCCAGTTCATATAATTCTTTTGTTTTATTTTTCATATAAAAATTGATGGTTTCACAATGTTTTTTTTTTTCACTTCACTGCATATTAAAGCTGCGCATGGCACTGGTATTGGTGAGTTTCGACAAAAATTAAATTTTTACAATGCACATGTTTTTATATATATATATATACAGGGTGATTTGGAAAAGATGGGAAAACTTTAATTTGTGGTATATATACAGGTATATATTTATGCATGTTCTTACCGAAGCCGAACTTTGCTACTTTGCGGAGTGGCTAGCTCAATTTATCCCGCCAGTGCCCGAAATTCGTGCTTTCGCAGGGCTTGCGGGGCCGCTATACGTCCACCTATCACTAAGATATTGATATTGAAATTCCTTTGATCTTTAGGGTTGCTATAGCTATGTGGCACGCAGTATGAGAATCCCTGCTCTACCCAATGATAGGAAAATTAGAGCGAATGAGAAATATGCTTTACGTTATTATTATGTTTATCGTTGCTAAAATAAGGAGATACATATCATCAATACTCGTCAATAATCGTACAGGTTAACCGAATCTGAAAATATTAATAATACATTTAAACAATTAATTTAAAAATGACATATTACAAGGGATTTAGTGATTTTTGCTCTGACGGTTCGGTATTATTAAATAGTTAGAAAAACGGTTTAAGCAGTGAAAGCGGATGCCTATATCACGTTTATGGAGAGGGTTAAGATTTCATTCATTTCCATTCATTATACTGATGAATGAAATTTTCACATGTGAATCATACAGTGTGTCGTTGCAGACAATAGGATGGTAAGATACGATACGGATAATACGATCACTCTTTTCTCAAACGAGAAAAATTGGCATCTGCCGATTATACGCCACACGTATTGTGCGCAAAAAATTACGGAATATCCTTTTCCAATGACTATTGGGCAATAAATATTAACCTCATACTGTATTTCAAAATTTCTTCGACGCGCCAAATGTCCAGTGAAAAACAATACCAGAAAAAAAAAATCTTAAAGATATTATCTCACTAAAAGTTTATTTTTACTTATATAGCAACACATATTTCTTTACATTATGAAACTTTATTCAATCATTTTAACGTAAAATAATAAAAGCAAGGCATCCGATTCATCAAAACGGACCTAACCCGGCTATTTTTTCTTTCTTTTCTTTAACATAAGAAGGCTGAGTCAGTATCCCGTCACCGCTAAGTAATTGATTACGTAAAAGCATGTAACAATAGTTTCGAAAGTAAAAATATTGATAAAGTAAATAAAAGTCACAAAGACTTTTTTTTTCAAAGACAGACTAAGAAAACAATGACTTGGTGATTTCATTTTATTTAATTTTTGCATTTATTTACATGCAGGTAAAATATCCTTAAAAAATTTAAAGACTTAAAAAAATAGATCGAGATCAGACCAGACACTGTATGGTTGATAATTCCTTCAAAAGTAGGTATAATCGCGTACACGCTGAACGTGTCTCTAAATTAGACAAATATTATAAATTATGTGAACTGGTGCACGCAAATACTGCAGAGTGACATGTGTATGACTTGTCTTTATATTGGCAAGGATAATCATATAATTTACCTCAACTGCTCTAAAAAATGTTATAAAAACATCATGCTTAAAAACCATTCCGAAATATAGTCATTATAGAACATTTTGATATACAGGCTGATTCACACATTGTTCGTCCATAGAACTATCTCTGCAACTACTGACTTTAGAAATATACGTTTAATAAGAGAATTTTTCAAGAGCTATGTCGTATATTTCTCAAAATGTCGTAATTTCTTTCAGGTATCATATAAAAAAAATTAAGAATTATTTTTTTAATTTTTATCCCCGTGCAATAAAAATCCATGTTAGAGAGTTGTTCTTGGAAGTCTTTATTGAGGATAACTAAAACAAACTAAAACAAAAACTCCATGTTTCTGAGTCCAATATTCGCTGAGATTTTCGAATTGGAGAAAAGTTAGAAAAGAACAGCACGAACTAACTGAAAACGGTTTTACCCCTCGTTGGAGCTGTTCTTTCCAAAGTTTTCTCAGTGTTTTGAAAACAAATATCCCTTAAATATTGCATTAAAAAAACTAAAAATATGGATTTTTTTTGGCCTCGATAGAGATAGGACAATTTTCTAATTCGATTTTTTGTGCACTGGGGCTGTATAAAAAGTTAATTTCTTCATTATTTAATGTATACGACCCCTGAAATTCCTTCGGAGACGTTTTTGTAATTGAAAGTATACTTTTTTAAAGTCGACAGTTGGAGAGGTAGTCCTATGTACAATAATTTATATCACCCAGTATACTATTCAAATGTGAATCTCATATACTACATGCAATAATCTCTGTAATAAATCAATATTCGTCATCAAAACATGTATTAATCAATGATGCAAGAATTTTAAAATTTTTGTATTGTTCATATTTAAATCATGATATTCACACATGAAACCAAAACCTTCCAGCCAAAGATGATGAATACTTGAATGATTATCGTTAGATTATGCAGTTCTGGAAGGAATTTTTTTTTGTTTTGGGAATGCCATTCCTCATAATAATAACGCAAAGAGAGTAGTTAATTTATAGCGGGCATAACAATGTACTTGTCATACGCATCATGCAGATATCAAAATCAAAGTTCAAGATTTTCTTTTGAAATTGGAGAAACAAATTAAGCGAGAAATTATTCAGGACACGTAACAGAAGAGAAATGCTAAGTATTAGTAGGCGTAGTAGCTCTATTCTTGTCTTTACAAGAAAAAGGAAGAAGAAAACTGTTCTTGAGAGAAAAGCTAGTGTTACACCAAGTACGAACATTCTCTGATTAGAGTGTATAGAACGTTCCACCGCAGCGTTACACTAGAGGAAAGAGATTTCGTGTCATTTTGTTCCTTTTATTATTATCTATCTTTTTCTTACACATTCCTCACTTCTTACTTCCCTCCAAAGTATCCGGTCTTTCTTTTTTGTGCCTTGAAGGCTACTCAAGACAAAATTAGATAAGCCTAATTTGCATACTAAATTCGAACAAAAATACTTCACTTATCGGAGGAAGAGAGAAACGAAGGTTTAATGCGGAAATTTATGATTCTGCTCCGATTCCAGGGGCTCTTTTTTCCCCTTAGGGCAACTTCTCTTTCCTCTTTTCGCCTGGAAAAAATCTTGATCTCACTAGAAAATGCGTAAGAAAATAAGAAATAAAATAAAAAATAAAAGAAGTAAGGAAAATCTAGTCTTTAGAATGCTTTATTTCGAGTTTAATGGATCCAATTCCAATTTGCGGTGAATTTGTGTCTCTAATCACGACAATTTTTCCCGTTAAATCACGCAGATTCCAATATGCAAATCAGGACTATGATTTCTACTACTTCTTAGATCGTTTGTCTCAGGCAGAGTAATCGCTGCCTGGGGATGTTTTTGCCGCCTGGAAATCTATGCATATTATCTTGGAAATTGGATTTTTTTTCCCAACCCACATTCCCATAGAATATTTCTTCGGTTAAACACATGGAATCAACCAAAAATAAAACTTGTAAGACAGAAAAAGCTATCAGAGCTTTGAAAAAAAAATCAAATTTTTTTTTCTCCGACACACACACACACACACACACACACACACACACACAAACACACACACACACATGGATTTCCCTTTTTACATTCCGATCGAAATAAAAAAAGAAAAGTTACACAGATTGTTTTTTAGACGTACAAAATCCCTGTATTAATATCTCTCAAATGAGCAAAGATAGCAAGTTATCTTAAGGATGATGTCAGAATAACTAAGAACCTTCAGATTTTTTTTTCTTCAATTAAACCGATTGGCGTTATCACCTGAGGCTTAACAGCATAATCCATGTTGCTCAAAGATTATTTATTAATGACGTAAATGATAAAAATAAGATGACTATGTGTATATGATATAATGTCATGAATATAACGAGGGATTTGTTGATTACCTCGGTCGCATTTTTCTCGCGAACTGTTGATTATAGAGGCGTACTTACAATAAGAAAAAAATTTATCCAAATAAAATAAAGTATCCTAATAAATAGATATTATATACATCATTTATGTCGCAAGGAGTTGTATAGTTATTAGCACATAAAATTAACTTTTTTTATATGTAAACCCAATTAGAAAGTTTTTGTTCCATTTCTCCAGAGACCAACAGAAAAAAAATAACAAAAACAAATGCAATAATTGCCGAGATATTTGAATAATTTGAAGCTCTGTTCTTTCCCAACTTTTTCTCAGATTTTTGAATTGAAATGTATGATCAAATATTGTCCTTAGAAACAAGGATTTCTTTTGTGTGCGTGTCGGAAAAGGCCGGGTAACAACTTTCTAACCGGATTTTTAGAATAGGGTATCCGTAGAAAATGCTTTTTTTCTTTCTGAAAACAACCCCTTCCAATATGAATGACGTTCCTGAGATCTACACGTTATTTGGATGGGTTTTTTTTTTAAATTTCTAACTGAAAGTATGCTTCTAGAAATCAGTGGTTATTCTGTTAAATGCGGCCAAGATAATTAAGGAATCACTTGAAATAACATCCTAACTTCACCATGGTAACTTCATGAAACTTCTTCTCACTAGAAGATATTTGTTTTGAGCTTGTGAGCCAATTCAGCGCATAAATGTAGCGCAAGGCTGTTCAATATATAGGAGATTGCGGGTCTTTTCATTGATTTGAAAACATGTCACGGGTCATTCAAGGTATATGAGGATGTGCTGCGGGCCACTTATGTCACGCGAAAGTGCACCGTGGGCCACTTGTGTGATTTGAACCACTGATAACTTATGCCTAAAATAATCAATTGTTCTCTCAATTGTTCTTTTTCCTAGCTCATACCCTGTTTTTACAGTTGAAGACGCATAGGAAGCCTGAAAAATCATTTAAACAATCTGTCTGAAATTATACTGCTTATACAGGACCTTAAAGTTTTAGTACAGAACTTCAAAAATCGCCCATAAAATAGATGTATTGAAGAAATATTACATCCCCAATGTGTATAATTATCTTGTTTGAATCACAAAGAAGGTAATAAAAAAGAAGCGGGTTTCTAACTTCATGGTAAAGCGGTTAAGGCCATAATCACCACTAGACCCCCACACACAAGCGTGGAATCAAAAACCCCACGCGCAACCAATCAGAGCATGACAGCTGCCGCAGACACCTACATCGGTTTATGTTGACACACGATGTGCAAATGAAAATTCCTGATTACTGCGTATTTCCTGCTAAAAATTTTTTAATGTCATTTCAGTATCAATATAATAACAATTTCAGGTCTCTTAATTAAATATATATATATATGTTTCTCAACAAGCTTGGAGTCATATTTATAGATGCGCCAAACTTGAACGGTCATTTTTTTTGTCCTCTGCGTCTCAAATTTTATTAAAAAACATAATTGTTTTTTTTTACTATTTTGCTCTGTCGGCATACAACAATGATTTTAGCATGCATTTCGTCTTACGAGAAACCATTAATGCATAAAAAAATATTAAAATTGAAATGTCATTAAAACAGTTTTAGTACCTCAAAAGATGGCTGTCACAGATGTGGGCGAAACGACAAGAAGTACATATGTGAAAGCCTTAGATTATTCCCTAATAGTACGGAAAACGCTTGCACCTCATGCAAACAAAACATTTTAACAAATCAGCGGAATCATAGCAGCACATGCTTTGAAACAAAAAAAGGGAACGGGTTGTCATTAACACGGACATCTACCAGGCAATTCAAATTATAAAATGGAAAGAAAATGACCTCACCTTATATACGAAGCCGATTATGAATTTTTATCTTCAAATTGGCTGCAGTAGTGAATGCCTATAGAACTTTGTATTTGTATTTGTATTTGTATTTATTTGTAGAACCCTTTGCATGTTTGCTAAGCTACGCATTTAAGGGTTAAATAATGTGGGACTGTACCATAGGAGTTCTCTAGAACTATGTAGCGGATAATTCAAGTGGTCTGTGAATATGCCACGAGATGAAGGAAAAAATGGAAGGACAATAACATCAGCATAAAACGAAATGACGGCAAGATGATGCCCATTTCCAAAGATACATCTGTATCCAACCCCCTTAGCCTGACGTATGATGTCACATTATACTATACACGACGAAATTGATGAGATCAAAACTGCTCCCTCCCACAAGAAGTCTACGCCGCAGTTTTCAAGCTGTTGATACAGATGAGAAGAGTAAATGTCGAGTTATTCATTATTTTATTCTAAAAAAAAGAATAATAATAAAGTGAAGAAATGGATGAAATGAACCGTCTGGAGGTTACAAATGGCATCTCTTTCTGAATCTCTTCTTCTGTGGCACAAAACGTTCTCGGAAACTGACGCAGGGCGTTTCCTTGTTGAAAACGGGCGTGTTGCCAGATGAAAAAAATATATATATATTCCCAGCTAGAAGAGAGTACCGTCAATTTTTTATCCTTCCCATACTTTTCCTATTTTTTTTCCCCCTGCTCCAGTATTTTCATCGAAATCCAATTTTCTACCTTATGCTTTTCTATGATCATATGGCTCTTCACCTTCCTGCCCCACACTATCCAACACTTACTCCAACCATTGGCCAGTAGCTCGTGCTCTAATGTGTATATATGTGTGTTGGTCTGTGTTCGAATACATGGGTGATATTGTATATATACACGTTAGAGAATAAAATAGCTTTTCACGGGTAACCTGTCAACGCTGACAAATAGGCATTTCCTTTACTAGACGTTTCGTGAAGGAAGAGAGAGGTTTCATTTTATTTTTTTTATATGCTTCATCAAATGCATCAAATCTCGATGATGGACAGGCGTGCAACGTCCGTCAGTCTATAACGTTACGTAATAGTGGTAATGGCATGGGAATAAAAATAAAAACCATTATCCACCCTTTGCTAAATTCTAACGCTTTTATTAATTCTCCTTACTACTTGTCATTCTATTATCTGTCTATATGCTTGAGCAGTGATGTGATGCAAAAATATCTATCCCATGAATACAGTGGAACCTCCCTTAACGGATACTTAGCGTTAGCGGACACTTTTCGGATCCCCGGTCCCGTAATATAGGGCTTTAATGTATTTCACTCCCGGTAAGCTTAACGAGACCCAGAAACTTTTGTCCAACTCCCAACCCCATCTCGTGTGTAATCACTACAAAATTTGTTAATCGCGACAACGGGATAAGTCCAGTGGCAAAGTTCTGGCGTCCATTCATGCATTCATTCATGTCCGGGATGATGCTGATTCCGAATGGTAATGCTGGTTTTGTTTGCACATGTTTATGTGTGAAGAAAGCCAACATTGCAAGATTGATAATGTTGTTATGAATGTTTTTATTTTCTTGACACTTACTTATCATTCCAAAATATGCGTTATTATTCTTATACGATTATTTTTTGCGGCCGCAAATCATTTTTGCAACTCTACCCATTTTTGCACTTTACCCATTTACCACAGACGTTGCTTTGCTCAAAGGTTTGTAAAAAAAAACATAACTCTTTTGAATTAAGTTTTATAAACTCTTTAAATAAAACGATTATTTTCGTAACTCCAAATGTCTAATGAGTCTTCCTGTAATAATTTAAATATAATCTTGTTTAGAAATAAATTCAATTATTTAATGTTTTTTTTTCCAAAAGTTGAATTATCAGGAATTTTATGATTTTTTTAAATTTTATTTTTAGAAAGTTTTACCTAATTTAAGATAAGATATATTTTATTCTGACTATAAAAGAATATATTTTTTTAAGTAAAAGGAAATAAATAGTTCCCTTTTTTTTCTGTTGCGTGAGGCATAATAAGGTTCCGCGTAATCACGATTAATAATTATTTCAATTCAATAAATGTAATTATTAAATGGTTTTTATTGATTAAATTTAATAATATGAAACGTTACCTTATACATCACCAAAAAGTTGCTAAATTTAATTAATTAAAATAATTAATTAAATTTAATTTTTTTAACATAATTTTTTTGAACATTCTCAAATGTGTTATTCAAGTTACGAGTAATCATATATAAAACTTGATTACCAAATTGTGAATTGGGATAGGCCCAAGGGTGATGTCCGATTGTTTTTTTTTAATTTTAAATTGTGTACAATTCAGCCGGAAATTGGGAATTTCGATCAAACATGAGGAAATTGCTAGCGTAGTTTAAAATGTGTCAATTATCATAATTAAAAATTTTGATAAGTTTCGTAAAAATCAGAACACCTGTGAATGAATGAATATGAGTTCTATTTACGATAACAGATGCTTTAATTAAAGGTCAGAAAATATTTCTTCGATGAAACAGTTTTCGGTACATGATTATACGTGATAAAATGTGATAATTCTGGTTTACATAATGGAGAAATCCGAAATGTTTCACTGAACAGCAGAAAAATTCTTATAATTTGAGGTCCCATAACTCCGTCATATATCACATGAAAGTGCACTTATTCAGAGAATTCGACGAAAATACATCGTTTCGAAAGTTGTTAAGGACAGAATGAAGCCAAATTACATTACAATATTTCGGCGTTGAACGAATGTTTTTTTTTATTGAATCCAGTTTGTGACATGAATCAAAATTTAATGTTAAACAAACAAACACACAAACAAAAAACTAACTTTTTTTGGAGATTATGTAGACAAAAAAACCACTTTGATGTTTAAAAGAAGATGAAAAAAATATGTAAGGGAGAAATATTTTTATTGCACCCACGCAAAGCATTTTAACGCTCAAGCATAAGTGGGTACTTATATTTTATGATGGAAAGCGCTGGCGCTAATGTTATAAGTTTGTCGCGGTTATTTTATTTATTTCGCCGGTTCAGGTCTTTGGTACTCATACCGTGAGAATGTATCTCGTTATGCATTCATACCTCCGCTTTTATGACGAGCATGATAGTCATTTCCAACGATAATAAAGCGAAGCTGACGCTCGGGGAAGGTGAAAGCTGTATCATCGATAGATACGCTTTCGGTTGCTGCTTTCAACGATATTTTCAAATCAGAGATTTTCAACGGGCTTCCGTAGCTCAAACATTTTTTTTTTATATTTTTCTATTCATTCCTGGCCCCACACTGCTTTCTTAACACTTAAATGAGCCTTTTTTATTGTACTGTGCTATAACGAAATGAAGGAAAGTGGGTGGCACAATCGTAAAAACATTTTTTATATACATGCGAAGTAACCTTTTCGAACGTAATAAATGGTAAAGAGATTTCTTTTTCGTCCTCCTATTATTATCATTTTTTCCCCTCTGTGCCGATCATAAACGATTCTATCCAATATATCTATACTTTTCTGACGCTTGGGATTCTGTTTTAAAACCTGTTAAAAATTGTTATTTTTGTAACAATAAACGAGGGCAAGCGAGATGAAATATATTGCTTTTACCACCATAGAAGCAAAGATATTATTTTACGCTGATTAACGCATATAAATTTCAGTATTCGAATTCGAATAGTTGTTCAAATATTAATATATTCTTTTCAATGCGTTTTACGGAATTATTAAACGTTTTCTAGGTTGATGAAATTTTGACCGAGTTTCTAGCATTGGATAAGAATGGCTCAACTTTCTGATATATGTATATTGGAATAAAATGTCGTAAGCGAATTAGAATAAAATGTCGTAAGCGAATTAGAATAAAATGTCGTAAGCTAATTGGAATAAAATGTTAAAATGTCGTAAGCTAATTGGAATAAAATGTCGTAAGCTAATTGGAATAAAATGTCATAAGCTAATTGGAATAAAATGTCGTAAGCTAATTGGAATAAAATGTCGTAAGCTAATTGGAATAAAATGTCGTAAGCTAATTGGAATAAAATGTCGTAAGCTAATTGGAATAAAATGTCGTAAGCTAATTGGAATAAAATGTCGTAAGCTAATTGGAATAAAATGTCGTAAGCTAATTGGAATAAAATGTCTTAAGCTAATTGGAATAAAATGTCGTAAGCTAATTGGAATGAAATGTCTTAAGCTAATTGGAATAAAATGTCGTAAGCTAATTGGAATGAAATGTCGTAAGCTAATTGGAATAAAAAGTCGTACGATCATTGCAATAAACATAGATGAAACCATGCAATATAAGCAAAACAATAACGATATTTATTTAATTAACTTGAAAATGTGTATTTGCTCAATACAAGAAACCTAAAAAAAATATCAGGCTGATTAGAAAAGGTACTATATAATTCTCCAATATATATATATATATATATATATATATATATATATATATAGCCAGGACGTAATGAAGAATGCAAGGTTATTTGTAATGAGCTAGATTTTTTAATTAGCCTGCTGTATATAGAGGGCGATATAATTATCTCCCTTGCCGCATTTTATGGGCGGGTGAACTGTGTATCTTAGAAACATAACTCTAATTCGAAAAAAAAAATATATGTATATAAATATAGTGGAGACTTCAGACACGTCATTTATGTTGCAAGGGAATGTGTATAGTTATTGAAAAAAAAAAACTTTTTATACGGGCACCGTATCCTGAAAAACCAAAAAAAAAAAGCCAAATGTATAAGGACAAAATTCACTGACATATTTTAAGTAGAAATCTGATAAACGCTGGGAAAGAAGAGCATAAACTTTATGTTGTATATCCATATAAAATGTAAATACCCAAGGGCTCCGTGGAGCACCGGTTGAGAACCACTGCTGTAAAAGACTTTGAGGAAGTTGTGGATCGAATGAATAAGTTCCGATGATAAAGAAACTACAAAAAAAGTGGTGCCTTGAAGAAACCTGACATTGGGCTAGTGTGTCAATGGGTACATGAGGCGTGGAATTCGGTTTCCACCGAAATTATCATCAGATCCTTCAAAAAGTGTTGCATCAGCAATGCAATGGACAGACTTGAAGATGATATCCTCTTTGAAAGTGACAATGACGATGACAGCCCAGATGAAGATAAAAACGAAGATGCCGCACCCAGTGCCGTTTTAAGGCATGGGCCCACCCGGGCACGGCCCGGAGGCCTCACAAAAATGGGATCTGGTTGAGATTTTCGAAAATTTGCCTGTTAGGACCTCAGAAAAATCATTTGGCCCGTCGGCCCATGATGCTCTTAAGACGCCCTGGACGCACCCCTATGATGATCTGATAGATTATGATGAGCTTGGAGACTCAGAAGAAACGGATTAAAAAGTGTAAATCATTTTCTATTGTAAATTTCCGTAAGCTATTCATATTGTATGAAAATATACGAATTTTTTTCCTCTGAAATGCACGGATTTTTTTTGGGTCGGCTTATACACGGGTTTTCAATTTATTGCGGTTTTGGTGGTCATGAAGTAGGGGGGTCGGCTTATATACGAGTTGGCTTATACACGAGTATATACGGTATGTTTTTTTTTATTTTAATAACAATACAATTCCTCGCAACATGAATGCCGTATCTGATGCCAATTTGGACACATCTAATTAGAAGTATGCCTATAGGATCAGTAAAATGCGAAAGGCAATTATGGAATCACTTTTTATAAGCGGTGGCGAGGCTCATTTATTGCCCTGAAAACAAATCATAGCTTGAGCACAGATGTTGAATCAAGTGTTTCGAATTTGTGGTAGTGTGACTAGGACTAGGTAGTGTTCCAATTAGTAAATTAATAACAAAAGAATTAAAAAATATATATCTTGTATTCGATAGTGCTCTACAGCCACTGAGTTAGGACAGAGTATTGAAATACCCTGATCATCTTTGTGAGCTTTAGAAAAACCGTAGATAAGTATTAAAAAATATATTTATTATTTTATTGCTAACATTGTTAACAAAACTGAAAATAAAACATTGTTACATATTTCTTTCTTTTCTGGCAATTATATATTCAGAAATGAATAGAAAACCGCAGAGAAAGAGTAATGGAAATGCGAAAACAAAAAACACAAATTAGCCTCTTGCAGTCCGTGCACCAGGTTCTTCGACATAAACATGAAATAACATATCATTTAGATTTGGATATGAGAATATGACAAAAAAAGTTTTATTTTTAAGTGATTATAATTTCCATTGTATGTAAATATTAATTTAATGTTATGAAAATATATCAATCTTTCCTTAAAGAAATCCTGGTTCATATTCATCGTATACCATCTAGTAAGCAAATAGAGAAGTTATCCATCCATAGATGAAGACACATCCATAATTTTTTTTGTGGGTACCGTACCATAACTTTTAGTATTTGTATACTTGTACTCAATAATTACCTTCTGTTTCGATAAGTTTCACAAATTTTGTTGACACTCACACATACACCAAGAATTTATCAGGTTTGTTGTTACCCACGAATAATCAACATCTCAGTATTGTATTAAGAGATGGTATTTTTTTGGCCCGAAACATACTGAGAAACTGAATTTTCTGGATTTTATGCCGAAACTAAAATTTGGAAAGAAAATCGATTTCTCTCTTCCGGGAATCGAACCAGGGTCCCCTTCCCGATTCCCGGGAAACAAATCACTATTCTTTCCAAATATTAGGTTCGGCATAACATCCTGAAAATTCAATTTCTGAATTCGGTATTAGTAATTATTAATTCAGGCAAAATATTATAAACGCCTTTTAAACATTTTTTGTAAAAATGTCTGTTTCGAGTTTTTCTTATCGTGAATTCCTATTTGAATATTGATTTATCGTATTGTTTTATTGTTTTACTCGTGAATTTAAGAGGCCATATGCGATAGAACTTTAGCTTTTTGAGCATTGAGGATTTGAAAATAATTATTAGTGTATATTGTATTATATATCTTTGAATTTTCAATCCTTAGTAGGAGGACTCTGTCAATTGCCCTCCAGGTAGAAGGGTTTGAAGTTTAAACGTAATCCCCGTAATAAGTTGTTTGCTTCCAGTCTGATATTGTTCATTGTAGGTGATGGAATGGGGGGGGGATATTTTAAACTTCTCAAACATGTTATTTAAATAATAATAATCATATGTTCAAATTATGTGGAAATTGATTAAGAAATCGAAAGAGCTCTGAAAATTTTGTTCATCAAACTAAAAGAAAAATTGTTTTAGTGACATCTGTTGTTGACTGAAAACATTAAAGAATAAGAAAATCAAATTTCTGAATCAATACATATTATAGGAATATTTTTATAATTTTCTTTAAAGTAATTTTGTTCCAAGTTAATATTTTAATAAAATTTATCATATATAAACTAAGTCAATGACAGTAAAGTAAGTTGTCAGACAATAAACAACATTTTATACTATTGAAATCACTGTTAATTGTATCAGTAGTGTGAAACATCCAATATATATTTTTAAATACTGACAATACATATATGTTTTTGTCATGCAATGAAAATATTCATTTGCTTTATATAACCCCTCAATATTTTTTCTACTCCGGATATTACAATGCTTGCCAATGAAAGACTTAAAACATTTTCCCCGCCGACAATGTTTTTCATGATGGTTTTTCTGAAAAACGTCATAAGCCTGATGGACTGCATTATTTTCTTGCGATTATCCTCCAGCTCTTGATTGTGAACTAATTTCGGATCGCAAATTATTATATACCATTTTAATGGGCGTTTAATTTATTATTGAAACAGTAGAGTCAGTCGTGAGTCAATTTTTAGCCAGATTTCGGACCTTAATGCCGTAGCTTTTAGTTACTCTTCCTTTTTTTCCATTAATTATAGTTTTTTTTAATGCGTACATTAGGCAATTTAGTGTTTTTTTTTTGGCTGCGTATTTCGAACATTTTTTATGTAATCTTCCTATCTCTAGTAATGAAGATGCCACGCATTGCCAATGCAAGTGAACCCTTCGAATTCACTGGACGTAACTCATAAAATTGAGTCTAAGATGACGGATCCGATCGGCAACGTTGGCTTTTTTGAGTACGTTGGTTGGAGTAAAAAAACCAGTATTAGAGATTTATAATGGTTTCCATGTTTTTATTTTCTTCAACCCTACATTAATTTAACCTAATTTTTATTGAAAAATACATGTATTGCAATCTTGAAGTAGAGCAGAATATATAAATGGTAGAGGGTTTTTTTACATTTCCACATACATTTATTAAACTAATCAACATCACCTGGGAAATATACATACAGCGGTAAAATTGAGAGATGAAATAAAATTTAATAAACTTACCAATATTATGTTTTATGATCTCTTATACTAGTAAACTTTCAACTCTAATTCATTCATACCATATAAATAAAATTGTTTCGTCAAGGACTGATCTTAGTATCTTATATTGTACGGTTTTTTACTTTCTCAAAATGCATTAATGATATTGTTTTTGATTCTTACAAAAATCTTGGCTACATTATGATACATAATTACCAAAGTTTTTGAAGATAGTAAACTTACAATTGTGCTGTTTAACTTTCATATACTCTCATATTCTATCTAAATTTGAATATTTCTGCTAATTGGAATATGTATTGTATATATGTATATCGTTGTTTGTTATTTTCACATAAATAAATTTCAATTAATTTATATGATTATTTTCAATTAATAAATTTCCGGATACACCCATCCCCCAGGAAAGCTTCGATATCTCTCTGAGATGGGAAGCGTAGTGTGTCCGGTCGTTCAATGCTAATTGGAACCCTGTTTATCATTACAAAATAAAATTACTGTAGTTTACCCAGTATACATTTAAGGAAGATTGGCGTTGATCATAATGTCCTTAGTGTTACATTTTTACGCTCGTTATTTCATGTTGTTTGTCTAAATGACCGTAGATATCAATTTTCCATGAGTTATTTCATGATAATATTTATTGTATTCAAATTTAACATAAAGTTAACTATAATATGCCAATGTATCAAAGGATAGCTTATAATTTATTTGCAATTTAGGAACTGCAGAACACATGTATATGTAATATGCAATAATGATTCAATTCATCGATTCGAACAGGACACTTAGATCCTTTTATATACTTTTCAGAGAGTTTCAGAAATCACCTTATATACTGTAAAACGTTTTTTATCCTCAATATTATATATTTTACATTCACAATTTTAAATATTATATTGAATTTTATAAATTTTATATTCAATTTTATATTGGCATATTCCTCTTTTAGACTTATCTCTCGTTTAACATTTCTTTTTTCAAAATTCCCCATCGGGTTTTTAATATCGGCATTCCCAACATTTCAATTAAACCCTCGCATTTTCCTCTTCTTTCTTATTTTTCATTTTATCTTCTTCAGATTATCATAAGTTTAGTTTCTTCCCAGAACCAATTACTAATCGACACAACCTCCCACTAAATATTGCAGATTGTACAACGATCTCCGAATTTTCATATAACATCAATCGTCATTTTTGTCATATTTAACCACCGCATTCTGTATCATACGCTTCGGCCAAACAACATTGGAATAAATAAATATTAAATTTTATATTAAATTTTATATATTTGTTTTTTATTTACCTATCCTTTTTTTCATTTTATTATCAACTATATTCGTCTTTTAAACCATTTTTAATTTTTTAATTCATCGGGCGTAATTTTTATTTTTATTTGTTTTATTTTCTGTATTTTTAAGCTGTTTTGTTCTTATTTGTTATTTTTTGTGAACTTATGTCATTAGGTTTTCACTCCCTCCAACTGTAACCAGGTTTACTGTTGTTGGAATGATGAATGAATGGGAAAATGCTATGCAAATCATCATTTTATCACTTCTACCGCAACATATGCATGTGTTTCAAAAGCATCATAAAATACTCAAACTAAAATTCTTTACATGAAACATATTACTATGAGTATACGCATGTGCATCGCACCGTTGATATGCACAATGTGTATCTCAACGGTCCTTTTCACATCAGAGATCTTTTCTCCAGCTGGTTATTTTTCACATTCTCCCCAATCTTCTCTTTTTATCAGCCTTGGCTATTATCATCGCTAGGTTCCCGGTTCCAGTAACGAAGCGAGTGATAGCGACTAATCGATTTTTGCATAGTTGGTTGGGTATGTTAAATCGAGAGTGCATAAGAAAGAAAAATTGCTATTACCATTGCTAAACTGCGCATCTTGATGTATTGCGGGTACGGAAAGAAATAAGGAAACCACCAGTCAATATCAAACGTAAAAGACATGCAGAAAAAAAAAAAAATCAGGAAGCAAAAAAGTACGTATATAGTATTATATGTATTTCCGAAACATTCTCCGAGACAGAAATCAATGATCCTGTTGGAGGAGTTCCGTACTTCGCTGTTATCGTTCCGGGATGCCCATTTTTTTCCTGCTTTCATTTTATTCAATACGTGGCGAAAGAATTGTGTCAGGGCTTTCATTCTGCCCCAGTGCAAAATAATGCGCGAGATGACAAAAGGGAGAGTTTTTCGATATGCATTTACTTCAATTGCAGATCTTTGCATCTCTCGTATGCCTATTTATTTATCTAGCGATGAAAAGAAATGCATATAAAGGCTGTCACACATAACACGGAATACGTAAGGATTCAAAGGTTTGGAGGACTTGGCGTGAAATCCCTTATTCTGAATTGTTTGACCCTTCAACAGAATGATTCATTATATTGATCCGCAATAGAAATGGGCCATATTTTTTTCAAGGAGGCTTTCTGGCGATTTTGAGCATGTGTCTACCAAAATCTCTTCGCTCCAGAGATACAAATATAAACGGTATAAAATGGTTTTGAATGATTTTTTTTTCAAGTTTAGACATGAGGTACATGTATGAGTACCTAACTCAAAGGGTCCTAGTAAAAATATCGACCAAAATTAATTGATTGATTAATAAATCTTTCTTCTACAATGAAATATTCACTTACAATAGAAACAAATCAATTAAATAACAATAATTATAGTCTGTTTTTGCTCAGGTTTGAAGAGATATGAAAAAGTTTTGAAGCGCTATATCTCGTGAATAATGCTATTGGCTTAAAATCAATCAACACTCTTGCACAATCTTTACAATCTTCTTTATATAATACCCTCTCGTGACAGCCTTAAGGAATCATTGCTGGAAGCCATCCTTTGCAAACACTCGAAATACGTCCTACGATGTTGCTTTCGAGAACATTTTGCTACATATAACTGTCCCTCTTTCACTGTAGATTTTTTGCTCTTAATTATTGCACACCATACCGTAAAAATACCATTAGTAACAGAATAACAACTGCAGTATGTACCATTGTACACTTCACCACATCTCGGATATTTACGATTGATGGACAGCCGCCAAACCATGTAAAATATCTGGATAATAAACACTCCCTTGTCACTGCTCTGCTCTGAAGAATAATACATTTACTTGGTTACGATAAGGTGAGCATATGACTTGTATTTGTGAAGGGACATTTCTGTATTACCTCACTGTTTTCGGATTTAATAACTTGTAAAAGCATTTCACATTTTTAAGTGCAACATTCACTAAGATATTCGAATTCAAAATGGAGAAAAGTTAGGAAAAAAACATTAAATGTTGGAAAACCACATTGACGCTGTTTTTTCCTCGAGTTTCTTTGGTTTTTCGAATTTGAATACCTCAGTGCATATTGCACCTCGAAACTTGGAAGTGTTTTAGTTGGCATGAGGAGAGACAGACAATATTTTTTCTAACTGTGTTTTTAAGAAAAGGGTGTTGGTATAAAACATTAGCATTTTTATTTTAATATTTATACAATCCCTGAAACATGAATGATATATCTATGTACTACACGTTATTTGGAAAGTTTTATTGATTGTAAGTATGTCTCTAGTATCAACGGTTAGCCAAGCAAGAAATGTCAAGGAGGGTTCATTAAAGTTCGAATCATTCGAAATTTGAACTAACCAAGTTCTGCTGTGTATGTATTCATTGTTGAGTAACCAGGCGCATAACATCACACCACGAAATTATCCGATTATATAAACATTTTTTACTTGTTATTCTCCATATCTATAACATAATTTTTATGCAAAATGTGCAAATAGCTATATGCAAATGAATGTCAAGTCTAACCACATCGATTTAAAAAAAAAGAATACACCGTGGAGTCATTTCTCTAGAATCTAATATCGCTTCCAATCTTATTCTTTTTTGTGATCCATATTCATGAAAATTCCCAACAAAATCCACAGTAACCCATAATTTTATCCTCGATATTTCACGTAACGCATATTCTAAGTATTCATATATTCTAGTACCGTGCCACGCAATATATTTCAAATACGAAGTTTTCCAAAAAAATATAATTTTAATGTACCGGATGATTCATAAGTCAGGTAAAACTTTAAAACCTAATACTTCCTGAACCAATAAAGGTTAAAAAAATATATTTGCTCATAGAGATTGGCTATGAAATCAGATTCATTTTCTAAAAATTAAAAATATATAATACGAGATTAATTTGTTCTTTGACTAACTGATGGTGCTGCAGTTTCCGAGCTATGCATTATATGAGATAATATGCCAAATTAATATGCATTTTTCTCTGAATATTGTTCAGTGGTTGTCAAAAATAGAATAGAATGTTCTGTTTAATTCTTAAAAAACACTCTTCGCGTTCTCCTAAAGTCATTCTTTCGCTTTTCTGAAGCTCAGTTTGTTCTGAAATGGAGTATGCCCTAAGGTTTTGAGACCGGGGTACCAGAGAAGGACATAGACTTGGTTAAAGGGGTGCAGGGAAGAGCTACGCTTGCTTTTGTTGTCACACAAGGCTTGATCTATGAAGAAAGACTTGATTTCTTGAATTTGTTTACATTACAGTAATGCAAGTATCGTGGAATATGATCGAGGTGTTGAAATTTTTCAACGTTACGGATAGGATGGACCATGAGTTGCTAATACATCATTAATCAAATGCTTCGAGAAGGAGACATCAGTATCGTTTGTTAAGCGGCAATTATGAGTTGTGATGCCAAGGGTGTTTTCCTCTCATAGAGTTGCGAATAAATGTAATAGCTTACCTACGGGATTCGTGAGTTCTAGCACAATTGACATTTTTAAAAAGCAGTATGATAAACATACCGGGAAAATAGAGAAGCTATCCATACTTAGATTGAAACAAACCATGATCGCTTTTTTTGGCAATGCACTATGTTATTGATTATTAGTTGTTGTTTTTTTCCCCGTGATATGTGCTTTTATATTCGGTTTCTGTATTTCGGTTATATTTGATATACATATTTTTTCATAGTCATCTTGTTTCAGCCACCCCGCTGGGAAATTCACTGTTGTGGTGTATTGTGTTCGTATTTTGATTACATTTGTAACTATCGGCTCACATTGTTCAATGTGTCGTCCGTATTTCAGTAGCACAGATGTCACACGAGGAATCAGGCTTTTCATAGCTTTAAGCAACATTTCGTTCGGTATGGCATACATGTGTTGCCCCGAATGACATATTCCAATGCTGTCAATGGTGCTGATTTACCGCGGTAGACCTTTGACTTCAAATATACCCACAGCCAAATGTCACAAAGTGACAGAGGTCTGGGGAATCTGGGTGGCTATGCAGGCGGAAAGGATCGACTGAACACACTATCCTCTCCGAATGTTGAAGGCGTTAATCGTTCCACAGGCATAGTAGCAATATTCGGTAATATCCAGCCTTGCATAAAGTTTACTGTATGCAGCGATTGCAGTTCTGGAATAAGGCTGTTTCGTACCATTGCTGAAATTATTTTTTATACATATTTTTGAAAATAAATCCGGCTTTCCTCTGTCTCTATCTCAGTCACCTTTTCTGTGCAAACAGAATCTTTTCATGGTAAGTCAATGGGAAGAATTTAGTACGAAGCTGTCCTCTGTTTTGCACGACGTCATACCCTTTGTTCGAAAAAAGCGTGTTTGTACATCACACCCTCTATGGTTCACGGATAGCGTGCGGAACCTTTATCTTGAAAAGAAAAGAGCATTCAGAGAGTATAAAAGTGGACGAGGTGACCTATCATTGTTTACTGATAAAAGAAGACTGTTGAAGAAAGCGATAAGGGATAGTAAAAAGCAAGTTGAATCTAGGTTGGCAGATAACATTGGCTCTGACCCAAAATCATTTTTTCGATACGTCAATAATGGATGTAAGGGGACAGTTGGCCCCCTCTCGATAGGAGGCTCAAAAGTAGAGAGCAATGTAGGCATGTGTAGTGCTTTCAATGACTTTTTCGCGTCGGTTTTTAATGGAGATAATGATATTCGATATACGGGTGTTGCATGGGGTAATAAAACGCTCAACGATATTCAAGTGGAAGACGTGGAGGTCCTAAATCTTCTAAGAAATGTATGTGCAAGCAAAGCACCAGGACCAGATGATATCTATCCCAGGGTTCTCAGGGAAGGTGCTAATGAATTGTTGGGGCCAGTCGCACAGATATACAGGAGTAGTGTTGCTGAGGGTATCGTCCCGAGAGATTGGAAACTGGCTAACGTTGTTCCGATATTTAAGAAGGGTAGTAGAGAAGTGGTGTCTAATTATCGTCCAGTGAGTTTGACGAGCTCCCTCTCGAAAATTTTGGAAATTATCATCAAAAGGCAGTTTGTGAAGTGGATAGACGAGAATAATGTATTGTCGGATAATCAGCATGGGTTCAGGAAGGGGAAGTCATGTGTAACTAACCTCCTTTGCTTCTATGATTACGTGACTAAGGCTTTGGGTAAGAGCAAAAATGTCGACGTTGTTTACCTTGATTTCCAGAAGGCATTCGATCGGGTCCAACATGGCAAACTCTTGAAGCGTTTACACGAGATTGGAATAGGGGGCAACTTGCTGAATTGGATAGAATCGTGGTTAAGAGATAGGTCGCAACGAGTTATGGTGAACGGGGAATTCTCTGGTTGGACAGACGTCACAAGTGGAGTTCCTCAGGGAAGTGTCCTTGGCCCCATACTTTTTTCACTTTTTATCGATAAACTCGATCAGGGTATCGATGGAATTACTAGCAAATTCGCGGATGATGTGAAGCTAATGGGGGTAATCGGGAATGAAAGCGATAGGGAGTTGCTCCAGACCAACTTAAACAAGATTGCAGCATGGGCAAATGAATGGAGCATGACGTTTAGCGTAGATAAGTGCATGGTCGCTCATTTTGGTTCGAACAACCCACGGTTCTCTTACGAGTTGAATGGTGTCACTATCCCGGATGCAACTAGAGTCACCGATTTGGGAATTCTCATTGACGAGCGACTTAAGTTTTCTGAACATTGTTCAGCGGTTGTCAAAAAATCGAATAGAATGCTTGGTCTCATTTTCAAAAAGGTCTCTTCGCGTTCTCCTAAAGTCATTCTTCCTCTTTTTCGAGGCTTAGTTCGTCCTGGACTGGAGTATGCTGTAAGGTTTTGGAGACCATACCTACAGAGGGACATAGACTTGGTTGAAGGGGTGCAGAGAAGAGCTACGCGTGTCCTTATTGGCACACAGGGCTTGAGTTATGAAGAAAGACTTCATTTTTTGAATATGTTTACATTGGATGAACGCAGGTGTCGAGGAGATATGATCGAAGTGTTCAAAATTTTCAATGGGATGGATAGGATGGACCATGAACTTTTAGTACACCGCCAATCGACTGCTTTTACAAGGGGACACCAGTATCGATTGGTGAGGGACAATGCAAGGTTATGGTGTCGCAGGGAATTTTTCTCCAATAGGGTTGTTAATAAATGGAATAGCTTACCCCCGGAGGTAGTAAATTGTAACACAATTGACACGTTTAAAAAGAAATACGATAAACATGTTGGGGTAAATCGAGAAGCTATCCATTCTTAGAATAAGACAACCATAAGTATTCTTTATGGGCATCGTATAATATTTTTTCATGTGTATATAGTGTTTGTAATTTGTGTTAATTGCATTTTTAATTGGGTTGCTGTATTTTTGAAACATATGACAACCATATTTTTATGGGCATCTTTTTATCAGCCACCTCGTTGGGCATTTTGCCTGTTGTGGCGTTGTATTTGTATTTGTATTTGTATTTGTATTTTTAACTGATTGGTTCGGAATTATTGAATTTAAATATTTTTTCCTTACTTTTTGATCCTGGCATGTATTTTCTGGAGAGAAACTGAAAATAGTTACAGAAAAATATTATTATTGTCATCAACTCAGATATATATATATTTTTGACTAATTATGACACTATGGGAAAAATGCAGATTCTTTCAACTTTCTGTTTGCTACTTCTTTAACTCTTGAATAATATGTGCACGAAACATAGTATAAGTACCATTAGAGATAGATTTTTTAGGTAAAATTCTAGGGTGATATTGACAGATAGGTACTAACGGAATCTCCATGCTGACAAATAATCACAATAACAAAGATTTATTTTTTAACGGATTTCGGGCAGTTTTATGACAAACAAGGAATGCATAGCATGTAATTTTAAATTTCCTTACCCGAGACCTTCTCTCTCCTTGAACAGGTGATTTTGCAACCACATGGAATAAATAAGGGTCTGGAAAGCGAACGATATCTTTTCAGAGGTAGGGATGAAAAATGATTTTCAAACCCCTCCAGGGCTTAATGACGTCGGTGCTCTCACACACACACACATACAAACCTTGAGAAATATGCCGGGACTAAGATATACAAGCCCTTGATTATAAAATCAATTCTTTTAGGAAAACGCAATGCTCGAACGCTCGTTTTAATAACTTTACGATCCTCACCCTGGTAATAATACATAGGATGTATAACACTATTCTGCTGCTGCTGCTGCCATTCTGTATAATTCATTTGGCATTGCTCCAAATGGTTGTGAAAGCTTGTAATTAATAAAGTGAAATCTTAACACGCTTCGTTTTCAACGCGTTTTCGAAACGAAATCTTGATAGGTGTTCGCACACTTTCCTCTTTTCTCAATGGTTTTCTCCTCCTCAGATTAACATCGATTTAACATCGATTATAATTAGTAATTTTGCTGATGAAATATGATTATGTGTAGATAAACATTGAACTTTTCAGTTTAATTAGATTAGGTGTATGTTAATTACTAAATCGTTGTTGCCTTTGCCCGCATGCGGGGTATGCTCTTTCAGTGAGTGAATCAGGTGGAGACACGTACTGAAAAAAGAGTAGCGTTGAGAGAATTGAATTGCAATATTTGAATGATGAAGCACGGGAATCAGAAAGAGATGAGGAAGGTTTCTTTTAAAAATCATGAATAAGTAATTCATATAAAATTGTGAAAAAAATCACATTTTTCGGCGATGAAAGCCAGAACTGGAATTATCCGGTTGCCGATATCTCTTCCAGATTAGGAGTAAGAACTATTTCTTAGACCAGTGCTCACCATTTTACAACTGAAAAATGAGTTGAAAGATTTCTCGGACTACTGGAAATCTGAAATTATAACTCGATATCTAAAATTATTCAATGGTCTATATGAATTGGGAAAATATTACGCGGACGGCCAGGAAATTTCCATAAACCGGAATTGGTCCACGGACTATCTCTGCAAGAACACTGACATCGATGAATATTATTCTATTTTGCGATTAAGGTAACGTTAGTTATTCAGGTGTTTCATAATCACGGAAGCTGTCGGCATCAGGGGATCACAAATTTTCTGTCAATGGGCCCGATATCTGATATTGGTAATGCTAAAAGGAAAGAAACTGATCTATATAGGGTAATCATATCACTCTATAACACTCATACTTTACGGGACATTCCTGTAATTGCTTTTCTTTATAAGAGTGTGACCTCTTCCCCCCCCATCGTATTTTCAACGAATCTTATTTGAATTTTAACCAAGATTTACTTCAACTACACCTACAATAATCCCACTGAAATCAAAGACAGATTATTTTCATAATTAATAAATTATGTTAAATTCTCACGTTATAATTAGAAATTATATACATTTTTTTGTGAATTACATTTCAGTCAATTGATCTACAGCAAAAAATTATTTCTCGGTATTGGTGATTTCTCATGTATAAACAAAATATCATATCGATAATTTTCTATTGCCGATAACTGAAAATTTCCCCTATGAATTTATCGTTTTTTTTTTTTTAATGAGGGAATATGTGTCCGCCAAATATACATATCATGTTGTGTGTACTGATACTTCTTTTACTGAAACATCATTCGTGGGCCAAGTGGAACCATTTGACTGGCCGCATTTTGTTTCGGGGCCGGAGATTGTACAATAGAGTGGATCGGAAATTTAATGTTTTTATTTTCAAATGCCTATAGTACGGAAAAGTTGCCTATTTTAATAATACATAAGAAAAACGACGTAAATAAATTTTAAATCGTTTGATATTTTCCGGTCGTTTATGGAAATGGCGGAAATTGAACATTTCTCTTGATTTTTTTAATATTAATTAAAAAAAAAAACGATTGACAACGCAAACAATTGTTCAGCTTATTTAATGGTTCAATAAAGTAACATAAATTGAAACATCATTAATATTGATATGTTTATTGGCCGCGCAACATGTTCGAAAAACAGGAATTAACCAAATTTTTCCAAGTTCCATAGTGCAGCTCTTCGCCCGTTTTGTCGCAGCAAAACGGTCCAGAATTCATCACAGGAGGTAGCTCCACGCTGAGTTCCACTCACACCCTACTTAATCAACCATCCAAAGTAAGCGTGTGTTAAAAAACATATATATGGGAAAACTAGTTACCAAAATTGACTAGGATTCGGGTGGTCACACTTCTAATATTTCCTTTCCAAGTAAAAACTGACTTGGAAGAAATCGGAAATGACCGATTTTGATAGAAATGTAAATCTGATGTATATTATATCACTCATAAATTCCGACACTAACGACATCAGAGGACACCGAAAAGTATCTCTGGCCGTCACACTCAGACAGTCGAGAGATGTATTGAACTTCTTATCGAGGCCTCAACTAAAGTATGTAAACATGAAGCTAGAGATGTACTTCATATCTACGCTATTATTAAAATCAATTATGCCTGATTTCTCCCAAAAGTCAGATTTTGAACGTGTTAATTTTGGGGACTAGTTTTGAAATATAATGTAAATTACACACACACGGTTACTTTGGAAGCTTGATTAGGTCGGGTGTGGGTATAACTCAACGTGTAGCTACCTCCTGTAATGAATTCCGGGTCGTTTTGTTCTGACAAACCGGGCGAAGAGCTGCACAATGAAACTTTCAAAAATTTGGTAAATTCCTGTTTTTCAAACATGCTGCTTGACCAATAAGCACTGAAATATTAAGGATGTTTTAATTTATTTTACTTTATTGAATCATTAAATAAGCAGAACAAACTTTTGCGTGTCAATCGTTTTTTTAAGTAATATTAAAAAATTCAAAAAAAAATATTCACAATTTCTGCAATTTCCATAAACTTCAAGTGCAGTGTGCGTCCGGAAGATATCAACCGATTTTTAAATTTTTACGTCGTTTTCCTTATTATTAAACGATGCAACTTTCCCGCATAATAGGCATTTAAAAATAAAACAAAAATAATTTTTTTCGGCCCAACCTATTGTACACTCCTAGTCTACTTCATCGGTAATATGAATTATTTTTTTCGTTTAAAATAAACCTGCCCGTTAAACTTCATTCCCTTACACAGTTTTTACATGAAAAATTTAGCATGATTATTTATATATATAGTTGCAATTCGTATTTTAGTATGTACTTGTAATAAGTAAGCAACTGAATTTTGTCTGAAATCGTAAAAAAAAATCTTAAAAACAAGTATAAATATGGATTATAAAAATTCCTCTTCTATACAAAGAATCTAATTCCCCCACTGTAAACTGTTGATACATTTACCTAGATATATCGGATTCCATGAAGATTAATCACACAAGATTAGGAAGGAACGTAGGTTTATCATGACGACGAAATAAACGAGTATAAAACTGTAATTATGACATAACGAATGAGAAGTATTTCTGTTATATTCACAAGAGTCTTTTCAAAAATATTAATGTTCCATCATGACTCAGCTAAAGATAGTTAATATTACCTCATTTTCAACGGTATAACGCAGTAGAGGAAAACCTCATTTTAACCAGAGGTTTGTTATTTTAGTTTCGAGGATCTGAAGCAGCAGGTGCAAGATCTCTCAGTCTGCCAGAATAGAAAGGAACTGACAGGAACTGGGATAAACCAACTGAGTTAAGGTTCTGAAAGTGCTTGTTACTTGGCGGCACAAAGACCGACTACGGATGGTGAAGGATCGACAAACTAATCCTTCAAAACTTAGCTTAATAAGACAGCCAAGTGTAATTTCCTATGGTAATGATCAAAGAATAGTGAAACATCTAATCCTAAACAAATGGCAGGTACGATAGCGTTACACATAAACGCGGCTTTTCTTGTATAGGTATCTATGCTATTTTACCATTAAACTTCAATACTGATTATAAAAACGAATCCACAATTTTGAGTGATATGAATACTAGATTTTCTGGCATTCGTTTCTCCTAGTGTAAAAAAAAAAAAAAAATCATTCGAATTGTTTTGGAAACTAAGAAATGTTTCTTAGTTTCCAAAACATGAAAATTACAATAGAATGATAATGTTTTTCCTCACTTGCTGATTTCTTGCTACAACATCCATGATCACGTGCATATTTAAAACATCATGACTCATTTACTGAATTCCGAAGAATTTCTCAATTACGGAATAAGTTTGAAAGCAAGATGAATTTATGAGAGAATGTGGAATTGTATTATTGCAGGAAATAGAGACGCATTGCGAAAACACTAATGCTTTGACTGCTACTGTTATTGCTAAATGGTTGAGCTGTCACGAATGCCGGTGTAATTTATCTCACGTGCGAGAAAACTCGTGTTTTCCTTTCACGCACGATCAGAAATCGCATCTTGCGCATTAGATGAGAAATAAATAGATGAAAAGTGTACACGAAACAAGACGATAAAATAAACGCTGTACGTATTTACTTGATTTTTCCTCGGCTTCCCTATAAAAGTCTCTCGGTTCTCCCTCTCCTATTTGTATAAGTAAAACGAAACGTCATCGACTACGAACATCGCAATTCATTTCCAAGATATCGTAAGTGGACTTTTAGAGAGATATTTATGGTCGATGTATTTCGATGGCGGAGAAAAGAGATCAGAAACCATTAATAAAAGGGCAAAGGCACTCACGGATATTTTATTATTATTATTATTAGTATTATATTTATTGATTTCCGTTAACTCCGACGTTCCATTTGCTTGACCGATAAACGGAGAAAGTACCAAGTCAGGTAAAAATGGGGAGGGGGGGGGGGATCGAAGGGCGAATATAACCAAGAGTGGTGAATCGTTTTTCGAAATGGGAAATCATTGCATGTGGTACACATATATCAATATTCCCTCATGCCTCATATATTATTTATGGTGAAACTGCATACTTGCTTTGTGAGAAGCATAATTTTTTTTAATATATATATTGGTAATTGCGTATACATATGCAGAATTTTCTGTTGGAATTGCGTTCTTTGCTCTCTTTAGTTCCTCTGTCACAATGTGAATCGCGAGTCAATGTCATGGTCGCCGTGAAATACGCTTCGCTTACTTTACCATTGACGTCGGGATTTTCTTCGTCTCCAATATTTTTGACAGACGAAATTGATTTTCATCATAATTTGTCTGAAAAAATATCCTGATGTCATATTCAAAGTAAAATGTGTGCTAATGAATGCCTGAAGCTTACGTAATAAGATTTTTTAGAAAATATAATGGTTTGTGGAGGGTCTAGACTTTGTAGCCATGACAGAATCTTGTGCAAACGATGTGGATGAATCTTTCTTACACATCTCAGGATACTATACTTGCTTGAAAAATAGAACTGGCTAGAAAGTAGACGGGGTTTTGATTTACGCGAAATCATGTTTGAAGGCAGAAGATTGTAACATTTTCGATTTGATTCTCACTAGTTCTGAGTAGCATGTTTTTGTTGGAGACAACTTTATTTTTGGTGATCATCGCGTTACTAACGTTTTGCAGCTTCTTCGCGAATAAACCGAACAATGAAAGGATGTTTTCTTGTTTTCAACAAGACCAACATCGAATATTTGAGAGAAGTTTAGGGTTGATTTTCAAACACCGATTAGTATCAGCGGCAAAAAAAAAAAAAAAGTCAGTGGGTTAAATTCAGAACCAAAGCTCCTCTGAATTGCATGATTTTATACCTTTGTTCGTAAAAAACGGGTTTTTTTATGTTATCTGGTTCACAGATAACATGCGTAATCTTTATCTTGAAAGGATAAGAACATTCAGAGAATACAAAAGTGTAGGAGGTGACCTGTTATCATGTTTAAAAAAGATCGTTGAAGTCATTTCAAGGTCACACAGCGGATTATATGAACTTGTGCATTTTTGTTTATTTTTTCCATTTTTGTCTTGTTAGCTGCAATTCTTATGCACATTGTTACGTGTTCTGTGCAATAAAATAACCTAAATATGATCAAATTAAAATAATTAATCCGTCCAATATTTCTGACGCAAAACTACGTCGTAAGAAATGTTGAGATTTTTTTGTCTTTTTCGCTCCAAAAATTGTTTTCCGTTTTTCTTCCCTGTATGTCTTTGAATAGGGAGAGGGACTATACATTAGAATAATTTCCTGGAAAGAGGATTTAAAACAGACTACTCAGCTGTCAAATTATTTACTTACATGTTGCATCTAGTCGTTTTTGCTTATTCCAACATCCAAAATAAATTTATATTTTTAGATGCAGCATGTACAACTGTTTTTAATTTGTGCTCCTCCGTTGCCATGAATTTTTATTTTAATTTGAATAATTTTGATTTTTTTTAGTTGACTATTCTGTTTTCCATACTAATTTTTGCTAGCATTTACCTGATTGGGTAATTTTTTTGATTGACTCCTTGGTAATTTTTTTTTCTCTTTTTTTGTACTGTTATATGAAACAATAAATTTGATTTGATTTTGAAAAAAAAAATCAATTTCCAGATGCGAAAGCTTATCTATTTCAGTCTCAAGAGAGGAATTCCTGTAAGCTTCGGACCGCTCAAAATTGATGCCAACAGCACGCGGTGTTCCCAGGTAGTCACCCTCCCAAGTACTAACCGCGCCCGATGCTGCTTAACCTCGGTGATCGGACGAGAACCGGCGTTATCAGCATGGAATGGCCGTTGGCATAGTGAAAGAAATCTATCCAAGGGTGGGTATGTATAAACGGTGGGAAAAACTATGTGAGACTTAAGCGACTCCATCTCTCACACAGTTATGCTACTGATCAAGAAATTTGAGAACAAAGGCAGAAATGCCTCAACCGACAGCTTTTTTTTCCCTACACTGAAGTTGGCTGAAATGCTAACAGCCTAAAAGTACGAGCTTAGTAAGGAGGGTGAGACGAAATGGAACAACAATATTATCTGATGCAATGAAGATAGTGAAACTGCATTTTTACGGGAAACAAATGATGTGACAATGAAAAATTTATCATGGAAAAAAATAAAGTTCCTTTTTCACAATTTCAGGAGAGCAAATTTGTAAACAATATTTTGTAAAAATGTGATACTGTGGCTTTTAGACTTATTGTAATTTACGTCCGTTGGTTCCCTATAAACTAGAAGAGATGGACCTTCCAAAATTTAAATGAACGAAACTCCAGAATGCGAATAACTCAACTTTTTGGGAAAAGTTACTTGCGACATTTTACCATCTGACCACAGAAATGTATTATTACTCAGCACGTTCATCTGACAGTCGATATCGGCAGTGGAAGCCCCAAAAAGCTTCCAGAAACTATTTTACTCTACAATTCAGCAAAGTTTGCCGTATTTGTAGCCGATCAAATGGCCAGAAATTATTCGGTGAAGGTAGTATAACGGAGGTGAACGATCCACGTTTTCTACAGCATCCTAGGTCTGACTAAAATAAGTCCTGTATTTTTTTTAAAGCAGTACAAAAGGCCAGAACTATTTTCCGAACGCAGTTTCTCTAAAATCTTATTGAGGAGCTGCTGTCATAATACGTGTTGCTCTTGCGCGAGAGGAAACGTTCGTGCGCTCTTGATCATGTAACATAAAAAATAGACCAATCAATAAATAGAGTCTGATGTCAGGTAACATCAAAATCTGAAAACAAAACTGTTAATTTTTGCATGGGTTGTGCAACATAACATGCGGTGAATGTGCGGGAATAATTTAAAAAAAAATTGCTCCAAACTGCTCATCATAATTCCCACTTATTAGTAAGAAATCGATACTTATTTGGCAGTTATAGATTTTATTTATCATGTTATAGACTTACTGATACTTAATTTTACACGCTTATTTTACATCTTTGTCATATTATGCGACTACTGAAAAAGTTTTGTACTGAAAAATGCAAATAATGTGTACTAAATATTATTTCAACTGAATAACATAATTTTTTAGCTAATTTTGAAGTCCATTCTATATTTATAAACAAATATAGTTTCCCGTTAGGAATACACAATTAAACAACATTGAATGAAAGTAGGGAAAACCCAGGAACAGAAGAGAAATTCATGTTTTCGCTATGAAACCTGTTTCTTCAAAGTTCGTGTCAATTTGACCGAGTAAGCGGTTCTGAATATTCCAAAAGTGCCGCGGTTCTAATGTCAATGTTAATGAAATCTGAGGGTGTTTCACTAATTACGCAGTTTTTAAAAATGCAATAAGTCAACCAAACTCGAAGCAAAATTCAGAACTTTTTGTTTAAATTCATTCAACATGGACTTAGGTTTAATAATGGAAAATTATGTCGAGCTTTTGTCCAACTCCGATTTCTTTGTAGGCAGTCATCCGACCGTTGAAACTAACGATAACTCGGCGTTCGCATATTACGGATTTGATCGGGCGATTTTTCTGGTTGCAACTGACCCAGATTCTTCGAATTTCTGCACCAACGTTGAAACTGTTGTTGCAGTAGGGCATTGTCACATCCATACATAGCGCGAAATTTACTGACAGTCTCTGCGTAGCACTCCGTTTTTGTAATGAGTTTTCACAATAAGTAATCGTTGCTCGATGCTGAATAGTTCCATGACTAAAGGATAGAAAAACGTCAAATGATCTTCTAAACAGGGTGACAATAGGTAACGAAAATGATATAATATATTATAGGAACAGTGCTGCGAATCTTCAAACAAAAAATCACGCCTAATTTAAAAACTACGTATTAAATGCAACGCACTTTATTGGGAAGGTTTAAAAATATATATATATATAATATATATATATATATATATATATATATATATAATGTACGGGGTGATTATAAAAAAACTATCCCGACATATGGGCTGCTAATTATCATACCATTCACAGAAACTGAATGAAATTTTGGCATAAGGTATTTTGAGGTATGCGCTCAAGAATGACATGGAAAACTAACAGTTACGGTTATAGTGAGAAAATTTAGAAAATATCAAATGGCAAGTTTTTTTGTATTGGAATGCGATCTCCATACTGAAAAACACTAAATAGCGTTAAAATGGCACCTGTATCACGAAAATCCCCGGAGCTAGGCAAGGAAAAAGTAAAAAGGACTTTGCCGTGCACCAGAGCATTAATGTTCGTTTCATTCGTCACACCGTTTCTTCGGCTGAGATCCCAGCTCCACAAGGCCATGTGGGAAATTTGTGAAACACAATAAAACGCTTTATTTTATGCTGCTTCTCTGTCCTCATTGGTTGTCCTCACTTTTAGCCTATCTATCGCCGGTGATTTTCATGCTACAGTTGCCGTTCGAACGCTGTTTAGGGTTTTTCACAATGGAGATCACATTCCAATACAAAGAACTTGGTGTTGCCATTTTATATTTTCGAAATTTTCTCACTTCTTCTCATTCTTGAGCGCATACATCAAAATACCTTATGCCAAAATTTCATTCAGTTTCTGTGAATGGTATGATAGTTAGGGGGCCATATGTCGGGATAGTTTTTTTATAATCACCCTGTATATGTATATATATATATTGCATTTTCTACTAAAGAACCATTTCGGTTACTGCTAATACTGTACCTTACAGTTTCAACAAGAACCCCCACCCCTTCCTCCTATTATGTGATCACCCCAGTTTTCCGGAACAACATTTTTCCCCCGCGAGTGTCCGCAAAAAATGGTTTTATTGTGTTTTGCTATCTTATTCCGGACTCTGTCACGCAGCCTGGCTGTAAGAAATTTCGATAACAGTATAAATCCAATGGCAAAGTTCTGGTGTTCTTTGATGTGTTTGTTACCTTCTAAATTCCTTGGCCATGAAAATCAGCTATGCTAAATGTCTCTTTTCTGTCTTAGAAAAATATTTTATTATCTGCCATGCAATTTTTCTATATATTATGGCACGGTGGATTACTCTCGAACACAGTGCCAGTTGGAACAGATCTGCATTACAGAGTTATTAAGGTAAAATAACTGTAATAACAGAGTTTTTTTGTCGTATATAGAATACTGAAATCTCTAAACTGAAAAAAAAAACAAAAAAACGGGCGAGCATGATGACAACGGTAAGACGAAAATAGGAAAGAAGATCACGACGATGATGATTATAATGATGATGAAAGAAAGAGGGATGGTGATGGATATTGGGCTCAGTGAAGGGAATGAAGTGGAAGTGCACAGATCATGATAATGATGAGACAAGACAGAGGAAAGAAACTGTCATGATGATGGTTATAATGAAAGGAGGAGCGGAATTTATTCGAAGAAACGAAAGGAAAGACCAATATGATGATTATTTCTGTAAAATAATTCTATAAGAAAAAGAAAACGATAAATGATGATATCTAAACGATGATGGCAACGATCAAGAGAGGGAAAAACAGTGACATTTTGTGAACGTTGAGGGGAAAAAAAAATTTAAATACGATAATGTGAAATATGAATGCAGGTGTTTCATGATTAAAAATTAATCACCAGTTTTCAATACTAAAAAATAACACACACTCATATTATAAATGCAGTAAAATTTATAAAAAATGTCGTATTCCTTAAATGCGAGAGACATGAATATGCAAATTTTGGAAAATGGGGAAATGACGTTTTAATGATTTTTCTCCACCAATATACTCTATGAATGTTATTTTACTAAAATGTTTTGTAACGTGTATGAATACACATTCACAATATGTAATAATCTCCAAATGAGTGATGAATCGAGCTGATGAACCCAAAAAATTAAAATTTGCCCATTCATGTGCAAATTTCCATGTGATGGTATAAGGAGGACGGTATGATATTCATATCAATATGAATACAGATAAAAGTATGTAATGTCCATAGCGATAAGGATAATGCAATATGATATCCCTAGCAAATACGGATAATGCAGTATGTTGTTCACGGCAATACGGATAACACGGATATAATACGCATATTATATTCATACTGATAATAAAATATTATATTCATACTGATAATAAAATATAATATTCATGGCAGGCAATAAAATATTATATTTATAGCAATACGAATAATTTAATATGATATTCTTAACGTACAGTATGCGAGGTTTTCACGAATATTTTCCGGAAAATATCCTTTACGGGTTGATTTGTAAAATGACGGGAATCAAGCATTTTAAAATATAATTGAAATAGTGAATTCACATCCTACTTTAAAAAGTAGAAGGACTACACCAGTAATTTTGACAATTTTTGATCTTCTCGCTCGATTTTCATAATGAACCAGTTGATTTATAATGTTGAAACTTCACTTTTCTTAAAAGTGCTGCTGCTCAATTATCTAAAATCGGCTGAGATATTTCTAGATATACTAAGAAAAATCATCACCGGTCAATTTGGCCGGTAACGTTATAATCCCTTTCATAGCCAAGTGCAGCAAATATTTCGTCGACTCGTGTCATCAACTTTTTACTAATACAGATGTGCTCACTTCGGCTAATTGAAAACATCCCAATTGATAGACTAATTACAAAATATAAATACTAACATGACAAAAAAAAAAGTGATGCATATCATTGAATCTTATCTAAAAGCTAGTAGAAATTCGAGCACGCGCGATGACTGTTGTTCTTTATTTATACTTGCTGAAAGATTGAAAAAATAATAGTACCTATGTATGCATAATAATGAACCATAAAAAATAAATTTGAAGGGAAATTCTCATCAAGGACTACTTTATACGAAACGCGTTTGATACGTTCACACATAAAGGCATTATATTTTGTGTTTACTGGGTAAGGAAATGGAAAATATTATTCTAACGTTTACTGCATTGATATATTGAAATATATATTCTCAAAAGTCAGAAAATAAATTCTGAAGTCGTCGAATTTTACAACAAAATGACGTATATTGTCGAGCGAATGTCTTGAAAGTATTCCGTACGCCTATCATTCATTTGCCAGGGCCCGTTTTCCACAATATTCGACCTGGCCCCAACAAATGCTTGGTTGATTTATAAAAAAATAATAATGAAAACCGGGACAATTTATTTGCTTCGTGTTGAAATTAGCTAAGAAAGCAGACCCTTATTTGTTCAGGAATAAGAATTTTGCTAACAGGCGCAACTGTACCAGAATAAAGACAGATATATATCATCTCAGATATATATCTGATCCGATCTCATCAGATATCATCAGATATATATCACCTCATGAAATTTATTGCATTGAGAGATTTATATACATATATATATATATATAAATCTCTCAATGCAATAAATTTCATAATCATAATGTTAATTTAATAAATTGTCAATGCGTGTAAACTCTACGCGGAAAATCGGTTTCTAATATCAGGAAGGTATTGCAAAGTTAGAAAGTGTGACGTGCGAATACAATTGAAATTATAATGTTTAGAATGTAAATATTTTTTTTAATCAGCTATGAATTTGATTTTTTTGGGTAAGTAATATCCTTTTCATACCTGAGCCAACACAGACCATCAAAAATATATATTTTCGATTGATTTGTGTTTATTGTATGTCAAAATGGATTCTAAAAAATGGGAAAAACTAATTGTTTAACTTAACTATTTGATTACTTGACTAGTTAGCGACCGTTACTAACAACAAGTCTTCACTTTAAAAAAAGAATCATTAAAACCATTCATTTCCGCAAAAAGATAGGTACACATACGTGTGCCTCTGAAGCAAAGAATTTAAAAATAATTTATGATTGTAGCTATTTGTAATTGGTAAAATTGATTTAAAAGTCTTCAATTTACTTTGAAGAATTCCCAAAGAAATTGATAACAGCAAATCTGGCTTCATTACTAATAATGCCCATGTATTGGAACTACTCACAAAACTGATAATAATAAATCTATTGAGACTTTTGATTTTAAAAATCTATTCACTATTACTATCATTCCCCATAATGAGATAATAAAAATCGGCGAATTTCTCTAAAATAATCATGAACAAGTCATAAACTGGGGAAAAAACGAATGAACGAATTTTTTGCGAAATTCTACATTTTTGAAAACTACACTGCTGGCCACCGTAAATGCAACACCCTGAAGGAAGCATGCAAATAATATGAAATTTACAACATGCATTAGCGGAGGTGAGATATGCAAATTATTAGAATTTCAGCGCAGACGCACATCACGCGCGCCTGTGGCGTCACTTCAAAGCGCTATTTAAGGCTTGGAGATTTCGACGATTTGAAGCACGGCAATTGTGTTTTTCTTGTGGTTTTTTCAAAAAAAACGATCAATTATGTCTCGTAGAAAACAGCGATCATCTTTTGATCAAGTATCCAAGTTCGACAGAGGAAGGATAGTGGCCTACCGAGATTGTGGATTATCTTTCAGGGAAATCGGTAGTCGTGTTGGACGAAACCGAACAACTGTAATGCGGATATGTGATCGTTGGATGCAGGAGGGTACGACGGACCGACGTGTTCGATCGCATCCAACTCAGTGCACCACTTCACGTGATGACAGGCGTATTGTGCGTATGGCAGTGACGGATCGCTCAGCCACATCACGAACCATAGCACAGCACATTCAGTCTGTATCGCATCATCCAGTGTCTGAGCGTACCATTCGACGTCGTTTACAGCAGAGTGGTCTGTCCGCAAGACGTCCATTGCTTCGTCTACCCTTGACGCAGAACCACAGACGTCTCCGCCGCCAATGGTGCGATGAAAGAAGGATGTGGACTGCACAATGGAATGAAATTGTCTTTACTGACGAGTCACGCTTCTGTCTGCAACACCACGATGGTCGGATTCGAGTCTGGAGACACCGTGGAGAGAGGATGCTGAACAGCTGCGTTATGCACCGCCACACTGGTCCTGCACCGGGTATTATGGTATGGGGCGGTATTGGATATCACTCTCGCATTCCTCTAGTACGCATTGCCGGTACTTTAAAAAGCCAGCGCTACATCTCCGAGGTGTTGGAGCCAGTTGTCCTTCCTTACCTTCAGGGCTTGCCCACAGCCATATTTCAACAGGATAATGCGCGACCACACGTGACACGCATTGTGCAAAGGTTCTTCGTCAATCGCCAGATTGAATTGCTTCCCTGGCCAGCTCGCTCTCCGGATCTTTCGCCGATAGAAAACATGTGGTCCATGGTTGCTCAACGATTGACCCAGATTACATCCCCAGGTGCCACACCAGATCAACTTTGGCAACGCGTGGAAGCTGCTTGGTCTGCTGTACCCCAAGAACACATCCAAAGTCTCTTTGAATCAACGCCAAGGCGTGTGGCAACGGTGATCTCCAACAATGGCGGCTACTCTGACTACTGGTTTTGGCAGGAACCACACTTCACAGAAGTCTATAAATTTAATCATTTGATGCTTGGTCAACATGTTATCTACAAAATAAATATTGTTGCGATATCTCTTGTCTTTCTTGATGTTGCAATTTGGGTGGCCAGCAGTGTATTTAATGGTGTTTAGTTTATACAAAAAAAAAAAAAAAAAAAAAAAAAACACCACGGGGATTTTTTTTTACTATGGGTACCAGCTTTTCAAGTGTTTTGCAGATATTTCCTTGCATTACTTTGGAAATTACTTTGAAATTAAAACAAAAATTTAATTTTTCTCAATATTGCAGCTTTCAGATACATTGATGATTTAATTATCTTCAACTACAGTAACGTTCACGAAATCAGTCGACAAGTTTATCCTAGCACATTAAATCTTAAAAAAAAAACTAATCATGATAGTAATCAAGCAGATTTCTTTGACTTAAAAATAAACATTGCTAACAATATGGACTCAACTAGTATTCACGACAAAAAAAAAGACTAATTTCAAAGTCAATTTATCAACTAATCACAATCCTAACATCCTCAAAAGGTTTTCAAGAATATTGTATTTCCTCAACTATATTGCATCAAACGTATCTGTAATAAGGCCAAAGATTCAAGATCTTCTTTTGATGCAAAATATCTTAATATGGGCAACAATTTTCCTTCATACATCTTGGGGACTTACTTCCTCTTCACATCAATAACTGCTCACTTCTAATCTGACAGCCAGTTCTAGGATTAATCATATATACTTCACCTTCTGAATCTGCTTTTATTTGAATTTTTATACTTCCTTTTTCTGACAGCAACCATTGCTTATAAAATGTGCCTGGGCAACAGATTTTGGCTTTATTTTTTTGCTTTCGATTTTTTATATAATTATTAAATTAAATGGTACAGCAGCAAAACGTCGGACGATCGAGTATCTATTAAGGCTTTACAAGGCTCAAGATGCTCTGAGAAACACCCAGTTTTAAGCCGATGTCACGGGTTAACCCCCCCCCCCCCCCATCCCCATCCCCATGATAAGAGACCGAGACATTCGCTTCGATCCATTTAATTTTTGAATTTTTCGAGAATCATACAATACTTTCAAATTCCAGTTTTTCTCATCATTAATCTTATTTTCAATTTTCCATATAAAAAAATTAATATATATATGTATGTGCATGCACACACATACATACATACATATAATAATCTAGATGGATCTAAAAATTTATGAAAACACAACTTTGATACAATATGAAAATGATATTACCCCCCTTTATTTTTTCTCATATTTGAAAGATATAACTATATTTTCTTGTTATTACTAATGTAAAAACAATAAAATATATGCGTCGAATTAGTCTTTTTTTGCGAAAATTCATCTCAATTTTTCATAGTTTTTTGGAAGATAACATTATAATGATGACAGTGAAACAGTTTTTTGATGGAATAATGATCACTAAGTAACTGCCTTGGAAAATATTAGATATATTTTATGTATAGCGCAGATGAAAAAAAAAAGACAGAATGATAAAGAAAACATTTCTTACAAATTCAGAGATAATTTAATATTTTTGAAAGTCATCGTCATGGCTCTTTTGTACATTTCTTATCATTATGAAAGAAAATAATTTAACTTCCGACGATTACGGAACCGTCTACTAAAAATTAGTAGTGATAATATTTGCTACTCTGAATCACAAAGATAAAAGTACAAAGTCTGTAATGAAAATTGCAAATTAAGGCGGCTGTCTGCTTTCGGAAAATTGTATTTTTCTTTCTTTTTTTTTTCAAAAGAGTCATTCTGGATGAAACAAATATAGTTTTGCTTTGAATATGGTATAAAATTAAGAAAATGAATGTTGTTTCACGAATATTTCGGCAATATATATATATATATATATATATATATATATATATATATATATATGTTTTGAATTTTATACGTGAGATTAGCATATGCTTAGTATTTTCATTAAACAATTCAAACTATAAAACTAATGGTATGGTCTTATCAATATGTTCTTGATTTTGATTATTGCTATCACATGTTATTGAGAAATCAAGTTTTTCGTGAAATGGAAGAGCAAAAAAACAAAAAACAAAACACAAATCTTTAGAAAACTTATTCAAAAAGTTTTCATTCTCAGACTAAGAACATTACATTCGTTTTACTTAATTGACAATAACTTTGCTTCTAGTTATTATAGACATAAAAAAAAAAACAGTTTTGGATTCTAGAATATTTGCACTTTGAAGTGAACAAATACCAACAATTTCGATGCAGCCGCCTTAAAGCAAAAGACAAAAACACTATCATTTAATTAAATGAAAATATCCTATGTATCGCTGTGTTAAAACGTTCTTTATATATTATGCCTCAATACATTGCTAGGAAATCTACAGTTGAAAATAATGGAACAGTATAGGTAAATACTGTAGTTAAAGTTACTTCGGTTAAAACTAAGGGCCATTTTCGAAGAAGCTGCTCATTTTGTATAGGTAATGCCTGCGTTGTCTGAAGGTTCCTTTACTCAGCTATATGATATTTTTAACCCTTACATCGGCATTGATGATATATCTTACCTTACCTGATGCACGTTAGTTTGGCAATCACGAAATACCTCGCGTCCTTGAAATAGTGTCATTTCTGCCACGACAAGCCCATACAGTTTTATTCTTGGCTTCATCTTCGAGCATGATTTTTCACCCCCCCCCCCTCCAGCCTGTCGATTGACGGCCAGTCGGCGGAGGTAACTTTTTTATAAAGTTTGATAACAGAAGAAGGGAGATTTTTTCAGAGTGGTATAGGAATATGCAATTAAAATGCAAATAATAGATAAAAAAAGAGTATTCCTCTCTTCCATGTCAGTATTACTGTTCTAGCCTTCCGGTAAGACGGCGGAGCAATATCATCGCACAAAATCAGGAAAAAAAATTCTTGCTAAATATAGGCAACCATTTCCAGAAAGAGTTAGTGATTTCTGTGACAGTTATAATGTGGATCAGGAAAAATTTAAATACCGATTAAAGGGTTCTCATACGAAATCATGAATATTTTCTCAAGGGCATCTTAGAACGCGGATTCTACTTACATAATATGTAATCTCACCAAATAGATTTAAATGAAAACAAATCAAAAATCTCGCTGTTGGGGTGGAATTTGGCAAATATTTGTCCCGCATAGGCTAGGTATTTGAAAAATATATAAAACATGTGCAATTGGCAAATAATATTTCCCCCCATTTCTTTAATGACCCCTATAAACACATTCAGAAGCTTCGGTGGCTATATCCAACGCCTCGATTGACGTCTTATTTTACTATAAGTAAGGGAAAATCCCATTCCAGAGAACGGTATGCGAACGTAATAATTTCGCCCGAAACCAAGGGCCCTTGTATTAATACAGCCAAAACACAATCTATCATCATGTGGTATATTTAGTACGAAATTTTCCGTCATCAGCCAAACTTGCGAGGCCATAACTCGAGCAATGGCATCTACTTCTGACGACTTCCGTCCTTAACGACCTACTGAGAATGCATCTCTCCGCGTGTTATACCCCACGTCATAAATATGCTTGAAATTCCACAATATCCATCGGCACCAATCAAAATCCCCGTTCATATTATTATATCTACACAATGGTTATGTATGCGAAAGGCACGGAAGTATCATGAATGAAACAAGTATGAAATTCAAACTGAATGTAAAACAATGCGATTTTGATTACGCACAGTAAGCAGCACATTGCACTCTTCTCGGAAAGAAGAAAAAAACAACCTCCACACACATGTGCGTGTTAACAAGCCTCGACTTAAAGAATCAAACACTGACAAAAAATATTTGAGATAGTGCAAATCACACAGTGTTCGCCAATATACATCTGGATGCGAGATTCATGTAATGCATAGAAATTTAATTTTTCCCCTCCTAATTGTGTTGTGGGTTGAAAATATTCCTTCAAATTAAGTAATTTTTTATTAGTTATTTTTTCTCACGGATAAAACAAAAAGTACCCCTCGTTTTACGAAATAACACCTTAAAATTTTGAAGAGGAATGACTCTTCAAATTATTACTCATATTACTCTTCAAAATATAATTTTGTATCACACTGGTGCAGATAACACAAGAGCCAAGAAAAGTATGCTAGGCGTCACAAATAGAAATTACATCAGTAGGCATTTAATGGTATACGTTGGAATAAGACGTTTAGACGCGACCATTCGGCGCGAGACATTTGAACCCAACCCATGCTGTTTGGATGCCGTTTCGTGACAGCGTTTAATCACACTTGATCGTACTAATTTACTAAAAAATGCTCAGATATTTTTCCCGATGAATCAAAATGTGTAGATCAGGTTATTTTATTTATAATCAATTATTTTTCATGAGAAAAAAAAATGCGAATCAAAAGTTGAAATATTAGTTGTGCAATCTCCAAGTTTTGAGAAAGATTTGATTTGCGCATCTTAGTTGAATTAGCCGTACCAAATTTGCCTAATTTGGGAAAATGGTAATGCTTGCGAGACAGAAATGATCGAATTTCGAAACTGATTTCTATCCTCACTGGAATCAAAAAATGTTTTTCATTCCTTGAAATGTACCATACAGCGATTAGAATGTACCTGTATGAAGTTAAAGCTATTAGCTATGTATTCCACGACGAAAAAGAAGCAGGAATTGAAGCCGTTAGCTGTTACACCGTAAAATACGTTACGGTATTACCCCCGTTACACACTCTGAAATGACTCGTAGTGAAAGAGTTGATCGTTAAAAAATCATTAACTTCCGGCGAACACACTTGAAACATTCAAGTCTTGTAAGGCCACAATTAGTTCTAGTAAACCACTTGGCAGCCGTAACAGAACAAGTAATATGTAGTTAGGCGGAGAAAAAAGTCTTCACCATGCAATCTTTTGCTCTCTCTACAGTGTTTTTTTTATTATATAATGCATAAAGTACTTTTCCAATCTGACTATATTCAGCTGGGGTTAATAACGGTAATGGGATACCTCTGACATTTTGAGAACAAAATCTCACAAAGTGGAAAACATCCAAACGATGCATATACATGAAATGACATTAGAAAAATAGTTTCATCATCTATTTTTATTGTGGATTGCGGAATCTTCACAGCATAGACATAATAACTTTTTTTTCTCACTTCCAGGTATCTGAGAACCATATCATAATTCGTGGTTTTATCGCTCCGATATTATTTCTATTGTACGCCGTTTTTTATTGTCATCATATTTTCCGTCCAAAAATAATATAAATGGATACTGAGACGTATATTTTCTGAGATTCTGTATTCTCTGTTATATTATGTCCCGTGGTTCATAAAAGTGATGTTTATAGGATTTATGTACACGTATGAGGACTTACTAGCTTTTTTTATGCAGAAAATAAATCATTTTTCTTTTTGTATTCTGATATACGCATCCGTATCCGTCCGAAAACGAAGACGGATGACGGTTTCTTTTGGGAATTCGGATCCCTGAAACAATATTTGAAAACACATGAACAAACATTGTGCTGGACCAAGAAAAATAACGAGGAAAGATACCGTACGTCCTAGTATATATCTCTAGTTTTCTGTGATTTGAAGGTTCCTTGAATACGTCACTCACATGTTTTTGTGAAGTTACTCTAGTATTGTTTTTGGATATTCCGTTCTGTGTTATATAATCCTGCACAAACCCTTGTTTGTGGTCAAACAGTGATACATCGGAAAACTGTAGTGAAATAGAATTCTTGCATGTGGGGGGAAAATACTATATTCAGATTAAAAAAAAAAAAAAAAAAAACACACACACACACACACACACCACTATATCCATGTTCAATGTGCAGGAAAATTTCCAAAAATTAATCGGACAAACTTTAACACCAGAACTACCGAGCACGTATATTGTGACCACTTTTTGAACTTTGATCACCAACTACATCTTTATTTTTCAAAATTTCGCAATTTCGCTCCGTCACTTCTTTTCGTAATTTGTCAAAAATAATCTTGTAGGTAAAAAACTATGTCTTGCATTGATTTTTTTATAAAAAAATGTACTTAGAACTACCGAACGGTCAGTTTGACTGCAGTTGAAAATTTTACTGCTTGACCAGATTTTAGAAATAAAATTATTCATGATACGCGATTAATTCGTTCCACAAAATAATCACGTAAAGTCAGATAAATGCAACATGAGTAAGATGGAAAACTAACCCAATTTCCAGCAACAAAATGAAATTTTTTGAATGAATTAATTATCAACAGTTATAAATAAATCTCGTTAATTTAGGATATATAAATAAATTGGATAAATGTTTTTTGCTACAGTATTCACTACTGAATATTGATTCTAGTGAGAGTTAATGCTTTCTTTCCTGAACAACCTGATATGATAACATTTTCAATGAAGGCTGATAATGTTCTTAATGAAGGCAATCAAATATTCAAATTCGTCTCTCTACAAAAACGTTAGAAGAGCAAAGCTAGATAATTGTGAATATTCTTCTCAAATATGACAACTCTAGATTTATGGGGATCTATTTCGATTAAAACTCTAATGGTATTCTTGATGTGTTTACTTCTCCCAACCAGATCATGGCCCACCGCTGTGTCTCAATGAAGAGATTTTATTACGTGGTCGAGAGAGAAGACCAGGGCCATGCTGGAAAATGTGCGTATATGTGTTGTGAAAATAACGTGAAGTGGCTTTCGGTGTAATGCTTGTTAAATTTATAGGAGTACTGCCATCTCCTATTAATTTTTCAAACTATGAGTGAAGTGTAATGATTGAATAATTGTATCGTTGTAGGCGTGTTGCTTTCTGACGGGACTTACTTTTTGACGAGAAGATCGGCTTGCATTAGCATCTCGAACTAAGTTCAGCTAACCACCATTGTGGTGACAGTGGGGCTGAGCTATAGTTTGGGTCCGTCACTATGGCCGTTCGGCGATACATGTGTTATCAAAAAATATCCAAATGTGAAATCTGGCGAAATGGACTTGAGCGTTACTTCCATGTATGCCTCATATACGTCAACAAATGCAATGGATTTTGTCATTTTTAGTTGTGTCACATTTCTAATTTGCAAGAAAAACGTTTTTTTAAAGATGATTAAAGACCTGATTAATATCAATGTACGAGTATTACGGTAGTGAATAACAGTTATTTTGAATCTAATACAGTAGAACTTGTCAAATCCGGATGGATCCGTAATCCAGTCACTTTTGACGAAGATTTATTTTCTCGTCAAACCGTGGACTAAGACGTATTTTCTTTATCCAAATTCCTTTCCGTCACTGTTAAGGGGCCGTTCAAGTATTACGTAAGCAAATTTTTAGCCATTTTTGACCCCCCCCCCCCGTCAGCAAAATTTAGTCATCAGCTCTGCCCCTCTGAATCCTAACTCATATTTTCATAAAGACTGGTTGATGACGTAAGCGTTATCCAAACCCCCTCCCCCTTTGTCATCAAAAGTCAGCAAATTGGAAACCCCCTTCCCCCATCGATGATGACGTAATACTTGAACTTCCCCTAAGACAAACCAATAGATTATAATATATTGCTTAAAAAAATCGGTATATTATATTTAAATAGTTATTTAAATGTAATAACCGAATTTTAGAAATTGTTCTATCTTTTCTTGAAACAACCTGTATGTTTGCTTACGCCTGAAATGTAACCAAACATGGACGATTCATTACCCTATTTTTAGCAGAGAAAATGAATAATTTAATTTCCTTAAAAATGCATTCAAAATATTAATACGTGGGTCCATAAAAATATTGATAGATAATTTCAGAAAAATAATTAATGTAAAAATATATAAATTAAAGAAATATATGTTGTGTAATATAATATGTTTTGCACCGAAAATGCTCTACTTCACGAAGAACAGCTTTTACACTGCACACGCTACGATAAAGGTCGTAAATTGGTTATTATGCGTAAATACCAGTCCCTATGCATACTTATCAATGTCTTGGTGAGTTTCATAAATTTATCATTTTTACTGGTGAGTGTGCATAATAATATCCAAGTGTCATTGGTAAATTTGAAAAACAAAAAAAATTATCCCCTCCATTTGAAATTATTCATAATACCTTGGTGTAACTGGTGAAATTGATAAATAAATTTAAAAAAAAAATCCAAATGAGTCTAGTATGTGTGATTAATACAGTCGGGTCCCGATATAATGGCAACAAAGTTTACTATCGTACCCCGGTATAATCATACAATACATGTATGAATTATCATTGTATATCATCACATCACCTATCATCACATAGTACGATATATCATGTTTACCAACGACGCTTGGGTACTATGCATAATAGCCGGTAAAAGTTATAAATTGAGGGAAATTTATCAAACTTAAATGAATTCTCTTCGGTTACGCATAACAGCCGGTTTGTATGTATAATAACCGGGTTTATATCACATTTACTGTAACATGTATATTCCAACGGCATGAAAACCGCTCTGACTCTGTCAAATATCCTGATTTAATGGTTGGGATGATCGGTGCATTTGCAACGGATAAACCAAATGAGTAATTTACTACCGGCACTTTTAGGCGTTCAAGGCCAAATTAATGTTTTTCTCTCATTAACTCTCTATACCGTCATTTCTTGATTATTTTCTCTTCTATTCCTTTAGCGTTCTGGGTAATCTGCCAGAAGAGAATTAATTTCGATTCGGATGTAATATCATCAACTTCATGGTTCATTTTTTCACTCATTTCATCATTTACTTCGCGCGTTGTTATATTAGTATGAGCAAGAGAAGAAAATCGGCATTATACGGTGAAATCATGAGGAAGAGATTAAGTTGTTCAGTTTTTTATTAGAAAATATCTGTGATTATTTCTATTCTTGTGTGGGTGTGTGGTATATATTTCTCCTGAAAACTATAAGCTTCACTTGAGGATAATCATGAAATATTATTCGGTGTTTTTTATATGGATTATATACGGAATTTTAATATTCGTCATATCTGGTGAGTACAAATACATTTCTTGCAAATGATTATTCGAATACATTTTGAATCTCAACCAAACTTACTGAGTGAGAGTCATTCGAGTAAAAATTGTAAATATTTATTTCAGAATTATCAAAAATTGTATTCCCCGGATCATGATGTAAAAACCGGGTGGCAACAGCTTTTGAATGTTGGGATCTGATCAATTTCCGGCGTGACATCACAAAAAGCGAGGTTCAATAAGGGTCGCATGATAGATTCAGAAGACCGAAATGAATATACTCAATATTGAGCAAATACGCCAATGAGAATAAATAATAGCTTTTAATGTAGCAAACGTGTTTCACCCAAGAATTTAATGATGATAATGAAAATTAAGTGTTTATTTATTAATCTATCTTAATTATCTTCAGCATAATACGGTACTGTATTTTACACGTTTTCTACATGTTCAGAAATTGAAGGAATATGCTGCCGCTTTTGTATTACATTATATGGTGTTTTACAGAATTGCACGTAATTTATTTCCTTTTTTTCTCTCTGCTTAATCAAATTTCAAACACATGATAAAATAATTCAAAAATGCATCCGATTCTACCATTTTTTTTCCTATTTAGCTCGTCTAATCTACGAGAAAGAATCTGCTTAGTAATAAAACGAGATTAACATTAGCTAAATTAAACATGAAAATCGAACAACGTAATTTGTAAGATACAAAAGATCCAGACAAGCTTCAAATCAACCGATTCCATCGATTCTAACCTAGGACAAATGTAATTTTTTGAAATACTTGGGAAAGTTAATTATGTATTTTTCCTATGTAATTCGCGATGCACCAAAAAAAATCTTCGGCGTAGCACAGTTTGGGAATCCCGGTGGTATATCATCATAATCTCTGTATGTTATCTATGTACGTCCAATCCATGTATGTATATTTAAATATATCATAAATCTGAGCAAAAAAAATTAAACTATTACAATGCTCATAAACTGAAAAATATCTAACGATATTTTATGTATTTCTATGTGATAAAAATAACTATATATATATATCGATACTAAAAAACGATTCAAATTACTCAAATAAACGAACATTTGAGGCATTTATCACTATAAGTTTATGACTGTCATCAATCATTTTTTTCAAGCAGAATTTCTGCAATGGCAGATTATTTCTGAAAAATGCGTCTTTTTTTCTTTCTCCGATAAGTTCGATAAAAGTAAAAAAAAAATTAGTTCTTTCTCATTGATTTTTATGTTATTTCTTTTTTTTTCTCATGCTGTTACTGATTCTGTGTTAAGGATGATAAAGAAAGGGCAAGAAAATTCTCCATGGAATTGGAAGTACAAGCACGTTAAAAAGACTGAACTTTTATCTATATTTTTGTCACCTCCAATTCTATAGTTTCGGGAAGAAGAAAAAAAAAAAAACTTTTTCACGTTTTCTTCATACTCAGAATCTTTTCCGATACGTTCAAAGATAGTACAACAATTTCTTATATACAGGAATGTCTTTAACGCACTTTTCTCGAACTTTCTTTCGTATTCGGAGTTCATTGATTGCTTTGTTTTGAAACTACTATTTATATTGAAATATTCACTTTCAGATTAATATGGCGTGAAGAGAACAAATCATTTTAAACTTGTTATTTAAACCTTGAAATTAATTAATTAGAGATTTACGAAAGTTTAGTGAATGTTCCGTTTGTGATGATCATTCACAAACTTTAAAGAAAATTCCGTTTGATGAACATTCACGAATTTTGGTGAAAGTTCCGTTTAATGAAAATCAATAATGTTTAATAATAATTTGGTTTAGCAATAATTTTTTTAATATTTTACATAAAATTTCCGATTAACAGTAATTCACAAACATTTAATGAAACTTCAATTTAACGAGATTTTCGAAATATTTAATGAGAGTTTAGTTTAGCGAAAATCAAAAAAAAAAAAAAATCAGTTTAGCAGCGATTCATGTACATATAATGAAAATTCAGTTAAGCAAGAATTCACAATAAATAAGTGAAAATTCGGGGTAACAAGAGAGACCAGCGTTAGGACTTAGCGGAAACACTGTAATCTAAATTATTATTATTTTAGTCATTCCACTGTAATGTAGTAAACGACGATCAGTAAATTTCATTGATTTACACTGAAAATGATACAGTGAAAAAATATATAGCCACACCCTCTTTAAAATGTCACACTTTTTTTTTCCTTTAAACTTTATAAATTTATACAGGAGATTTATACAGAGCGGATAGGCTCTTCGAACGGGAGAAGATGGGGCATCACTTATTCATCACCCAAAGTGAGCAATATCGCCCCCAACGGGGGAAACGGAATGACCCGGGAACGGTAGAAGCTATGGGTATAAAATAGGATCGTATGGGTTTATTTGAGTTGAGTGGAAGCGATAAGGAAAAACAAAATTCTGTATACAAGAATATCTGCATGATTTTTAATATATGTTTTTCCACCAATTTGGTTGCGCAGATTCTCGCATAAAACTCGAATCACAATCATCAATTATTACAAACACTTTTTTTAATCAAGAAAGTGAGTGTTTTTCCATTTTCAAAAAATGTATCAAGGCACAATCTTCTTCAAGTAAAACTTCTTAAATAGACAAAATAAATACTGTAGAAATGACATTTGAATACTAACGAGAATTTTCTTATAATTGTGAATCATATTACATTTATCTCTGACGCTGTCATTTACCAAAAGTTCTTATATAGTTAAAGGTGAAATTAATTATAGGGGGGGGGGGACCTCATCGGCGATGCGCAAAACCCTAAGGAGCAGGGGAAAGGCATATCTTTAAAACATGGAAGAGGAAAAATAACAACAGCAATCTATTTCCTGTTTAATTCCAGAATTTTCTTTTTCTAAACGAGAACAGAACGTTGACGGTTATTTACAACGTCCCATAAACATTTCCCGCTGTTAATTGGAACGACGCGTCGAATTTAGAACAATAGGATATTGTCGAGATGTTGTTCTTTACAATTAGGTAATGTAACGGACCAAAGAGAACAAACTCTAATTGGCTGAACTCGGCTGACTTTTTTTTTTTTTTGCTTTCATCTTTCTTTTTATCTTCAGCTCTTCTCCGTCTGATTCCTTTAATTTCCTATGTCCTTTCACTACTTATTATTTTTTTTTTTTCTCGAACGTCTCTTGAACAAAGCGTGTGTACTCAGCTCTAGACAGAAGTGAGGGATCATTTTCTTTTCCTTGTTATGGACGGATAACAGCTGGCAAACAATAGAATGCATCTGACAGAATTAATGCTGTAATGGCTTGAAATATGTCTGATGATTTATTGTAATGAGACGGTTGTAATTATGACAATTACATGACCGTGATTAATCGTTTTCGAGTTTCGGGATATCCTTAAGGTTGTGGAGTAATAAATTGGAAGGTTATTATGCGAGAGAGAAACCTGTTATTTATCTTGTTCAGATTAATATGTTTGGAGGAAAAAAACGTGTACTTTTGCTACACGTACTGTACTGGATAATTAAAAAGTTATGAAATAATTTAGAAAGATATACTTTATTATAAGAGCATGAAAGTGAATGAATAAAAAGCATAATTACTATTTACAATTTTATATTATTAAACACAATTACTTATAGTCACTCGCAATGAAAAATTATGCATAAGAAAATTCATGACATACATATTTTTTCCTGTGACATGCAGTTGAAGTTTTTTTTGTCACTGATAGAGGGCGTTTTAACGGACACAAAAATACGCACATGATACAGTATAACATCAGATATTCTTGTTTTTTTAGTCCAAAATACATTAGTTACGAATTTGTTCACCATATAGCGGTAAAGCCATATCGACGTAACAATGCATTCAAATTTATGAGGAATAATTTTTCTAATGAAACCCAATAAAAAAAACTGAAATTACCTTTTTTTACAGGTGGAACGACATCTTATTTATGAATTTTTTGCTATTTTTCAACGCCTTCCTCCCCAAACAAAAATCAATGTTATATCCTTATTCATATCTCTGCTTATTTCATTCTTATATACAGACATCTTGTCATCAACTCAAATTCAGTTTTATAAAATATTTCCTAATTTTTTAATCATCATTTTACCCCATATGCATTTTTTTTCACAGTTCAAAAATTAATTAAAACTTTGTAACTAAAAATTAACACATTTACAAGATTTTCGAAAAGTATCAGACCAATTTTTTATATTTATTTTTTTGCTTGAAAAATGAAGCTAGGGAGGCGTGTTTCGGTGCGCGTACGCCATCCTAGTGTGCATGCTTGAATTTTTTCCTGCTGGTAGAAGCTACCAATCACCGGCAGACCACCGATAAAAGTTTTGTAAGTAAGCGCTTTTGCATTTTCAATTTTGAAAAAAATGGCAGAAAACCTTGAACAACGGAACTGCATAGGATTTTCTGTGAATCTTGGTCATTCCCGAGTGTAAACAATCCGCAGGATCCAATAGATCTTCTGAGTTGAAGAAACGGGCTCAACACCGATGAAGGAGTGGCACAACCTCTTTAAAGATAGACGAGCATCAATATAAAATTGAACATGTTCCGGTAGGCAATCAATGTCTAGAAATGAGATCGTTATTGACTGAGTCAGTGCTCTGGTTCAGAATCACAGTATCGCGATTACAGATCTTTTAGATAAGGCATCAACAATGGATCCGTCCATTTCATTTTGACTGACGATTTGGTCTTCAGAAGGTGTAATGTCAGTCATGTTGACCGTCTTCTATGACTCCGGTGGCGATTTTCATCACGAGTAATCTCCGCACGCACCAATCATCACCAAGGAGCATTACCAAGAGGTTCTGCGTCGCAATTGACCGATCCATTACGATTTTTTCAGTAGCGTTGTTCAAATTTCACCTGTCATTTTGTCAAAAACAAAGAAATGCGACGACACTCACTTACACTTCCTCATCTGATTCATCGGCAGTCTGCCGACGACTGGCAGCTTCTGTAGGCAGGATAAAACCCACGCATGCGCAGAAGGATTCCTTCCATACTATTTTAGCACCAAACCACGCTTCCCTAGCTTTATTGGTTCACGCACAAAATATTGGAAATTAAAAAATAATATCAAATAATTGGAAATTACAATATTGGAAATATTGTAGTCGGATACTTTTCTGAACAAACCACGTATAGTCATCACGGCGGCAACGTGGACTACGGACACTGGGTTGACGATCGCTCTTTTCGAGTATTTTCATAATATAGCACAATTCAGCGCGTGAACCTATCGATGGTATTACAGCGCAAAGGGGATCAATCAATCCTTGATTTGAAAACAAAACTTCAACCACGCCCGATCTTGTTCGGGTAACTATTCTTGATTTTGGTTCGGAGAATTCTCAATAGTTCAGTTCATGCAAACGATTTACCTATTTTGAATTATTATTAGTCAAATGCAAATGTAGGATTTGGCAATGAATTTGAACGTTTTCCAATGACAAACGGATCCTCAGAGAATACCATTGATGAAAAATTGTAGTAGCAAATAGTCTGACTATAGATTTGTTGCAGTGACCTTTTAATAAATTGATTGTATTTGAATATTTCAATCAACAGACCATACATTGTTCTATTCTTCCGATGATTTGGCTCTTGTTCGGATTGAGTGAGAATGTTCGTTTCTATTCTTCTTTTCCTGATGATCAACTGATTACTATTCGATAACATATATATAACTGTATTATGGTATATATGTTATCGAAAGTATCTTGTACCTGTACAGTCATCTAAAAATGGCATTCAACATGCTCCAGGCACACGAATAACTAGTCTGGATTGAGCAGATGCATATCAGTACCTTATAAAAATGTATTAGCCGATAAACTTACGATGACTTGGGAAAGTATTGTGATCTCATAGCCAATCATTGAATTCCATTTTCATGATACTAATATAAATGTGATGCTACATATTAAAATTGAAAATTTAACAAAAAATTTCTAAACGGGGTATATTTCAATCGCTTTAATATTTTTTGGGTGGACTTCAAGGTTCTTTTGGATGTTTAAAATGTCTCGTTTTTATCATTTCGGTTATTGAATTCGGCTACAAAGTGCTCATCCTCTCTCACCAGATATGGTCTTCATTTCAATAATAATTCAAGAGTATTCCCTTTCTAAAATATAGCCCAAAACGGATTTTCTTCTGTCAAAGTGGCCTAGCTAGTTCAAAAGATTGACCACTCGTTCTACGTTATGATAAAAGACAAAACTTGAGTAAAATACAAAATTTCTTCTTCCAGTCACGTAGTTTTTGTAGTGTAATGTGCATTTCTCAACAAAGCAATTAACTAATTTTAAGTCAAATAACTAAACAATACCAATATTACGGACTTTTAGTGGATCGAACATCCAACAGTCTTGTGCCTACTGAAAAGAACATAAGCAATGTTCATTAGCAATGAATGAATAGTAATAACGTTCAAAAACGTCTATTCAAACTTTATTCAGACTTCGTATAAATTGTGGGTTTTTTTAATCTCTTCAGCAGCCCTGTCAAATTCTGAATTGCGTGTCATGACCGCTGATAAACACTGCATCGTTTACTTTGGCGTTGTCTTCCATAATTCACTATCTGTACTATTTTTGACAGCCAAAATGACCTTTCACTGCAAAATTTGGTCTTTTTGGTCTCAGTAATTTGTTCTAAGCCAGACTTTGACACATATTTATTCTGAAAAATCACTGGATAACTTGATAGACAGTGATTTGTTTTCTTCATCAAAAAACGAATTTTGGACTAAAATTATACGGTTCTTCAACCACACTATGGAAATAACAACTGTAAGCTATGCAACTGAAGAAATGAAGGAGCTCATATGCGTGGGTTGAGAGGATGAGTCCATATTATAAGGAATGGAGCCTGTTCAAATCCACACGTGTGCCGTTGGTTGGAGTCTGTCTGAGAAATAGGATGGCTATTCTATATTTCAGACAGACTCATGACAGGCATATTTCATCTAGAGTCTAGATTCTAGATCAGTGCTTCCCAAAGTGGGCAATATCGCCACCTGGTGGGCGATGGAATGGCGCAGGGTACGAGAGAAGCTACGTATAGAATCTTATGGGTTCATTTGAGTTTGGGTGCGATGAGAGAAAAATAAATTTATGAATTCAGCGATGGAATAAAAAGTTTGAGAAACTATGTTCTCTAGATTCTAGAAATATAAATGAAAATATGATCATGAAAATTCTGAATAAAAAAAAATCGTAGCCCATAAATGTATAGCTTTACATGCATGCATGCAGTGTCTTTCAGACATTCATTATTGCAGCCAGTTTGAAGTTAAAAATACTCAAATGACTTTGCACATAAGCTGAGGTAATTCTATAACCACTTTTCATTTTATGTCTTGAATTTGCTGGTAGATGTCCCAATTAAGTGCAACGGCTCTTTGTCTGTTGCAGAGCATGTGTAGCTGTAATTCCGCTAATTTGTTAAATTGTTTTTTTTTTTCTTTTTACCTTGAAGATTACAATCCGGATTTTTTCCCATTATATTTTTAATCACAAAGAAGGCACTAATATATATATATTTCGAATGTAATATTACTTCAATACATTCATTTTATGGGCAATTTTTGAGGTTCTGTACGTCCATTTCGACGTTCTGTATAAGCAGTAAAATTTCAGATAAATTTTAGTTAATTTACTTAATAATTGGGGAAAAATATATGATATTGAACATTTATGGTTAAATCCAAACTTTCTTCCGATGGATCAGGAGACGTATATAAAGGCACTTGCATCTCATGCAACGTCTAGTGACCTTCACATTTATCATTAAGAATCAGATTAACGAATAATGCTTGAAATAACATGGGTAGGTTGAAAACACCCCTGGGATTAATGCGAATATGCAATCTTACCTTGAACTCCACTTCTCTTTCCATCTTCTCCTTGATGATAACTGAAAGATTATGAGAGAACAGACAATATATGCTTTATACACTGTTCAGATCACAAAACGGTGGACATATTAGGTGAGCATGATAACCTTACGCACAGTTCAGATAAAAATATCTTAAGGACGGGGATGGGACCATGATGTCATTAACTTTCTCTCACTATCTCTCATTCTCTCTCATATCCCATCATCCTCCATCCTCTGAATATACTACATTTTCTTTCCACGGGCAATATCCTTATATATTTTTTTATTTTTCTCGGTAACAAGCAAAGCATCTGGCAATGTGCTTATTCTCTCTCTCCAGCTCTATTTTTCTACGGGGCGAAGGAAACGGGAAATCTGATTAGGAGATAAAGGATCTAACATCTGAAAGACGTTATTCTACTCGGATGCTTGCCTTTAGGCGTAAGAAATGCTCGTGTAGCGTTCCTTGTCCCAAAGGTAATATTTCAAATACGTTCATAAACTTGCTGGGAATGTAACGATGCTTAGATTACTGTGACTGTGATAGCGGTTATTATTTATAAGTTGTACATGCCAGATGACAGCGTCGGATATTGTGCGCAGAACAAGATGTAGGAGTTTTATTTCGAAACTTACATATATAATCATTGCCGCGAAGAAACGGGTGTTCTGAGTTTAATATGTGTTGTTATTTAACGCGGTATCGCTTTTCGGTAAACTTATTGTCAAACGAATCACGAGAGAAGAAAAAGCGTGCTTGTCCCACATGATATGTCTTGAGAAAATATGCAAATGATTAGGTGTTCGATGTGATTGGATGATCGAGTTTGCCTCCTAAGTGCGTAGAAACGACTTCTTCGCTGATCAGTAAGCTCTCGGGAATATTTATTTATTCATATTTGGTATGATATGATCTCTCTAGCCTTATGGAATAAAGCTGGCATGTTTCGGCGACGAATCTAAGCTCAGTTTTGATGATAAATATACCCATGCCCGAGTCTTTAACGTCTCAAATCTCTCATCACTTGGCTGCCAAACCGCACACTACTTTCACTGCGGCATCACTTTGTAGCTATCCCTGAAGCAATTAGAGAGTTGATATACTAGTATGCTTATTACCTACTAGAGCAGGGATCTTCAGCCCCTCGATTGATGGCCAAATGCGACCCTTCAAGTTTTTTGCAGTGGCTCGCCTACCATTTTCAGAAAATAGCTACTTCACATAGAAAACCAATCGATTGAATTTAAAAAAAAACAAAAAAAAAAGCACGTTAAAAAAAAGACCTCCGAAATCCGTACTGCTGTATTTAAAACTGTGAGAAACATTCCATAATCAATAGCAATGCTATTTGATGAAGTAAAGGGGCCTTCGATGGACCCTATGATTTCATATAGGATACATATTTCGAGAGGCGGAATTCAGCATCCAAGAGGTCGTATACACACAATAACAGAATTTAAGAAACACCTCTGTAATGAAAGAAATAATTTTGAAAATGATGAAAATTTATAATTAATGAAAAAATAATTTTCGAATTGATGGGAATTTATAATTAATGAAAAATAATTTTCGAATTGATGGGAATTTATAATTAATGAAAAATAATTTTCGAATTGATGGGAATTTATAATTAAGGAAAAAATAATTTTCGAATTGATGGGAATTTATAATTAATGACCAAATAGTCACAGAATTGCTAAGAAAAAATAACTGCAGAGCTTCTGATAGAAATCAGGATTATTGAAAATAGATTTGGAAATGTCAAGAGTAATTTTAGAATTTTCAAAATTAATTTGAGAATTCTTAAAAGTAGTAATTTCTGAAAAAAAACTAAAAGTTTTTGAAAGAAATGATTTCATAATTAACGAAAACTTAATATTAATGGGAAAAAATATTTCAGAATTATGGGGCAAATTCCTAATTAAATAAAAGAAATAATTGTTCAAAAAAGTGTTAATTATTTAAAGAAATGAAGTTATTTGAATGTAAATAAAAATTCAATTTTAATGAAAAAAATATATTCAAAGTAAATAGTGTTCAATAATTTAGAGAATCCGGTTTAATAACCGAGAATATCCTGATATGACTTTGTGGCCCGCTCAATTTGGCCCAATGCATGAACGGCAATTTTCAAAAGCGGAAATAGAAGAGTAAATGTGTAACTGTGTAAATGATAAGAATAAATAGTTATCATGCAAATTATTTGGTAGGATACAAATTATCTAACCTGGTTCTTTAAAGTAGTTTTTCTTTATAAAAGTTATAACATTACCCGACCATACCTATAGTATCATCTGAGATATAATATTACCCGTGATTTTAATAAGCAGCGCAGACTTTATTGAAAATGTAATTTAATTTCATTTATTATTGATTACGCCAGCGATTCTCAACCTGGGGGGGGGCGATAGTACTGAAAGGGGGGCGCTAGCATATCGAAAGAAATATGTATTATTTAAAAAAATGATAATTTTACTCTGAAAGGAAAGCAAAACAAAATGCATTATAAGATGAGAAAAAATAAAATTCGCATTTACACTGATATAATACACTTCAAATAGGACTTTATCAGTACTGCACAATGTATTTAATAATTAGAATACATCCCATAGTGTTCAGTATTTTCGTGACTGTCTCAGAGGAAAGATTGTTTTATTTTCGTTTAAAATAAGTTGATAAAAGTAGTTTTCAGCAAATTATTTGAATGTAATATTCCATATGAAAGTTCCAAAAATTTCATGGGGGGGGGGGGTGCCCCTCTGTACTGCACTTGTGAGGGGGGGGGCGTGATGAAAATTATGATTGAAAATTGGGTCGCAAATACTGAAAGATTGAGAAACGCTGGATTACGCAAATAAAAATCATGATGGGAAGGCATCCCGTAAGGTGTTTTGTTACGAACACCCCCCAGATTTATTAGCAAAAGAACGGGAATGACCCATAAAACCGTGACATGGGGCTACTCTATGGGGAATAAGCGACAAAATTCTTATGATAAAGGGATCGTACTTCAGAAAATTTGGGAACCACTTGCATATGGTATTGTGAAATATACAGAGCTCTTATTACCCATGTACAGAATTTGCATTTTCCCTCTTTCTTTCTCCGGAATAAAATATTGTGAGAAATGACCAGTTCCCACGAAACACGAAGTCACTGTAGTTGGTAAAATGTATCCGACAACCACGCATTCTTCCCGCTACTTTCGGATGCGCTACGGATAGTGTAGAATTCCATCGGAAATTCTTTGAAAGCATCGGGAGTCCAGTTGTTATTTTCGTTGAAACTTTAGGAGTAACGTTTGAAAAAAAATAAAGGAAAGAGAGAATAGCATGAATTTCTGTCTCTCTCTCTTTGGGCAATAGCTGCCCAGTGTCTCATTTTATTTTAGTCTTTCCCGTTCCTATTCTTTTTTTTCGACCCTTGCAAAAAAAAAAAAATTCGATTATAATTCAGTCCACGTTCTTGGAAGTCTTCCACTGCGTCAGTTACGACCCTGATGCTAGCCCAAAAAGTTCAGTTGCTGCTGCTGCTGCCTCGGCTACTACCGTAGGAATCGTGCACTGAATTTGCTGACTTTGGAGTAGAGTGAGATCGTGGCTCTCTCAACTCACTGCTTTTCGATTCATTCTCTCACACAACAGCTGTTGTCAGCTGCAATAAGTGTTCCCAGGGGAACGTGATGAAGGACAAACTGAGATATCGTAGGAGCATAATACAAAGTGAGATGGACAAAAAAAAGTAATGCATTATAATAAACATAATGCGTTCATGACTCACTTCGCTGGCGTCATCTTCATTAGATTGAACTGTGTGAAGTTGTTTTCCCTATAAAACCCTGCCGACAACGATTACATTTCAGTTATTTATATTACAATATGAATATTGGTGAATGCCATACCGGAAAGAATTTGCTGATTATTTCACTCAAGGTTTTCAGTTTTTCTTATTTTTTTCATTGAAATTAACACCAGAACGACAAGAATTTTGAACTACCTAGGAAAATAGACATCGGTTACTGATCGCAACAGAAGAAGAAGAAGAAAAAAAAACACAACAACAACAAACAAACAACACACAATATCAATTATTTTTATTTGCCGAAACTTTTTAAAACAATATCTTTTCAGTCTCTGATTAATTTTTTGCAGTAAAAGAATGTTAATTTTAGATTAACAGGTAATTGTTAATTAGTTAACCATTTTTTTCAGATTTTTTCTACAAACGGCTTGTTCAGTTTTTAAAGAACAATACCGCGTTTTGTTACTTTCAGATTCCAAGTGCGGAGTGAGGAACAACTGTGAATAGCCGCCAAATCCCGAGAATGTAAAACACATGCGTAATACAGGGTATTTCAAAAAGTCCAAGAAATTATGTGGGGGACAGGATTTGATCTATGTAAATGTAAATGCATACGCAATCCATAGAGGTTATGCAAGCCTGATCTGATTTTTGATAGAGAAACAAACTGTTTATATCAGGATTTTGTTATAGGTCTATGAAGCTATGGATTTGTGAACCGTAGTGGCACTTGCGAATAACTTTTATGTCCCTGAAAAATTGAAACTGTAAAATGCTGTGTCAACACACACACACATGAAATCATCGGTAATCCAATGCTAATTGCGTTGACAATACAACAAAGGTTATTTCGAAAAGGTATCAAGAGAAAAAAGTGGAAAATCTTCTTCTTAAAATGAGATCAATTATTGAACCTTCATTAATGAAATAAACATCAGGAAAAAAAAAAAAACGCTGTTTTGCTTATGTGAGTCATGATAAATCGGATTCTGAACATTTGCCCATCTGAACTAGCATCTATGACCATTCTTATGTAATTAATTTGCAATTCCGTGTAATGTGCCTAACGTGCAACAGTGTGCTAAGTTTAGACAGACTTGACTTTTTTCTACTCAAGATGTGCTGTAACTAATAGTAATGGCGGTAAAAAAGATTGAACAACATTCCATAGGGTAAGACCTTGCCTCACTTGCCCTGAATCAGAGAAACCCCCAAAACAAAAGTAACTGTGGTTCATATAGCTTAGTAGTTCACTAAAAAAACTCATTTATTATCGGGAAAAACACATGAAAATTTGTTTCTCAACCTAAACATGAAATGCGCAACTCAACTTCCATGAAATGTTAACATAGCGACAAACACGTTGTTACCATGGCACACGGGGCTTGTGTTATGAAGAGTGACTTCATTTTTTGAATATGTTTACATTGGATGAACGCAGGTGTCGATGAGATATGATCGAAGTGTTCAAAATTTTCAATGGGATGGATAAGATGGACCATGAAATTTTAGTACACCGCCAATCGGCTGCTTTTACAAGGGGACACCAGTATCGATTGGTGAGGGACAATGCAAGGTTATGGTGTCGCTGGGAATTTTTCTGTAATAGGGTTCCTAATAAATGGAATAGCTTACCCCCGGATGTAGTGAATTGTAACACAATTGACACGTTTAAAAAGAAATACGATAAACATGTTGGGGTAAATCGAGAAACTATCCATACTTAGAATAAGACAACCATAAATATTCTTTATGGGCGTTGTATAATATTTTATCTCGTGTATGTATTGCAATTTTTAATTGGGTTGTTGTATTTTTCAAATATATGACATCCATATTTTTATGGGCATCTTTTTCTCAGCCACCTCGTTGGGCATTTTGCCTGTTGTGGCGTTTTTTTTTGTATTTGTATTTGTATTAAACAATCAAACGTGACGACCTGCTTTAGACGTAACTCGCAACAACAGTCAAAGCAACCAACATTGAAACAAAAAATCCCAAATCGTCTCAAGAAGGCCGCTGTCTCAAGTATGTACACTTGATTGTACCTTATCATGTTTGTTAATCTTATCTGATCGTAAAATAGGGAACATGTAGTAAAGTTTAATTTCTTTGTGTATAACTAACTATAGCATTCGGAACATTTGATTCAATGAGCAAATAATAATTCATTTAGAACAATATTTTAACAACGGTGAATGACAAAAGCTTGAGGAGAGCAAAGATATATGCGCAGATAATGGGGAAAACATAAATAACATATATGAAGAGCCAGACGGCTTTGATTTGTATGTCATGTGTTTCCACAAGAGGAGGAAACACATAATACTAACATATGCTGCGGAGAGAAACACCGCAAGCTAAACAAAATTCACCAGATCGTGTATAAAAATCATTTCCTATTAGCGGCCTGAAAATACATAAAAATTAATTTCCAAACATACAAAACCTGAAAACACTGCACAAACTTGAATTTATTTTGATAGCATAATGCAGACGTACATAAATATCGCAAGCTTCGAACATACAATATAGCTGAGAGTATCAAAATAGGTAAGGAAGATACGGGACATGCGTTACATTTCTCCATGATATCGAATCAAGCATGAAGACATGAAAAAATCCTAGATTATAAGAACAACGTATGATTGTAGTACAGTTCAATGAACGGGACACGTAAACCATATTGGGTTCTTTCGATCCGGGAAACATCGAGAGCTACTTCTATCAATTCTGTCTTATAAGATGGTGTTTGCAGTATCATTTACCGACGGACCGGACAGGCAAGCAATAACATTACGGGGCAAAGGACACAAAGAAACAACATAAAAAAAAAGATAAACCTCTGATTCCATTCTATTGTTTTTTTTTGGGATTTTTTCGTTTTGTTTCGTGCCATGTTTCTACATCTTAGTTCTTGTTTCTGTCATGAAAGAAGAAAAATTGAGCCACTGGGGCATTTCTGATCCGACTGGGGTCGTCCCTTGAGGAGGAAGACTTGAAGGACATTGGCTGAGTGGCGGCATCCGTAACGTGACTGGGAGCCGAATTTTTCTCACTATTTTCTTAATCGTAAGAATAGAAAATATAAATGCGAATAATTGAGAAACAAAAAACCCATCCATTATCGTGTAACTTTTTTTTGCCTGTCTTGACATGGCGTTTTTTGACGTGAATAGGTGTTTTAAATAATTTGACGATATTGGATGCGTTCGCAAAAAAAGTTGTCTCGTGAAATGTTTTCAATGCCCATATCTCAGCGAGTATCACGAATAAATCAGTATTTTAGATATCTACATGTAGATCTGGTTGACACATATTCAATGATGCCACTCTGGTTTTGATACTTCATCCGGTCTGGGCACCAGGCTCGTGGCCCTCTTTCGTGATCAAATTGTTTTACGCTATGTCTCGGAATGTTCTCAACACAAATAGAAGGCAATGGTGCGGTCTGATAGATTTTTCTGAGAAATATCTAATGACACACTCTGTTTTTAGTACCCTGTTAGTCAAGATCTTCAGCTCTGTCAGTGCAGGGCGGACTATGGTCCCTACATGGAGAATAATACCATGAAGAAGTGCAACTGGCTCGCAAACACTAAAGGCTCTTTGACCGGCAATTGAGTCAGCCGGCAAATCCAAACGAACTCAGAGCTCAGCAGAGCGGAAATATGTGAGTGCAGAGCCCGCCTGGAGTGCCTCATCGTAGACAGATAAGAGGGCCATGAGGATGGGCCAAGGGAGGGGTGCCAGCAGAGACTCAAGATACCTCGACCGACTCATCAGACGGTCGGCAACTACGAATATGCAGCATGGGTTCAACCGAGCAATGATGGCTCACCTGGGAGTCCGCCATCCAAAGACCCATTGACTTTCCTCAGCGCAGGCAGGCAACATTGACTAGACAGTAAAGGCTCAACCGAGCACTAGGGCTCACTTGGGAGCCCACCACCCAAACGCTCACTGACTACACTTTGAGAATCTTACTCGTGAGAGGGCAGAGCTGCGCAGTATAGGCAACTGTCGCTAGGCAGCGCCCTGAAAAACGCACCAATTAGGCAACTACACGTGAGGCGGCTGAACTTTGAAGGTTGCACCACGACTGGCCAAACGTTGCGAAGCACCTGTTAGTACCATGTGTTATTTGTATATTTTGTGTATAACAGTATTCACGGCCCCACCCAGGGGTTTCGCGTTCCATCGGATCTGGGGAACCTAGGGGATTCAGGTGGGGCCCATAGGCTTAGGGCACAACTCAGTCGGTAATAAACTGCCTATGGCGATAGACCTTGTGTTGTGCTCGGTTTGAATGAATGGATGGCTTTAATACCTCTTCTGGTCTGACTACAAGACGCGCGGCCCGTATTCGTATCGAAATTGTTTTACGCTATGTCTCTGGACGTTCACAACGCAAATGCAACCTGATGACACCTTTTGTTAAATACCCTGAAGCCTCGATATAACGATACTCTGTGAGACTAAGGAACAATATCGTTATATCGAGAGCGCATTATATCACGTGTTATCACATTTATGCTATTGATGTAATTTTTTCGTAACCGTTAGTACCATCAGAAAATGTGTTTTTTGTGAATTTATTCTACGCGAAAAATTGTAATTCATAGTTCAGATAAATAAAATTTAGTTAACTGCACTGCACTTGTAAAGTTGTAATTGCGTTGGACGTTTTTGTCTTATACAGGAAATTTAATGCGGTAAACACCAGCGATAGCGATAAGTTCCTTTGATCCCGTAGAACAAATTTACCGATGTTATTAGACGCCTTCAGAAGAACGAAAACAAGTAACTAATTTTAACTTAAATTCAAAATGAATGTGAACTAATTATAAAACAAATATCGTTGTAGCGGTTTTTCAAAAATCTCCTATAATATCGTTATATAGAAATTTGCCGTAGTGACGGATCATTGTATCGAGAGGAGTTTAACATTAGATTGTAAACAATTCAATATAGGAGTCTAAAATAACGTTGTAGAAGGATACATCGTTGTATCCAGTATCGTCGTAAAAAGGTTTCACTGTATTCCAAAGGAATATCAGATGATAATAATTTGCAGGTGTAAATACCTACTCTGGTTTGGTCACTTGGGGTCACGCCCCGCATTCGTAACGAAATTGCTTCACGGGAAGTTCACAAAGCAAATAGAGGGCAATGATATCGTTTGCAAGATATTCCAAGGACAAATCCAATTATGCCCATTTCCTTAAGTCAGGATATACCTGCTACACGATTCAATGCATAAACTACGTATGGCATGGCTCACACCCACTTTTTATTCATTATGGTAATTACATGCCCCCTTTGAGTGACAATAAAGATTTATCTTACCTCCAAATAAAACCCTTTATTTTAGTATTGACATGTCCAGATATTTTGTAAAAATTATTTCTCAATGGAAAACATTTTCGTATACCACTTAGTTTGCAGCTGTTAAAAATCGGAAGAAAGCATACTTAATTTAAAAGACACGTAATTTTGTGGGCGGAGGTTTTAGTGATTTCTAATTGCTTATTAAAGGCACATATTGACATTTGACATGGAACAAAGACAACCCAGAATAATTTAAACCGAGAAAACAATAACTTCAAACATGATTCGACTTGAAAATAAAGAGACATGCATATTGAAATAATGTAATTAATTATTTAAAAAATAAGCGACTCTTACATTTCAAATTTCGTTATATTTCAAAAATTTATTGATTGACTTTTTTAGCATTGCGTTCTATCTCTCTCTGTACAAAATAAAATATTCAGATGCTATTTGCTTCTTATGCCGGATAAACTGAAATGTGAAGTGTAGGTGTTGTGGGATCAGAATAATATATGTTCTCTGGAAAACCAATTCAAAAACGGATTAATTTTAAATATCAATAACCATGTGAAAAAAGAGATCTCACGGTAATAAATCATGTATGTTTAGTTTGTTTTATTTACTCTCAGTACGGGGGATATTCCTTGTGCGTTTACTCGGAGAAATGAATTTGATATTTAGACACAGTATAAGCATTCGAGGTAATTTATTGGAATTGAATATTGCCAGAAAATTGTTTTTATCGAAGTTCAAAACAATGCTTGGTGAATGAATAATAATAATAAATCTTTAGAATAATAAATATGATGTACATATAGGTTCACATTAAATGTCATTATGTAGATGAGGTGTGGAAATGGAATGGGTTAATATCATCATTCCATTCTTATGCTAGCGTAAATTGAATCCATTCGTAAAATAATGATACAATAAATTTTTGATCAAAATGTTTTTATCGTATTTTTTTCAAAAATAATTTCAATTTCGCTCTTGGGATATAGCAAACACTCACTATGTCTGGTGTAACGAAATACAGCCCGAGTCACCAAATGCGATCAGTATGGCTAGGATTTTTATGACCTAAAACTTTTAAGAAATGCTCTATAAAATTACATTTATGCCTGTATTAAAACCAAAAATATGCCCTAGAAACCAAAAATATACCCAATAATGCAGAACCCCCCTCAACCCCAATTTTCTTTTTCTATTTCTGGTAACATTAGTTTAGCAAAATCATGTGGAAAAAAAAATATATACATATTTCTATGCATAAAAAATCAGTTGTTGCTTGAAGTGAAACTCCTCAATGTACTAACTACTAGATGTGCATCACAGAATCAGTCAATAATAACCGGACTCAGCGGGGAATGAGGGGGGGGGGGGGCTGGGTACCTCAAATATCCCCTTTTCTAGCTGCGGCTTTGTCCGAAAACAGCAAAGGATGTGAAAATATTGACATATATATAACCACCAGTGAAATATATAACCACATACACAGTGCCCTTTTCTCTAATTCCTTCCTATACGCGGCGCTCCTTTAGCAGTTTGACAGGACCAGTGGATAATCCATTAGTTCATTAACATATCTACCCACTGACATCAAAAACACTGATATATTCTGAATATTTCCTGAGATTATGAGCGTTTGAATAATTTCGTTACGTGACTTTTTGCGGATGCATTCAGTATCGTCAGGTGATATAAAAGACTTATTTACGTCACTGGTATGATAATTATTGTTTCATTTACATCGCCGGAAATTATTATTATCTAAGTATTACGTTAAAGTCTGGTGATGAAGTCACACATTTCATTGATGGGAATAATATATCATTTTCGTACGTTCTAGTAATTCTTTACTTCGAAGAAAATCCAACAAAATGAAAAGTAATCTAAATGAAAACTGCTGAAAGCTCTTGCAAAAAAAAGAGAGATAAAGCCGCCCCCCCCCCCAAATTGATGCGTGATATTACTGAAATTACATAATGCGTTTTCATGGCCATATTGCCAGTTCTATTAGAGGCTGATATTATCATCATTCCCAAGCTTCGCGCTTTCACTGAAAAGTATTCAGAGAATTTCCTTGAAAGATCTGATTCCTAAGTATATTATTATCCTATTTCCTTGGAAACTCCATCAGAAGTGATCGCTCCAGACATTGGTGATATATTTCGCTCTCTCTCAGCGTGACAAGGCTATTACATTAAAATCGAATTAGAGCACAGGATTGCTTCCAATACTCTTCGCAACGATAGTGGAACGCGACTCTAACCTCTGTAATGGCGTTTTAAAATCGTATTCTTCCCTCTCTCCTACGGCTGTCGGTAATGGGAAATTTATGAGAGAAAAATCAGCAATTATTATTATTTCTAGTAGAAGCCTATCCTTTTGTCTGCCCGAATGGGAAAAAGGGGGAAATTCGCGCATATATTTGAGAAAATTTATGTACATCTGTTATTCTGATTGCTTTCAATCCGCACGCGAATTCGGATGCTGTCTTCCAAAAAGAAATGATCCTCGCACTTAGTAGAATAAGGATTAGGCCATGAGATGAATTAGACCTTTTGATGAAAACGGCACGTTTCCATTACAATATCCTGCCTGAGTCGCCGTCTTTTATCTATTTGAAGTACGTACATCCTTATGACCTACAGACGCTTCACCATTATCGGATGGCGATTTTAATTGACTTAATATGTAAAACAGATCGGGGCGAGACTTCTCGTATATATTAAGGCACTCCAATAGCACATTCTGGCAGCACTTTTATCTTAGGGTTTTCATTTCAAAGTCCTCACTAATTGCTTGGAATTCCAAGTGCAGTTCTATTTCTATTCTAACATTTTGATCGATCCACATTCAGGTGATTTATAGATTACTGAGCGGTGATTGGCATGCCGGTCTACTATATGCTGACTGCAATTTGGTGTGATTGATAAGCATCAACGTGATTTAGAGATTAATGAGTGGTGATTGGCAGTGTGGGTGTCTCATCGTGAAGTGAAGTTTCGCACCCTATTGGTGGTATAGTGGTACTTGACTAAAGTTGGGTTTCTGTCGTTTCCAATTTTAATCTGTGAATGCAAGCTACATCTTTCATTCCAAAAAAAAATATTCACCGAGAGAAGCCAGACCTTCAACATGATACTTACATAAAGCCGACGCCAGACCGTCATCCAGCTTGCCCCAATACTTGTCATGATTGCTCATAGGCGAGTAGTGCGGCCGCTCTACAATTGGCAATGATTGTTAAGTGTCGGAGGCCGGATTTATTAATTTTTCATTTATTTTAAAATTTTTAATTTATTTATATATATATATATATATATCGTGTTGGAATTCACGACCCTTAGAGGTAAGGTATTCCATTTATTATACACAAAACACCCTGTGGCACCATAGCCTGGAAATGTCCTTTACAAAACAATACAAGTGCCACCACCCCTGTCAAAGCAGTTGATTGCCTTGATTGACGGTATATTAATAACTTATGGTCAACCCTATACATCCCGTCGAAAATGTTAAACGCTTCGATCATATCCACTCCTCGACACCTGCGTTCCTCCAATGTAAACATATTCAAAAAATCAAGTCTACAAATGTTATAATGTTAATACACTGCTGGCCACCCAAATTGCAACACCAAGAAAGACAAGAGATATCGCAACAATATTTATTTTGTAGATAACATGTTGACCAAGCATCAAATGATTAAATTTATAGACTTCTGTGGAGTGTGGTTCCTGCCAAAATCAGTAGCCAGAGTAGCCGCCATTGTTGGAGATCACCGCTGCCACACGCCTCGGCATTGATTCAAAGAGACTTTGGATGTGTTCTTGGGGTACAGCAGACCAAGCAGCTTCCACGCGTTGCCAAAGTTGATCTGGTGTGACAGCTGGGGATGTAATCTGGGTCAATCGTTGAGCAACCATGGACCACATGTTTTCTATCGGCGAAAGATCCGGAGAGCGAGCTGGCCAGGGAAGCAATTCAATCTGGCGATTGACGAAGAACCTTTGGACAATGCGTGCCACGTGTGCTCGCGCATTATCCTGTTGAAATATGGTTGTGGGCAAGCCCTGAAGGTAAGGAAGGACAACTGGCTCCAACACCTCGGAGATGTAGCGCTGGCTTTTTAAAGTACCGGCAATGCGTACTAGAGGAGTGCGAGAGTGATATCCAATACCGCCCCATACCATAATACCCGGTGCAGGACCAGTGTGGCGGTGCATAACGCAGCTGTTCAGCATCCTCTCCCCACGGTGTCTCCAGACTCAAATCCGACCATCGTGGTGTTGCAGACAGAAGCGTGACTCGTCAGTAAAGACAATTTCATTCCATTGTGCCGTCCACATCCTTCTTTCATCGCACCATTGGTGGTGGAGACGTCTGTGGTTCTGCGTCAAGGGTAGACGAAGCGATGGACGTCTTGCGGACAGACCACTCTGCTGTAAACGGCGTCGAATGGTACGCGCAGACACTGGATGATGCGGTACAGATTGAATGTGCTGTGCTATGGTTCGTGATGTGGCCGAGCGATCCGTCACTGCCATACGCACAATACGCCTGTCATCACGTGAAGTGGTGCACTGAGGTGGATGCGGTCGAACACGGCGGTCCGTCGTACCCTCCTGCATCCAACGATCACATATCCGCATTACAGTTGTTTGGTTTCGTCCAACACGACTACCGATTTCCCTGAAAGATAATCCACAATCTCGGTAGGCCACTATCCTTCCTCTGTCGAACTCGGATACTTGATCAAAAGATGATCGCTGTTTTCTACGAGGCATAATTGATCGTTTTTTTGAAAAAACCACAAGAAAAACACAATTGCCGTACTTCAAATCGTCGAAATCTCCAAGCCTTAAATAGTGCTTTGAAGTGGCGCCACAGGCGCGCGTGATGTGCGTCTGCGCTGAAATTCTAATCATTTGCATATCTCACCTCCGCTAATGCATGTTGTAAATTTCATATTATTTGCATGCTTCCTTCAGGGTGTTGCATTTACGGTGGCCGGCAGTGTACATCAAAATTATCAAGGGAACATTTTATTTTCTGGATATATTGGGCTGAGAAAAAGCCGTCTATCTCACATTAAAATTGCTTTACTTACACATACTACACACGGGCAATCTTGCCTTTCTCTTCATATGCCCATCATAGGTGATCTGTAGGGCGGAAGAGAGTCTGCAACGGCTGGGCACCGACGAGAACATCCAATTTCAGTCTGGTCTGGTGAGTTTTGAGAGTGAAAATACATTGCGTCGTAAAGTAAATAAAAATGTGAATTTTTAGACGGTCCTGCTTTCCTCTAACTTCGATTCAGAAAGTTGCTGCCCAGTCTGATCTAAGCCCAATGAAAAAAGTCCCATGTTTTGAGACTATTCACTGACATATTCCAAAATTGGAGAAAATCTGTCTGAAACTTTGTCTTACCCTGTATATATGCTTAGAAAAACACGAGTTTTCTCAATGAATTGTGTCAAAAATATGCAACTAAGAATATTTCGTTCCGTTGTTCCAGAAAAACCGTACGCCATCTTGTTTTTTTCTTTTTTTCAAAGTAAAAGAAAAAAAACCCATCAACATTTAATTTCAACATTCTCCACATTTCTTATGTAATATCCCATATTTCTTGATTACAAAAGCCCGTAGGTCAAAAATTCAAGGAACCTTCAAGTTATTCACCATTGTCTATTTCCTTTAAAGAATATATTTCAGTACAAAATTCTGAAAACGAAAACTGAAACCTATTCCAGTAATATAAAACATCCCATGTTCTTGAAGCATCTCTCTAACTTAGAATCCCTCTGTATTCCATAAATTGGAGAGGGCCAAGTCATATAGACATATCAAAGCATAGAGTATAATGAGGAAACGCAAGTGTGTACTTGTGGAAGCAGCAGCAGCAGTAATTCTCTGGAGCAGTTTCACCAGAATTTCCTCGGAGAAGCCATTAAAATGAATGAAATCAAAAGTCTTGCTCCCCAACTAGTTATAACCCTAGAGGAAATCCGAACTCTCTTTTTTTTCCCAGGAAACTTCCCGTGGATGTTTTCCCATGCCTATAACACCGACGGAGTTCCACTTCAGCATTAGTTTGGGCAACGGGATAAATAATAAAAAAAACAAACAAAAAATACGTCACATATTTCTGAGTATGCTCTAATAAGAGACCTACAACTGCATAAACATTCGAGGCATGACGGTACGGCTAATGCAGTTATTCTGGATTATACAGGTCACTGAATAACAGGAAAAACAACAAAATCAATATTATACTTCTCATGATGTGACGGTGTATGTGTTCCCGTAATGCATGAATAATGCACGAATTTTGGCAACGGAGACGAAGTTAATATTATCTTATCGAAGATTGTACGTGAAACCCTTTTATTTCCGTTCCTGTTTTTCGTAATAACTAGAAACTTACTGTGTATGTATAGAATACGAGATTTTTATTTTTACACTAAGGAAAAACAATACAGAAGAGAAAAAATCCACTAAGATTTCGTTCTTATTTGTCTCGAGGAATTCACTTTTATCCATTTTTCCATCGCAAAAAATCACGTTTTCCACCTAACAACACACGTAAGACAGGCTTTTATGCCGCGGGAAATGAATCATAAACGTAACCACATAATCTTATTTAGACCCTTTACGTGGCATCGATTCTTGTATTCTCCTAATATTGATCGAATCAATATTAAGTACGATGCAGTACGCGATGAAACATATCGATATCGATTTCCATTCAACAGAGTATAATAATATGTATTAATTTTTCAACAGAGAATTTAAAAGTACAATAATACTTATGAAAGTGAATCACTCATCCTATCATGTCTTCATATTCTGTTTACCATAATTTTCTGTGAAATGTTCGTTTACACTAGAACGGCTGAGCTATACGTTATACCTAAAAAGGTCACTGGCATTCATTTTGCGAGTGCTGCTTCTTTTTAGTGCAATATATTTAATCACACTACATTTTTCAATAAAAAATAACAAGCATTATCTTACATGTTTAATTTGTTGATTTATAAGAAATTTGCGTTTTTTTCAGCATAAAATTACTTTCCAGGTATAAATATGAATAATTAGAGGTCAACTGTGGACTCCAATTAAAAATATGTGATAAAAATAATTTTTTTGATCATTATAAATAATAATTATCACAATATCTTTTAAAAGCCATCTTCCGCAGTTTCAATTCTTAATTTAAAATTACTCGGCGTCTTAGATAATCCCTTAGTCATAAATAATATTTCTATATTTCGCGAATAACTAACTTTTTATTCAATTAACTTGATAGTGAAATTGTATGTGACCGACGGTTACAACAAAACATAGACTCCGTATATTATACAGGTACATGAGAATATCAGACAAACGTGAGCGCGCGAGACGACCCGACAGTCACAGAGGGCACGACAGCAATCTCGAGGAATATCCTGTCGCCAAAATAAAGGAGAAAATGGAACATTTAATCAAAATGTTGGGATATCCAAAATTACGGAAACAACTCGCAAAACACTGGTCATGTGATCATTCTATATTCATAGAAATTTCTGGCCCGTGAGCGACAGAAAAATACGCATATCGGGTCCGTGGACTGAAAAGGTTGTACAACGCTGGTATGTACAATGCAAACTGATATCTCATCGTTACATTGAAATTCAAATACTATACTTAGTTTAATAAATTTGTGTTCTGGGTTTCTCAGAGGAAAATCTTAAATACGATATCAAAACTTTCTATTTTCAAATAGATCCATGGAAATGGTTGGAGAGAAACGACATGATAGTTTTATCTTGGAACAATATGCTGGGTTCAAATAGTGAGTGATACCAGGCACGAGATTTTCATTTCTGGTAAAGAAATATAAAACTGGTTTTCCAGATCAAGACATCCGATATCAGGAAGTAGTAAGTTGTAAGCCGAAATATTGGAAAGCATTCCACCGCTTACAAACGAGAATAGTTTCCATTCCCTACCCTCTCATCTCAGACTGTTTCAAAATTTGATAGAAGAACAGATTCCAATCCAATAAACGTTGTTTCTTCGCATGATATCGAAAAGTTTTCTCTGGATATGAAATGCTCCAACAATTTCCTTTCTCTCTCTCTCTCTCTCTCCGTACAACGCATACCTATACACAAACAAAAGTTTCGGTTTCTACGTTCGGGAAAAACACGGAAAACGTTTTTCAGAGAGATTGCTCTTTCTACCTCTCTCGTTCTACATTACTTTCTTAAAAGCAATATAGACAACCACAGTTCCGAAAATCACTTCTCGAAAAAAGCACAAAAAAAGTGAGACAAATGTAATGCAATCTCGATATGATTTGCTTTATTTATTTTTTCTGAAACTTATATATTTTATTTTATAATAAAAGGAGATGTATCACAATGTCATGAGTACAGTAGAACCCCTCCCTATCAACCGGGAACGGATTAACTGACAACCGAAATTTTAATTTCATGTTAAGTTATTCCCTATTCGTATTGTTTTTGTTAGTTTTTTCTCTTTTTTTTCTTCATTGGAAACGTTGCATTTTTGTTAAGGTGGTGATGAAAAGAAACATATACATTTGCTCGAGTTCTCCATTCCTATACAGAACTTCCCTTCCTATTCTCAGAGTTCCCGTGTCAACGCGTTGAAACGTCAGCAACGACGACGACACGTTTTACAGTCTGTAAAGAGCCCAGAATAGGTAAAAATTCTGCGTTTATTCCGAAAAATTTATAAAAAAACTCTTGTGAACAATTCTACTTCTTTGCCACCATTCCTTATATACCCCCCTCTTACACTCTCGTCATTGTGACGTACTATCGGCATCATCTGGTGCCCTCCTGAAATTTGCATATCATTCTTGCAGATGTGTGTGATAATTCTACAGGTGAAATGTTTACTTTAGATTTCGATTTCCGTGTCATTCTGAATTATCCTTAATTTGTGGACATGAGTGTATATATTTCTCTCTAGGCCTTGGTTTGTTTGACGCTCAGACCCGAAGTTACGTATTCTTTTAGTGTTGCTTTTGTAGATACAAGTATGCCGCGAATAAAAAGTTTAATCGTATTTTATGAAAAATGATATATTTTTGACATTTTACTTGAGTTTGTGACATGCTTTCTAAAAAACTATTCATTGTATCATTACGAAATTTTAATATAATATTTTGGTTTAACTAAATTGTTAAGGTTATGAAGGAAATCTAAGGTTTATCACACACATATATTTGTTTGATAGTGTTTTATAGACGATATATAGAACGAAATTAAAAAAATTCATACATACAGTAACAAAACAAAGCGTAGCATATGAACATGTCATACAATCCAAAAATTTTTAGTTCATAACTTGCGCCATCGCTAGTTGAATGTACTGTGAAAATAACAAAGCATTCCATTCTTATAATTGTTTGCCTTCATGTCCCGAGTATTATGTGAATTTTGCTTAAATTTTGACACATAAAAATGACTTTTTCATAGAAAATGACATAGGTAAACCAAAATTTGTTACTGTTTCCACGATCTCGAGACACTTTCTATCACAAAAAAATACTATTAAAATTCAATCCAGCACCATTTTATAGAAAAGTGCCTTCGAACTTTATCGGATACCTTAAAGAAGTTTCTCGTGTTTATTATAGCGAATTATAAATATATAATAAGTTGGAAAGATATAGGAAAATTCTCTCAATTTTGTTTTTCATCGATTCAAAAATAATTTCTCCCTTAATGCGGATTCGCGAAAACTTTCACCTAATTTCACGGGTCTACAATGAAATCTCTTCATGGCTGAGGTAAAAGTAGTGTACCTTTGTTAGAAAATAAGCTCCTTTAGCGATCAGCCCTGTTTATATCTTTTCCTTGAGACAGAGCGGCGGGCCATGATCTTTTATGGAGGTCTACAATGAGAAAAACACAATGAACCAAACGTACAAGGCCCGGGCTTTTAGTGAAGACAGGTACTTTCATCCATTACCTTACAATTCGACGCTGAAATGCCTTCTGAAATTTGTTTTCTTCAAGAAGTCCCGGTTTATAGTCCAGGATTTGTCCCAGTTTTAACGTCGCATGATCTCACCGCCCTATCCGATGCCCACGCCGATCGTACCGTGAATCGACTGATTTTATTAGCGAGGTGAATTGTAACTGGGTGACCTTTATTTCCTAAGCTAAAAGCAGTGAAAATTATACTAAGCGATTTGACTGGTTTTCGATTTTAATTTGCGATCGCATTTTTTTTGAATTTCCGTATTTCTTTCAAATTCCAATTCAAAAAATTATATTAATTTCGATATTTTCTATGAAAATAAATAAATCATTTTTTTAATAAATAACCCAGTGATAATATTTTTCGGGCATTTCTTATTTTTACATACATAATTTTTGAGATTTGTCCTTCCTTTGTATTCAGCAACAGAATAAATCATCAAACAGATTTGTCATTGTAGATATAAATGCATATGTATATTTGGATAGTATACGTTCACTTCATAGCCAGATAGTTGGCCATACATGCCCACTGATATCAAGACAATTACATATAATTTTCCTATTAGCGGCCGTTCAAGTATTTCGTCAGCAAACTTTTAGACATTTTCCACTGCTCCCCCCTTGTCAGCAAAAGTCAGCAAAACACTCTGACCCCCTCCCCCCTTGACAGCAAAATTTCGTCAGCGCTGCCTGCACCTCCTAATGCATATTGGTGGGATCAGAAACGTAGGGAGGGTGGGAGGCCATAGGGGGATTGTACGCCTCCCCCCAGACAAAAAAAAAAATATATATATTTTTTTTTTAATGTAAAAAAACATTTAAAAATTTGCAATTTCGAAAGAAAATACCTTTATATGTGTTATATTATAATCGATCTCTGTTAATTTCAATGCTGTTTGAAGGGCAAGAACTCAAAATTTGTTTTTAAGAATTACGGTCCACCCTCTGAGCCATATATGGACCAAATGTATCTAGCCGCGGCCCTGAATGTTATCTGATGTGGTTGCATCCATATTTACACAAAACCAATCAAATTTTTAATCGCTTTTTTGGAAATACTTTTTAAGATACTTAAAACGAATTTCAAACTCGTCAGATGGAAATTCTAAAATTTTTACAATTTTTTTTTTAGCTCTCCGTCATAGTGAGGCTCTTCTGTATAGAAAACAAAATATACGCACATAAAAAACCAACAAAAACATATAAAAACCTCACCGATAGATATATAGAAACACAGTAAAAATAATATGGAAAAACACCCCCCCCCCCCACAAACATATTACAGAGCAATATAATTCATTCATCGGCGTCTGAAGCATGCTTCGTTTTGCAATGCACTTGTACTGGCCATAAGGAATCATCTCTAACGGTAGTCAGCCACTATCGAGGATGACCATCTGGTGACGTAAATTAACGTTACCAGGGGTTATGATCCTTACCACTTTTACTCCATATACAATAACGCTCATAAAGCTATTTTCATATCTACAAAACGAGAGCCAATAAAACGTCTTTACCGTGATACATTCGCGTTCCGCAAGCCAAAACCCTTCTCGGGATTGTATATTTTCATGACAGACGCAATTTCATTGTTGTCCAGTGTTTATCATTCAAAACTTACTTCTACTGCTACTGGACAAATGTAATTTTTTTTTACACGTAAATAGATGCGTTGTCTGATACTTAATTAAGAGAGCTATGAGACACTTCCGAGTCGATATTTTTAACACTATTAAACGGCTGGAGCAAGTCATTTGCAAAGATTGCTTCGATTTTCAGAGCTCCCATGAAATTGTCAGAGGTGACATATTGCCAATTTCATTCACCCGCCGTAAGGCCACCAATAAACTAGATGGAGGAGTAAGTTCATATCGATTGCCAATTCAACGGAGACATGAACAGCGACTCCAGTCCTCTCTGAATGAATCTTCTTTTTTTTTTTCTTTAATCATCATTATTACTCTCTTGCACCATGTCACAAATTGGCTGCATAGCAAAGTCATTTTCGAGCATCAAGTTCGTTGTCAATGGAAGGTATTCTATTTGCTCATCCCCGATATTCAGATTATTTATTAAATAGGATATTTTACTTTCCGTTACGTATATATAGAAAATGTGTTCAAAATAAATACACTCAGCAAATATAGCTAATGACATGCCACTAAACTGTCAATTGCGATAAAAGAAAAAAAATAGTTTTTATAATTAGAGAGAGATAGTAATTTAATATAACTTTTTCAGTGTGTTTGCGTGCGTGGTTTTCTGATCCAGGTGATTCCGATTAATATACAGAGGATTATACTGCTCAATACTGATTTTGTTTCCAAAGATGCTTCAGTGATTTTAACGCCCTGAATCCGAATATGGCATTGGTTTTGTCAGATTGGCTTTAGTTTTTGAGTTAGATTGCAATTTAAATGTCTGGCACATAAGCAGTGAACAAATGACATTGAATTTGTGCGAAATGTAATTCTTTGTCAAAGATATTTCAGTGATTTTATTGTTATGAATTGATTATTTGCGGAGCGAAGGAGGGAAGCTGAATTCGAATCTGGCATTGGTTTTGTCAGATCGGCTGTAGTTTTTGAGATAAATGAAAAATTAAATGTCAATAGTAATACATAAGCATCATACAAATCGCATACAAGCAGCGCGAAATGAGAATCAATAATAAGCTTAAGATCTCAATACATACAGACCACTAATGGCTGATGAGGATATAAATGTAATAATGTAGTGAATGATGTAGGAAAATATATATAATCCTTAGTGTTATATATATTTATATATTTTATTCCTTCTATATTTTCATTTATCCTTTTTCTTCCATTAGCTGATCTCGAACCGGAATTTGCTGAAAGGATATCAAACCTCACAGTTGCTGAAGGTGCTGATGTTGAACTGCCTTGTGTTGTAGAGAACCTTGGATCATATAGAGTAAGCTATGGATTATACGTTAATGCATATAATGGTATCATTCAAATCAGTCACATGTACACATATCATTACTTATGCATACAACGTAAACTTGTCTGGCATCGACATACTAATGAAATTCAGGTAGATCGGAACTCTTACATTTGCAAATGCATCTCAACATCTAAGATAAATTACAGTAGATAACTATTGGCGAAAATAATGTTTGCTTATACAGAACACGTGTTATTTTCCCATATAAGAATCTAATCATCGAATGGTACGAAGTTTAACATGTTTACACTGAATAAACACCTACGTAGTGCAAAACAGCTGTTCATCAAAGAATACGGATAATAATTCTGTGTATAACCATGAGATTCTCCTATTATTCTATACAATATCATGACTATCATGGCTATACTCTGCAGTGCATAATGATTCTTTGTAGAAAATTTACGTTAAATTATTTCAAGCTTCATGGTGATCAAACAAATTCTTTCGACATCTGGAAACAGAGCTTCTACTAGTGGATAAGAATATTGACAGTTCTGCGGAAATGTTCGCTTTAGGAAGAAATAAACACTTTGCGCCCAATGCAAATTTGATTTTGAGCATTACCCGGAAGGCATATTCACAAACATTTCCCGTAGTTGAGAACATGGAGAGCAAATATTGATGTGAAAAGGTGAATTATTGGAAAATTCCGTTCATTCTGCGAGAGAAATCGTTACATTCGATCAAAACTACAGAGTTTTGCACTTGAAACTCTTATACACAATAAACACTACATGAAATTGCTCTATGAGTGAAAATATTCTTACATACTATCATAGTTTTCGGAATTAAAAATAAATGCATATCCAAAAACAAAACAAAAAATAAAAAATAAACACGCGCTAACCTGTTTCATTGCACGTACTGGACAAGCCGCAGAAAGAAATGTTGGGTTTTGCGGTTATTTCTGCTGTTGTGTACTAGGGTAAGTACGACAAATTAATAAAACACTGCTGTGTGTGTAAACGTCTACCGAGTACTTACACTGCTCAAAACAATTAGGGGAGCACATGGTTTTAACAAAATTACGCAAAGATGTACACCGATAAGTAACATAAAATGAATCTTAGAAGAGTTGATCCACTTTGCCCAAGAATATTTAGAAGACACCAACGAATAAGGCAAATACACAAAAAATAATAAAAGTCCTAATGCATTTCAACACCAATGGGTGCCGTCTTCAGAGGAAAAATTTAACCACTAGTTTCGCTGACCGAGTTCCCCATTTGGGTTGAATACCAATTCTTCCGCTGAGCAACCGAGCGTGAAGATTTGGTATTCAACCCAAATGGGAAACTCGGTCAGCGAAACTAGTGGTTAAATTTTTCCTCTGAAGACGGCACCCATTGGTGTTGAAATGCATTAGGACTTTTATTATTTTTTGTGTATTTGCCTTATTCGTTGGTGTCTTCTAAATAAAATGAATCATTCATAATTTAAAGCCTAGCAGGAAACGGAAGAACAAAACTTCATTTGCAAATCAAAGTTCATGACGTCAAAAACCAGAAAAAGGAGATAAGGGCAGAAATTGGGATGTTGCAGAAACGTCTGTTTTACTGCCGTAACTGTGAAATTCGATTGCGCAGTATTTTTTTTTGAGACAAGGTGACTTGAGGATGTCTCAACAACGTGATTTACCGGAATCCATGGCATGGCGTGTTATAGGCAGACTGGAATCCGGGCAAACACAACGTAGTGTCACGGACGCTGTTGGAGTCGCCAGAAGTGTTGTTGCAAGGCTGTGGAATCGATTCCAAGAAACAGGAAATGTTAGACGTCGACCAGGGCAAGGTCGGCCACGCGCCACTACAGCAACTGATGACCCGTATATACCGTTAACAGCCCGTCGAAACAGAACAGAGAATGCTACGCAGCTGCAAAGACGGCTGCTCTTGGCAACTGGACAAAGGGTGTCCAGCCAAACAGTACGTAATCGGCTTCATGACGGAGGGCTCCATGCACGTAGGCCAATGGTCTGCATTCCGTTGACCCCACGCCACCGTGCGGCCCGAAGAAGATGGGCTGCTCAACATCGAGATTGGGAGCAACATGATTGGAGCCAAGTGCTGTTTACAGACGAGTCCCGATTCAGTCTGGAGTGTGACAACCGACGTGTTCTGGTATGGAGGGACAGGGGCACTCGAAATAACAACGCATTCGTTCGTGAAAGGTCACAATACAGACGAGCTGGTTGGATGGTATGGGGTGGAATCAGCATAGGCGGACGTACGGACCTGCATATCATTCGGAATGACACTTTGACGGCACGAAGGTACGCAGGCGAGATACTGCGACCTCATGTCATCCCTTACGCTGGAGTCATTGGAGATTCCTTTGTTTTCCAGGATGATAATGCCCGACCGCATAGAGCTCGTCTGGTGGAGAACATGCTTGAAGTTGAAACAATACAGCGTATGGAATGGCCAGCGTGCTCTCCTGACCTGAATCCAATCGATCATGTTTGGGACATGCTCGGACGACGCATTGCTGCGCGACCAAGGCCGCCTGTTACTTTCCGAGACTTGCAGATTGCACTTCTTGAGGAGTGGAACAGTATTCCCCAACGTCTGATCCATAACCTCATCTAATCCATGGCAAACAGGTGTGCAGCGGTCTTAGCTGTTCGAGGAGACCACACGCCCTATTAAAACTCATGCATCATGTCTAAACAGTACTTTTTTTTATCGTTTACATGTAACCAAATTGTTGCCCTAAATCATCTTTTCATGTTTTTTCCATATTTTCAAAGAATTAAAGCTTAATTCCAAATTTTTTTACGTCTTTTTTCTGTATTGCGCATTGATACGATTGTACTATCCATTGTATGCCAATACGTGGCTGTCTCACACGGTTTTCTTCACTTTTTTGCTTGCTCCCCTAATTGTTTTGAGCAGTGTATTAGCATGCAGAATTACCATCTTTATCAGTGAAAGGTTATTTTCTTCTCGGAAGACGGTTTTTAATACGATTTTACTACGGCATGTATCAAAATGACTACTCAGTTTTCTAGAATAGGGTGGACAGCCAGGGGCATACAATAGCTTTTATATAACTAAAGATAATTTTTGTTCCATTTTTGAAAGAAATAATTTATCCTACTTTTAAAGAGCCCTTTTCTTATAAATAAGGCTCTTTAGGCTTCCAAATCTACATTTACTATTGTAATAACTCCTAAAATAATAATAAGGCGATGCATTCTGTTTTCAATGCGTTGCTGTTCGGTTTCCTATCTCTGGGAATAGTTGCTGGGCGTCTCATGTGCACGAGATTCAGGATCTCCCGCGGGATAGAGGGGTGCATTGTGGTATAATGTTATATTTTGCTCCATGGGAGGGGCGCAAGTACCCCGAGTCCTCAATTTCCGCTGTCTATGTCCAAAATGGTGTAGGTAATATAAACGTATACTACCTATATACGTAGACTTACATACACATATTACTATAATCCAATTTACGACTCAAAAATGAAAACAATTTAGAATTCAAAAGAGTAATAAACTGAAGTCCTGGATCACTCTCCATCAGGACGAATAATATAATCTAACGGACTACGCTTCTTTCTCTTATTCATGCTGTTCTTTCAAAACTTTTCTCAGATTTTTGAATTGACATATCTCATTGAATATTTACACTCAAAAACGTGATTTTTTTTTGCCTCACAGCAACAGTATTTTATTGGGCTTAAAAGGACAGAGGTGTCCAAGTGATTTTTTATTAATATTTTTTGACACATTGCATTTTCACCCTCAAAATTGGTACAGGGTGATTTCTGAAAACATTGTGAGAATTTTTTGAATTGTAATCACATGGAATTGATTTTCTGTCTGTGCGTTCCCTACATCATTAGACAGATAGTCACCAAGATTTCTACGAAATTTTGCGCGACTTAAACGATAGGCTACTTTAAAAGCTCCATAAATGCCTTAAATGACCGAAAAACTGTCTGGAAACAATGATCCTTTGGCCTCAACAATGGCTGTTGGAATGTTTACTTTGGTAACTGCGGTTCTCTATAACGATGCGCTTCAGACATGTTTATTCCTTTACAATGGTTTGTCACTTCCTTATGTATTCAGTGCATGGGACAAAACAGTGCAGTTCTAGCCCTTTATAGAAAACAACACTTGATCCCATAAACTCACTCCTCGAAGGACGACGAAATTTCTTTAACAAACAAATCCGTTTCACGCTTTGCGATTGATATGCACTGCACACCTGATTAGCTATCAACATTTCAAAGCTTTCCTGGTACGGAAGTTGAAGGCGACACCTCGATGGAATGCAATGTCATCGCCAACGATACTCCAGATGGACATATTTACATTTTCCAGGGAATAATTATCGACATGAAACTACCCACACAATACCCGTCCAAACAAGGCAAATAATCAAAGCTTTAAGGTCAGCAACATTGCGACGACCATCCAAGCGTCCGTAACAAGCGCTTAATTTCATATATATATGTATATGCGCACACGCACACACATAAAAGCACTCTCGCCTTCATTCACATAGTGTGATAACGCGCTGTTATCAGGGTTGTAAGGCGTGATTGAGTTCTGAGCTCCATTTTCTAACGATAATTAGGAGGAGGACGTTTGGTTGATCGCCGCAGACAACGATCGAATGATGGGGATGCGAGAGGTTCCGAGACAAAAGTCATTGTGAGTGGGAATTATACCCATTAACAACAGCTTAGCATCAACTACCGATAATATTTTAGTGGGATGAATGCAGTTTTCATCAGCAACGCTTTTGACACTTCCTATTGTATGGGATATTGAAATCCAGCTGCTTCCTCGATATTCCGTTATGCATTTATGCTTTGGTTCGGGGTAAACATCATATGTGTTACGTCTTCCATGCTGAGAAACTGGAATCAAAGATTTTGGAAAATTCTTAAATGTCTGAACTGTAAGAATCGGCTTATTTGAAACTTGTCTATTTTCTGCGTTTTTGGATCCTTCGTGTTTTACAAACTATGCTGGAGAGATGGTTTGAACTTTATACATGTCTTTTTCCTCCATAAATTTTGATTTATTGCTAATGCCAATTGCTATAAGCTTAAATAACTTTTACACACTATATAGGCTGAGAGTAAGAATTAGTATACGCGAAATATTTTTTATATTCTTTCATTATCTATATAAGATTTGAACTAGTAGAGCGAAAATAATGATTTTTTTTTCACCGCGAAACATAATGCCGTAGTACAAAAGCGACTACATATTTCTTCGATCTAATAACATTCAAAAAAAAAACATGTATGAAGCATAGTGTGTGTATTTCGTATTAAGTTGTACGTTAGAAAGATAAGTAAATACTTGGTTTTCATCACCGTTATCAACAGCAGGGCAGGGAGTCGGCAGGCTTACTACAGTGAAGAAATAACTTTTTAATCTAATTCACGTATTTATTCATCAATCATTGCAGGTTAATATCGATCTTCTTAATGCATCATGTTGACTTTATTGAATGTCGCTTTTCTTGACATTCCGGAAATAGACAAGCCCCCCCCCCCCACATCCAATAAAGCTGGTATTCCCTAGTTTTGACAGCATGCTGGATAATGCGGAGGAATACGGTAGTATATCAAGTAATTCGGAAATCAGGTAATCAAAATTTCACGAAGAAAGCTCAAAAAAACCTATTCTTACAAACAGTCCATTAATTTTCTGAGCTGAATCCTATAGGGGTTTCATGAAACTACACGTGCAAAAAAAGACAAAATCCACTCAGTATTCTAAACTACGATGTGATTCATTGAATCAATTACAGTATTTACCTGGAATTTTTCTAAACCTCAGGTTTCATCGTAGATACTGTTTTAAAATCCAATGTTTACCGCAACTCTTTGGAATAAAAATCAAGATATATATATATATATATATATATATTATTTATTTATTTAAAGCTAACGTCGTAACGACACTTCAGATCAGTTGTTCGTTGTAGTCATTTGGTTTCCTCGTGAGCGAAATACATTAAAGTAGAGTGAATAATGTATAGCTACGAATACAGATAGGAAAAAAAAAGGAGAAAAAGAGGAAAAAAAATCTATCATCGATAGCACCATCCCCATATTCCCGAACGAATGCTCTTATTGTACTTCATAATATTTTTTTTAGTAGCCTTCCTCTTTTTATCAAAACCACGGAAACCATGTAGATACGGGAGTAAAAAAAAAAATGACTAAAGGGGAGGGAAATGCTCTTTTAATGCGGATAGCTACTTTTAGGATAAGTAAAAAAATGGTGTGTACCGAAAAACAGAAGAAAAAAAAAAGTCAAGAGAAAGTGGGTACATGGTGGGAAAAAGTAGCAAAACCGAGAACTCTAGTCTAGGAAAAGGGGGAAACACCAAAAATACATATACCTACATAGAAAAAAAAAATGGATATAGTCCTAACGCAACAAATATTGACGCATTTCGGACAAAAAAAAAAAGGAAGGAGGAAAAAAAAGAGGAATCCGAATGAGGAAGAAAAGGAGAGGAAAAAAAAATACATATATAAATGAAAAAAAAAAATCGAAGAAAAACGATAAGGATCGTTAGTCGAGCAAACACATGTACTCGAAAATCAATAGCTGAGTAAAGATTCTACGACTAGATGAGTGCGGAGTTCCCAAAGATATAAAGGATAAAACTCACGAGAAGTTCTATAGGATAGGTGTCAAAGTTTGTTTTGTGGGATCACGAGGTATTAGAGGCGGAAGCCCTTCCTGGCAATATGAATGTTATCCCAAAGTATGTATCGAATTTTACTGACAGAAAAATAACTTGGAAGGATGACCTAAACTGATTCTGTGCACAAATATCTCAATTTGGTGCTACGATGATGCTAGTTAATCGCAGGAAGGAATTTTTACCTGAAGTTTGTTGAGAGGTATGTAGTTGTTATGTCAGCTCCTGTGTGGCTGTGCGGGTATCGTGATGGATTCTTATCGTAAGGATTCAGGGTCGAATCCCGTTCGTGGCACACTGGTGATCGGCTGAAGTTGGTTTTCCAACTTCGAGGCATGAATGTGCGAGCCTGCTTCCCATTTGAAAATAGTACGTTTGTAGGGAGCAGGGAACTGTACTGATACATAAAATGAAAATTCAAGCATTTACTATATCGGCTTGAAAATATGGAAGACAGATGGCAGCACCAGCAACGCGAAACAAGCGAAATTCTGAAAAAAATAAATAAGTTAGGGTCATGAGTACACTTCACACACACACTTTTTCCGAAGGTATACCGATTCGTTAGAAATTCCGCAGAGGAACGTGTACGAGGTGTATGTAACATTAAGTATTAGCAGTTATTGTTAAATCACATTTTAATATAATTATAATCGTTCGAAATTCTTCCATCCCAGCCTTCTCAACCACCTCGTTGGGCATTTTGCCTGTTGTGGCGTTGCATTTGTATTTGCATTTTAAATGATGATTTTAATATCCCAAAAGATTGAATTACCAATCATCGTGTGTTTTTAATCTGACTGCTCTTATAGGTACAACGGGAATTATTTGCAAGAAGAACTGGATTTTCATATCCCCAACGAGTTTTTTTTTTTTTTTTTCATGCTTTGATCATCCAAACGCTCTTGTGAGTTGATTATGAATTCATTCTTTGATATGGGAAAATATATCAGCAACCCAGTGCTCGCAGTCATGTGATATTCAAATTTTGTCTAAAAATACTTGCTCAGGACAAATAAATGATTCTGATGACGACAAACTGCGTACGTTGGAGGACAGTTCAGTTGATAAAATGGTGCAGGTGAAGAAATTCTCGAAAATAATGACAAAGAAAATGATTTAGTATTTTTCAGCTATCATGCCACTAACTCGCAGTTTACGGTTTGACAGATCTATTGAAAAGAATGAACAACTAAATGAAAAAGGGAGGAAAACACCGGATAAATGTAAATAATACTAATATGAATACCGAATAGACAAAGCAAAAAATTAGTTTCCTTTACTATAATCGCTAAAATGGGCATTTGTCTGATAGACAGATGCGCTGAATTTTATCGCGTTATCTGCTGGGTGAATGGACATAATAATCACAGATGTTTAACGTAATTTGTGATAAAAGTACTGACATTGATTTTCGTTTGATTTATTTCGCGCCGTTCAAAAAAAAAAAAAAAAAAAAACAGGATGATTAGTAACGTTTCAAATTGATAATTTACAAGCAATTATAAAACAAAACATTGAATTCAAATACAATTCATTGACACTCATTTCACACCCAATATGAAGGTGACTCAAGCGTTGGAAAAAGAAATAATGGAAAAAAATCTAGAAAAAAAGTGATTTTTCTTTGTTCTCTTGAGAGACACCTGAGTGTCAAAAAAAATTGTTAATTGATCTTGAGTAAGATAAATCACACAGGATCACACTATCTTCCTAAAAACCCATTTGTCTTTTATCAGCATCATGAAAACATTAGGAAAGATAGCTACGCCCAAAATAGCACGATTAGCTACGCATTACATGAATGACACACTGAACCACAATGGTATTGCGTTCGAAATAAAAATATGCAATTCCGAAGGGTTTTCATCTGCTGAACGCGAATACGATGATCAAAAATGTTTTATTGGCTCTCGTTTTGATGATGGATTACTATGCTAAATATTAAAAACTGTTTATGGGCGTTATTGTATAATGGAAAAGATGGTGATCCTGGATGCTGGCTGACTACTGCAAGAGGTGCTCCTTTTATCCAGTAAAAACGCAATGCAAAACCAAGTACAGTCGGCCCTCCGTATTCGCGGGGGTTAAGGTCCGAGTGTGGCCGCGCATACGGTAAATCCAGGAGTAACCGAAACCATAGGTTTTTTATTGTATATCTCGTTTATTGAACATCATGAGAAGAGCAGGGTGAATAGAGGTAGAAGGGGATATATAAAAGAGGAACTTGTGAAGTCCTTCCACTATGTTTCTCATGGTGAACTTGTCCTCTACTTCTTTATCTTGATCTTCTTCATCTTGTACTGCTTCCAATTCAGGAGCAGTCAGCTACGTTAATTCGACTCGACCAATGCCTCTGCATTGCTATTAATTAGCTGTTCGACTTATACATCCATATCATAGGACCCTTCTCCACCAACCTGTTTCGCTAACTTGACAATTCCTTTTATATTTTTTTTCAGTTGGCCCATCCGTTGTAAAACGGATTTACATACCCTAACATATATATTTTTTCAGATTTGAGCTTGGTTCGCGTTGCTGGTCATCTGTCTTCCGTTCATCCAACCACAGGTGACTGTTTCTCTCGTAAGAGCTGCCACGGCTCTAGTGATGATAGTAACGGCATTACCGAATCATCCAAAAATGAGTCATCCTGTACATGCACAATTCAAATTTTGTATAAAAAAACACACATGAAATGAAGATCTGTGAGTGTAGCCAAAAAATTTTCAAAACAGAGGGGAAGAAAACCGCAAATACGGATGCTGCAAATACGGGGGCCGACTGTGCGCGTAAATGAAAGTGCACTGATAAATGAACTATTATGCTGTAAAAGGATTACAAAATCCTTTTGTGATTCTATACATCTGTATATTGCGTTAGATTATATTTTAATACAATGAATCGATTTTCATAAACCATGTATCAAACTCAGCAAATATAAAAAAAATAGCGTTCTTCGTAAATCGCTTCGAAAATTTTTATTCACGTATTACTTGTATGCACTAAAGTGGACGTAACTTCGATTCTAAGCATGATATAAACAAAATAAGGTTTGTTTTGTAATTATAATAAACAGGGATCTCACGAAAAATAAAATAAGACGAATAAAAAAACTGATTTTTGATTCCCAAAATGACGTTGTCAACGTAGTTCATGAGTTATCTGAATTCAAAGTGCAAGAACCCTATTTAATAGAGCCAGATTTGTCTGTAAAAAAGGCAGTCAAATGATAATTTTGTGATCCGTTATTGACATACAGCTGAGACATTTTGTTTCTAAAAATGGTCTCTGTGTCAAAAGATTAACTGGTGCCAAAACTCGGACTTTTGCATCGGGTTCTTCGCTTTCCGCATCTTTTTTATCATCTCCATTTGGACTGTCGCCAATTTCGTGCAACGTATTTTCTCATCATAAGTAGATTCAACAGGAGGCTGTACATAATGAGTTGGACGATGTTCTGACATTCAATGTGACGTTGAAAGAAGGATGTTTATAACCAACTCTTTTCGTCTTGAAGAAAAAATGTATTGCTGCGTGGATAAGTAATTTATCTCTCCCTGTGAAAGCCAACCAAATTTGGTACAACGCTATTTTCTATAAATAATCAGGGCTTTGAACAATAACATATCACAATACCTATAATACCACTAGACTCAAAGGCAACGAATATCTCAATCTTTCCTTGGAGCTCGGGATCGTGTCAATATATTTTAGTCTCGTGTTAGTGAATAATTTGTGTTTAACCCTTAACACACTAAGCTTTTTTATCAACGTTGTTTACTAAGCTGGGGTCCTTCAAGGACCCCAATTTTTTTTCTTTTATTAATCAATTTTTTTGCGGTATATTACTTAAATTAGGTTTTTTAGATTTCTGAAAGTATATTTCAGTGATACAAGCACTTTTAGAATTAAATATGTTATTTATTTCGACAGTACGTTGTAGACAGTAAAAAGTTAATATAAAACTAGTTGTATATGTCATCGTAAAGAATCATGTAGGGCTGCAGCCCTTAGCACAGGTCACAGTTGTGCAGGTCTTTCTGTGAGTTTCGCATACGAAACACTTGCATTTACTGCAGACAATATTTACTTTCCTGTCTATGTTTCTGGGGCAATAAGCACATCTTCCTCTCTTCCGGATCTGATGCTGCTGTGATGTTGGTGATGCGCATTTAGCTGTGGCGTTGCCCGTAACATTTACTCCCACAGCTTCAATGGCTCTGACAACAGGAAGATGGAGACCATTTGGATTGTTTGCTCTCCGATGAATGTTTGGCAGTGTAAGTTCCTCACCAATTTCCAATAGAAATCGATATCTGCGATTTTTCAAGCCTCTGTTCCAGTCTATGTTTTTCGACATCCAAATGATGAAAGCATTTAGGGCCCCAATATCAAGAATGTTCATGAAAAGTCTCAGAGGCCATCTTGAGGTACGTCTGGCACACGTATATTCTCTTATCAACTTGTCTGCATTGTCTACCCCGCCTTTGGTACGGTTATATTCAAGTATCATGTTGGGCTTCTTATGACTTTCATTGGATACTGAATCATCAATAAATTGAGTGGAAAGGACGCGAACTGTTTTGTTTTTCTTTGGGACGTAGCTGACCACTGCTACTCCTTCTGAGAAGATAAATATTGATGAAAGAAGGTCTCTATATTTTGCAGTTTCCATCATTACAGGAATATCTGGCTTTTTTACTCTCAGTGTTCCTGTCATAGTAACGTTTTTCTGCAGCAAAAATTCTGCAGTTTGCACAGACGTGAAAAAATTGTCAGTAGTCACACCTCTTCCAGATCCAAAGAATGGTTTCGTCAAGTCACGTACTACACGGTGTGCTAAGTTTTTTTCTGGCAGGTTTCCTGGAAGCTTTCCAGTGTAGACTTGCATATTGTATAAATATGACGTCTTCACGTCCGCAGCTGCCCAGACTTTGATCCCATATTTTGCTGGTTTATATTTCATGTACTGCCTAATTGGACATCTGCCACGAAATGCAACTAGTTGTTCATCTATTGTAATATCTTCAAATGGTTCGAAAAGCTTCTTGCAGTTTTCTACAAATGAATCCCAAACATCACGAATGGCTGCAAGTTTATCATTTGCCTTTCGTTGGGCACGTGTCGATTTATCGTCAAACCTGATAAACTGAAGGATGTGCACAAATCTGTCCCGTGGCATAGCAGCAGTAAAAACTGCACGACGAATTTTTTCATCTGTTGTCCACATTTCAGAAATGCTTTCTTTTCGGCACCGAAGAGCACCAGCAATCAGTAACACACCAAAAAACGCTCTTATTTCCACAGGATCTACATCTAACCAAATTCTCATTCTGTTCAGAGAAGCATTCACGTTGAAGTTATGAACAACACGTGACGCTTCAGCATTAGTGAAGGTGCATATAGTATCTACAATTTGGTCATCAAGGAACATGTTGAACACTTCGGACATGTTAGTTGCAAAATTAGTTGCTCTCGTTGGACCAGGACACCTTCTGACAATGTTATGTTTGCGACGACGTGTCACGGGAGGTACTGAACTTGTCCACTTTCTTCCTGATTTTGCAACTAGTTCATCTCCATTAGAATCAGCATCCGAATTGTCGCTAGCAATGTCACTTTCTTCAGAATTCACTTCAACGTTGTCTTCAGATTCTGACTCATCTTCTTGTGGAATGAATTCTTCATCAGAGTCGCTCAAAATGTCTTCCGGGCCACTGAGGTCACACTCTTCTAGCAAGTGAACAATATCATCATCGGAAAGTTGTCGGCGAGACATTTTTCAAAATTTCCAATCAGCTTGTTTACGTTCAGTCGGCATGTAGGGTAACAGTACACAAAATAACCATCCTGGTCGGCTTTGACTTTAGAAAACAAACACGTTGCCACTCAAACCAAATGCAATAATAATAATTATTATTATATATAGATGAAAGGGTCGCTAAAATGTTCATTTTCTATGATTTAAACAATAATTAAATCTTTTCACATTTGTAACGTAGAATACTAAGCGGGGTCTTCCAGGGACCCCAAGCGCATTTTTAATTTTTAATTTTTTTTTTGTAGAATATTCTATAAATCTAATAAATATTTTTTATCATAAGGTGGTGCGGGACACATACAAAAATTAAGAAAACAATTGTTCTTATAGTTAAAGCAGGATCGCTAGAAATGTCACTCTGGGGTCCTTCGAAGACCCCGCTTAGTGTGTTAAGGGTTAAAAAAAAAATTGCCTCTTCGTCAATACAAAATTACTCTAGGAACTTACGATAATGACACGGCTGGAATAGGACGTGTTATGTTATTCACACATTAGCATAAAAACCTTAATATTTAAACTAGACCTGGTAAAAAGGTGGTAAATTTTTTTCTTCATCCTTTGCTAAAAACTCATTTTGACTGTACAAGTCAAATCATCGGCTTTCCAAAAACTATGTTATATATTTTCATGAATATATTCATTGAGGAAAACGTTTTTAGTCGTAAAAAAATCGGATCGACTTGCCCTCGATGTAGCAGCCTAAATATGCCAATAACAACTAGGAATGGATTATTATTTTTTTCTGGAAAAGCATCTTTCTTGTTCTTGAACATGACATCACCCAACATCACCGATTTATAGATCGATTTACCAAAGAAAAGTTTATACAAGAGAAAGTGACTTGTTAATCATTTACAGCAGGTATAATACATTTAAAATGTGCAAGTTCTAGAATGGCATAAACTTTGAATTTACTTCAAAATATTTGTACAAATATTCAAAGGTTATTATTAATATTTTTACAATCACGGACGTCAATATTTCGCCAGTGCAAGACATTCAATCCAGTTCTCTGTTTTCTTTCTTCCCTTCCCGACCAACGCGAACTTTTATTGTAACGCTATGAACACGCTATGAACTGAAGTTGTTTTTTTCCTCCACTGTTTCTATACTCTGGTTAATGACCCCCACGCACACATACAATGTATTTGCCTACTGCAATGTATGCATGAACGAAAGAGAGCATCAATACACGTGCTTAGGGTGAGGGAGAAAGAGATATCCATTGTCATCTGCCTCTTATCTACTATACTCGTTTTCTACTTCTATTTATTATTTTTCTTCCCTTCTTTTTTCTAAAATATGCGAACAAAGTTACCAGTTTTATAGTTAGTACGTCAAATAGGAATTATCCAAATTTGTCGCCAAAAAAGACTGCATGGGGTGTTAGTAATAATTTCAAATAAATCAGAGCAAAAAAATGAATAAAAGTCATTGTTTAACTCTATACAAATATTTTGATTATATAAAAATGAGAATGAACTTAATTATGTATGTCAGTGGATATTAGAAATTTGATTCTTGTCCCTGGTTAGTTGAAAGTATCTATGAGTATTCCAGTACAGTCGAACCCTGTTGTAGCACCGACCCCACTCAACGTCACAAATTTTCAGTGAAAAAATCTTTCATATATAGGGATGGATGAAAAACCCGTTTTAGCACCAACTCGTTATAACGATAAATATAACTAATAAGAGATACAGTGGTACGTAATAATAGTTTCAATTTATGTAATGATGCTTTTCTGAAACACTATTCCGACGATATTCCGATATAAAGCCGAACTCATTAAAGCGAAACAATTCTTTGGGATAGATGGTGGCGTTAAATCGGTGTTCGAATGTACTACAGTGTCATAAAATGGGAAAAAGAAGTAATGCTTATACATCTTAAGTTTTATCATTCCATAACTTACGTAATACCCAATTTTATCCGAAAAATCTCCCAGAAACTATTGATGAGAAGAGAAAATACAAATCTTATTAAAATTCCGAAGAGAGGAAAGTGTTAGCCACCTAGAAAAGTGTCTTACACCCTCTAGATAAGTTTCTTAGATGGTGAAACACTTGAGATGTTCCTCAAGGCTACTACGTTCGTTACAATTAAGAGTATCCGAAATTCTTGAATCAGCGTAAAAGTTTAAAAAAAAAGCAGAAAATTGGATCCAAAATCGTTAGAAAACCTCGATATAGTTTGGAACTAAGTAGAACATCCTACTTGAACAAGAGAAAACCTCAGAAAGGTTGAAGGTAAATCGCAACAAAACAAAAAAAGATGAGGAGAAAAAACAAAGAAAGATATTTTGTGAGATTCTTGGGAAATCCCGTAGTCAGGCTCCTGATTTATTATAATCAGCTCAGGTGGTATATTTCTAACCTTACGAAGTATTTACAGTCAATAAATGTCTAGAAAATGTGACGCAACTGTAAATATACTGGCTCTTCAGAGGAAATATGGGCAATTTTACGTAGGCACCTTGGGAATTTTTCCTCTATTTTTTAACCCGTGTCCGGGGATATCTATTTGCTTAAGAAATAATTCTTCTCGCTGTAAGGAGACTCAACTTTAAAAGTCGTAAATCTTCTGGAATAGTTCGGATTCGAATATATTATCTTGGTGGAATTTTACTCTGGATATTTTTCGGAAAATAATCACTGGAATGAAAAAAATCCTTAATATTTTACCCTCCGCTTATATTTACTTTTTTTTTTAGATTCCAGTAATAATACTTCCCGTGGTATATTTTCAATATTGTTAATAAATAAATTAATTAATTAAATAAAATAAAATAATAAATAAAATAAAATAAAATAATAAATAAAATAAAATAAAATAATAAATAAAATAAAATAAAATAATAAATAAAATAAAATAAAATAATAAATAAAATAAAATAAAATAATAAATAAAATAAAATAAAATAAATAAAATAAAATAAAATAATAAATAATAAAATTAAATAAAATAATAAATAATAAAATTTAAATTTCCAAGGGGAAAAAACAGTTGTCCTGTTTTTTGCGAGATAAATTAATGAATTTTTTCTTTGAAATTAAATGTGTGCAAACTACCAATGCAAATATAAAGGCAACAACAGACAAAATTCCCAAAGAATGACTAAAAAGAATTCCCATAAAAAATATGGATGTCGAATATACGTGTACATAAACTATATCAAAAATACAACAATACGAGAAATAAAAAAAACAATAATTGTAACAAAATATAAACATACTGCCCACAAGAAATAAAGGTTGTCTCATCTAACTATTCATTTTTTTGAGAGAATAAAGGTTTATTTGTATGAATAAACTACATACAACAACACAACAAAAAACAACCCAACACATGAACTACACAACTGTATGCAAGAGTATGATCTCCCAAGGGACCTCATGTCCGTCCACGGCAGATCCATGAAAATAATACCAAAAATGTTTTCTTGTGGCCAACACATCGTTAAATATATACACGTATGTGTTACACGCACACATACACTCACATATAAATTGCCCCATGGTTTTTATTGTGTGTTTATTTGTCAGTCTTAAAACTTTATATACTATTTATGATATTGGTATTTTCCACATATGTTTTAATCAGAGTTTTATATTTTTTTATGCATTTTTCATTTTTTATGTGTGAATCCAGGGTATTGTAAATTTTTGGTCCTAAATAGATGGTTTTTTTTTTTATTATAGATTTACGAGGAAGAATTATTTGAAATTGCGTCCCGTTATTTCTGATATTTCTTTGAATCTGTCTTATTTTATTTGTCTATGGAGGATAGCTTCTCGATTCATGCCAATATGCTTATCGCATTTCTTTTTAAACGCGTCAATTGATTAGAACTCACGATCCCCGGTTGTAAGCTTTTCCATTTATTCACAACCCCCAATAGAAAAAAATGACTGTGCATCAAAATCTAGAATTATTCCATACCAATCGATACTGTTGTTCGTATGTCGAAGCAAATGATTGACAATGTAAACTGATGATCCAATCTATCCATCCCGTTTAAAATTTGAAGGACTTTTCAATCCTATCCCCCTGATATCTAAGTTCTTCCTACATCATTTTCAAAAAAAAAACACGTTATGCCTAAAAATTTACTCCATGAAAAATTATCATTTATTCACTAAAAATATATAATTTTTTTCAATGGGAAGTACAGTAAGTATTTAAATACACTTTAATTTGTCTATACACTTGGTACATGGAACTATAGATTGAATATTTTGCACTAATGATTTGATAAACTAGCTCTATTTAAAATTTGTGCATTTAACTACCACCAAACTAGTCGCGCTAGTTGCAATTATCTAACAACTGTTATTAAATAATTAATTTACTCTGAGCCTTGATTTCGGTTAGTTGCCCAAAAAAATCTCAAGTGACTGACTGTTTGTTTGTGAAATTGACGAGAATCCAGTCACGAACCTTTGCTTCTGGTATGGTTTTAAATACCACTAGTGCAATCAAAAAGTACCCCGACAGCTTTTACTACCTAAGAATGAATGCAGATAGAACCTGTTTAATTGGTGTTTCCTTCGAAGTAATTACCCTGTTCAATTATGAATTTTCGTCATTTTTCCGACTCAGGAGCTCTTTATCCCTTTCTTCAGTTTCATACAATAGTTGGTAAAGCCACTTGAAGTAGAGATGTGGTTAGCGTATATCTATTGGTTCCACTTCCCTGAACATATGAAAAAAAAAACAAAAAAACTTTATATTTCGTACTCCACCTGAAGAAATACCATAACTATAATGAACTGATAGATTAAATAATAATAAAAACAAGGACCGTGACCGAAATATCGATATTAGATCACTTCAAACTTCCAGAAATAGTTAGAAATGTGAAGGACACAACAGGTTGCAACATGATCACAAACCTAATTTTGACATTTAGTCACCTTGTAAACTTGTAAGAGCCGCTAGCGCAACAAACACATTTTTACTAAAAAATAGAGTTAGCAAAAAAACACTGCCAGAAACAATTGCCAGAAGCTAACTGAATTTAACAAATCATATTTGGTTCCACTTACCCAGAATTTCCACATACGCCAGTGCACCTTACAAAGATTGAACATTATTTCAGTCAATTAGAACTAATTTATCAAGTTCTCCCACTGACCGCCTGCTCAAACGTCACCGACCAGAGGTTGAAAAACACTGTATCATTATACAGGGTGTCCCATCAAGACCGCCCAAACTCTGCGCAGCCAGATTCCTTGCAGGGAATACATAAAAAATTCTGAAAGAACCGTATCTGTACGACCCATCGTTTTCGAGAAAAATTCGAAAGAAAACTATGACGTCATATCCGGTACAAGGAGAAAAAAAAATATTGGAAACATGAAAATCGGTATTTGCATATGTTTACGTATGAAAATGATGTCCAAAATGTCTACCGCGCATATCGAGGCATGCATGCACGCGCCGTGGTCAAGCCGTCGTTTGATACAGCACCGGATATGACGTCATACTTTTCTTTCGAATTTTTCTCGAAAACTATGGGTCGCACAGATACAGTTATTTGGACATTTTTTATGTATTCCGACCGAGGAATCTCGCTGTGCAGAGTTTGGGCGGTGTTGATGGGACACCTTGTATATGTAGCAATTGTTTCAATACGTATTGAAACTCCATTGCGATCCAGAGCACGATTTTCCGGTTTCAATGGTCTTAAATTGATCTAATGATATTTTTTTCAAGATGAGACTTGAGGGTACCTAACGCAAATAGTCCTAGTAAAGATATCGATCCAAATGAGTTAATCAATTTATTATTATTATTTTCTTTTTAAAGAACATTTTGACACACAATACACATAAATCATTAACTTGTTTTTTAATAGTAAGTTTTCGCTAGTGTTTGAAGAGGTTGTAAAAACCGTGATATATTGAGATGTTGGATTTTCCATGGAATATTTGACTTCCCCCTCATTTGATCAGAACGATATTTTTCTCATAAATATTCTTTTAGATGAATTCCTTTCATATTTTATTTTCCCCCAAGCGAATCTTAAAAACTCAGATCCCCAGCAGAGATTTCGATTCGACTGAGAGAACTTGATTTTATTGCCGATTTTAGATCACCCGGACCTGGTGCATGTTGACTCCACTCGTGAATCGCTCTTCGGATACATCTATTGATTTCGGATACGTCTGCCCTATCATGGGAAACTACAATAACTCTCCGGTTTACATTGCAGCATCCTTCATTTCACGACATCCTGAATTGCGGTTGCTATTTTTGGCCTCGTTTTTTTTCAATTCAAAATCAGCTATAACATAGGCAACGGCTCACTAAATTTATCCATGTTCATACAAAACATTTATTATTCAATGCACAGAATTTTCTCATAGAAATAAACTTGTATCGCATAGAATACTTATGAATATAACTATCCAATGTTTCTTATAAACTGATTTGGTATTCGACTCCGATTTATCTATTGGTCTCATAATATTGAATTAATCGAAATTGCGAAACTTGCATAGAAAATAACTAGCTTTTTCAAACTCATAAACATGCAAAACCACACGAAAGTTTTTGTTATTTCACAATATATATATATATATATATGGAGACAAAGTAATGAATCTGTGACGTAGTCCATTGTTTGATTCAACAGTTTAGCACTTCTGGAGAATTGCTGGCAATGTGACTTATTTCGCTCTGAATTTAACCCCTTCAATTATGAAACATATGGTTGCAAAACGTCATTTGTGCTTAAAGATTGTAGAAATGATTTATTTGATTGTTGTAAAACGAATTCCTCCTAAAATGCGTTTCTGTATTTTCAATTTTATTTTTCAGAATTTGTTTTATTGAAGCTATTAAATATTCTAAATTTTATTATATTCGAATAATTATACTTTAAAGATAAAGGGCCGTTCAAGTATTACGTCACCATCGATGGGGAGGGGGCTTTCCGATTTGCTGACTTTTGATGACAAGGGGGAAGGGGGGTTTGTATAATGCTTACGTCATCAACCACCCATATATATATATATATGTGTGTGTGTGTGTGTGTATTGTTTGTGTAATTGCATTTTTAATTGGGTGCTGTATTTTTTGAAATATATGACATCCATATTTGTTATGAGCATATTTTTCTCAGCCACCTCGTTGAACATTTCGCCTGTTGTGGCCTTGTATTTGTATGCGTTCTTTGCTGTGCTCTCCTGCCTTGTAAAATTCGCCTGTGTGTCTTGATGGAAATTATTTCGTAATTCTCTTCGACATGGCCTCTAAGAATTTATTTATCTACACAATTTTTGGCATTCAGAATGGGTTTCACCACCAAATCCCAAAGTCTTCATGGAGATCAGTAATTGTTTTGAGCTAACCATTCATTTGTGCTTTTAAGCAACACTATGATTTACCCCTCACAATGCTCTCATTTTCCACAGACAGACAGAAATGACCAGTGACTGCCGAGAAAGACCACCTTGTTATGGTTTGCGCTCTTTCCCAAAGGGATGGACGATCTTGGAGAGCCATCATCCACAGACAATGAGCATCGTTGAGTCCTCAATCATACTGTGATGATCTGAATTTTTTTCTTTTTAACACAAAGTGCTTGAAATTACCTATAGATGGCGTATGCATACACATTCTGTTTTTTTTTTCTTCATTTTTTACAATTTCCCTATTTTTGGATAGATTTGCTTGAAATATATAGAGCAGTTGTAAATTTTTGAGTAGCGGAAAAATGCCTGCTGGTCACCAATAACTATATTGGTGATTGTAGGTTCACAAACCTAGATTCTCTGTATCACGCCTTTTTTCGATTGCATCATACTGTATTTGCAACGTATGATTTCCTAGTGTCATCTATCTTTTACAAAAGACAACTGACAAAAAAATTACGCTGCCGTTTTGAGGGAATGAGCTTTCTCAAACTTCCCTCAGTCTAAGTGTTAATACGATAATATATTCAGCTACTGTGGGGATGAAGTAGCTCATAAGCGTGAGGTGAGAGAACAAGTTCGAGTTATAAATAATAGAAGCTATGGAGACCACGCGTGTGCTGCCAGTATATAGGAATGAGTTCTTGCTTTTCTTTTTCTATGAAACCAGTGTTGTCCGTTTTTATTTAGCTTTATAATTGAGCTGTAGATCTTTGGCAACATTATTTGTTCATCGAAAATTACGTGTTTTCAATATTTATCCACCTCTTATTTATTTGAAAGAAAATTTCAACATGCTAAACAGTGAAGTACGCTTTAATAACTTAAGAATTAAAGCTCATGGTTCAATCTAACATGTGATGCGGGTTATATAAGTTGCAATAACACTCTCGTACACGCATGCAACTAAATCATTCATAATTAAAATCTAATACTGCGATAAATATTAACTTTACACTCGAATATGAACTGAAAACTTTCATGTCTGACATACAAACGAAGAAAGGAATATCCAATGTTAAACTGGTGGCCTAATGCTTATTATATCGATGCTCTTAAGCGCCAACTACTCACCATTCACTTTGTAGAGCCACTCATGTCTATGAGTAAACACCCAGAATATATCTCGAGACGCATACCACAAACGACCAACGCAGCGTAATTAATTAGCACATAAAGACTATCTCGCACCATGAGCCGCTATGTTTAGAATTTCATCCATAGTAATAAATTTTCAACACGATGTCCATCCGCGTGAATTACCTTTCGAGTTCGCATACTTGGAGAATCCATGAAATTACTATGTCTGAGGGTTTAGAAAACGGTCCGTCGTTATGATGTGTGTTTTACAAGAGTCTTGCTGCAATAAGACCATGTTCTGTTGGTACTCATAAACTAGAGACGGCCACTTGTCACGCGTGTATTAAAACAGATTAAGCTGACCCTTCGCATTTAAAGAGTTATCTTTATCGTGTTTAATCTAAGGTGCACTCCGTTTCATAAATCTGATTCCTTGGAGAACAGTTTAATGGAAAGAGGTCCATGAAGACACGCGCAATATTAATTGAGATGTATAGTTATAGCGGTGAAGAGGAGAGGAACTCTCGGCTCTAAATGACCAGATTTCGGTTAGAGAGTTTGGTTCATACGTAACTGAATGAAGCTATCCTAAAATGGAATGGGCTTGCAGTCGTGTATTTTATAGTAACAAGATCGGACGGGCATGGCAGATATCTTGTGTGTGGTATGTATATACAGTCAGACCTCTTTAGAGTGTCATTCGGATTACGCGTCACTCCGGTTACCTGGTCACTTTTTATAATTCCGATCGTCTTCAGTAGCATTCTTATGTTATTAAACTACGGAAAATGCGTCTCCACACTCCGCTTAAGAGGTCACTCTGATGAAAATACCCTTCATAAATTTTCATAGAATGCACGAGATAAGCTCGATGCCCATTTATTGGTGGGTTTTCCGTCATTCGACAGAGCATGACTGCCCCCCACATAAAAAAACTTGATAGACTTTGAGCCCGAAGGTCAATAATGAATCTAATTTTATATGAGCGCTTTTTGTACACTATTGAATTTATTATAGTTGGCCACCAAAAGTGTATATCTGCTTATGCCGCTGCTGCTTTTTTGCATCAGAGAAAGGCAAATACTGGAAGTAAATATTTGCGAATGACTATTGGGCCGGACTTGACGCGGGATAGAGCTTATTATATTACCAGTACGTCAACCCCCCAAAAACAACAATAATCCTAGGTATGATAATGAAAGGCACATAGATTGAGGGTCACTATATCACCGATCTCAAACAGCCATCAAAGCTGAAATACATGCTCGGAAAAGATACATTAAAGGAAAAACAAGAAAACTACATTTTTCTAATTTTTTTCCGTATCTCAAAAATTAATCAAAGCCCTATCTCCGAATACCTAGGATTCGAATGTTGCTTTAAAGAACTACTAATTGATTTACATCGACTTCATTTGCTTGAATTAACTTTCATTCCCGTTTCTACTTTTTAACTGTAAAATGGAGATCCATATACTTGAGTGATATTTACCCTTGGCTTCCTTTTCGCTTTATCCCAGTTTTCAAAAAAGGACCCTGACCTAAAGCTTTGTCCCCTCCTTAAACGAGGGTAAATTCTTTCATCAAGCTATCGATTCTCTTTCATCTATCCAGCTGATCTAATTGACTTCGCATCGGAAACAAAATAATTTTTCTTACTTAATTACCTTAATTAAGTGTGGACAAAATTGAATATCGGCTAATGCCAGACCTGGTTCTTTTTCTCCACATCCCTTGTTATCCTTCTTTACTTTACTTTCCCAGTTATCGTTTAATCAGTTTTTTTTTTCTTTTACTAAGTATAGATAATTTTTTTTATTTCTGTTGCATACGCAGATTAATAACTTATACTCTTTTACTTAGGGTTCAGAATTTCTGAAAAAAAACTAGAATTTTCGATAAGAGAAAAAAAAAAGTTAATGAAATAACTATCATTGGAAGGGTTTTTTGTATTTTTTTAATGTATTATTTTTCCATTATTGTTCTAAACAATTCACGGATGTTCTTCGTAATATGGAGAGCCACCACAATCAAACTCTGTTGCGATGACATCAAAGATTTCCCATGAAATTTTGTCGTTATAACCGAGGTTGGCGTTTTCAAGGGGGATGACAAAAAATATAATCAAAACCAATCAATTTTTGTTCATGATTTTTTTAAATGTTTAGAGTAATTATGGTTCATCGAGAAAATTATGAAATATTGGGTAAAATAATACGGGACAACGTGATTCTTACAAACCTGTTGCCAAATGTTGGCAAAAGTGCAAGTTGTTATTTATAATTAACTCTTGGCAAGTGATACACTGCTACATCAAGTCTGCTAATAGGTATTTCACGGGGCAATAATCGATTTGGCAAATGTGGGTGATGAATATTTCTGGTTTTATCCATGCAAACACAATTATAAATTATGCAACTTACCTTCATTCCCCACTTCTGGTAAAGATTGGGAATGAAATCAAGCTTCATTAAAAAACGGGACATTTTTATTAGAAGAAGTAGGCAAGTACCAAATACGGAATCGTTTTAAATAGTGGTCATGTCAATCAGCAATCCGGATCAGTGGTCATGTCGGAGCTTGAAAACATGCAATGTCTCATTTTTCAACGTTTGCAATAAAATATAACAGCATAGAGACGAATAGAATAGAAATAGAATGTAATCAGCTCAAATTTTTGAAATTTCTCAAGAGAGAGTCATTAAAAATAAGAGAGGAAGGGGAAAAACAGAGAAAAAAGTAAAAAAAATTGTCGTTATATCCGAGATGGCTACAGGCAGTCACGAAAAATGTAAACAAATATTGTAAATAACCAGTTCAAGTTGGTAAAGTGTTGCCAGCTTTTAAAAAATATTTATAGTGAAATATTTATTCTCTTCAGAAGAATAAAATAAATAACTCTAAAATTAATTTTGATTGTTTTTATCGAAAATAGACTGAAAACAATAGGTAAAACTCTGGATTTATAGCACTTCCGATCCTTTAAATACCCACTTCCAGTTGTTAAAAGGACACACATCACTACACAAAAGTGGGCGTAACTCCGATTCTAAGCGTCATATAAACAAAACAAGACCTGTTTTGGAATTGCAAAGAATGGGGCTTTCATAAAAGACTTGAAAAGAAAAATCTATATTTTCTTCAAAAATGACGTTTTCAACGTAGTCGGATACCTTAATGAAACAACATTTTTGTAAGCTGTTAATATGAGTAGTTGATAAGGTTTTCGCGGCCATCATTTGATAAAAATTGTTTTTTCGGGTTCGAAGACCGTCGTTATGAGGTTATCGTATGGGAATCTTTTAGACTTAAAATATAGTTTTTGTTTTATTTTTATAAGACTACTGAGTTCATCAGTAAACCAAGGAGTAAATTTTATTTGTTCAGACGCACGTGAGTATGATCGAGGACTATTTATCACTATTGTTCCCAGTTTAAGAATAGGGATCGAATGCAGTACCTGCATCGCAAAAATATGAATCAAAATTGTAATTGTGTAAATGGAAGAAATGACATTATAATCAACAACATTAATGGTTCTAGGAAAATTAATTGTTGGTAATACTGTCAATTTTGGTTTTTAAACATCAAATTTCAGAGAACAGGAAAATGATCAGTTATATGTCAGTCCGAAATGTAGCCGAATTGTATTCTAAAATAGTAATCGAACGGAGGATGAACATATGATCCAGACAAGAATGAGAAAGTCGATGGGTCTCATGTCAGTAATTTATGGATTTAGTCCATTAGAAACAATTAGATCAATACAGTGTGAGTATGGGTATTCATTCCTGTATTCAAAAAAATCAATATTTATGCCACCTATTATATAATCTAATTCAACAGTAAATTCAGAAGCTGGGCAAGCATGTGATCTAAATGTCCAGGATGGTTTATAGTTGTAAATCATTTAAATAAACAGCTACAGTTTCAGCAGAGTGCATGGTGACTAAACTAAATTTAGTGACTTGATAAATTTGCTTGGTGTAAACAAATATTCGACAAGAAATATATGATCTACAGCAAGAAAGCAGATCAAATCCTGAAATTTTATAGTAATCAGCTTCGTCATCGTAAGCCCATATTCAAGAGAGCACAAGAACATCGATCATGGTAATTTCAATTGTGTTTAAAAAAATCGAAATTCGATCTAACACTACGAATATTGAAATGAACAATATTAATTTTAGACGAAACAAGGTTATGATCAGAGTTGATTGGTGATATTAAAAAGTATACAAACTCCTCCAGGATGTTGAGAGAAAAGTGTTTTATGTTGTTATAAATCATCTTTATATAATCACAGGATCAATTAAAATTTTTAAGGAGTACACCCTAAATGATTGAGAAAAACTGATATAAACAGAAAATCAGAAAATGTACAATAATATATAAACTTGTTTCTGAAATGCAGTACGATTCCGGGAAATGAACAATATGCAGTGTTAAATACTAGCGAGTAACAAATGAAAAATAAAATTCAACAAAACAGTCTACGTGTTTGAGCATATGTAAATGCTTCGACTACATTCTACGTATTGTACAGGATCAATGGGAAGATATAGTTTCGTTCAAGGAAAATAAATACTCTACCAATAAATTATGTGTGTATGCACATTTTCCATATACTGTGCCTATAAATCTCAAAAATGCATATTTTTTTCTAAATCTTATTCACGGAATATGAGAAAATAACATCAATTTATTAAAGAATAAATAAATAAATAAATAAATATATATATATATTTATTATATATATATATACACACACACACACACACCAAGGCATTTTTTTAAGCATATTCTTTCTAGGAAGTTGGAATTGAAATGAGTATTTCAGTTATTGAACAATTTATATTTTTGTAGTAGTAGAAAAAGCTATGGATGACGTCTTAACGTAAATAGAAAAATTCTTTTTTTTTCGAATAAAAACTGGGAAAACTTTTTTTCATTTATTTTGAAACACAACTCCTTCCATTCTTACGTAGCAACCAACTTTGGAGAATGAGAAGAATTCAGGTAGATTTTCGCGTGTATCCGAGTACCTTATGTAGACTTTACGCATACTTTATGTAAAAGGGGTTTCTGTAAATACAAAGTGGGGATTTTCCATCCATAGAAGTAAAATGGTAGAAATTATTTCATAATAAAATTTAAATCATAGGGATTTTTATCAACAAAAAAGTATAATTCAAATACCTTTCACCACAAATAACTATTTCCTTACTTCCTAAAAGTACGTTTTTGTCAGAGGAAAAATGCCATCGTGTTGTCCGGAATGGCAAATAAGACGCATGTGAACATTTCTTTCATAAGTAATTAGATCGAAAGCGGAATGGAAGGAGCCGTTTGACTTGTTTTTGGTGAGGAAACGTAGATTTGTCTAATCACAAAAAAAGTAAACAAGTTACCGTTTGATTTTTGAAATTATTCCGTTTTTTTCAAAAAGCATCTGAATATAAGACGGGTGCATAATTCGCACTAAAACATTCTGGTATTAATTTAACGTTTAAAATCCGTTGACTATATGCATGAAAACACTTTATACTCTCGATATCACATAAAAGTGTATTTATTTATTTCAGGTCGCCTGGATTCGGGTAGAAAGCCAAACCATACTCACAATCCACACACACGTAATTACTAGAAACTACAGAATAACCCTGCATCACAGGGACCACCAGCACTGGAACCTGCATATTGCTGATGTCCAGGAAGTAGACAGGGGTAGTTATATGTGCCAAATTAACACCGTGCCCATGAGGAATCAAGTCGGATATCTGGACGTTGTAGGTGCGTATGTAGATTATATCATTCTGGTTTTGAACTTCAATTAACAATCAGAACTCGTTCCATGAACGTGCTCGTAATCCGAATCACTCGCATATCGAATCAAAGTTCCCCATAGGAAATAATGTAAACGTGGACAAGATTCGTTTCACAATTATTCATTCGTATTATGCAGATTATAGAAACTGCTTTTGAATAACAGTAGAGTGTACGCCGCTTAATCATATCGGAACTGGAGGTTTCTGATAAAATCAAGCGATTCTTAACTATATCCGAAAAATACGGACCATGTGTCCCGTTTAGTCGAATGGACTAACTTCCTTTTTCTTTCTAACATAACACGTTTCAAAATGTCGAATCTTGCACTATTTTTTATATTTTCCTTCTAAAATAGGATCCCCCCCCCCTTTCCCTCAAGCTAATATCATTTTCTTACATTCAAACATTGCGAGGAGTTAGAATGAAACAGCATAATCTAGGGGGTGGTAAAACTTTTCGATCCGCGGTACAGAAACTTGTACGTAAAGGGTACCCATATGACTTGTATTTCACGGGATATCCTAATTTTGGGACCGCGTCTGTGTGAAGGTGGTCCTGCCCTTATATTAAATATGATAAGGTTGGATTACATACTAATATTGCGAGGCTAGAGCCCTATCAGCCCCCTTCCTTTCTTGTAGCGGCTGTGATGGTTATCCTATTGACTATACTTAGAAAGAAGATTCCGATTTTTTTGACAACGGAATCCCTTCTGTTCGAGAATAATAATACACTGTTTCACGTTTCACACAAGACGCCAGCAAGCATTATTATTATGTTTTTTTTTTCATATCCATCTACATAAACATTTTCACTTACGAGTTAAATGGTATTGCTGTCCCTGATGCAACTAGGCATGGGTGGAGATACGGGGGGGGGGGCATTGCCCCCAGCGTGAAAGGTGGAGTCGACTCATCTAATGAATATATGTATATATGAATTGACGTCATCATCATCGTGCCCCCCAGACTTCCAAGTCTATCTCCGCTTTTGCAACTAGGGACACCGATTTGGGAATTCGCATCGGGAGCGGTTTCGGTTTATTGAACATTGTTGAGTGTTGGTAAAAAAAACCCGAATACAATGCTCTGTTTCACAATTCTTAAAAAGGTCTCTCCGCGTTATCTTAAAGTCATTCTTCCACTTTTCCGAGACTTCGTTTGTCCTGGACTGAAGTATACCGTAAGGTTTTGGAGACCATACCTACAGAAGGGCTTGGACTTTGTTGACGGAGTGTGGAGGAGAGCTAGAGGCATGCTTTTGTTGGCACACAATGTTTGAGCTATGAAGAGAGAGTGTACTGCTATTGCGGAAAAAAAATTCCCGACGTCAGCCTTACAAGCTTTTGTTATTTACTGCAAACGGAACAGTCATCTACACCTTCATACAGCGACTGTTGAAGCTAGACCTTGGACTTCGTCCTGTATTTTATTGGTCGTCCACCGTTGCCGCCGTTTCACGTCTATCCATCGGATCTGAATTTCTGCGACATTTTGGATTGCTTATCGATGTTCCCCGCTGTCAATTAATCGATCACTCAGTTTCGTTCCCGTTGCAAGATTGCTGGTGCGAACGCATCATCTCCAGCGGTGAAATGTATGGGTCTTAGAACTGACAGAGACTGTAGCAACGTTAGGGACATTTAAGCATGACGTCAAACACTGTATCGAAAAAAGAGCCCGGCAGTCGCGTCAAAATCAACTCCTTATTGTTGACGACCTTGACTCAGAAAAGGCCTTTGACTGAGTCCTTACAACAGACTTCATTGCTTAAATATGTTGACATTGGAAGATCGTAGGTTTCGCGGAGATATGAGCAAAGTGTTTAAAGTTTTTAAAGAGAAGGATAGGATGGAATATAAGTTATTAATAAACCGTCACAACCGCAATGAACTGCTTCTACAAGGGTCACAGGTATCGTTTAGTTAGGAAAAACTCCACATTGCGGTGGAGGGAATTTTTCTCTAATAGCGTTCTCAATATAGTGCAACCTCCTCGGTAACGGACACCTCCTGTAAACAAATACGTTTCATTCCCCATGAAATTAGGCTGAAATGCATTTCATTTCCCGTTGGTGGACACTTTCAGTAGCGGCCAGTAAAACCAGGCATACTTTATTTTTTTTCCAAACTTTTATCATAAACCGAGAATTTATCACCTAAGATTGTTTTATTCTAAGCTCGGGTTGGTAAATAAATCGTCAATTACCTACTTAATTATAATCTGAACATAACTATGGTCCAGGATGGTGTATTCGAATGGTAATGTTGGTTTTGTTTGTTGATAATGCGCAAAGAAAGCCAGCATTTTAAGACTGATAGTGTTGTTTTTATCTTCTCCACTCTTAATTTAATTTAATTTTTATTAAAAAAGACATGTAGTGTACTTATCACGTATGGGTGAAAATAATCATTCGATTTTATGAACAGAAGAACAATTATATATTTTTCCGTATTTATCAGATTTTTTAACTTCATTTGAGAATTATGCAGTCTCCGTTAAAAGTGATAAATCTAAAGTGTATTTCAATCGAACTTTGTTTATCGAGATGATTGGTGATTATGCATAACTACCGGTGAATCACTTTTACAGTAACATATATGTACATTTTAACATTAAAATGTGTAGCCACCAAATGCGGCCAAAGCAAAACGTAGTATAAATGTGGGAGTCGTATTAACGAAGTCCCATTGTATATCGTACCTCCCCATTAGTGGGCATTTCCCGTTAGCGGGCAAAATTTTATGTTCAATGGGTGTAGGTTATTAAGAGGTTCTACTTCAAATGTAATATCTTATTTCTGGGAGTCGGAATTCCAACGCAATTGACACGATTGTGGGAAAGTACGATAAACATAGTGGGATAATTCGGGGAAGCTATCCATACGTACATAAGATAATCATGATATTTTTTATCGGCAATGTATTATAAATTATTAATTATTTTCAAGATACATGCTTTCATATTGAGTTGCTGTGTTTTAGTTGTATTTGTGTGACATCCATATTTTTTATCATACATATTTTTCCAGCCAACTCGTTGAACAATTTGCCTGTTGTGGCCTTTTTTTTGCATTTATTTGTGTGTTTATAAAGATTACCATCAAAGACCTTGTAAAAATTAGCTCCAGCACAATTTGAACTTTTTCAACAATCGTAGTCAAGTTATCGGAAATCTATGGTTTAAGATAAGAACGCAAAAAAACCACTAATTTTATACTGCTTTCAATTTTATGGCTACACATCCACCAAACGTCCTATTTATAGAACGATCTATATGCTGAATAAACACATGAGAATGAGACAAAATCTCAGAAATGCTCATTTCTACACATTCCAAATGCGTCCTGAAAAAAATCATGCCGAAATTCAGAGTTCAAAAGAACTTCGGCATTAATGGATTAACCGAGACACTCGTGAACCGGAGTTCCACCGTATATTGTTCTGATAAGAATTCAAATTTAGTACATGGAATACAAGGAAATGTGAAACCTAACTGTAGGAAAGCAGAATGCAGTCAAACCCCAGCAAAGCGAAAATCGAGTATTAACTTATTCAACTTCGAAAGGAAAGCAAGGATTTAGCCAAGTGTTTTAAACTCGTTTAATTGAATGAATATTCATATCGTCACCTCAGCTTCGTAATATATGCAGAAGATGTCTTGTCGTTTCAATGAGAGTGGTGCTCCATGGATTCGATGCGCTTGGCAAATGAAAGGAGAGAGAGAGAGAGAGATAACGCTGTTCTCGAATAAATCTTTCAGCTTATGCCAGCGAAATTTGCATCTCCTAGAAATTATAGCAAAAATTAAAGAAGGGAGAGAGAGAAAAAAAAGAGAAATATATATATTAAATTAAAATTCTTTGGATAATTTTAAAGCCGCGTAATATATTTATTTTCAGGATGCACGTGGAATTCAATTCATAATCTGCCATTTAATTACCGTGTTGCGGGGATTTAATCACGCGTGTAATTGTATTTAGATATTGAATATTTTGAACATCTCAGCTCACGGTGAATTTACCATTAAAAAGGCGAAAACCGATTTTTCCTTATTCATATATACCAGTGAATATATTTTATAAAATTTTTAGGCATCAAAACTGAATAATATTTCACTTTAAATTTCATTCCCTATGAAATTTGTTAACAGTACTAATGTCTACATTTTTGAAATTTTTTATTTATAATTGAGGAGCTTATTTTCAAAAGGGAACATTTCCACTTTTGCTAAAAATTTGCACTTTATTTAAAAAACGTATTTCTCCGGGTAACATTTGTTTTAGAAAAGTAGAAAATAATACAACAAATAGCAAGTAGGGTTAGTAGAAGAATATTTAAATAATATGTATTTTTTTTAAATCGAAATTCAATACAGTCATCCATATTTGAATGTTGTAAATGTTTTGAAAGAAAACAAGTAGAAATGCTACCCTGATTAAAATTTGAGCTAATTTCTAAATACAAATACAAGGCCACAGCAAGCAAAATGCCCAACGAGGTGGCTGAAATCTCAGATGGGTTTGAATCTGAATCGAACTCACATCCTTCGGTACGCGTGTTCTGCAATAACCATTGTCCCAACTGTATATTCTGTCACATGTTGATTCCAGAAGGCTTTTTCCCACCCAGAAATGTACTCTTACTGCCCCCTCGTCATTCGGAAACAATTCTGAATTACATCGACCGGACTCGACCTATTTTACTATCCATTAATGAACACTTCTTTTTAGCGGACAAAATTGTATTTCCCATGGCTGTGCGTTTTCGAGATATGGAAAATACCAGAGTGTATGAAAAAGGTGTATATGTTCCCCCTTTTGATAGATACAACTAATTTTACATTGTAATTTCAAACAAAAATATTTCCGTTTGAATAAGCACGGTTGCACAATCTGACGCAGCTTATCCAAAACATAGAAAAACCGTTAAAAAGTGCATTCCCGAAAAAAGTGGAAATGCTCCCTTTTGGAAATAAGCTCCTGAATTTATCTTTTCGCAATTTATATCTATCTTCTGTATAGTCATCAGGAATAAATGAATCAATGTATTTTTCTCTATGATAATAAAATAAACAACTGCATTATAGGACTGAAATAGCACTAAGAATTTTCTTGCAGACGAAAGATCGGAGAATTTTCTATTCAACAATTTATTTTCCATGTACAAACACTATATCTCATGATTTAATAACGCATCTATAACTCACGAATCAACGCCCATTTTCTAAAGAACATCAATATATTCCATATAAAGTTGAAATTTATTTGTAGTATTTGCTTTCAGTGCCACATTTATTATTCTAGTAAGAGAAGATGAATTTAAAGCGTAAATTGTTAACGCAGTAGAGTAGTTATGTCTCGAAAGTTAAGTTTTCTAAATATATCGAAAACTTAGAATTGGAAGAAAATTATTTCTATACAAATTTCAAAATATTTTCGATCTAACGTGGTTTTTAGTCTTCATGAACCTCTGAAAAATGAAATCAGAACCGGATATTCAAATAAGAAATTCGAATAATAACATAGCGCCATCTAGATTCGGTTCCTTGAAACTGGATGTAAAAATTATTTCGACTAAATTTTCTTTGAAAACTATATAGATCATGAAAAGAAATATACTATAAAAACATTATTAAAAATATAAATCCAATTGGGATATTTAACCGTTGAAATATTTGATTATTAATGTAATGAAAATTAATTGGGTAGATTAACTCAGTTGTACACTGTTCGTGTCTATGAAGTTTGACTTGTTTATTTCAAATGTTTGCAAATGCATTTATATGATTTTTTCTGCCTTTATCGGTTACTACATCAATGTTGATGCGTTTTTGAATTTTTTTTTATATTTTTCTTCTTAGTTTTATGTTTTTTCCTTTGTTACATTCCAGTTAATACGACAAGAAATTTTGCGTTTTGCAATGTCTACGTATGACCCGCGCAAGGAAAAGGCTGACATGGCTTTTTCAAAGGCCTTGCAAAAGTTATTTTTCTACATCAATTTTATGAACGGGGCTTGGATGTTGATAGTATTTGAATTTTTTGCACTTTTCTGCGTTTTTCTCACTGTTAGGGCGTTTTTTTTTTAGTTTTTGGGGAATTTTTTTGCCCACTTCTTTCACTTTTCAAATTCTTTGACTATGGAAAAATCCAAAAAAAATTATTTGAATACTGATTGTACTTAAGGAAAAAAAAAAGATGCTTGCATTTCTTGGAAAATAAAACAAACGTTTTTTTTTTTTTTGGCTTCCGTACCATAGGCATGCACAGTATTTTCTCAGGGCGCGAGGGATTCATTTCTAGTGTTTATTGCAACAAACCCCTGTTTGTCCTCCTCCACTACGCCAGTCATGCCCCCTCTCCCACCTATCAACGGGTATACCAATAGTGTATTTCTCAAAACAAAAGAAAATTATAACAATCGTCTCAGGCCCCCCAAGATGGAGAACTGCCAGCCCCATCCATAGGCGGTAGGGACATAACGCCAGTTTTCCTAACCGGTTCAGGAATTATATATATAACTCGTTTATAAGATACATTATCTTTTGATGACATTTTAACTAGAGAGGACAAGAAAAGAAGGATTTTATTTGTCGCTATCAAGCTGTTTCTTTCGACATTCGAACATAATCGGCTTTTCAAGAAAACTTTATTGTATTGTTTAATGATATTTTTTTACCCAATTTTTAGGGCATTTTTTCACGTTTTTAGGCATTTTTTAAAGTCACTTTTTGAGATTTTTTACGGCAACAACATTCAGACCTTGCTCATGAGTCTCTTTTCTCAGGCACTTCTCAAACACGTATTTTAACTGTTGTGGCTCTTTAAGAACTCTGTTGTTCTTAGTTGTTATTCTATCGTTACTATTGGTTACCTTGAATCTATTTAATTAATTTACGCATATCTTATATATTTTATTGTAATGTTTTATGTATAAAATTCAAGAGTTAGAAGAAGTTCCTCGCGATTAGCCCATGTAATGAACACAAATTTTCAATAACCCTAGAACAAATTCAATGAATACTTGTTAAACCACTCGGGAGACGAGCCTCGAGCACGATTGATGCTCTCCATATACCTTAACATCGAAAATTCGATGCACCGCTGGGACTAGAAACGAGTAATGATATTCATAAATCGCTTGAATATAATTTTAAATTCAGATTATTACTACTTCTCATTCTGAGCAACACTTCGAGTGCATAATGAATATCGATTAATTCACGACTAACTAACAATCATGGATATATATTACTCCCTGGTTTCCGAAATCGCCATCAAAACACGGAACCTGTAAGCGTTCAAACGACGGCCGCTGATGGTGTGTTCGTTCTCTAGTGTTTAAAATCTTGTTCAGGGGATGCGAAAATTACTTTCTACTTTCTGAAGGCTTCACTAACAGCGATTTATCGTTCCGTTTAATCTGTCGATACAAATGATAATTACTTATGCTACTGAACGGCGCATGCAACTCTTTAACTTCTACTGTGGAAATTGTTAAGTAAATATTTTTTGATTTATAAATTAAAAGGGATCATCGAAAACTGAAATCCTACATAACCACAATACACAAGCGTTGAAAAGGTGGTCAGTCATGTCAATAAGAAGTTAGCAAAATTTTGTAAAAGTATGTTGATATGTTCTATCCTTTCATCGCGAACGAAAATCCAAGAAATGATTTATTAATAACCAAAACTACTTGCCCAAATTTCCAAACCTTCGTCCAAGCAGCAAGCACTACACTGAACCAGGAAAGAAAATGGTGCTGGAGAGAGTTAAAGTTTTTAAAGCACAGCGAGGACGATTTTTACGGCAAACTCTACAACAGGGGTGGGCAAACATTGCCCAAGCCGTGACACAATTGAAATTACTGTCAATGTGTGTGCGTACACAATATCGATAGAAGATAATCTTTCCTACACCATGTTGTGTATAAGTACCATAACCTGAAAGCTAAAGATGATTAGGCCCCCTTTCCAAATAAACTTTGTAAGTGAACAAAGGGCCCCAAGAATTCACGGATATGAAATGCATACTTTTCGTCCTTTCTCTATGGATGCCCTTGAATCCTGTACAAATGGGGCGTCCAGCAACTCTGGTCCCAACGATGAAAACAAAACTGAAACGCATCAAATAAAAACCCATCATGTAATTATTGTCAACAAGCCTATCATACTAGAATATAATTTAAGTAGGCTGCGAGACTTTCATTCAAAAGAAAGGGTATATTCTATAGTTGGAGAGAATTCCGCCGATGGAAAAATGAAATACAATTTCTGAAATTTTGAAAAAAAAGGTTCGCATACCACTCCTGAAGTTATGACATCCCATTTGTGCATGCCGTGAGTTGACCATCCTTTCTCTACAACATTGTACTTTTACATTAGTACCATCATTGTACAGAGTGGCCAAATATGTTCCACGGTTTGGCATGGGTGAGTAGTGTGGCCGTCCATCATTGGAAATCATCGTCAAACGTTGGAGTCTTGACGGTATTGGAAGGCTGGTCGAAACGAATGACCAAGACATTCAGCCCCCCTCCTAAGTTAAAAGAGCCGCCGTCCTTCCCGATCCGTCTGGTCGCACACTGGTCAAAGAACGCCAACAGTTGCAACACGGAGAGTGTTCTGGATGCATATATTATTCAAATTATTAAAGTGCGTGTGAGCAGAGAAACGAATTGAAGTTTAATGGACACAAAATAAGCCGTCCGATCTAGACGAATAAAAAACAACGAATGTAAACAAAACATGTGTTGCCACAAATAAAGCACTAAAGTATACCACGGTTAGGGTTAGCAGGTACTTTTCTAACATTCAATGCTCTCCCTAAATGCCCTAATGCTAACAAATAAAAAAAAAAAAAATACAACCGATACATGAGCAGAGATGCTAGAATGCTGAATGTATACTAAAGGGAAAAATATAAAGATACACACACACAATGCAACACATCATTTCTCCTTCAATTCACACATCCCTATCATTTCTTCCAAATGATTAAACCTTCCACAAGGAAGTGGCTTAATGAACAAGTCAGCAGCTTGCTCTTGAGTCGTACATTTATGCACATGTAGCTATTCTTTCTGGTACAGTTCTCGAATGAACTTGTGTCTCACATCAATGTACACCAGTCGGATAAATTCAATCCAGTTCTCTGAGTTTTCTTCCCTCTTTCTTCTTCATCGCGAAGCTTTGTTGTAATCGTAAGAACCGAAGTTGTTTCTTCCAATCCGTTTTTTCTATACACTTGTCAGTGTGGTTCTCCACCACATAAAATGTATCTTTCTTCCATATGCACATGAGCGAGAGAAAGAGAAAAACGTAGGTTTTGTGTTAACCCGTCCGGGTTTGAGAAAGATTGGCCATTGCCGATCCATCCCTAATTTCTTTATTCATGCGACTCTTAGTTCAGGACCTCGAGAACCCAAGCGGCTATTACCTAACCTTGAACCTCCATTGAAGCTTCCCATGACTAACATACTCGGCATTATTGCACCCCCTTAAACAAATTGATTCCATTTATACTTAAATGACCATCATCTATTCTCAATCTTGAAATTTGACTTTCATTCGTTGGTCCCCTTTATTTTTTACGATTCACCGCTTTTTCTCCAAGACGATCCTTCTTGCCTAGCGCGCCCTCGAATACAACCGAATAGATGCTTTCTGACGGTAACTAAGGGATTCCCTATTGAATGGCGACTGCCCCATCTACTTACATCGGTCTGTGATTCTATTTCTTTTAATTGGGACTACGTTCCCACCGGCTTGGACAAAGCTTCTTTCATCAACATGACGTCACTTACTTTAAACCCTCAAGAAACATGTCTACCATTTATAGACAACCATTAATATTTACGCTCCTTCCTATTATTCAATTATTTGTTTGCTGCACTATATTATATCGGTTACTGTCACACACCTGCTTTATCGGCGCCTGGAGACCTACAGCTCTTTACATTTAAATCCAAAATACCCAATTTAAGTACTCCAAACTATCAATTTTAAATACATCTGGAATTAATAATTTTTAATGCTCCCTCTATTTTCTATTTTAACTGGCACAAGCTAGTTAACATGAGGGGAGAAAGAGAAATCTGATGTACATACTCTCTAATCTCATAAGTACAGTGTAACGTTGCTACAACTACACACGATATACCGATGAATATCTTTGCAACGATATTTTTTCCAAGCCTTCTTTAGCAATGTCTAATGGAATATTCGACTGCTGCCTCTTGATACACCGATAATCCTTCTACAACGACATTTTTTCCATGGTCCGCAGAGCATCGCGATATCAAGGTTTCATTGTATTATATATTATTTTCTTTCCCATTTAATTGTTATCTTTCTTTTCTTCACTTTCGTTCTTCTCTCCCTTTTTCTATTGTTGATTTAGCTCAGGACAAGGTTACTCGATTTATCGCCGATTTGTCAAATAGGGATGGTAAATTTTGTTTTACCAAAGGCTTGTACGTGAAGGGGTAAACTGAAGCATTTTTAAAACGAAAACTGGCCGATCGTTATGTTGTTTAACTGAAAGAAAAATCGGTATATTATGCGAATATCACAAAGAAAACAAATCGATTTTTCATTTTAAAATGTTTGTATCGTTTAAGCTGCAATTGGTCACTAAACCACCTTCCAAATGTCATATCTTTTTTAATGAGGTAGACTTTCTTCCGATTTTCCGCAGGTGCAAACTAAGGGGCATAGGGAAAAGTTTTCCTTTGAGAAATCAACTTTACAATATACCTGGTCTTGCCAATGCTAAAATAAGAGGATTTTATGAAGGTGAGGTATTTCGTCAATGTGCCGCTCAAAAGGGTAATCTAATATTTTTTTTTTTTTTTTTTTTTTTTTTTTTCATGAGCAGCCAAGGAATTCTCCAAGTTGGGACTTCCAAACATTTCATTCATAGAGAGAGATATCACGTGATCCAAAGAAACCTCATTGAACAGGTTCATGAGATCTTTATCATTATCGGAATTTTAATTTTTTTTTTCATCCTTTTTCATGAATTTAGTGCCTCCCAAGTTCGTCCAAACAGACCGAAGCGCTGAAGTTTTAGCTCGAGAAGGAACAAATGTCACCCTAAGCTGTCGTTCTAGAGGCCACCCAGATCCTAAGGTATCCTGGCAGAGGGAAGATGGACAAGCATTCACTACGGGTCAACTGAATGACAAATCGCCAAGTAACTAAAATGAACAATCACGATTCACTAACTTTCTTCTATCATGAGTATATTCGTAATGGAATCCCGCCGCATTAAAATGATCATAATTACATTTTTTGATGTACTAATTGATCTTCTGAGCTTACTGTGTTTTGATAAAATGGGAATTCTGTATATTCTAATATTCTGTATATTCTGTAGTGAGCACGTACGATGGTGAAGAACTTACCATAGAAAAAGTGAGCAGATTGCACATGGGGACGTACCTGTGCACTGCTGACAATGGAGTACCTCCTGCAGTTACTAGAAGAATAACACTGTATGTCCATTGTAAGTATAAAAATAAATTTTATTCATAATTTCCACTTTGGTTGTTATTTTAATATGATACTGTAATTATCTATAACGCATACATGTCATGGCTAGATGTTGTGTTCCTTCCATATGTGATTGTGAAAATTTTCATTTTTACAATTTTCAACAGTTCCACCGATGATATGGATCCCTCATCAACTCATCGGTGTGTCCATTGGTCACATGGTTAGCTTAGAATGCATGGTCGAAGCATTCCCCAAGTCCATCAACTATTGGACGAGAGAAGATGGCCATCTAGTCGTGTCCGGAGACAGATACGTTACTAGCTTACAAGAAAATACGTACAAAATCCACATGAAGCTTACTGTACTTTCAGTCAGGGAATCAGACTATGGAGTCTACCATTGTTATGCCAAAAATTCTATAGGTGCCACAGAGGGTGCTATAAAACTGTATGGTAAGTTTTGCAAAGTATAGGTAATATTCCATTATATCCTGATATGTGTTTTTTCACACGAAGCAGAAATCTAACCTAAAGAAATCCACTCTCATTTGAATAAAAATTCACCGAGATAGTGTCGATTGAAAAAAACCTCGATTTTCACAATTTTTCTATTTTGACACTAGTATAATGAGAGGGAAAAAACAACAATAATTACAATCGTTGACGCATTTACATTTTACTCTAATTTAATCAGGCGTACATTTATCTTCTCATAATAGAGAAAAATGCAAACATCATTAACTCAGATACCGTACATTTAGGCAGTATATAATAGATTTTGGATTTTCATAATTTCTCTAATTGCACTGAATAACAAATTATGGCAAAGCTTCTTCACCCTGAATAAAAACAGTCAACTCCCATGTGCACAATTCCAGAACTCGCTACCTGAACACTAATTTAACCATAGAAAATCTGCATTCGCAACGGTTTTCTTTGGCATTGCACATTACCATATAGTATGGCATTGCGCTTTTAATGGACATGAGAAGCATCTTTTACAATTGTCACACAGTAGTCAGCCAGCATCGAAGTCCGTCGTTTTCTCTGGTAAAGTTATCTTATGTTTGTTTCGTACCTCTTTTCAACAAATAATAACGCTGGTAACATATTTTTTAACAGTTAACAGGGTAATATATGTGCAAGAAGGGCCAATAAAAAAATTTAATATTTGATATTTCTTGTTGATTCTCTATTATGTGGATGTGTTTTGTTATTGGAAGCATATTTATACTACCCCTGCATATAGAGAATGCTCGATCATGTACAAAAAACACTGCCAATGGTTTGCTTCAGCACCATCCACTGTCGCAGCAACTGAAAATGGATGGCGCTGAAGCATCGGTCCTACATCTGATCGAAGCCGTAGAGAGGGAAGACACCAGTGGAGTTAGGTCCGAGTGGAGTGGTAGTAAGATGCTCGTCTTCCACCATGAAGGTTGCCGCCACAGTCCCGAACCCGAGGGAGGATATAGGTAAGATATTTTCCCTAACGAACTTAAGGCTACCATCAATAGATAGTGTCTTCATTTCCAACCCAACTCAATACATGGTAGTAAATTGAAATATAGCGATATGGCCAGAGTTGATGTTTGGTAAAGTAAAGTAATGGAGTTAGCTGGGAAATGAAGGCGTCATCTATTGGTAGGTAAAAAAACTTGTTTCTAATGTTCTATGCTCGGATTTGATCTCGTGGACATTGACGTTTAACCTTCATAGTGGAAGACGAGCATTACCATTGCACCAATCGTGCGCTTCCACTGGTACAGCGTGATTTTGAGCATTCTTTCAAATTGAAACTATACCTCTACGACGGTCAGTTGATGAAATAGAGGCCGCATTAGAACTTACAGGAGAGCCTGTATGTTTCGAGCTAATATTTCTGTTTAAACAGTGTGATGAAACACTTGTTTCGTACACAAGATCCAGCTGATTCCAGTACATGATTTTATTATCAAGGTCAAATTGGGAAATATTTATGACTTTTTTTTTTCATTTATTACCTGTTTAGAAATTATTATTATTATTATTTTTTTTTAACATGTAATCGCTAATGTTTTTGTACGCGATCGAACACAGGGGTAATGTTATCAGCATTTCAAAAATTATTTCACCTGAAACGGACATGTGTGTTCACCCTGTTCATCAGACAGAGAAGAATATTTCCTCAGTAAATATTGTATTTTCCTCAGTAAAGTGTATTTTTATCGCAAAAAAATATTTTTCTATTTAATTTCCTGGGACAAAATCTCCCAAGAAACAAAGAAGTAAAAGAAGCCCGCGATTCTCTTGACGACACAAGCAGCCTGGAATTACTTGGGCATTCCCTAGGAGACACGGACAGTCCCTATACTCAATTCGATAAAATTTATCCCATACGAACTCTTCCCCCTTTTACAAAAACCACCATATTTCGGATAACCCGATACCTTGAAAATTATATAAATTTCACGAACCCACTCTAAATCATGGTTATATATTTTCTAATTTCGCTATGCAATGTCCCAAGCAGATGTTTTAAAATGTCATTAATCACACGCCATGTCAGTGCCGAAAGAATAAAGAAATAGTAGGCTCTAAAACAGTTTAGTAACTCGGTCCTCTGGTTTTCAAAAAAAAAAAATTGTGTTTTGTTTCTTATTTTCTTCTCCTGGATCGTAGTCTCACTGTAAGAGGGCTTGATGGATGGTTCTCAAAACAAGAACGGTTCAACCATCATTTATACTTGCGTTTGTTCAAAGATATATATCCATAGGCGGGAGATTATTCGCTTTGATCGATTTGGGAAAGTGGAGAAGAGTATGCATGTGTACTGTATACTGTGTGTGTATGTATGGGCCGGTCTCTCGGTATATATAAATCCCTTTTTTTTTTCTCAGGACACAGACAGGTGTGGAATTCTCGTTCGTCTTGTGGGATATTGATTTTTATTTACTTATTTTTTACTCTTTTCCATGCGATGAAATTTAAAAAAAAAAGGATTTAGGAATATGATAGAAAAATTGCGGGACGAAAAAATCAGGGCATTTGTTTTCTGTATAAATGAATAATAAATGATATTGCATATGGCAGCAAACATGTCTTATCAGGATCTTTTTCACCCGGAAAATGAAATAACGCACAGTTCCCGTTCTTCGATGGGATTTTCTACAGCTGTTGATCAGTTTTGTCTTTTTTTTTTTGAGAATAATTGTGAATATTAAACTTCCACATGTCTTGTGATACTGCGTTCAACATTTTAGATTTTTATGGTAATTGGTGATAGTATAATGATTGATTTTAAATTTGCTGTATTCTTGTTTGAATGTTTTCTTAAAATTATTTTTTTGGAAAATAAAACAAGTGAATTTTAGTTCTTAGTTTAGAATACTTTGCACTTTATACATGGAACTATACGAATATTCTCCACTAATAATTTGGCCAACTAGCGGATATTCAGAATTTATATATTCAACATTAGAAAGGCCGGAACACAGACTTTTGACTAGTTTTAATTTTGGAAAACGTAATAATCTTGACAGTATTTGCTGTACACTCTCTATATTTGGTAAATTTTCATTATTTCTGTACTTGCCTCTGTGTGCAAAAATTTTAAGACTTTGAACGTTTCATTCCAGAGGTATCAACATTACACCTACAACGGCCAATTGTATATGCCTTCTCCTTATGGTGGGCGTTTATGTATACTTTTTCTTTTACACAGGTTTATTTCCTATCATTTCCCGATGATACGAACAACACAATGTATATTCAGGACTATAATACAAAAAAAAAATAAATAAAATAATGCTATTTGCTGCATCATGTTACTGTGCAAATCTTCTATTGGCAGAGACAGTTATGTATCCACAATAAAATCCTTATATCTTATTTAGCTATAGCCTGTGTTATCAGAGTTGAGGAGATTTATCTTCTGATCGTCTACCTGACAAACTTAGTTTTTCGATATAGTGTGACATTTCATAACTCTGCATGCCACCATCTGCTTTAAAAGCTTACTAAGAAACAGAGGCTCATTCCCTATGTATAGAAATGGTTCTTAGATACATGTATGATAATAAAATAATGGTGTTTTTTATCAGTACTATAAATGATGTTTCGGACAATAATTCCGGGAATGAATGGTCTGACTCAGATAATACAAGTATTAATGAGAAAAAAAGTTAAAATAAATTTTAATAGTGCCGTAGTTTTTCCTCGATTGTGCAAATTTATAGTGTCATAACAATATATATTATCCATAGCGTGCGCGAACAACTAAACAGTGTGTATAAAAAGGGCCGTGATATACATATAAAAAGGTGTGCATCATGGAAAATAGACGAAAGTACGATGTGATGTAAATGCGATGATTTTTTGAATGGTAAATCGGGTCAACAGCTGCTTTCTATATTTTCATATTTAAAGTTTTAAAGGCATTTTAAGAACACCCTTTCTGCTAAAGTTTTTCTTCAAAATGGATAAATTCCCCATGTGAGACAATGCTTCATTGCAAAAATTTAGTGTTATTAAATATGTTGCACTAAAAAGAAGCAGCAGTGAAAATGACTGTCAGTGCCATTACAGGCATAACGTGTAGTCCGGCCCTCGTATTGTTGACTACAACTCAATTAGACGTCCGCTAGTTTAATTATTTAATAATAACATTTTAATGAATAAATAATGAATTAATTAAACTTTAATAAATTAATTCGTTTAATGGGAAGAGTGAATGCCCGTTTTTAATGAATCAATTACCATCATGAACACATTGATTAATAATCACAATTCATTAATAATTACCTGATCGTATATTGTTACGTTTTAATATTATTAATTTCGTGTTGCTCTATAAGACATTCTTTTTTTAATAAGTCGTTCCCCCAAATGTGAACGTTGCAAAATGGAGATACGAGCTACCCCCTAGGCCCGAGACTATACGGTACGACCACAGCTCTCATTGTAGTGATTATCTTCATATTGGTTGACACAAGAGCCCGCTGCTCTTCCCGCGACAGGACGAGCAGCGAGCTGTCGTGACAAAAAAGCAAGCCGTTAATTAATCGTTCTTAATTGATTTTTAATTAATTTACGATTTAACTTTTATTACGTCATAATTAATGATTAGTTATAACGATAATTAATCGTTGCAAAAATTCTATTGCATTCAGTATTATACTATGAATCAGGAACATAATACCGTTTTGTGAAGGGTATGACCAAAACTAAACTCCAATTCTTCATTTTTGACATTGGCCAGATCAACTGGGCCGTCCAATTCGTGAATTGGCCGACTTTAAGCTTTGACAGTAATATGCATACAAATACAAATACAATGGCGCAAATGTCCAACGAGGTGTCTGAAATAAAATATGCCCATAACAAATATGGATGCCATATATTTCTAAAATACAGCCATAAATGCAATTCATTTATGAACAAAATATGTATTGTCCGATATAAATTGTTGTTTTAAATTATAAATCATTGCATTATAATTTAAGTTTACACCATTTATTACGTGTAGTGGCAGCATATGCATTTCTATACAGCTTTTCTACCCATTACATGAATTTATTCAAAAGTTTAATTATGATTTTATCTACCAATTTTTATTTTCATTTTTTTTGGACGGGGGGGGGGGACGTTTAGCGTTGTAGATATTTTCGTTTTAATGACCACCCAGGAAATCATGACTTGACACATACATGTACAAACTGTTCCAAACACTTTGGCCAACGACTGTTTCTATGACTGTTGACTTTTTGAGGAAAAAAAGCGTTTCACTTTTTGCGATGATTTCTTTTCCCTCACAAACTTTCATATTCACACTTCGCTATAGAAGTTTCATTTCAAAAAGTCACAAAAAAAACAAATAGTTAAATGGAACGACGAATAAGCTTCATGTTTTCTTCGGTACGCTCATTGCAGTGAAACAAGCGATGAAGATGTCGCACATTACAAAACACAAACCACTTTTGAAACATTGAATGTGTCGGGATGAAAATTTAACCTTTATTTCTTCAAACCCACGTTTACTTTTTTTTGAATTTATTTGATTAAAGAATGAAATATAACTTTTTTTAATAAGCATGCACATATACTGTATATCAAACGAGACCCGACTTGAATGATAGGCTACTTTAAAACTTTGTTAAATCTGGGGGAATTCCCGGAATGGGAAAAAATGTGTCGGGCGACCATCGGAAGTTGGCTTCTGGGACATTTGAAATGTTTTCTTCAGCTACCGTGGTTCCAAATCAATATGTTTCAGGCATTTTTGTCCCTTTAAAATAGTTTATCTCTTCGCTAGTTGATAATAAAATATCAGAAATAAGCAGCATAATGTACGATGTTGTACACACTATTCGTTTTTTTAAAATAAAAATTATTGCATCAATTAAATAAGCACATGCACATACAACTCATACAAGTAATCTTATACAAATTTATAACACCGTACATATTTTGAGTGATTTCACTAAGTTGGAATTTTTTTTTTTTTTGTAATTTGTATTTTTTTTTTTTTTTTTTTGTAATTTGGAGAATGTTCCGATTTTTTTTTCAATGTTGCTGAGTATGTGCATGGATATTGGTATCGTTAAATTTCTTAATCTTACAATTCATTTCGAATTTATAAAATAAAATTGAAATTGATGTGTAAATGTGAAACTAACCATATATGCATTGCGCAAGAACAAAAATTCTATCCCCAAATATTTATTACACACTAAATTTAGGATCAGGCAAAAATATTGGAAATTTATGAATTAAATTTTTGAAATGTTTTGGTGGTTCTTTGCTTCACTTCTCTACTATTGGGAAATCAGAAATTCACGTTAAACTCAGTAAGCGTTATTTCTATCATAGAATTGAATAAAATAAGAAATACATATCGCAGTGAATAATTCTGTGGTGTTTGGTCAGAGCACGATAATTCCAAAATATCATTTTTGAGATATATGCATTTTCATTACCATTTAAAAATAAAGCATACACACAAATACAAATGGAAATATCATACATCAGCATTATTTTAGGCGTACGTACATATACACTCATTGAAATAAAAATTTGTGCACCAAGAAATAATTGTGGGATCGAAACGAAAGTTGGCCTGAAGGTACATATCGGGCAGATATGCAAATGGTTAGAAATGCAGCGTGATTGCGCATTGCGTAATGCCAGTAGAGGGCGTTGAACTTCGTTCTCCTTGGAATATAAAACAGGTAAGCAGAGCTTGCTGGAGTGTATATTTAATCGTTTGCAAAGGAAATGCTGAGGTAGACATGCCGTTACGCCGCCGTCGAAGACCATATGAGCAGTTGTCAGAGTTCGATAGGGGAAGAATCATCGGGATGATGGAAGCTGGGTGGTCAGCTCGGCGAGTAGCTCGTCGATTAGACCGTTCTGATTTTACTGTGAGGAGGTGTTGGGACCAGTGGACAGAAGAGACGTCATTTACACGGCGACCGGGTTCAGGACGCCCTCGACAGACCAGTCGTCGAGAAGACCGTCACATCATCCGAAACGCACGCGTAGAGCCAACTGCCTCATTGGCCGCTATCCAGACACAGGCAGCAGCTTCACTACGGGCTCCTGTGTCTTCCCGAACCATCGCGAGGCGCCTGGCTGAAAGACATCTGGTATCGCGGCGCCCATTACGTGTGCTGCCAATGACACCCACCCATCAACGCCTCCGTTGGGAGTGGTGTCGAGCATGACGGAATTGGACTGCAACGGAATGGAACCAGGTCGTCTTCAGCGACGAATCGAGATTCAACTTGAGCAGTGATGACAATCGTGTTCGTGTGTGAGGCCCCGTGGTGAATGCTTCAATCCTGCTTTCGCTTTACAGCGACACACCGCTCCCGCAGCTGGTGTCATGGTATGGGGTGTCATTGCTTATGATACACGGTCACCCCTAATATTGATCCATGGCACAATGACAGCCCAGCGGTACGTCCATAACATCCTTCAGCCACATGTGTTGTTACTCATGGCAGGGCTCCCAGGAGCCATTTTTCAACAAGGCAATGCTAGGTCACACACAGCAAGGATGTCACAAGACTGCCTCCGCCACATTACCACCCTTCCCTGGCCGGCTCTATCCCCAGATTTGTCACCAATCGAGCATATCTGGGATCATTTGGGACGGCAAGTTGGACACCCTACGAGGTTGGTCGAACTAGAGGCGCATTTAAAGCAACTGTGGAACGAGATGTCTCAGGACATCATACGGAACTTGTATGCCTCAATGCCCGCTCGTATCGCATCGTGCATTCGCGCTAGAGGGGGTCCAACAGAGTACTAAAACTTCTGTTCATCTGTACTTTTTTCTGCAATAAGTGATCCTTTATCTTGGATTTTCTAATCACTTACTTATATCAACGTAGTACTTACATGTGTAAAAGTTCGTTTCATTTTGACGACTTCTTCTGGGTGCGCAAATTTTTATGGCAATGAGTGTATGTGTGCATTTATCTCACTTCTAATTAGTTATAATTAGCAAGACTTACTTTTAGATCAAAAAGCCATTTTTTTTGGAGATATCATGTTCTGACCAAACACCACAGAATTACCACATCAGCAATATAAATGTGCATTATCTGGCTAATCAGTAGCAAAGTAGCCATTTTCAACTTTTTAAACGTATCTAGTGAATTCTAAATGATTTTTATATACATGTCAATGACATTATATACTAATTATAATAATTGTCTCTAGAAACTATTGATAAACAAAGGACCACGACTCCCAAGACAGAATACGTTGGTGGTAAGTGAAGTTTTGAACTTAATGTGATACCTTGAAATAAATACATTTATTTATATTTTATTCAACGTACAGTTTTTTTTCTTTGATATTTTTATCACGTTTTCGGAAACCAACAGGGGATATGTTTGCATTTCGATCTTCGAAACAGGATTTCAGAAAACATCGAAAATTGTCAAAATAGCAGATGAAACCATTGCTTCCATATCCGTTACGTTACGCACAGTGAAAGGTTATGACATGCGAGTAAACCGGTTTCGAAGGAAGGACCCCCTACTACTACAAAAGCAAACTTACACCTCGCCCACCTTTCTCTGCAGAACTTCTAACACGTCGGAATGTGCGTGTCCATGTAGTGAACCTGACGTAAACTTTGTTTCTGTGTAATTCTTTTTAATGCTTGTTATGTGTAGAGCTGCCGCCTGCCATCGATTTTGTTAACTATGGGTGAAGTGTAAGAATTGAAGGTTTCACCGTTGTAGACCTGTTACTCTCTGTTGCGAGACTTTTTAACGGGGAGATCGGCTCGCATTCGCACCTCTATGTTTGAAACCACAGAAAACCAACTTCAACAGATCACTATTGTGGCGACAGTGGGATTGGAACAAGGACCCCTACTAGGAAAACTGCCTCCTGCAGGAAGAGAACAGGTTTTATCCGTTGCTTTTTCTGAAATATTCTCATACACGCGCATAATGTGAAGGTGGGAAGAGAAACGTTATTCTAAAATCATTAAAGCACACGCATAGACGGATATAGGGGGAAGGTGAATGGGGTTATCGCCCACCCATCTCGTTCAGTGAAAAGTAATTGTACGAGTTTAACAGAGACTGAAAAATAGATTCGATGTATCCGATATAGTAGTAAGATCTATTCTTAAGGAAAAAAACAAAAAGGGAATTTTGTCTAGTTCTTCTGAACTGAACTGAACGAACTAAGCACGAGCACGCACTGTCATTTCTCGGCATGTTTGCTAAGCTTAACGTGTCCAGTTCGTCTCAACATAGGTTGTCGAATTAACAGGAACTCACACATTTATTAGAGTCGATCTTTATTAAGCGAAAAGTAATCGAGGATGTCACTGGTAAAATTTTGGTTGCCGACAAATCTGGTATACCCAGTGTAAAAGCACCCCTCTTTAACAATCAATTCTAGTTGTTGGTCTGAAGCGTGAAAGACCAGATATTTCTACCAGTTGCCCCGGCAGATATTGTTCGATCATATACAACAACACTAGCAATTGCACGTTTTAAACACAAACTAAAATAAAATTATTTTTCTCCAAGTGAAAATGTTTTGGTTGATACGATCAATCCTAAATATGTAAAAAAATAAAATAAAAAAAACATAAATAACTGGACATAATAACTGGACCTTGAAAATCCGTATATGAACTGGCAACATCCGGGAAAATAGTATTTAATCAGTGTTTTATCACTGCGTTCAAAATGAATATATTGGCTGGAAATATGAAAAGTGAATAAAGTTTATGCATTTGAAAGATAACCAGATAATATATATATAGTAGAATATAAATGAAACGGACTTTTCATCAATATAACGTTTTCTGCCACTCTTGTTCCTCCGAAAATATATATTTTTGATGATCTCAAAAGATGATCATTTTCATGTTAGAATGACGGAGTTCCTCTAAAGGAAGATGCAGGAATATTCAACCAGTGACTAGCGGTGTTTTTGTCACGATGATAAGGCGCTTTATCTTCGTAAATGTAACGTTAGTTGAATTCAAAAACAATTTGTGAACACCCATAAACAGAAATATTTCTACAATGTCCATGTAGAACTTCTGTAATCACAGTTCACTTTACGATGGGAAAATTTTCTTATCCGTTGATTGCCATGCATAAGCAAAGTTGAATTAACGACAAAACAAATTATGCCAATGCCTTATCCATGTTCATCTCATCAAGTTGTTCTTTTGTTCTTCTCCATTTATCGTTGTCATATCCAACTTTTCGAGCTGTTTCTTGACAGTTAGTTGAGGCATATGCTCTCAGTCATCCATTTACCAGCTGACACGATTTTTTACGCCAATGCAATCGAGATCTTGCCTACTGCAACTTTGAATGAGGTTAAGGATTTTATTTGCTGCTCCTAAATCTTTATTTTCGTCAGAACGATTGTTTAACCTTTACAGAGGTAATCCAGAGATATATCGTCAAACTTTAACTCTTTTATTTTTGCCATCCCGAAATATCTTAGGCCCTTAAAACGCTTTTACTTCGGCGTCGCCGAGCCCAAATAAGCGTTTAAGTTGATGCATAGTCAGGGATGTTCTCCAAACCCCATAATCGATCAACTACCAGTGGGCGGAATCAGCTTTGGTTCAAAGTTAGATAACAGAAAGAGAGAGACTGTGTGTGGTGTCTTCCCTTTCTTTCAACAAAGTAAATAAATATATGTTCGGTATAAGTAATACAAAATGATTTTTAAAAATGCCATGCACTTCACGACAAGTGTCTTTGTTTCATACTGGGAGAAATAAAAGCGATGGGATGAGTCAATTTCCTTGGTTTCTTATTGGTGGTGGGGGGGGGGGGGGGTATTTATGAGTTCGCAATCGGAAAAAAATATTCTTGAGAATACGTGGCAATTTGTAGAAGGTTTAATGATTTCCCATGTGGCGGCTATAATGCAGATCAAGAAAATTTTAAAAACCCCTTTAAAAGTTGAAGTCTGGTTGTGCAGTCACAAACTTTATACTTCGCTCACGCAGTTATTTCGAGGTGGCATGATGGTTCTTCTTGGTAAGTGAAATGAGTTTTTTATCATCTCTCCTTATGATTCCAGGTGTGCGACGAGCCCGAGACAAAATTCTCAACACACCCAGTCCTCTGATATTTGTTTTCAAAAATAGTTCACTGTATCTGGAGCACACATAGGTCTGCAAATTTCCCTTTGAGGAACTCAAATATTTCAACATGGAAACTATTAGCCGAGATCATTAGAAAGATATCTTTTAGGAGATCCATCTCTTTATATTGCAGAAAAGTAATTATATGAGGAAAACCACATTGCATTCAATGCTTATACATTGTCTAGCTACACTTCACAAACAACATTTTATTTACACGTTTTCCAGCCACTATATGTGCTTTTTTAAATAGCGTGATCGAACACTTATTTCTCACAAAAAACGAACACATTTCTCTCGGATTTTACCTATTTATTGACTGGTTTTCAAGGTCACATTGGAATAAATTTATGTTTTTCTTTTCTTTTCCATTTTTTCTACATTAAGAATGATTGTTTCCAACTAAAGTTCTCACTGGCAGAAAAATAAATTATTCCTTGTCTTTGTATTTTTCTTTACGTAGGTACCATTGCTAGTGTTTTTGTACATGATCGAACACTTTCTGCCAGGGGTAGTAGTGCTTACAAAATATGGCCGTGAGAGCCATTTGTTTTAGTTGATACGATGTTTCATGTAGAGATTTCGCTACTTGGTGTATTTTCTCTATCCCTGTAAATAAAATTAATTCTGTGTATGTTCTCTATAGAAGTTTACAATTTTATGCCAATCGTCGTCAAATTTTGCACATGTACCAAACAGGACCGAATTAAATGATAGGCTACATTAAAAGTTCGTCATTTCTATGAAAAAAAACTGTAGGGCAACAATTTTTGGCAAACCTCAACAATGACTTTTTGAATGTTCACCTTGGCTACCGTGTTTTCGAAAAATGCCTGTTACACATGTTTACCCCTTTACAATAGTTTGTCACTTCTATTATGCACTCACTGTATCGTGGAAACTCGAGCAGCGTCGGGTATTAAAGCTAGTCTTTATAAAAAAATGGTTTTATCTATGCGTATTTGTATGTTATCTATATAAATCTACAATTTTAGAGTGATCGTCACCAAATTTAGCATATGCTTTATATCAAACGAAACTCGACTAGAATGATAGGCTACTTTAAGACTTTGTTCAATCTGGGCGAATTCTCGTAATGGGTGAAAATGTGTCTGGCAACAATGATTCGTTGGCTTCTGGGACTTTTGAAATGTTTTCTTTAGCTACCGTAGTTCCAAAACAATATGATCAAGAAATTTTGTCCCTTTAAAATAGTTTATCTCTTCCCTCATTCATTTAGTGTATGCAGAGTATGGGTATTGTGGCTAGTTGATAATAAAATATCAGAAATAAGCAGCATAATGTACGATGTTGTACACACTTTTCGTTTTTTAAAATAAAAATTATTCCTGATGGGATTATAAATTATGTTACATGTTACAAATATTGAGAGCATTGAACTTCGCGATGAATATGGTCCTTTTTTTTTTGCTTTTTTCGATGAATATTTGGCAATCATTAGTCCTGAGCAGGAATAACGGGGGGAGGGGGAAGAAAAAATGGTTCAGTAGAATGACATTCCGAGAGGATTGGTGGCACCAGCAGCCATTCTAACGAGAATCTATTTATCATCTGGCGCACAAACCACGCATTGGAATGCCTTCTGTGTAATACCGCGATCATTTGTTACCAATTTAACGATCCTTTTGCTTGCATAATTTAATCTCCGTTACGAACAAATGATTTCCTATCGTAAATGACATTACCATTGTACTGGAAACTACATTAATGCAACAATTCCAGATTGCAGAAAAAAAAGAAGAAAAAAAAAGGAACGCAGAATATATATGAACGTAATGATGACTTTCCTGTACTCACCATATGATGGATATACTCCTGCACCATTACATGATTTCGAAAGAAATTTTTTCCCCTCATCCAGTATATTTTCTTATTGCATTTTTAATATGAATCGTTCTCCTACAAATTATTTCTACAAAAAGGGTAAACAAATCAACTATGAAAATTGTTTACTTATTTCTATTTTGTTTGTTTTGGATTCCGTATTAATGTAACTGATACGGTAAATGTGATAAATCCGTATACATAATGACCGATTCTCGTTAGTAAATTCAATAAATACTTGAAATGTATCGCATTTATCTGTAATCATGCATAATACTTGAGTGCCATTGGTGAATTTGAACAATATGAAAAAAATATGATTCCAAATGATTCTAGTATGCGTGATGGATTTTGTCAGGCATGTACACATATAATAACAAATTTTAATTTTACGATGTTACCTCGAAATAAGTATGCAATACCTGTATGAATTACAATGCATAATAAATTGTTCCGGATAATGTCTCTTACACAAGTCTTTGAAATGAGTAAGGGTCAAACCAAACTTCTGGACGCCACAAATTTATTTAGAACAGCTATTTACACATATTCACAAGCAGTGATTTGAAAATGCACGATAAATAGGGAAATATTTTTGCCCCTGACATACGGCTTTTCAAACGGACACACGAGTTTGTGTTCTCTCTCAATTACTCAGTTTCGCTTTGACGGTGCTTTTATATATAGTTATAGGCAGAGCGACATCAAGAAATCTCTCCATCATTCTCGCAAGATCTCGTTCTTTTCTTTCCTTTTTACTACGTTCTCTTTGCGTTATGACGTCGAAAAATCATCGGATTTGTTGCGCAACCCGACAAGTTTGTCGCTAATTTGGCGAGATATGCAGTGAAATAAGTTAATTTCAATTTTTACATAAGATAATGACTATTTACACCATTCACAGGCGAAAAATTGCATAACTGTGGGAAAAAGTGATAAAATAGGACTATTTATATAATTTTCGTAACAGTATCACATAGTACAATTTATCATGTTTAGCAACGCTGCGACGGTTGGCTATCATACATAATCGCTAGTAAATTTCATAATGTTTTTAGTAATTATTATATTTACCAACGACACTTGGTTACTACGCATAATCACCAGTAAAAGTGATTAATTTAGGGAAAGTTATCGAACTTAGAAAATTGCTCGTCGATTATACATAGCAACCAGTTATTATACGGATTTATGACATTTACCCTAAAGTTATCGTGGCTTAACTCCATTATTGCTACCCGCCGTGATCTTTGCGGTCGGGCATTATCATCCTGGAAAACAAAGAAACCTCCAATGGCTCCAGCGTAAGGGATGGCATGAGGTCGCAGTATCTCGTCTGCATACCTTCGGGCCGTCAAAGTGTCTTTCCGAATGATATGCAGGTCCGTACGTCCGCCTATGCTGATTCCACCCCATACCATCCAACCAGCTCGTCTGTATTGTGACCTTTCACGAACGAATGCGGGGTTATTTCGAGTGCCCCTGTCCCTCCATACCAGAACACGTCGGGTGTCACACTCCAGACTGAATCGGGACTCGTCTGTAAACAGCACTTGGCTCCAATCATGTTGCTCCTAATCTCGATGTTCAGCAGCCCATCTTCTTCGGGCCGCACGGTGGCGTGGGGTCAACGGAATGCAGACCATTGGCCTACGTGCATAGAGCCCTCCCTCATGAAGCCGATTACGTACTGTTTGGCTGGTTACCCTCCTTCCTGTTGCCAAGAGCAACCGTCTTTGCAGCTGCGTATCATTCTCTGTTCTGTTTCGACGGGCTGTTAACCGTATATACCGGTCATCAGTTGCTGTAGTGGCACGTGGCCGACCTTGCCCTGGTCGACGTCTAACATTTCCTGTTTCTTGGAATCGATTCCACAGCCTTGCAACAACACTTCTGGCGACTCCAACAGCGTCCGCGACACTACGTTGTGTTTGACCGGATTCCAGTCTGCCTATAACACGCCATGCCATGGATTCCGGACGTTGTTGAGACATCCTCAAGGCACCTTGTCTCAAAAAAAAAATACTGCGCAATCGAATTTCACAGTTACGGCAGTAAAACAGATGGTTCTGCAACATCCCGATTTCTACCCTTATCTCCTTTTTCTGGTTTTTGACGTCATGAACTTTGATTTGCATATGAAGTTTTCTTCTTCCGTTTTCTGCTAGGCTTTAAATTATGGATGATTCATTTTATGTTACTTATCGGTATACATCTTTGCATAGTTTTGTTAAAACCATGTGCTCCCCTAATTGTTTTGAGCAGTGTATATAATTATTAATGATTTCTAAACAAAATAAATAATTTCATTGGAAAAACCGGCATTGTTGTTTGTAAAAACATGTGACGAATAACTTCTGTCATTCCCCGAAATTTCATTGCTGGTGAATTACATTTACATACAAGGTGTCTCGTAAGTGCAAATGCAACCTTTAAACCATCAACCGTCCGTCGTAGAGGTATAGTTTGAATTAAAAAAATGATGAAAAGGTGTTCAAAAATTATTGGAAATTGAGTGGAAATATAGTGTGCCACAAAATGAAACATCTAAATTTTGAAACGGCCCCGTGTCTTCTACCTTATAGCTAGAAATTTGTTGCCCTGTATCTCACGAGGCCAACAGAAAAAAAATCAATATTTCAAGTGCAGTATTTGCTCAGACATTTGAATTCAAAAATTTTTCAGAAAAGTTTTTAAAGCACAGCAAAAACTAACAGGCACACACACAATGTTCCTTTCCCTCATTTATGCTGTCGTTTTCTGACTCTTTTCTCCGATTTTTTAATTCCAATATCTCAGCGAATATTGCATTTGGATTATTGGAATTCTTTTTTGTTGTCCTCAGAAGACACGGGGTAACAACTTTCTAATTATTGACTATAAAAATTTAGTAATTTAGTTTTTTTTTTAATTTTATGACGTACTATATTTTCACTTTCAAAACTGGTAAAGGATAATTTTCAAAGAAATTTCCAGCATTTTTCAAGTTGGAATAGTATCTCTACGTCGGAAGGTTTATAAGATAAAGGCTACCTTTACTATTACATGACACCCTATTTATGGTATTAAACGATGAACAAGATTTTTTGAAAAAGTAGCGAAATTCGTATCTCCGAACTTTTTTATGCAGACACGAAATATTCGCAGTAAATTACGGTTTCTGTTAAAATTTTAAGTTATACAACTATCAGTGCTGACCACCTTCATAGCAGCTGGAGAAAGAAAACGAGTTTGAGTGGAAATAAAATGTAGGAAAATTTGCGTTTCTCAAAGAAAATGCATCTTTAAAATTCAAAATATATACGCTTAAAGATTGCCTGGTTAACTCTCAAAAAAGTATCGTTCACTTTCTGACAGTTTTGGAAGAATTTTTTTGTTGTTTGAACAAAAATGTAATGGAGGAGAAAAAAGTAACACAAATTAAGCGAGATTCGAACCTACGACCATGGCCATGGTTCCATACATAGGCGTACGCAGAACTTTCTCGGGGCGTTTAAGTTTTCCTGCAAAATAACACTAAAAACTCGGCTTGACGGGGGGGTGGGGGTGTTGGAAACCCTCCCCCCCCTTTGTGTATGACAATGGTCCCATACTCTACCAACTAAGCCACAGAAGACATGATATTTTGGTTATAATCAAATTGATCAAACAAAAAAATAAAACAGGCCATTCAACTTCCCCAATGAAATTTCGAACTCACTTATAGAAAGTTCTTTTCTGTAACTGTGTATTCGTTCATTGCGACCAATCACGAGATGCTAAATTCCTCTATTACACCTGGTATGCATATAGAAATGTAATCTTTGTTTATACGCTGCGACTGATCTGGTATCCCTTGATTCTCACGGCATGCCGGCTAATGGGGAATAATCTATATTGATTAAATTCCAGACTAAAATAGAGTACAATGTTTTATTTCAATCTTCATGGATAGATTTTCATTGGTACACGATGCTAGTGAGTTTCTAGTTTATGTAAGTACTTTCTGAACATAATACCTAATTGCTGGTCTTAACTTTTGATCAACACACAAAAATGAAGATATTGATATTTCCTTTTATTTTATTTTATTTTATAACTCGTTTATTTAATGATGCGACTTTTCTTAACTCTAATTTTTGTTACATATTTTTCAGATGAAAGAATAGAAATGCTAGACGAGTCAGTTTTAAGTAGAGAAAGAAATTTCCAAAAGAAACCACCCGAAGCAGAAAGAAAGGATTCTAGAAGTAAGTATATAGCAATTGTTTCTGCTATGTGCTTATAGTAATTGTTCTGGCTTAACTAGCTCAACGATAATATGCAAATGCATGATACAGTGCTAAATGAAATTGCTTATGCGGTTGAAATACTGGAAACTCTCAATAATCCAACCAATCCAGAAATCCGGAATTTTAGGTGGCTTTCCTTCGAGCCATAGAATAGGAAAGCGTATCACTGAATGTCTTTGAGCAGAGGTTTATGTTATTTTTAACGGACATTTTCAATTAACTTCCAGTAATCCAGCGATTTCGGTAAGCCGGCCAATCCTAGTTTGATATGCCGGATTAGCAAAAGTCTACTGTACCTAGTTTCCACTATCTGGTTTACAAGAAAACTGGTTCTGGATTCGATGTTTCGGTTCTATTTATAGCTACTGCTTAGAGCGAGAAAACAAAATTTGTAAGCATTAAACGATGGTTATTGTCAATTAAAATAACAAAATTAAAATAACAAATTAAAATAGAAAAAGAAATGGGGAACGAATATATAGGGACCGGTGAAAGCCCGAATTTCGGACACTGGCCGGGTTAACTATGCTGGCCAGATTACGAAGTGGCCAACCTCGGGCTTTGGCAGTAACATGTACATATAGTGGGTAATTATAATTAAAGTTTCCTACTCCAAGTAGTTTTTCACTGCTCAGTAATGACACTGCTGAGACCAATATAGCGCCCGTTCTAGGGGACGTATGCCCACTGAAACTCGGCATATGCGCTACATGGTCTATGGGAAATAGGAAAATTCAGTGAAAAAGCGCCACTTTTTTACCAGGTCGTCGAAAGTTTATATATAACTTTTGTTTTTCATTTCATAAATTTCTTCCTCATGGTCTCATTAAGATATCATAAGAAACTTTTCTATATTCTGATAAGGATTTTTTGAAAACAACTAACTACTCGGAGTATCGGAACTTTAATTGAAATCACCCTGTATATTCAATCAAGACATAATAATAAGCATTATACTTTATCTCGTAAATTTTTTTTTTCGATAAAAAAATATGTGCACATATATTGTAATATATTGTGCAAATATATTGTAATATATTGTGCACATATATCGTAACATATTGTGCACATATATTGTAACATATTGTACACATATATTGCACATATATACTGTGATAAATCTCCAGAGATTATGCACGATCACAGCAAAAAAAAAACAAACAAACATACCATATTAGTAAGTTTGATATTTTTTTTTCCCATATACAGAAAACGTACTTACCGGCGATTATGCAAAATCCCCATCTACTATTGGTGAATATGATTAATCATCAATGCATCACTTTAATATACCGCAGCATACTCAAATTTCACTTCACGATGACGTAATCGATCGGTAATGTAATGATAGGTTTCAGAATTTGATGATATGAAGAAAGTCAATATCACAAGACAATATTTATGTTTCTATCTTCATACTTATTTTAGGTCAATTTCATTTTTATGATAAAATTCATGTAGCTCATGTGTTACGATAAATGCGATAAATGTGGTTATTACGCATAAATTCGATAAATGTGGTTATTACGCATAAATTTCCCAAATTTATCAATTTTACCGGCGATTATGAATCGTTGGTGAAAAAAAATTCAACACGCTGTAGGTAAATTTAATGACGAAAAAGAAAATTCACTTTCACCAGCGATTATGCATACCCAAGCCTTGCGTCGTTGGTAAACATGATAATTCGTACAATATGGTATACTACTACACATGATAATTCATACATGTATCGTATCATTACGATCGTATCGTAAAATTTGTTATAATTTCATCGGGGTACCACTACATCCATCACTCATACTACCCTCATTCGGAACTTTTTCCTCATTTTTATCAAATTCGCCAATTACACTAGGGTATTGCGCATAATCACAGATAAAGGAGATAAAAATTTCAAGTATTTATCAAATTTACCAACGATGCCTGCGTTTGCAAAATGCATATTCGACGGCAAAAGCAATAAAAAATCGACCAAGACGATTGGTAAACATGCGCACTAACCGGTTATGTATATTAACCGATTTATCGCATTTTTACCATAACATATGCATCAAGTTTGGGTAAAACTAATGAGGTGTGAAATCAAAGTTTCATTTTTATTTTATTTTTTGTATTTTTTCATACTCGAGAAAATCGGCATGGAATTGTGCATAATCGCCAGTGAAACGATACTTGTTGTGTCATTCACGAATCTTACACAGACGATTAGTGATTGTGTACAATAACCGTCATTAATTCAGGATTGTTACTGATTTATCACATTTACTATAACATATAATAGCCAATGCAAGATTATGCATAACATATCATACTCTCTTCTTTTTTTCCAGAATCGAGCTCGTTCAAAAATCTACCCTACGATTCCCTCATGCTGTTTATGTGCACAGTTATCGGCATTTACAAATCTTTTATCCTACATTCGACATAGAGAGTTTTTTTTCTTCAGAAAAAAGAATGGAAGAGTGGGTATATATATATATACAAAGGAAGGCGGACAGGAAAAATAAACTGCTCAAAATGGTAGATTTCCAGCCGTAAAAAATGCAAAAAAGAAAAACCACACACACACAACAACAAATTCTCAGCTTTTTTATATCGAAATCGAGGGTATCTTCAGAAACACAGAGAGACAGAAAAACGAATTTCAGAGCAACATCAGTATTCCTGGAATAAATACACATTATGAGGAGATATAGCATCCATATTTGAGAAAGATTCCGAAAAGCCAAAAAAAAAAAAATAAAATGAGACGATGGTATGTAAATTACCCCATTAACTCAAAAGGAAAGTCACTACTTTTTTGTATAAACTGAGCCATCGTACCCATTTATATCCTCTTGTGACGTTCGAGCACATAAAAAACAATGCAACCGTAATTTCCCGAAGTTAATCTTCTGCCTGTATTATTTGATTGTTAACAAGATAAATGAACACTTTTTGTAAAATTTTGTATCAAAAAAAAAAAAAAACAAACGCGAGAGATTTCTAATATCATATTGAACTATCAAAAAATAAATATCACTCAATAAAGGGGGAATGAACTTTATATCAAATGAAAATGAGAAAAAAAAATCGCGATAAAAATGCTCTTTTAAGATAAATATGTATCTAGTTTAAATACCAGGTGGGCATGGAATCAATAACGGTGTCCATAATTTTATATTGTGGACATGGTGTTTTCCCGAATGGATACGCAAGAAATATGTTATACTGTTTATTTTGAAATTTATGTAAAATATGAAAAATATTCAGCAAAAGTAAAAAGGATTCCGATGAACGATAAATAAAATGTTTTTATGGCTGTTGTTGATGAAAGATGTTGATTAAATTTATTAACTTTAGACCCCTCTCCATTACAGTGGAACTTTCCACCCCGTAACTATCGGACATTTTACAGCGATGGCAGTGAATGAAATATTTGATTTATATAAAATTTATAGGACTTTTTTTTAAAATAACTGAAACCAAGAAATTCAATCTGATACCTCAGCCAATTTTCATTCAATCTTACTACTGAGTAAATTTCTTTTTTTTTCCTTTTTGGGGAAAATTGGTAACAATTTAGAAAAAAAATTATGAGAAAAATCGATGAGGGAGGTGCAAATATTTAGAAATTCATAATTTCTTTTTATTAGGAACCTAAGTTAATATTAAATTTTAATATTTTTTCTAGTACTATTTTGTCCAAAAAATTTAACTACCACATTTCGAAATTATCCTCATTTTGCTGATTATGTTTTTCTATAATACTCGTGTTCTGAAATAAAAACCGTAGAAATTTGCATTCGTTTCGGGCAATTTTGGTGAAACACCCTGAATAAGGAAATCAAGAATCGAAACGTAAATAATGACTGAAATACAAAAAAAAAAAAAAAAAAATATATATATATATATATATAATTTTATTCACTTTTGAACATAATAGAGGTTTACAGTGTGTTCCATTCAAGTTGTTTGTCCACAGGACTATCTCTGAAACCGTAAGCTTGAAATGCTCTCGAAACATACAAAAAATCCATATCTTCAAATGAAATATTCATCGGGATATTAGAGATGATAAATTATCGATGTGTTGGATGGTTTGTTTTGGCTTGCGAATCTTCATTTTTAGAGACTGTGCACTAACCAAATTTCTTCAACTATTGGACATTTTCTTTAGTGCCTTTCAATTTTGAATCTAAAAGAATAGTACTTCTCATTTAAAATATTAATACTTATAGGGTCAGTCACTTTTCATCCTTCTTGGACAAAATTATGAAAAAAAAAACAATTACCCAATTATTATAACAATTAACTTTTTTTGAGGACCACGAAGTTAAATGAAAGAAAAACCATGAAGTATTGTAAACACCCTCTTCAGAAGATGGAAAGAAATGCAGGTAGGTTCGATGGTTTCAGCGTCAATTCACTGGTCACTTGAAAGAGGCAAATGAAAATATGGTTTCGTTGTCTACCAACGTGACTTGAAAGGTGGTATTATTAAAGTTATTACAGCGGGAATCTATTTTATTTTGTAAGCACGATGACTAATTACATTTATACCATAACTTTTCACTTTGAATATAATCTACGTTTTCTGAATTCGTGAATCATACCCTCAATCATTGGTGATAAATACTGGAAATTTCAAAATCAACAATCTCCAGAAATATTACATTTTCTATTTCAAATCAGGCTGAACATTTCACAAATTGGTTTTGAATACTAAGACTATATAATACATCTTTTCTTCATTTTGTTGCTATTTGGTCCCACAAAAATACAAAATAAAATTTTTAATGGGGTTGTTGCGCGCAAATTTAAAAAAAAAAAAACGCATTTTCGAATTTTTAAATACTTTAAAATTTTCTGCGTCTATCTGCGCAAAGTTTTTTTGTTCTACCTGCACTAGAGGTGTTTTTAATATATAGTATCTTAATATAAACCCATGATAATGTTTCCATTAAAATGTTCTTTTCACAAAAGTCAGTTTTTTTTTCAGATAAGAACCTTCTTTTTTTCTCAAAAACCAATTGTTTAATGAGAGGATTTCGCATAAAATTGATTTAAAACATTTTTAAAGCACAAATTCAGGGAAAATATCAGTGATTTTTTTTAAAAAGCTGTATGTTGATTACTTTTTTCTCGAATTTTAACTTAACAACAATTAAAATCCTAAATGATCCTTTAAATTACATAAAAATATCTATAGTATTTCAGAGAAAAAACACCATCACCTAATATGTATAGAAAAAATCTAAATGCTCTTTAAAGAAAGGAGAGTTTTCCGTTATAAAAGCATAATACGCCAAGATCATGCGCCAACCTTTTTGAGAAACTGCATGGCTTTTGAAAAAGTCCTGTCATTGGAAAAATACTTCCTAACCCTTTGAGATACACGGTTGCAGAAATTGCCTCGTAGACAAACAATTTGAATTGATTACACATGCCTTGTTTAAGAATAATGAGTAATATCATTTGTCTGAATTATCTACGAATAAAATCAGAATACTTTGTAAATTTATCATTAAAATAAAACAGTCATAGGGGACGGCTTCATGGAAGAGGCGGTTAAAAAACGGATTCCATTTCAAAAAATACATTTATCAAATACTAATATAAGGGAAAAATAATACACATGCATTACACGTTTCTTATAGAACGGTGGTATGAAATGCCGGGACAGTAGTTGAAAAATCAGTAAATACTCATATTAAATTATGTTAAATGACGTAAATCCTGGAGATGAACTGATAACAAATATGTTAATACATGTAAAAAGAAGTAAAACATCCTAAATTAGATAAAACGATTAAAGTTCATGAGTTTATTCATGATTTATGCATGAAATCATTTTAATAACAATGAGAAAAGGGTAAAAATTAAATTTGACAAGATTATTATGCCACACACACATATATGACTTTTGTTCAAAAAGTATCTGAACATTTTTGGAAGTAAACCAATGTAGTTTAGGAGGAGTGATTTGGTGCACTCATGTAGGTGGTTTTGATCTTTATGCGTGAATTTTTAATCTTCCTGCAGAAGATGCCAGTCGAATTTTTTTTTTTTGACAAAATAGCAGGAAAAATTTTCAACAATTTAACTTTTACGTGAAGCTTGGTGATTCCCGAGATGAAGAAGTGGGCACGACACTGATAAAGGAGTGGTGTAGTGCTACCACGAAAAGATGGCCTTTGACCTTGTATGGCATTCATCACGAAAAAGAGGGTTCGTTCTTGAGGGGGGGGGAGAGGAGAAAGATAATAAATATCCCGAAAGTTTGCGCTGCTGGAATTATTTTTCTACCCCCATTTCTCCGTACTGAAGAATGAAACCTCTGTTTTCATGATGATGGTTATACAATGCCAATCCATCTTTCGGTGATCACACTATGCAACCGCTTTAAAGATGGCCCCACACTCTCTGGTACGCCCTTTATCTCCAGAAATGAGATTAACCTGGATAGGACTCGGATGATGTACGATCATTGACTCAAGAGATTTGCTTGTATCTATTATACTGTATATATCATAGTTCAAGAGACTCAAGTATTAGCATTGGATCTGTTTTTTCTATTTTGACACTATTTGGTCTACACGTGATCCAACGTGGAAGTCATGCTGAGCGTTTTCCTTGACTGCGGACTCGTGGTTCATCACGAGTAGGTACCGCACGGCACGACCAAGGAGTACTACGAAAAGGTACTGCATCGCAATTGGCAAGCCCATCATGATTAATGCCGTAGCATTTATACGAGTAAACTTATTCGAGATTTTCCTGCCATTCTGACAAACACGAAAATGTGACGACGTTCACTTACATTTCCTCACCCGTTGCCAGTCTGCCGGCGACTGACAGCTTCTGCAGGCAGGAAAAATCCCAGCATGCCCATTAGGACATGTATGCTTACATACATGCAAAAAAGCATGTCTCTTTAACTTCATTGGTTCACGCACGAAAAATAATGGCTGGATAACATTTGAACAATCCTCATAATGAAAACTCAGTTTTAAGCCCTAAAATTATATCATTATTAAGATTTTAAGACGAATCAATCTCTTTTATTCTCTCTCATTATTCCTAAATTATAATCAGGACATTATTATATTGATTTATTACATCATCAACGGTTCTATGTATCACAAAAATGCATTGATATATATTTCGAGGAGAAATTTCGAAGATACACACATTTTGTTAGTGGTGATAAATTATTTAAAAATACATCATTAACTATATGCAGATGAAAAACCTTTTGCCACATAGCTATATCTTAAAAATATCCGGTCGCTTGAATATAATTATATTTAATTTATTATATTTAAATGTACAATTTTATATTTATCCGGAGAGAGGGTATTAAAATTTTATTATATTTCACCAATTTACTAAATAATTTTCGAATAAACAGCAGAGATGCGATTTGAGAAATTCCCTTCCAAATGCTATGTTTGATGGCAAAATGTGCTCGGAATGTTTTACATGTAATTACATTTTTTTTCAATGTTGAGTATATTAGTTATGGACATGAAGTTATTGAATACAAGTGAAATCGTTCTTATAAGTATTGGACTACAAAGGACAAAGAACCATCAGAACTTTCGTGTAAATATATAGGAAAGGATATAGAAGGAAAAAAGGAAGTATTGTCAAGATGTTATGATGTGAAACGTTAGAATGTATTTTTAATATATATTTGTACTATGTATATAAGATGAGAAATAAATGTGTTTTATATATACTCATGGGAAAGAGAAACCTTATTTCATTTTGCCAACCTGACAAAGGAAAAGTCTCTTGAGATTCAATTTTTCGGGGCTATAGAGTCCCAATTACCATGAGCAGGGAATACATGGAAATACAAGGTGGATGAAAATTCTACGAAACATCTTTGAAAATCAGTTTAAAATAAAATCAACCAAGGGTGTGGTTTGCTCTAAAATATCCATCCTCTTCTGAGATTCACACCAGTGGACCCTCATGTTTAACGGTTTTGAGCTGATTCAAAAAGTTTTTATAAATTACAACATTTCATGCACTTTGAAACGTGCAAGAAGTATTTGAAAAGTATTTCTTATTTATCAATACTTTTATATACTAGTGTGATGTAATAATACCATAGTTGTTGTTGTTTTTTTTTTTTCTTCAATTAATAATACTATTTGAAATCAATAAAAGCATTCAAAACTGTTTGAGAACTTGGAAAAAGATTGAAGAAATAAAATACGCACTCAAGTCAAATTAATGTGGTGACGTCACAATTAGTTTTTGATATCGATTAAGTGGAGTTTAATGAGACTGAAATAGGCAAACTTCGTGAGCTAGCTTAGCGTGAATATGAGTGAGATACATGGAACTCACACTTTGCTGCACTGCAGGAACCCCCCCCCCCCATACAGAGATCTTTTGCGAAGCCCTAGCCAGATTTTCACGGGCTTCGTTCATAGTGAATTTACAGTGTGTATAACAAAAAGTAATAAGAATCGTCTCGGGGCTCCTGGCTGGAGTAGAGATAAAAATCCTCCGTACGGGTTGCAAGTTAATCTGACCACAATGAGAATAATCCGCGCTGTAAGGCTATCTAACATATCTTCCGCATTTTGAACTACATCATCCTATTTCGTTTCTTCCTATATTTGCGTAGAATGTTCCTGGTTGAGTAACACATACCGCATGGTGATTGGATATGGGGCATAGAAATCACCAATTCTGTGGTTGATCGTTTCTTTTTCTCACAACGATGATACTAGCAGGTGCAGCGGAATTATTTTCTCTGAATATTCTCAGTGAGGATGGACTACTTGCGTGACATCACGAACAGTGTTCGGAGGCCTTCTATCTCTAGGTGGTGCTAGTTGGAGTCGTGCTGTCACCACCGATCTTGTGGGGGGTATGGGGCGTGTGTGTTCGAGATACGTCCATTCTAAAAATGTATCAGTTGTTATGCTCACAGATATAAACATTTAAAACTTTCCTAACACGGGGTGCAACATAAATGGCGACATGATTGACAAAATGATTAATACTGCTGGGATTCCCACACCGAGGGTTTAGCGCACCTACTTCTGGGTGACTATAGAAAATAAGCTGGCAATATATTGTAGTTATCGGTCTGAATCGCATTCGTATGCAGAGAATGACCGTGCTGCGACAAAAAAAAAATTAAATGATGAAACAATCAAATTAAACAAATTAAAATAAAAACGAAGATTTTTACAGCCGAAGAGATAGATCACAGTATCAATAAAACAGGGCAGTATTTTTTTGCAATGTTCGTAAGCCGCTGTCGCGGAAGTGCACTGTAAGGAGACAAATGGTACCATTGAAAGTGGAGCACCAATTGATACTGATGTGATACTTGAACGGCAGCTGCGAAGATGCATAAGAGGATACCGACTTTTTTATTGGATAATTCATTCTACAAATAAAATATGGAGCTACCAGTGTTTGGACTAAAACGACATCTGATCAGACCTTGAATGTATCAGATATGTATGGTGCTCCAAAGTACATGACTCTTCGTTGGAGCACCCATCGTCGTAGAAACGATTTCAATTTGCGAGGCGGAAAAATCTAACCTTTCCTGATGGCGAAGGGTTGTCTCCTTTAATGAGTCATTTTGTATGCTAGGTGTAATATATGGCTGATGCCACATCCGGGGTGAAATACCGACATAAATATTAAATATATTTGCTATTGCTTACATTCATGTGATTCTACTCCGTAATGTGCTCTCGGTTCTTCCTCTATTTTAAAATATATATTTTAACGCGTTACTACTGGGGTAAACAGTGAAATCTCTCAAACCTCTCTCTTATCTCGTATAATATTTAAATTAACAACATACATATTTCCACAAGCAATACAGACGTTTTATAATAAAAAATTCATGAATGATGGAAATTATTTATATGAGCTGCACGCATAGAAATCTGCACGGAATATGGTATCTTCTCTCCAGAAAACATTATTCCACTGTCAGCAAACTCATATCCGAATATGGAAAGTACTGAAAAAATGAAATGCAGGAAGGAATCAAACATATGATGAGTCCACATTTAATTGTAACACACATGCGGGTAAATAGGTTTTAAATTTTGTCTGAGGGAACTAATCCTCACATTCCATATGCACTGATGCGCCAGAAAAATTGGTTCAGACAAGAACTTGCTAATAAAAGACAAATGCAACCACAATGAACGTAACTCGGTACGGTTAGCAGCGCCTATACAGTATAAGAAAACAGATAGCTAGGGAAGCTATTAGATCGGTTCCTGCTGCTAAAATGACAGATTATCATGATTTAAATTCCTTTGAACATGGCTTAGTGGGTCCAAATGAGAGGAAATTCGGATTTTCGCGCATGAGCATCGCAACAGCGTAACGTGAATGTAAAAAAAACGTAAAATAATTCAATCTCCGATAAAGGTGAGAGCGGAAATACATCTTGAAGGAGCGGGATCACCGGCGGCCGACAGGAACCGTTTCACGAAATAGACGTGCAACACACGGGACTGCCTCAAATCACTACAGATTTCAATGTTGGGACATCAACAAGTGTCACCATGCGAACTGTACAACAGTCCCTCTTTGATATGCGCTTTCTGTACCGCAGGAACACTTGAGTACCTTTGATGGCAAGGCACAAAACTGTCCGCCTTACCTGGCCTCGTCAGCACTGTCTTCGTACTGTTCACGACTGGAAACACGTTGCCTGGTCTGACAAGTCACGTTCTCAACTGCATCGGGCTGATGGACGTGTACGGCTATGGAGAAAACCCCATAAAACCGTGGACCCCGCATGTCAACAGGATACTATTTAAGCTGGTAGAAGCTCTGTCTTGATGTGAGGTGTGTATAGTTCGCATAATATGAGACCCCTGATAGGGGGTAAAGACGACTCTGAATGGTGACCAGTACTTAAATATCTTTTCCGTTCACTAACACCCAAGAATACTATAATCGGCACTATAAACGATGGAAATTGCTACCGAGTAGCACCACTAACACTCTTCTGACCTCAGCATCCTTCATAGCTCGCCTAATTACTCATACATCATCATTGTTGAGCACATATAGGACGCCTCGCACCGTTATGGAATTGAAGACTGCCCTGAGAGAATCATGGTGTGAACTAACTGGTGTGAATAACTTCAGGAGACTTTCAGGCATTAGTAGAGCACATGCCACGTCGTGTTGCAGCAGTTCTGACTGCTCGAGTGGGATCTTAAGTGGGTGCGTACCAATGTTTCTGGCAGTCAGTGTAAAATAACTTTTTTTAGAGCAATAATATCCAACAAATCTAAAAATATTATTTCCTGTAGCTTTTTTTAAATGAAAACATAGATACATCTATAATGGAAATCATTAATAGTTTACTAATAGTAAACTTTGCCTATTAGTATAAATTAATATTAATGGACTTCAATTGATGAATACGTAATGGTAAATGTGAAAAATCTGGTTATTAAGAACACAATCAAACGACCAATTATGTAAGTTACACAACTTCCACTATATTTATCACTTTTACATGCGATTATGAATAATACTGAAACTTATGATTCATTGGTATAAGCATGACAAATAGTTCTAAACTCATCGTATTTGCTGATTATTATGCATAAACATCTGTTATTAGTAAATATGATGGATATGCCTTATTGCCGTGAAAAGATTAGTTACGTGGTTGACCGTACTAGTCAGCCAGAGTCTGAACTGGATATAATCGACTCTGATATACCCATTTCTTCGAACGTACCCGAAATACTTCCTTTAGTTAACCCCCGTTTCACGAATTCTAAAACCAGACCTCAATATAAGGAACTCCTAATTGACAAGTTTCGCTATACTACCCTGATATACGATATTATCGCCGATAAAAGCGATACATTTCAAGCTTTTATCTAATTTACCAGTTACTCTTACGTGGTTTTTGAAAAAAAAATAAGATTTTTCATTTCATCATGAATGAAGTTCGACGCTTGGGTGTTGTGCATAATCGCCGGTGCAAAAGTAATACGTATAGTGAAACTTACCGAGATACAAATATACAGGCAAACATCCAATGAGGTGGCTGAGAAAAAAGATGCCCATGACATATATGGATGTCATATTTCTAAAATACAGCAATCCAATTATACAATGACTGACAATTATGCATCGATTTATCGCATTTACCATAACAAATTCATTAATTGTTTGTCCTTTTTATAATTACCCTAAGAAATCCGGAGCTTTTGATATGACCGACTCGAATTCCAAAAATGACAGTTTCCCATCATCGTCAATATCTCCCTCGTCCAAGACTTTCTCCACGACGAGTTGAACTTCGTCTTCGGTAAGTTGGGACCTCGTCAGAGCAGTTATTGCTTGTTGGATATCCTGAGCACCGACAAACTGGTCATTGTCATAGTCTGTGGAGGGTATATATACATTTGCATTGAATTGCAATAAAGTCTACAGAAATAATTTCAACTGTAAGATAATATAGTCACGAATATCACCGCTGCCTGATTGTGTGGTCATCAGTCCAGGTTGGAAACCCCGTTGATGACACAGTGGTGTTCGGCTGAAGTTGATTTTCGGTGGTTTTCCAACTTCGCGGAGTGAATGCAAGCTGGTTCACCAGCTCACATTAGAAAAAAGTCGCCCCGCAGAAAGCAGATTGACATACCACACGATACTTACATAACATGAATAACTCAAGCATTCACCATAGTTACTTCATAATATGGAACAGAGATGACAGAACTAGCAGGAACAGGAAACAAACACGACTCTGGAAACGTAAATACGTTATGCTGCCAGAGGCCATGCATATACGTTCTCTCTGACCACACGTTCCGACATACGCAACGTATGCCAATTCGTTAGTAATCCCGCAGAGGAATGTGTACGAGATAAATGTACGCTGCTGTGGTGGTCAAGTGGTCACATTCACGAACTCTCACCGTGAGGACCTCTGAGTTCGAACCCCACCGTCGCAACTGTGGTGGTCGGCCGAAGTGTTTTCTCAGTGCTTCCCAACTTCGAGGCGCGAATGCAAGCCGATCTCTCAGTTAAAAATTATCGCCACATAGAGCAACACTCCCACGACGGTACAGATATTCAATCATTACACTTCACTTCTGAAATATAAACCAGACATAGTACTACATAGCACTCAGACTGTTAGCTACACTCACACTTCCTTCCGGCACAACTCACTCCGTAGTAAATTGACCATGGCAATAGACCGGAGTTTGAATCAGTTTGAAAAAAATAAGAAAGAAACAGATAGGCCTACGTGTACGGTTAATTAAGTAGCACTCGAGGGATGCGATGGTAAGATGATCGTCTTCCACGAAAGTTACCATCAGGGCCCACTGGATTTAACCGTTGGAAAAACAGAAAAAAAGTTATTTCTCTATCAAGCCTGAGGTGGCCACCGATAGATGGCATCCTTATTTCACACCCATCTCTGCCGGTAGAAAATCGCCGTACGACCATGTGATCGGGGTGCTTATAAACAATCCCTACATTTCTAGCTACATTGTAGAAATTTAGCGCATCTTGATTGGCTGAAATAAGTGATGAACCATTACGTCACTCCTGGTGAAATTTTTACTTTAGGCGTTTAACAATAGATACATTTAATTGTTCTGGTATCCAACATCCACCGTTGGAGTAATGGTTATAGTACGAGACTCACGAACCGAAGGTCGTTTGTTTGATTCTGTCTGAAACCCCGAATGTTTGTTTTTCCCCCATCTTTGCTGTCATTTACTGATTTACAAAAATGTTTCCACTTTTGTTTCTGATTTAATCAAATGTGGTTCACGTGTATAGAGAAGACAATAATAACTGTTCGTGAAGCGAGTGTTCAGCAAAGCTAGTCCCAGCTATCACTTACTGATTCAATAAAAAAAATACTTTCATTCTTCGTTAATGAACTTTGAATTCAGTTTCGCCCAAGACTCCGCCTCCCGTGATGTCTTGCTAACTTTTTTTGTTCGCAGTAACCAATTATTGGCGTTCTAATGCTTCCTGTGTTACTAACAGAGTGAGGATTGAAATTGCGCGACTTGAGTTAGTGTGCGGTAAATTTCACTAGTGTACGGTGAATTAGTAGTATAATATCATAAAAAAAGTGAAAATGGAAAGCTGCGTATTTGAATTTGTAATGCGTATGCGATAGATGCTCGGAATCAAAAATAAGGTGAATCTTTGATTTGATGACGGACTGTTTTTTTTTTATTACTACAGGTTAAAAATGACCCACTCTGTCAGTAAAATGTCATCCTAACCATTGAGAAATCAGTCGCTTCTGTACTGCCATGATAGTCCTGTCCCCCCTCCCCTACTATAACAATACATAAAAGAAAAAAAACCCCATCGAATTTATTAGGTATGTGCAAGCTGTACAGAAAACTGGACGTTGTGTGACGATTCTTATTTTTGACATGCTATTTTTATGAAGGAAAAAACTCGGTCTTATACTGGGAATTGAACCTGTTGAAATGTCCTTCCTATAATTGGCATCTCAAAAACTAAGAATCTTCACACATCCAGTTTTCTGTATATCTTGCAGAAACAAGTAGAGAAACAATATCTCATGCCATATATAAGAGGCATAATGTGTGCACAAATAAAGATATCATAATATCAAATTTAAGTACAAAGATTATTCTCAAAAGTAGGAAAATTATATCAATCATTCAAAATGTTTGGGCTGGGGCGAAATCAATTTATCATCGGAAAATGGAATTTTTTCTCAGAGCTCTAGAAATGTACATAAAAACACACCCCGCACGAAATTCATTTGGTATTCATGAAATCATTCATGCTTCAAATCATTCGAAATACGTGAATGTGCTTAGATTAACTCGATGCAATGCTCATGGACCCTGGTTTTAGAATATAAATGATATAATTTATCGCTATATAATTTCTTCAATTACATGAGAAAACACTTTAAAAAGATGTACAAAACAACTTTTCTGAATGTTCATTACAAAATACAGTAAAACCACTCTTTTGTGGGCACCGGCGAGATTCGAACGTAATAGGAGGGGGGGGGTGACCGTTAAGCGGGGTTTTGAAATGCATATTTTTATTTTATACTAGGGGAAATTATTAGTTGGTCGTAAAAGAGGGTGTCCCTTGAGGAGGGTTTTACTGTAGAAATATAAAATATATCATTTAACTCATCTAATATACAATAATACCTCGAACGCGATTTTATATGAAAAATGTCCAGTCCGCGAATTGAAGCATAATTCGGTCACCCACGAAATGATTGCTTGAACTTGAAATATAAGACAGATACCCACGTTTATATTCCTTACGGAACCTCTAACATAACGGAAGTAAGGTGCTTTGCATCAGTCCGGGGTTGTGAGTGGTTCTATCGATCTAACATAAAGGTTATCTGTTGAAAAAGTAGCAGCACCCTTCCTAGACGATCAATCTATCCACTTCACCTGATCAAACGTGAGAACGCTTTTTGAAGCATACGCGGGGGGGGGGGGGGGGAATGAAAATAAATAGTAAACACACATACAAAATAATGTAAAAATTAAACATCTGTGGAAGCGAGATGCACGTCACAGTCCGAGAACAAAAAACGGGAGGAAAAAGGGGGACAACAGAAATGCAATGCAGTTTAGAAAAATTGAAGGCCGATGGCAGCACTATAACAAGTATTACACAGAAACAGACTTTACGTCATGTTCACAACTTATACATTCACAGCTTCCAGCACGAATAGGGTTACCAGGGGTCTTCCTTTTTGATAACAATTCCTACGATACGGAAAATTCGCCCTTTTGTTCTTCTGAGGTTTTCGGAATTATTTTTATTTTTTTTCCGCTTTGAAGCATATATCTTCATTTACATGAGTGTTTTTGTAGTTTTTGTTTTGCATTGACCAATAACCATCAAATTTCCCCTTTTTTGCGGTTCTGTTTTGCAACTGATGCGGAACTGCCGTGGGCGGATTGAGTGCTCTGAAACTGTGCATTTAAATGCTCTAAAAATATACCACTGGCCACTTGAATGATTTCTAATGTGTCGGGGCGGGGGACACTTGAGTGATTTAGAACTGTGTCACGCGTTACTCAAGCGATCCGTATATATGACGCTGGCCACTGAAGCGATCTTAGAGGACAAGACCGAGGTGTTCGGCTGCAGTTGGTTTTCTGTGGTTTCCACCATCGAGGCGCAAATGCGAGCCGATCTCCCTGTTAAAATTTCTTGCCACAGAAAGCAATAGGCCCATAAACAATACAAATATTCAATCATCACTCTTCACTCACTTCACTTCTGAAATATAGATGGCAGCACTTACATATTAAACACAGCACAACATACGCGCCCAGACTGTTAGGTACACACACAACTCACTAGGTAGTAAATTTCCTGTCGCGATAAACCTGATTTGTGCTTGGTTTGAAAGAAAGAAAGGGAGGACAATACCGGTGTTGTGAAAATGCACCGCGGGACATTTAAAACTTCAAGCCTTTTTAAAATTTCCCTGATAGGCATTATAACTGCCACATTGGAAATAGAAGCGTATTAAAAACCCTTGGATGATTCGGGTTGACCGGAATAAAACAAATCATGTTTGACGAGATATCTTCGAATTTCCTCTGTAAGGGTTATCTTATCTGTGGAAACTTTTTTTTTTCTGTGCGGGTTCCTTCAAGCGATATGGAACTATGCCGCCTGTCAATCGAGTGACCTGTGGCCATGCTGCAGGTCCATAAATTGAACTGGGAATGCTCCGCTTAGCTCATTTTTCACAAAATTCGGTTTTGAAGTCACCGGCCACATGAGATGGCACCGAGAGCGACATCAGAGGACACCGAGAGCTATGTTTGAACCGAGAGCCATAGGTCTAACATGCATGGTCCAGTGAAAGTACTGTAATTATCGTGTCAGTGCGATATCCATCATTTTAATGCACCCGATCTGTCACTGTACCTTCTCCAACTAACACGGAAGAATGGGTGGAAACTGTTTTTTCTTGCCATTAACACGCAAACTGCCAACTTCTTTCGATGCACCAAAAAGTGATATCAAATCATTCTGAGGCAAAACCTTATAGATTGGTTACTATCTAGTTATTGATAGGCTTCTGTGTGCAACAGATGATAACCACTTACACAGCTTTTTGAGAAACGGATAGAGAAAAGGAAGCCACAGATCAGATAATTGAAAAAATCTCTGTGAAGAAATTTTACGGGCAAACAAAAATTCACGAGGCAAAATAACTCTCTGTTATTAAATAATGTGGGGGAAAAATTGAGATTTTCATGGCGTTCTTTTAACAAAAGTACACCGTACACATAAATGCACATAATTGTACCCCTACATGCTTAATTCAGCTTGTTATTTCAACTTCTATAACTTTTCTTACCATAAATTTTGAAAGCATATACTTCCTTAACATTCCGGGGTGCCTGTTCACTGAGAACTGAAAACATATCCAAGAAATCATCAAATGTCAAATTCCCACTTCCATCATTCGAAAAAACTTTGCATATCCTTTGCCTGAAAGGATTCTCCTGCAAAATAATATTTTTATATTGAAAATTTTTGAGAGGCATAAATAGATATACAAACATAAAACGCACTGCATATACAGAATACAGTCAAACTCAGTTCAAACGGCAAGATTTTTTTTCGTTTTAATCGAAGTGTGTTTACAACTACGGTTGACTTTTTCAAGTCCTTTCGTGTATGGAAGAAATGCAATCAGAGTCAATTAAACAGTGCGAAGACGATGCCACTCTCCAAAAAGCTAGGTGAATTTTTTTCCTTGGATTTATCTTCTCATCGACCAGCTGCCTCCACTTTCGTAGTGATAGAGGAGAGTGACATCATCTTCGAATAAGTCGCTATCTGGTCGTAGTGTCAGAAATCGTGAGCTTTGTCCTGACTTAGGGTCTGACTGTCCAAGTACAGTTTCGTTCAGCGCAAACGAGATGTAAGAAAAAATGATTCTTTGGCTTTGTAGTCTAGTGGTCAAGGAAGCTCACCCGACAGACCAGTCACGGCCCAGGCTCTGTCCCTCCAGGGATATAAGCCTTTTACCCTTGCGGGTTGGGTCGCGCTGGGGAGTTATGGGTTGGAAGTGAAGGCGCTGTCTATCGGTGGTCGCCTCGAGTTCATTAGAGAAAATATCTTATCTATATCCTCCCTTGGGTTTGAACCCGGGACCCTGACAACCACCTTCACGATGGTAGACGAACATCTTACCACCATGCCACTCGGGCACTAAGGAAGCTCACCCGGCAAGTGTGGTTATATTCGTATCAGCCATGTGTGGAAACCTTCACAACGAAAAAAAAATGTTGCATGAAGTTGAACATTTATAGTGCACAGCCCCGGCCTAATAAATACCCGACATCGTATATTCTCACATAAAATGCTGCCAATGGTCTGCAAAATGGCCAGTTATATATTCTTTATAAATAAGTCTTGGTGAGAAATGTAGTACTACAGAAAGTCTGTCGTGAGATTTAACATTTATTTCCCAAATAATATGAAAACATGATAAATGTGTCTTACAGATTTACATTGATTTATAAAATTTTGGAAATTATCTTCATCTCTGATTTGTGTAAGGGCTAAGAGAATTGAAATAATTTTTTTCTGTGTTGGAAAGAGGGACATTTTATTTTACTTATTTTTTAACGTGAGAATGAACAAAAATACGAAATGTTCCATATACTGTACATATCATGTATCATCACTCTTATAACGATAAACAATAGGAAGAAATAACAGAACAAATTTTCGTTATATCCAAAGGTTGATATTGTTAATGGGTGATGTAGCCTGGACTGTTCTCGGTTGAAATGGCATGCCGTTATGTGCGAGGTCGTTGCTTTTTCACTGCCCTTATAAGCAAGGTACAATAACATTATTCTCAATGATACGCAGCTGGATCTGCCAATTACTGACGCTATAACAGAGGTGACGTTTCAATCAAATTTGTTATAACCAAATTCAACTCCATTCAACCAAACCTATCGTTCGATTCCCAGCTCCATATTATCTGTTTACTTTGTGTACGTGCTATTCACTTTAGGTGTGCCTTTGAGCATATGTTGCATTGTTTCGTATTGTGTCCAGCTTCCTGACCTACACATGATCCATCATTATATCCATCTACAGGGGATCACGTCCCGCTATTATGCTGCCATCCATCACTGAATTATGTCCGTCAAAACACTTCACCCGTATTTGGCATTCCACGTAGAGGTCCAAGTAGGAGCCATTTAATTAAGTCATAATTAGGCTATGGTAACTATTGCGCAAACACCAAAGGGCGCATTATCATATCCGCAGGCCACATTGGTTTTGAATAAACCTCACCGGATATAGCTCGTGATTAATTTGTATTAGAGTGTAGATACAGTCTATACACGATCACACAGAGGAAAGGGCTCTTATCCCTGGATTACACCATACTTATAAAATATATTAATAATATTATACCTATACGGTTTAATAATTTGTACGTTCTTCGCAAGTATGAGTATAAAACTGAAGTGTAAACTGAGGGCACCACATACTTTCAGTTCTGGCATCTTTTCTACTTTATCCATTGGTACTGTCACCGTATGAGCTTCGTCACCAGTCATCACTTCTGGTACTCGTTGCGGATCCAATTCTTTATATCTTTTGAATACTCTGTTATTGTTTAACAAAGTCAAAATTTAAAATTAAATACAATAAATTTAAAAAAATTGCTTTCAATTAAATATTTAAAAATTCACTTTTCAATAACGGATACCAGAGGATAAAAATTTCTGTCCGCTGCAGGGGCGTTCTGTTAATAAACACCACAACCTACCCGTACATGTACCTCGGCCACATAACTTTGCGGAATTTCTAACGAATTGGTACATACCGGAACGGGTTGTGTGGGTGTGTGTGTACATACTTGCTCAGTGCCTGCTGTCTGCACTGGTGTTACCATCTCGCTTCCATATATTGATGTGAAAATGATAAATGCTTGAATTTTCATTGTTATGTAAGTATCGCATTGGAGGTTTGCCTGTTCACTGCGGAGGAAAACTTCACAATGGGAGACACCTTGCATTCACGCTTCGAAGTCAGAAAATCGCAGAAACCAAATTCAGCTGACCTCCGTCAACGGAGTTTAAACTTGAATCGTTACGACCACACAGCGGCTCCATTAATATACAATAAAATGACTTGGGGCCACCAGTTGCAGGTGCTCCAAATGTGTCCGTTAAGGGATTTTTCCCCACAGCATAACAGGTGTTAAATCCGACAACGGGAAATCTACGACAGAAAATGCCCCATTTCTTCCACAAAAAGAACTGGTCCTCTGAATATAATCGTGTGTGATTGTTCTTCTCCCGGTCAGTAGTTGAGCGGGGGATTAAATTGATGTCGAGCAAATGCATTGCTACTCCGTTACAAAGATAATTGATAGAACAATAATTCCCTCTACAAGGATACTTTTTTTTGAAATCTTGTTTGGAATTGCGTATTGTCTAATGTTAAAACCTCTCGGTGCAACGATATTCTTTGCTACCATAAATCCCTCTATAAGGATATTTTCAAAAAGGTTTATGAAATCGCTATGTAGCGATACTTTTCTATATTTCGCTCAAAATCATTTTAAATTTGATTTTAATTTCGTCACCTATTTCTGTTTTACTAAAGGCGTCCAACAACATCGGTATTTTACTCTAAAGGATCACCGAAAGCGTTCGGTGAAAATATTGGTATTGCTACTTTCTGTGTATGATAAACGAGTGCAATGAGGTAAAAATTTTTGCAGGGACAATGCATCTAACTAAAATATAATTAACTAATCAACTAATTAACTACAAGTTTTCGTGGTGAGTAAATATACGAAAGCGCATTTTCTGGTGGTACTAACAAAGTTTGGCAAAAACAGCATAAATGTGATCACAAGTAAGTCTGATGTTTCCTCTCGATAATCTCTCCGCAACGATATTTTTCTTGGTTTGCAAAATATCGCTACATTGAGGTTTCACTCTGAGTGCACGATCTCGCCTAATTTTCAGAACGTTGTCGCCTAATATTCCTGAAATGTCTCCTGTATTCTATGTCCATTGACTTGGCTCAACCATCTGCTGAATACGAATTATAGTAAGACGAAATATAGCGATTGCAGGAGAGAAAAGCAAATACTCACAGACAACACTACTTTTCCTTATTTTTCCAACTTTCCTCGGATATTTGAATTCAAATGTACCTACGAATATTTTACCTAGGGAAGTGGATTTATTCATTAGCTTCAGTAAAGACAGGGCAACATCTTACTCATTCTGTTTTTGAGGACAGGGTAAGCAAATAAAACGTCATTTTAATACAGGGTGGGCAAAAAGTCCATAGAAACTTTAAAAATGAATAAAAACCGGAAAAATAATCGAAATAAAAAACGGTTTGCATGGTTAGCATCGCTAGGTCACGGGAATGTTTTAAGACGGGTAAAACAACTCAAAAAATATACGATAGGTGGCGCTGACATACACAAGAAAAGATAAAAGTACACAAGAAAGACGTCAAAGAAAAGATGCACAAATAACGAACAGAATGCCTCCAAATCGTTTATTACAGCAGTATGTGTTCCACACGACCACAATCACAGGGGATAAAACATTGCAGGCGAGTCACAAATCCAATAACAGCAGAGTGCAGCATAGTGCGTTGTAAACCGTGTAATTTAAAATGTTGAACCGGTTCTGGATTAGGGGCACAAGTTTTTACAACCGTCTCATTTGCATATTTCCACCGAAGTCGCTCGTGCCAGCGCTACCTATCGGCTGTTTTTCGAGTTAATTTTTTCTTGTCTTAAAAAACATTCCCGTGACTTGGCGATGCTAACCCTGCAAACCGTATTTTATTTCGGTTATTGTTCCGGTTTTTATTCGTTTTTAAAGTTTCTACGGACTTTTTTTTGTCCACCCTTTATAAAGATTTCAATGCAATCCCTTGCAATGACGTATCTGAGGACTACACGATGTAAATAAAGCATCACGATGATAAGGAGAGAGGAAAGAAAATAGAGAAAGCATGTTTGAGTTTATACCGCAGGAGATTGGGGGCAATATTACGTCCTTGATCGCAAAGTAATTATATTGTAAATGAAAACATTTGAAATTCTTGTGGTAAGTATAAGTTATTATATGGCTCAAAATAAAAGGAATGGTGTGCTTAATTTCGGTTATTCGCAAAGCTCAAGCGTATGCGTAGCCATATTCATGTAAAATGTATTACTTGAGAAACCCGGTTAAAAGTTGTGTTATTATTTCCCTGATTGTTAAAAACGGTAAATAATTTCTTATCGTGAAGATTGACAATGTGAACATATAAATGTAAAGTGAATTTATTTACTGACTTCTTTTTAGGGGTGCGGTAGCCCAGGTCCATAAGATACTCACCTAAAGTACGAAAGAATGTTTAGAAGTGTTGCGAGTTCGATACCCGGCTCATCTGTCAGAAAACTTTCCTGACAGAGGGGTACAACAAAAACGACGACATGACCGCAGAAAAAATTGTTACCGCAGGATGTCCCCCATCGAGAGGTTAGCGCACCAACCTCTCGATGGGCAAGCCTGCCGTTCGGAATCGACAATAAATTGTAGATCCCGGTCTAAGTAGCCCTCGTGTGCAGAAAATGACCGTTTTGCGACAAAAATGATCAAATTATTCATTTTTAGAGTTGTACATCTTTTCTCATACTGTATTATGAAACCCAGTGTATTCAATCTCAATCGAATAATTTTCTTTTGGAATATTATTTTTAGCGTGGAGAATTTTTATTTATAGTCCGGAATAGAGAATTGGAGACAGTAGACTTCGTGTTTCTTTCTGAAAGAAATTCGTCCTGTAATATTCGGAGAAGAAACTCTCCAAAATGTGATTCCAGTTCTTGATTTTCCGCGTTTTTCGTTTGTTTCAAGAAAATTTGTTTGACTTCACGAATAATTTTTACACATAAAAAGTGAGAAAATTAAGAACTTCAGTAACAGATATATCGGTGAGTTTTCATGCAAATTTTATGGATTCAGGGCCGTCATTTCAACTTTTTCCGTGGGGGGGGGGGCAAAACACATGTACTCAGTGTATGTATGTATATTTGTATATATACCATTTTTAGTGTATTTTCAAAAGCAACCCTGCCCCCCCCCCCCAAATGACGGGTCTGTATGGATTTATTCATAATTATGACTATTATTCGAAAATATTGGCTCTTCATAAGTCATCCCTAGTACAATGTGACTTATCTTTCGGTAACACCTTTGGATAATGCGTTTTATATCTGTTAGGGAATTTAGATTCTTGTAAATGCATTAATTATTGAGTAATCAATTTTTATAACTAATATTAGCTGTTTAATTATATTTTCGGCAATGGTTAATATTATATATTTTGGTTTCTTGCTTTTTTTTTAATTAATTCAAAATTGAAACTAGAAAAAAAATAGTTACTATTTTCCAGAATTTTCAAAAAATATATTGAATATTTTCTTCATTTATCGATTCCAGCAGAAACAACAAAGTATTTGTTTGAAATTAAATTTATTTTTTGGCGTTTTTTTGAGTCATGCTCACGACGGTATCGTGGCTATCGAATCGTAGTGCTGATACGATGTGCGAATGTAACCAAATAGCGAAGTATTTTAGGCGCTAATCGTATTTCTGCTCAATCGAAATGAAAAAAATATATATATGTCGGATTGCCTGATCGAGGAAAAAGCTTTTGCAACGCGAATTTCTTGTCACATTTCTGCAAGTGAAAGTAAAAGGGTGAGTTGTCAAAAGATCGGTGGGATTCATATCTTTTTGAGAAATTAAAAATTAAGCTTTCACATCATTATTTATATTTTTGTAAATAATAAGTTGCATGTTGTATTTTTTTTCTATCTAAAACCCAAAAAAATCATCCTGTTTTAGACCTTGATGCAGCATCCCTTAACACTTAAAACGTACTACGCAATAAATTGAAGAAATGTAATTTTGGATTCTCAAAATTGTTATTTAACTCTTCAAGCGACAATAATAAATCACTAAACCCTCTTTCAAATGCCATATCGGTTTTTATTAGGCAGATTTTCTTCTGAGTTTCAGCAGATGCAAATTGAAGGGTATGGGGGAAAATGTTTCCATTGAGAAATCATTTTTACAAAATATCTGGGCTTCTCAATGCTGAAATAATGGACTTTTATGAAGGCGGGATGTATCGCCATTGCCACTTAAAGGGTTAATAATTCTATTACTAAATACTATTACTATTCACTGGTACTAAATACTTACGTTAATATTTCTTTCCTTGTAAAGAATGTGCAGTCCTATAAATGTGATGAGAAAAAAATATATATTTTTATTATCAAGGAAATTTCAGTTAAAACTAAATGTATGGATGAATCAGTTATACGAGATCATTAAAATAAAAATACTCAAATATATCAATATCTCATAACTCATTTATTCCTGGATTTTATCAAAACTTGAAAAGTTCGAATTGCAACAGCCTCCAAAGAAATTTCTTTTAAAATTCCTATCAATATATGAATTAGTTAAATATTTTTTATCGTCAGTAGTTGTATAGAGTTCCAATCAATAGCAATTGTTGGTTATAAAACGCTATCGCAGTTTCTTTGCATATTCAATATTGGAAAATTTAATGCGAATTTTGTCAATGGAATAAATAACTTTTTACTTATATGGGATTGATTTAATTAATTTTATAACAAGTATTAATTTTTTATTTATGTTACTTCCAACGTATTTTAGATGATCACATACTCATTTATACATTCGTATATTTTGCATACAGAGAAAATGCATTCAGACGAATTTTCATTACTGTTTAAAAGAAAAAGATTTTCAAATGAAATACAAAAAAGAAATATTTTAACTAAATTTTCTCACATATTCAGTCAAATTCATTGAATGATTCCAAGTAATAACCCAAAGGTAGAATAACATTGGCATCCAAAAAATAAGCTATGCATTACTAGAGATATATCACTTCAAAAGGATTCCAATCCTGTTAACGTTATCACTAATTTTATTACAATGATGACATTCACAAATTTTCCAGTTTTTTGAATAGAACCAACGAGGGAACGTTAGTAATGAAATTCCTGTTTTTTATGTGAACATTCAATTTTTAATCTTATTCATTGAAATTAATAAGTATCAGCCATGCATCAATAATGCAGGTCTCCGACTACCTTTCTCAGCACTTTTCTATAAAATGGAACGGGAGTGAACGTTAATAATTTTTGATAGAAATTGTGTGAAATGGTGGAAAGCAATAACAAATGTTCGACTTATATGTCAAATTTTAAGCAAAATCCATGTAATATTCGAAACGCAAAATTTCTGTGAATGAAATATTTTGTTACATTCACAATACATACAACTAGCGATGATGCAGGTTACGAACCAAAATTTAAGGTATTGTATCGTACGCTCATAATTTATGTTCAATTGCGTTGATGTGCATGCGAATTTCTTGAAATTTCATTTCAGTAGTGTCATTAACCTTGTAGTCCATTTTTTTTAAATGACAGAATAAAACATTATATTTAATTGCAAATCAAATTAAAGGTTTCGTGTCAGTCAATTAATTTTAATCTTTCAAAATCAAAAAAAAAAGAAGTAATGAATTATAGTGTAAACATATAACAGGAGAAAATACTTCAAATGTAATTTTCTTACATTGCAGGTTTCAGCTGCTTAATTTACATTGCATAAGATAAAAACGAAAACTACTGGACTAAACAGTTTTGTTCAGAAAATAAAACTACAGGAATAAAAACTTTTTCAGAAATATTTATTTGATATATGCCAATAAAGTGAACCTCAAACTTAGATATTTGACTATTCATTAGAATATTATGAATTTTTAAAATTTTATAAATATATATACATTTAAAACTCCGACACTTTTAAATTTTAAAAAAAATGCTTTCCATTAATTATCAATATCGGAGTTTAATTTTACTAACACATATCGATTAAACATTTCTGCAAAATCTGCAAAATTCCAGAAATTTTGGCCTACAGTAGTGTTTTTTTTTTCAATCATACGAAAAACAGAAATCTGAGAATATCACGTTTAGATGAACCTTAATGCATTTACTACGGTTCATTACTTCTTTCTTTTATTTTAAAAGAACATATCAACTGATTGCCACATTTTTTTTTTTTTCGCATTTGACTTTCAATTGAATGAAATATTTTTTTTCTTTTTAGTCATTTTTGAAAAATCGACTTCTGGGGTTGGGACACCTTTTAACATATCGAGTATAACAAACTGTAATTACAAAAACACATATGATAGACCTTAGATTTTGGTTCTTAACTTCGACAGTATATAGCAAAATGTTATATTAAAGTTTTACAATGTTAAAATGGAAAAATAGTTTTAGAAATCTTTTTTTTTTTTTTTTTTTTTTCATACTCAAGTAAAATGTCAAAAATTGCATTCTTCGTAAAACTCGTTAAAAGTTTTTGTTCACAAATTACTTTCGGCAAAATTGAATGCGACTTCGTTTCGAAGCGTCATATAACAAAACAAAACCTATTTTGTTGTCACAAGAAAGTGGCATCTGATAAAAAATGAAAGTAATAAAAAAATCCATATTTTTTCCTAAAATTACGTTTTAAATTTTGAAATAAAAAAAAAATATATATATATAAGATTTGTCAATGGATCTTTCCCTTGATTTTACGAAGTGAACAGTGTCCTTTATTTTCAATCACATTTCGTTCAGTTATATTGATATAATGCTATTAATTATTCATTTTTTTTAAATTTCCAAAATATTAAGTACTCAAGATATTTGAAATTATATACTCATATAAGATGGTAGATATAATCAAAAATATGTGTGAAAAATGTGAAATAAACCAATGGTTACGTATTATTTTTAATGATATTTCGACTATGAGCATATGTTTTCACTATGTTAAATGGTATGAGGCCCGTAAAGCAGTTTGCAAAAAAATTAAAGGATTGACAATAACATGCAAAACAACTCGTTACCTGATAGTCTTCTAATTGTTCTTCAGTGAAAGTCGCAACTTTATTTCCCATGCAAATTCGTTTGAAACTGTATTCAACAGATCTTCGAAGTAAGGATATATATTTTTATCTTAATTTTTATTCTTATAAGACTATCAAATGAGCGAAGTTCCAATACTGCCGATCATCATGAAATCCCTTCAACGGAAAAAAGAAAAAACTACTGCTCAACGCAAAGTCAAATCGAGCGAGCAAACCATAATTTCGCAATGAACAACGTCCAACAACTTTTGGGTGTTTCCCAGTTTATATCCATTTTTCCCAACTCTCTTCAACCCCCCTTCTTCCCCTCCACTAAGAGAATGGTGTCTTAGTCTTTTAATATCCCACCACACCCTCATCTGAAAATAAAGCATGTCTTTTCTAAGCACACACATACACACTTGCATACTCATGCGCATACTCATAACAAAAACTCATTCCGGATTCAACAATGTCAAAGTATGTCCCGGAGGAACTCAGTATTTTGCTTTTTTATTGTTACTTATTTTTATTTTTTTACCGGCAATTAACGAAATTTTTCGGACGTACGTAACTTGTTAAAGGGTGTGGAGAATATAGAGAGAAGTTGAGTGGAGAACACCACCCCGTGCTGCTGCTAACAAGGATATTATGGACTTCGCCAAAACCTTTCACAAAGAGGGATTGGTCGAAATTTTTTTCTTTTTACTTTCTTAGTGCCACGCAAATTTTTAAAAGTGAAACAAGAATTTTTTAGTGCTTAAATCTTCTGATGTTTCCTGTCGGAAAGCGATAATTAATTTTCTGGCATACGAGTTTAGTGTTCGTCATTTGAAAAGGTTGTGAAGGAGAGACGGGAAATCCGAGTCATGTTTGAACAGCTTTTGGATGTAAACGTTTCCGATTTTTTCACGTACTAAATCTATGCTATAATACTTCAAAAGTAACACAAAATCAGTTTCAGCTCTCTTTCATTTTGAATTTAGTAAAATTTGGAACCAAGGCCAGTATTACACTATAACACGACAAAAACAAACAAAAAACGAGCTTACTGGTTACACTTGCTCGATTGTAACCGATACGCTTATTGGTTTCATTGCTTTATTACTTGGGAAAGGTTTGACTATGATTTCTTTGTAAAATCGTAAAGCTCCTACGATTCGTCGTTTCATTTTCAATTGGCACTCCACTGACGAGGTTTCAAGTATAATACGCTTGAGGAATTTGCGAAGAGATTCAATGTGCGGATTAAAAAAAAAAACGCGAACAGCCGCAAAATAATGAGCAATGTAAAATGCTTTATGAAGATAGCTTTCTTCGATGTCACCGAACGAATTAATTTTCTCAAAAAAATCAACGACACTTAGTAGTCATCAACGACACAATCATTATTAGAGTTATACAATTTCATAAAAATATATTAAAAGACAATATCCTTCATTAATATGACACTTTATGTAGCAACATATGTTACAATGCCTAAATACGGTCATGGATACGCAATACATAGGTTTATTTTGGCACGTTTGTTGTCTTTGTCATCATCATTTGTGTGTCCCTTAATGGCTAATAAAGTATCAAGTGTAAAAAAATATATATTGCCGAAGCCAATTAACAATCAGTTCCTAACCAAATATTTCACCGTCATCAGCTTCTTTCATAACGCTTTTGCCAAAAATGAAACGGCTTTTTTTTATTAAATATAAGAGTGATCCAATAAGATATATTAGATGGAACACAATTAGGATGAAAGTTACTTGTTTTTATGAGTCTTCCGAAGTGGAAACACAATACCTTTAATTAAAGAAATTGTGTGAAAGAATAGAAAAGAAAGAGTAAAACAAAATTAGAAGAAACTAATAGGAAACACATAAAAAATAGGTGAATCTTTCCTCCCTCATACCCTCGAAGAAAGTTTTTTGGACGAAGAAACTCTGAAAATTGTTGCCAAAGAGATCATAGAAGAAGCTTATCCTTTGAAACGTGTCTTTATCTCTCTAACTATTGGCCTAAATGGTCAGCCATCGAGTTTCTACGAGAAGAGTCTTTTGATGGGAAATCTCATCACGGGGGGCTAAAGAGTTTCCCCCTTTTGCGTCCCCCCCCTCACCTCCAACCCTTTTGAGCTATTTGCTGAGAAATCCCTTGGTCAATAACCATTGCAGTGATTGCCGCAAGACTCGAAACTCCTATTACTAATCAGGATTGGGTTATAGCACACACAATGTAGGATATACTTCGAAATCACGCTTTCATTTATCACAGAATTTTCAAACTTTGTTGGTCCATACGAATATGAGTTGTGATAAATAAGTGAAGGAATAGTTTCTCACAATGACTTCTCAAATGGTATTCATGCTAACACAAATAAGAATATTCTGTTAGTTAAAATAAACAATATGCGAAATATTAACTGCTAACTACGTCGTACAACGCGCTGTTCCATTGCAAGATCGACCAATGGGAAGGAGCAAAAAATACTTGAGGGGCCAGCAGAACTTGATTTACAGAGTAATTCTGAGTTACAATCCATAGGAAAAAAATTAATTAACAAAAAGTGGTTAAACTATAACATAAAGGTAGTTTAATTCCATATACATATTCATATACAGGGTGATTCATAACTCAACGTACAAACGTTTAGGGGATGTAGAAAACACAAATACAAAACAGTATCATTATTTGTATAGTAGTACTCACTATTTGTATAGTATAATAGTGTCTCTATACATGAGAACTATTTATTTAACGGTATTCGTTTATATGTCGTGACAATGCCGTTAAAGAAGGCGGTGGATATGATGGTGGCAGATTCAGCTTTGGAAAGATTGAAAAGTACTGTAGTGATTATTCCTGCTTATTATTACACATGTGACCAAATCGACATATTTGTGAAATAAGAATGTTTCTGGATATTTTAATGTTGGTGTTTGAGTACCAGTGGCTAAAACAGTTAACAAAAAAGTTGTTATGCCCAAAAAAGTAATGTACATCTTTTCTCATTTATTGTTGTTTTTACATATTTTTGTAGCCAGAAAATTGATTTGGCCTTTTTTTCTTGTTTCCTTCAGATAAAGCTTTTCAGGGTAGATATATGCTTGGAATGATCAAGTGACCAGGAACAGGCGCTTTTGTCATTGAAAAAAACTATTTTAGCTATTTCTTCATTATCTATCATCATATATACCTAGATTTTTCAAATAAAATTTTTTGTTCCTACTACATATACATTATGTTGCAAAATTAATTACTTATTACTTAGAGCCATAGTATGTCTATATATGAAAAAAATATTTTTTTTTATATTTCATATATAAACATAATATAATATATATAACTTGTATATATATATATAACTAAATTGTAAAAAGGTTGAAAATTAAATGATTTTATCGAAACTGACCAATACCAGTGCAACAGGCAGGTGAAATATATGGCACAGCATGTAAAATATTCATTGTAAATAAGTTGAAATCAAAATTAAAATAATGGCAAACATGAAAAGCAATAATTCTGAAAGTGAAAATGACAATGACTGAAAAAGAACATAAATAAAATAGAATGAAGCACACTGAATTCCCCAAATTATAAAACATAAATTATGAAAGCCAATGGCTCTCGTCGGGGGGGGGGAGAGGGGGAAACCCCAGCATTTGGTGAATGCAGAACATTTCTGAGAGTACCAAAGCAATTAGGCATAAAAGGTACTCGAACCCCCGACCTTCTGCTAATGTGCATATGAAATTCAGGGCTTGATTTTATTTATTTTTTTTTTTTTCCGTCATTGTTATTTTCACTTTCAGCCTTATTGATTTTCATGTTTGTCATTATTTTAATTTTGCTTTCAACTTATTTACAATGAATATTTTACATGCTGCGCCATATATTTCAGCTGCCTGTTGCGCTGGTATTGGTCAGTTTCAAAAAATCATTTAATTAGCACCTTTTTTACAATTTAGTTATATGTATATATATATTCATCGTTTATATATGAACTACAAAAAATATATTTTTTTAATATTTATCTGGCGTAATTATAATTTGGGAACAAAAGATACTATCATACTCTTGACTCCAGATCAACGGTTACCAACCTGTGCACACCATGGTATAAGGAATGGTACCCGAAATCTTTCTTCAAAACGATCATTTCTTCTGAAATAAAACCTATGGCACAATCGGTCAAAGGTATTACTATCACCAAAATCATCCGGACAAGTAGAACTTATAGCCAAATAAAAATAAAATTGATTTCGAAAAGAGAAAAAGATAACACAGAAGAAAGAAGTTTGAAACAATATCCCTGTGAATGAAGTTCGCTTATTCTCCAACACATTATTATATTCTGAATTGAAATACGTCCACCACAACGGGCGCTACATATGTAGTGTCAGTATAATTGAGCTGAGTAGGGTTAGTCCAAATTATCCTGACGCTATTCCGCTGAAAGTAACGCCCGTTGTGTTGGACGTTCATCTAAACTTGATATGTATGTATTTGGACCATAGAGAAAAAATAACTGTGATAAAAAAGTGCCACTTTCACATGGTGAAAAAATTGAACTTTTTTATTTTAGCTCTATTCGCATGGTACATAATATCCTCTTTACCAAGTTGCATCAAAATATGTCCATCAGAATGGGCGTACGTTTGAGTACTGTCGGCTTATGTATAACCACCCAGTATTAAACATTTTTCACAATGAAAATCAACCTAATAACAACAATAAAGACATAATTCTAGCAATTTTCGTTTTTATTAGAAGTATAAACTACGAAAATATTTTAATAGATAAGCAGTAGTTTATTTATTAAGCAGCAAGAATTTACAAACAATTCTAAAAACAATGTTACACAGAGTATAATTGAAAAAAAAACAAAAAAACAATTCTATTGAGCTCTACAACAAATAAGTTGATACTAGTTTTATTCAAAAATAAATAAACAAAATACATTGAAACTTATCTGATAAATATAGCAGTTATTTTGCAAAAAATATTCAGTAACTCATTTTTTTAGGACTGCTTAGAATGACTCAGATCTCAGTGTATGTGACTGCATTCGTGTAGTATGTGTTTGTATTTGTGCATTATATTTTTTTGTCTGTGCATTATATGCTTGTATTTGTGTATTATATGCTTGTATTTGTGTATTATATGTTTGAATTTGTGTATTTTATTGTATTTGTCTAATATAAAAAAGTTTATCTCTCGGACAAATATCCAGAAAATCTGTTTCTTTGGTATGTTTTAAGCCAAAAAGAAGTAACATCTTTCTATACGCGGTTTTGCTGTATGATAATGTTTACACGTTTCTCACCTTCAAGACATCTAACATGATTTATGAATCAAGGTTCGGCTTGAATCACGTCAACGCATTTCTTTATTCATCCAGATCCACTCGTAAAAACGATAGTCTCCAATTTTTACCACTGAACTTCATTCCTCCACCGGGAATCGCCTTTTCCCTTTTCATTTCTCTCCTTCATTCTCCCTTTCTTTTTTGTTCCATAAAATTCTTCGGGAACAAAATAGGGACGGATCCGGCAGTTCGTTTCCAACTCTTTATTTCCGTTGTTGCGTGACCAGTGTATTTTCAAGCATTTGGAATGTGTGTGTGTGTGCTTCTTTTTCCTTTCTTTTAGTGAAGCTGAACTCCTCTTTGAAAAAAAAAATACATATAGGAATCACAGCACGGCAGCAACCACCCGCCGCTACTTTCTACGGGATTCATCGGAATAAAGGCAAGTCACGCGCTGCTTGTCAACACTGAATGTGTGATTGCCGTATGTGAGAGAAAGATTCTTTCTTATACGTATATATTTTTTCCAGGTTATCCGGGATTCTCTATATCCTGCTGTGAGAATGATTCTCTGCTTCCAGGAATTTTGTTTTTTATCCTCTCCTCTTCTTTCAAAAGCCTGAAGCTTATTTCGTATTTTTTGTTAGCGATGTTCTTTCGCCACCTTATAGATTGAATATAAAAAGTAGCGTTCTCTTGAAACAGAACATCAAATATTTCAAATAGTATGCCATTCTTTTACCCCTTGTTTTATCTCTAATCTATTTTTACCCTTTTGGGAAATCCTATCAAAGTATGTTCGTATCTTGGAGTATATTTTGTTAGTTTTTTTTTTTTTTTTTTACTGAAATACCAGGAGATAAGAATCAACTTTAATATGATTGCATTTTGTACGTAGAATTTCATATATTCTAAGTTATTCAGCTGAAAAATCATACTACAACGTTATTTGCATTTATGCACTTGACGTGAATACGTATTTTGATGATTCTGGGTGCGATGAAAAACAGTTGCGTAACGGAATACTTGAAAGCGCTCATATCTTAGGAAGTATTAAAGATGTATCATTGTTTTCAAGTCAAATCTGGTTAAGACAAATCCAATGATACCAATCGGGTTTTGATACCTCTTTCGGTCTGGGCACGAAGCTTGTGGTTTTTTGTTTTTTTTTGTAATGAAATTGTTTTATGCTATACATTGAGGTTCACAACGCCAATAAAAGCGAATGATGTTGTCTGGCAGATTACTTCAAGACCGGAAGTACACTATAAAACTTAAGTAAAATATATTTTACAAAACTTTATAGTTTAATGCCGGTCTAAGACAAAATCAATGTTGCCACACTGGTTTTCATACCTCTTGCTCTCACCAGGCTCACAGACAGCATTCTTAATGAATTTTTTTATGCTACATCTTCGGAGGTTGGAAACTCAAATTTGAAACTGTAGTGGAACCTTCTGTTAGATATTTGAAAGTTAAATCTGATGATAGCCATTTCATTAAGTCAGTATCTACCACGCGGTTAGAGGGAAAAAGAACGCATCTACATCGAAATTTTCAGCTGTGTCTGTGACACTGTCTACGCTATTTTTTAAGAAGCTTGCAATGTTGCAGTTCCATGTTTTATAGTGTTTACTTACCATCATTATTGTGGCTGCTTTCGATATTGTGCATAAAAGTTCGAAATCTATGCATTTCGATATATTTCTCCGGTAATAAATGAAAACAGTTTTGGAAGACTGTTATTTCATTTCCCATGAAGTTAGGAGACACGGAGGTTGAGTCTCCTTAAGCTGTTACTACTAATACTTTCGTACATTCATCTGACATATATTCCTCTGCGAAATTTCTAACGAGTGGGTACATGTCGAAATCGATGTCCAAGTATATGTTTGACCTCTAACGCATTTATGCTGTCAGTATCTTGCTCATTTCGTACCCTTCTGCTTCTGCCATCTCTCTTTCATGTTTTGTAGTGAAGATTTTAAATGCTTGAATATTCGTATGTTATTACATGGTATACAGAAAACTGGCTATATGTAAAAATGTTTATTTCTTGAAGAAAAAAAAGGAAATCAACTCCGCTTCTACGGGAACTCGTACCCACATTTCCTCGTAAGCCAGACGAGTGCTGCACCACAAAGCCATAAAAGAAGAAGAATATTTCTTCCTTCAAGGCGCATATATGTATGACACCGTGCGATGGACTGGTGGCAATCCATTAGTGGCTCCTAAATAACATCAACGCCAGCAGATCGCGATATGTATGTAGAGAAAGATGCCCTCTCCGATTGTTAACCATTCAAGCGGACCCTATTCAAAATGGTATATTATTTTTTGTTTTGTTCTTCTAATGAAGTAATCTTTATTTCAATTTCCAGAAGGTGCAAACTAACTTTACAAAATATCTGATATATTCCATGGTAAAATAACAGGCTTTTAACAAAGCGAGATATCTCGTCGATGCCGCTTTAAGAGTAAATATAAGATTTATAGAAAACCAGTCACTTAGTGATAGACCATTTGCCCGGCATACGATAGGGCGTAGGTTCAAGTTAACGAGGAGGCAGAGACGAATATTTATTTTCAAAAAATCAGCATCTCTACAAATAGCCAGTTTTCTTTATATCTTGTATTAACAAGTGGAGAAAACATCTATCTCTACAGATATATATGTTACGTAAGTATCATGCTAAAGGTCTGTCCGCCCTCGGCATAGTTCAGCCATGATATAGGAAAGTGTTGTTTACATTGAAATGACTATCACGACGCAGAGGTTTTTTTTACACATTAAAGGAAAGTGGTTAACATTTCCCTTATAGATGGCGATGGAGGATTTGGAAGAAAAAAACATGTCACACATACATTCATACATTCGCCACAACTTGCCCTCGCGTCTCGAAGTTGAAAAACCACAGAAAACCACATCGTGATCTGAACTTCGTTGCTTCACCTCCCCGGGTCATATTTCATATTGGAGATCAATGATCTGTAGCAAGTAAACATGCTTTAATATCTCTTGATTAGCGCCAAAAAAATATATTGAGAAAATCAAATTCAACTAACCATACTATGGTTTTAACGGGATTCGAGGCTAGTTCCACACGATGAGAGCTCAGTTCAAGCTGAAAATTCACCACCCTTGGTGAAACTATATTCGTTTTTTCTTCTTTTTTTCGCTTTTTTTAAATAATTAAAATGTCAAATCGTTAAAAAATTACAGTTTGCTAACCTCCATCCTACCAGAGATGATCCGATCGATATGCTTATGACGCATCCAGGTTTCAGTCGCATGTTAGGGGCGACTCACTTTGCATGATTTTTGTATCACCGTTGCGGTAATGACTGTTAATAAGTCATTAAATTAATTCACTGAAGCTTCCGTTAACTAGTCCAATGTTTCTGACAATATTACGTTGGGTGTTGGTTGCATGGAAGAAACAAAACACACCATTCTTTCGCTTGTCTTGTGTGTGCACCGATTTGAGATTAGAAAATAAACTTGAACATTTTTTATGTGAGCAGATAGATAAAAATAAGTTTTTTTGTTCACGCGCATGTTTTTTTTTCTCCTTTTTTTACCTATTTTTCTCTCCCTTAGAAGGTTTGTGTAGAACAATTTCGTAGAATGAGAGAATTTGAAACTGATTAGTGCGTTATAAAATTAGAAAAAATATCAAGAACAATACGAAAAAACATGATGTTATTGAAAGTGTTGAACGGCACACTTACTAACCAAAACGGTGACCCAGTCCATATTCCGAAGAATTTCTAACCTATAGGTCACTGCTGAGGTGAAAAGAGTATGATAGGGGCAGGAAGAGTCAAGAAGGTGTGAAAAACCAAAGTATCGTATCGAAAAATACACGCGTACGGTTAAAAGCAAGGGTGCTGCTGGGACAAATGTACATTGCTTACAAAATTGGGTATGCATAAAATTACACCTGTCACCACCGGAAACGGGGGAAAAGTGTGTGACATACTCTACAAAAAAAAACCTACTCCGAAATGCAACCTGCGGAAGGAACAGAAAATCAGCGGCCAGGGTAAGAGCCCACATACAGGTCGTCCGACCCCTCAAATATCCAACACTGCACCACTTACAATGAAAAAACAATCCACTTACAAACTATATGAACACACAAACAGCCGGGAAAACCGCCACGCACTCCCCAGTTTATTAGAATAATAGTACAATGTGTGGGGTGTGAATGCAATGGTCGCATGATACACAGTTACAGGACGGAATACATGTACGCGAAGCGTCTCAAAATTACGTAAAGAAGAAAAGAGTGAGAAATGTGTTTGTTAACAATGCGAATACATCGAGAATATTTTAAAGGAGTTTTGGATAAAAATACAATATAGGGGAAGGGTGGGCATAATGGCCACGCTAAGGAAAAATATTTTTTTTCGATAAGTAAATATTGAAAAAAACTAATGAAAGTTTTATATAAGTTAGTTTAGATATTTAGGCTCATGCAAAAAATATTATTCTCACTGTATTTCAATTAGTTTTGTTGGAAAAAATATTTTCCCGCAACCCTACCAAGTGGCCATTTTGCCCGATGTAAAAAACAACTGTTTGATTGCATTTTAGAGAATATTAATGTGTATTCTCTCTCATGAAAGCAATATTATCATTCACTACAAAGGTTGTGAAACTTTTTAGTATATTATTAACTCATTTTATATAACTGAAATTGTTTAATTCATTTAAAAATTATTGGCGTTTAAAAATTATTTCACATTTTGCTAGCTATCGTATTTTATTAATTTATTTACAAAAATCACAGATGAACTCAGTGTCTTCTTCCTCGCAACCGGCACAAGCCTCGTGTGTCCAATGTAGACAGCTTGAGCATCTGATCCAACCTTCATTTTGTTTGGACTTTGAAAAACAGTCTCCACAGAAGAGGCAATCAGCATCACTGACGTCACTGTCATCAGAGTCCTCAAAGGAAGCACGCTTAGCCACTTTGGATTTCTGTTTCCCCTTAACTTTTTTCTTCTTTACCTCGTTTTTCCTTTTATACATCTTTTCCTTTTTTAATTCCAGTTTGAGTTTCTTCCGTCTTTCATTTTCTCCCTTTTCTTCCTTCGCTATTATGAGATCATTTTTATAAGGGCTTGATGTCAAAACTGCTGCTGATCCCTTTTTTCGTTTGGTAATATTTGTTTCAGGGATTGAGACAATATCATGAGGACTTACAGCAAATGCTGTAAGACTACTGGGCTCGGTGAATGGGCTTACAGCAGATGAGGTGCTAGGCTTGGTGAGTAGGCTTACAGCAAATGAGGTGCTAGGCTTGGTGAGTAGGCTTACAGCAGATGAGGTACTGGGCCTTGATGAGTCTCTAGACATGAAAATAAATGCATTGCTGGAATCACCCGAACCTACTGTGAATGTTGTGCTGTTGTTACTAGAAAGTACAGGAAGTGCAGCATTGGGTTGAAGGTCTCTAGATCCGCAATCCGTCAGAACAGAAGGAGTTTCCTCTTGACCTGGGGCCCGTGCCACCTGATGATCTTCAGCTGGTAGGCAGGCGACAGAGAGATCATGGATGTCTGTGGTAGCAGCTGCAGCGAAATCCACTTCAGTAAATACATCTCTGTTGATTGGGACTATACCACATCTTCGAAATCCTTTTACGGCAATGGTCGGAGTAGCTGCATTCAAAAAAGACTCACCAAGAAGTCGCGACACCTGATATTGAGTAACTAGCCTACCAGGGTTATTTCGCAAGAATCTCTCAATTGCTTGAACAAGTAAGTGTTGAATGGCCCCATGAAAGATACATCCAGGGGCTGCAGCTTGTGACTACAATGAGGTGGAAGGCAAACTACAGTGGTATGATTATTCCTAGCTTTCCTCGTGTGCGTAGCGTGTCCATCAAGTACTAGCAATACTGGGTCTTCTTTTGATGGTTTGGCATATTTCAAGAAATGATCAAACCATTGGGAGAATATCTCAATTTGCATCCACCCTGAAGTGTGACAAACAAAATCTGTCCCGGGTGGAGCACCATCTTTAAGTTCTTCTTTCATCCGCTGCCTAGGAAATATGACAAAAGGAGGAATAAAAATTCCCCCCGCTGACATACAAACTGCAAATGTACAGAGAACACCTCTTTCTGCAGATGTGAGAGAACCAACTTGACGTCTACCTTTAAGTGCAAAAACCTTTGAGGATCTTGACTGAACAGTTAAAAGTCCAGTTTCGTCGACGTTGTAAACACTATGAGGAGGATACAAGTGACTTTTCTGCACATTCTCTAAAATGTCGAAGAATTTTGTGACATTTGTTTTGTTAAAGGCTTGGGCTCTTGCTGCTGAGGTCGCCTCTGGTTTTCTCAAGACAATTTCAGGATGGCGCTTTCTAAAGCCGGTGACCCAATCTTTCCTAGCTATTTTTTTTTCCATGGTTGAAGTTATTAGAAATATTGTTCTGTTCTGCCAGTTGGTAAGTCGGCTACTGTTATTCCAAAAAAATGAACCTCCATATCCAAAAGATGATTCACAAGCTGTTTTTCTTGTTCTTCATTAAAGACAGTTCGATAATGTCCCAGAAATTTTTTGTTGTCAGTAGCATACTGGTTTTTGTTTAAAACACGACGTTTCAGAGTGTTTCTTGGCACATTAAACCTTTTAGCAGCTGTTTGCCATGCCATACCATCTTTTTTCACGGCATCGATAGCTTGTTGCATTTCATTAGGGTCCCAGGACTGCCGCGGGCTCTTCCTTTGGTATTTATACACCATAATCGTGTCTGCAACCAAAACAAAATTTGTTATTGCTTGCCAAAATAAGCTTGAATTCGCAGAGATTAAATGAAACACATCGTTATGTTTGAAAACAACATAATGACTAAAATAAATCTCTATGATTAAAATAAATTTAAAAATTAAATCTTCTATGATTAAAATAAATTTAAAAATTAAATCTTCTATGATTATAAAATAAATTTCGATAACTGGGAGTCTTTTTGTTTCTGTTATCAAGTCCAGGTTCTAGTTATCGAGATTTCGCTATATATAGGCCTATGTATATATATTTACCGTCGTAAATGTATAAATATTTTTAGTTATTGAAATTTTGTATAAAAATGAAATTAGAACAATAATTTATTTACATATTTTGTAGTGACCATGATTGAGGGCAAAATGGCCACTGATGACCACTGCTGTGGCCATTTTGCCCTCTTCGGCGCCATTATATAAATGTGACTCCACAGCATAAACGACTAACCCTAACTCTTACTTCGACACATATATTTATAGCTTAAATCTTGTTGTTTCAAGGGGTGAATGCTAATCACATGTATTAGGTACTTGTATTCAGTTAAAAATGTAAATGAAACATGCTTACCTTAGATCAGCACGGTGAAAAATAAGAAAATGTTGAATGATTTCCAAACAAATGGTCCGAACAGCTTCCAACTTCCGTATAACAATGATGGTGGACAAGCGGAGCAGTTGAGGGGTTTTACGCTTTGTGGCAGCACCTTACGGGGAGAAAATAGCCAGTGGCAATTTTGCCCGCCATGGCCATTATGCCCACCCTTCCCCTATCTTTGAATGTGATAGGGCCAAAGTATCGAAAAATACACGTACCGTTTAAAACAAGGGCAGGAGAAAAGAAGTGTATGTGCTTGCAAAATTGGCTATACATGAAATTACATCTGAAGTGTTGAAGGGCTCAAATATTCGGAGGAAGGGCTGCTCAAACCCGATATTTCTATAGGAATTATCAAGATGGGGGTGGCAAATGATGTATGGCTTCGGGCTCATGAAACGGATACAAGTATATACCTACGATTATTCATTTGATCATTTTTGTCGCACCACGGTCATTTTCTGCACACGAGGGATAATTATACCAGTACCTACAATTTATTGCCGGTAGGCTTGTTTTTTATACTCATCGCTAACCCCTGGATGGAGAACTCCCTGCTGTAGCAATTTTTTTTTTCCGGTCATGTCACCGTTTCTGTTGTAACCCTGTGTCAGGAAGTTTTCTGACAAGGACGAACCGGGTGTCGAACTCGCGACAACTCTAAACATCCTTTGGTACTTCAGGCGAGTATCTTATCGAACTGGGCTACCACACCCACCTACGATTATTAGGCTTCATATAGCTCGCTAGCAGTTGATTTGCCATCATATAAATATCTGTCTATATATTGAATTTTATAGTTATTTTTAGGCAAGATTAGTAATAAATAGTGTCATGCTTGAGACATAGTATCTCATTTTTATTGGATATGTGTTTCTTTCTACGTCGTTGATTTATGCATGGTGTTAGAATCGATAAGCTCAGTTTAAGTAAGCAGAACTAAATTTAGGTGAATCGGAAATATTTTAGACTAGAGGGAGCGAGTACTCGTCTTTTGCGCTTCAAGTAAAAACATTCTGATACTTGAATGAATTCTACTTTTTTCGGGAGCATATGCCAAAAAATGCTTAGCCTGCTCAAGAACTCATGTCTTCAACGCAACAGCTTTGCTCGAAGTTTGAACTGTTCCAGATGAAGGAGAATCAGAAATCTCTCGTTGAAAGATAAACGAGGTTTCTTTCAAAACGAAAAACAAACGATAATAAATAATTGTTCTTCGGCTAAAAATAGCTACCTAAGCCAATCCTCACACCCCTTAATACGTTCATAGACGTCCCCTAATTGCCATACAGTACATCCTCTATTTTGTTATTGAACAGCTAAAACCCTTCAAGTAATCTTGCACGGCAAAAAGAATAAAACAATAATCTAACTACAATATTTTTTTGCTCCTGTTTCCTCCAGAACATTGTTTCCGCTCGTGGTTAATTTCTGCATGGAGGAACAAAAATGCATTCCATTGAAAAAAGACGCGAGAAAAAAAAAATAGTGGAGTTAATATGAGAAATTCAAAACGCTTAAAAATATGCTTTAAAAACCCGAAATATGCATCACAAATTTCTGAACAGTTAAAAATTCCAAAATATGTAACAAAAATGAGAAAATATTGAGAGATGGAAATTCCTATATGTGTAAGCAATATAATATCGCCATGCAAATAAAAAATATTCGTTATTAAAATTTATATATTCCATTCCTTAGTGCATATTAATTTACAAAAATATCCTTATATATATATAAGCGAATAATTTCTACATATTTTTCGTTCAGCCATTTTTTAATTTCGAGCTAATTTGTAGCTGCTCAGTAGCGAAAGTCAGTGTCACCTTTCTACAACGGTACTCGATACAATAATAAATCCCTCTGCAATGATATTTTTTTCAAGTCTTGCTTAGATATGTCTCATTGTAATGAGTCTCTGTCAGAACGTGTAGCGGGACTCAATATTATCCGCTAGGGAGGGGGTTCAGATGCGTCAGTGATTCCAGTTCTGTCAAGGGCAAGCACGCGGTATAGAAGTAGGAATCACCACTTCAATTTAGGTCTAAATGAGATTTGCGATAGGCTCAGGTCAGGTTTTCTTACTCCCAGACCACGTTGACGGAGATGCGGGTTAGTCATTGTTAATAACAACAGTATTGACAGCGAGTCATCCACCTCTGATTTGGATGGCTTCTCGATTGGCACTAAATCACCGGGCAAATTAAAATGTGTGCTAATAAATGTCAGGAGCTTGGGTAATAAGAAAGATGTTTATAGAAACTATGATAGTTGTGAAGGGCCTGGGTCTTATAGCCATTACATAATCTTTGGCAAACGATGGGGATGAATGTTTCTTACACATCTTAGGAAACGATCCTTTTTTAAGAAATAGGTCGGATAGGAAAGGGGGTGGAGTGTTGATATACATGAAATCATGTTCTGAGCCATGTTCATGGCTCTGACCCAAAATATATTTTTTCAGGTACGTCAATAATGGATGCAAGCTGACAGTTGGCCTCCTCTCCATAGGAGGGTCTAGGTTAGACAGCAATGCGTAGTGCTTAATTACTTTTTCGTCCAAGTTTTTAGGAAAGAAAAAATATGTTCAATGTACTGACATTGCATGACGTAATAAAATCCTCAACGATATTCAAGTGAAATATGTGAGGTTCTAAATCTTCTAAAAAATGTATGTGCAAGCAGAGCACCAGTGGGAGATGATGCCTATCCCAGGGTCTTCAGAGAATGTGATAATGAATTGTTGGGGCCAGTCGCACATATTTACAGGAGTAATATTGCTGAGGACATTGTCCCAAGAGATTGGAAGCTTTCTAATGTTGTTCCGTTAAAAAAGGGTAGTAGAGAGGTTTTGTCCAATTATCGTCCAATGAGTTTGACGAGTTCCCTCTTGAAAATTTTGGAAATTATTATCAAAAGGCAATTGGTGAAGTGGATAGACGAGAATAATATCTTTCGGATAATCAGCATGGGATCAGGAAGAGGAAGTCATATGTAACTGACCTACTTTGCTTCCACGATCACTTGACAAAGGCTTTGGGTAAGGACAAGAATATAGACGTTGTTTACCTTTATTTCCAGAAAACATTCGATCGGGTTCAACATGATGTTGTTGAACCCGATCTCTAGTAAACTCTTCAACAAATGTTGAAGAGTTTACTAGAGATCGGGATTGGGGGCAACTTCCTGAATTGGATAGAATCGTGGTTAAGTGATAGGTCACAACGAGTTATGGTAAACGGGGAATTCTCTAATTGGATAGGCGCTACAAGTGGAAATCCTCAAAGAAGTGCCCTTGGCCCCATACTTTTTCCACTTTTTATTGATAAACTTGATGAGGATATTGATGGGACTTCTAGAAAATTCGCAGATGACTTGAAGCTATTGGGGGTAGTCGTGGATCGTAGTGGTAGGGAGTTTCTCTAGACCAACTTAAATGAGATTGGAGCATGTGCAAATGAATGGAGCATAAAGTTTACCGTTGACAAGTGTATGGTCTCTCATTTTGATTCGAACAAGCGACGGTTCTCTTACGAGTTGAATAGTGTCACTGTCCTGGGTGCAACAAGGGTCACCGATTTTAAAATTATCATTGACGAATGATATTGTTGAAAATATAATAGAATGCTTGGTGTCATTTTCAAAAATACTTCTTCGCGTTCTCCTAAAGTCATTCTTCTGCTTTTCCCAGGCTTAGTTCGTCCTGGACTAGGGTATGCTGTAAGGTTTTAGAGACCATAGCTACAGAGGGACATTGGGGAGGGGCTTGGTTGAAGGGTTGCAAAGAAGAGTTACTCGTGTTCTTATTGGCACATGGGGCTTCAGTTATGCAAACACCAAACATGGCCCCCACTCTGTCCCTTGTGGGATTTAAGCAGGCTACCTTGCGCCTGGGCTATGCTGGAAAAAAAAGAGCCCCGCTAGCCCCAAGACCACGGGCCGACCTCCGACGAAGGCAAACGACTACAGACACTAACATCAAACATGGCCGAGCTCTGAAGCAGATTACCAAGTGGCTGGGCCATGCTGGACCCGGTAGGCATCCCCGGCCAGTAAGCCACATTATCCAACCCCGCCGAGGCGCCCATCGCCTCCGACTCAATCACACCCCGAAAGTACCCGAAAATCCCCGCGGAGGAGACCGGGCGGATCTCCCGCAAGAGGACAATGAAGAAATCCCGAGCTATACGACTGCATCACCGTACTCTGTCCCCAACCATAAGCCAATCTGCAACACCAACTTCCCTCATCTTGTCTTCTGTTGGAAAGGTTTTTTCATAGGTCCGAATCTGAAAATAGAACATGAAAAACAGGATACATGTACAAATTCAGGTCCAACGAACTATAGATATTAAGTGGGAATTATCGATATTGATCAATTACTGGTATTAAAAACATCGGGCTTCAGTTATGAAGAGAGACTTTTGTTATTGAATACGTTCGCATTGGATGAACGTAGATGTCGGGGGGACATGATCGACGTGTTCAACATTTTTAATGGGATTGATAGGAAGTACCATAAATTATTGTTAGACCGTCAATCGACTGCTTTTACATGGGGACACCAGTACAGATTGGTAAGGGACAATTATAGGTTATGGTGTCGCAGGGTTTTTTTTCTCTAATAGCATTGTTAATAAATGGAATAACTTTTCCCGGATGTAGTAAATTATATTACAATCGGCACGTTCATAAAGTTTAGCATATGCATTTGCATATAATACGGGCTCTATTTATGACGTTCAGGGTATTAGGGTGGATCGAAAAATCAAAATGTGGATAAAAGAATCGGCTTGGGGCACAGAAGTTGTCTTTTATGCATACTAGTATAGCTGCAACATTTTTTCAACTTCAATTAATTTCTTCCGGTGCCCCAATGTGCCTAAATATCTGACGAAAATCGATTTTTATGCAAATTTTGAATAAAAAAAAATGAGTTAAATAATTGATTTCACAGGGAGCATAATATAGGCAGAGAATGAAAAAGCATTTATTGTTCCTTATTAAAGGTATACAATTATTTATTATAGTAAAAGTTGGAAGGAATGTTGAAAATATATTCATGCAGTTGAAAGGTGCATTCGCCTAGTATCTGAGGCGTCGTAAGGTGTGTGTGGAGAAAGAAGAGACACGACTTCATATTGGATAGGATAAGATCAAGAAGCCATATCAAGCATTTTAATACCAAAAACATTACAACATTTAGAAATATGTAAATCTTCAAATTAGTACAATTGAAAAAGCCATTAAATTATATAATTAAATTTATATAAGTTCGATTTCAAGTTTTATGATTTATTGCTTTCATTTTTAAATTTATTGCTTTAATTTTTAAATTTATACTTCATCTATTATTATAAAATTATTATTATTTATATAAGTTTATAATTTACTACATAAATACTCTGCAAAATTTATACACATTTTTCATTAATTTACAATTTTTTATACATTTTCATATAAGTGTGAATTTTTAGCTATTTTTGGGGCGATTAGGCCACCAGAAGATATAAATGAATTCCAATAAAAATAAATTATGCAAACTAATATATCCAAGACAGAACTTTCCCACCGCAAGCCAAAATTAATTTCGAATTTTTTTTTAAATAAATTTTCATGAAAATGTCAATTTTTAACTAGTTTTGGCCACAAGAATATATGGGTGAATTTCAATAAAAAAATTATGCAACATATATATACATATCCAAGACACAACTTTCTCACCCCACGCCATAAAAGAGTTCGGAAAAAATCGTTTTTTATGAATTTTCATCGAAATCTCAATTTTTATCAATTTTTCGGGCGCTTGGGGCATCGGAAGATATGAATGGATTTCAATAAAAAAAATTACGCAAACTAATACACCCAAGACACAACTTTCCCACCCCGAGCCAAAAGTAATTTCGGAAAAACAAAATTTTCCTATACTTTTCGATCCATATGTATAATAACATGATAATGAAATGGAGGGGTACAAAAATTGTTGAATGGTGAAGTACTTTAATTTCTCTACTTGAGTACTTTTAACCTCTTCGCCCCGGAGGTACACATATGCGTTCCTCATTTTTAATGGTTTTAAATATTTTTAATAATAGGCATGTGTGCCTAACTGAAATGATTCTAGTAAATATATCGACCCCAATTGAATAATTGATTAAGTATTGTTTTTCTTTACCAATTATGTAAGAAAAATATAATTGCCAGTTTTGGGTCACGTGTGGGATGGTTTGAGGATAAATATTTATAAACATCAAATAGATTTCATAAATTTTAAATTGCTATTTTTTAATGAAGTTTAGTAAATATATAGTACATTTTCGGAGAAAGAAATACGTGGATATCTCCAGTTCAAATAATTCAGTCCTAGATGGCAGCACTACTTACATAAGATGAAGCTTTAACTTCATTGTTTTTCCGATTTTTTATAAATGGAGCAGGGATCGAGAAAGTCATGCTGATTGAATTGTACTCGACCTCTCTAAAATAGATGTAAAAGAAAAATATGATAGTAGAATAAAACCATTAAAATTTAACAAACACAAATTTGTAGAAAGTGTCGTTGAAAGAAAAGGAATAAATCAACTAATAGGGTGTAGGTAGAAAAACATTCACTGTTTTGCGATTATACGTTCAATACAGGCATTTAAGAAAAAAAAATGCAATTAATAATACTGATAGAATTTTCTGAACAATCAGAAACGTTCACAAATTTTTTAAATGATTCACTTGTATCAGTTCATTTTCTTCTAATACTATTAAGTTGATTTACAAATATCAAATGGAGTTTCAGTCCTTCAAAAACTCCATTACGAAAAATGTTTCTCTTTTGATACACGAAAATAAATCGAGCTCTTTCAGTGATAAGATAACATTTTTAATTTTCTAAAAGGGTTTCTCTACGTTGTACAAACATATTTTCTATATTCTCAGTATTTTTAAACTATTATTAAAAGTCGCGATTCGCTCAAACTTGCAATAAAGTTTTGAGCTCTTTCCTATATAGAATAAAATATATTTACACATACAACTGATAATGGAAGGTTTAATATGTAGATATTTTGGTTTTATAAAAAGTTTTATTGACTGATGTAAAAGTCTTATTGGCAATAATTTGAATTAAATGCATTGTTTTAGTTCCACAATATTTGGATACATCTCAACGGAAAATATGAAAAATGTGGTTATTTTCAGAGTTTACATTTTATTCATATTTCCAACAGGTGAAGCAAATATGGCCAATTAAAAACTTAACACAGACATCTCAACAAATTAAGCATAATAACAGGAATTTTCTCGGAAACTGATTGATTTGAAAAAATTTATTTGACTAGGAAAACTTTTAATTAAAATTTAATTTGGTGAGAAATAAACTTCGTGAGAAAATGAATTTCGCAAACTTTAAATTAAAATAGTGGATCTCGCACGCAAAAATTCGAAGTGTTTTGAAGGAATTAAGAGACATATTTCAGACAAAAAAAATCCATTTTGTTAGGGAATATGATCTGGAGGGCAGGGGCTAGAGACCTGGTAAAATAAAATGCCTGACAAAAAAAAACAAAAAAAACCAACATGTGCAGTGAATATAGCATACCTGGCCATAAAACCAACCTGTCATATATTCTATAAAACCTAGACATATATTATACAGATTAAAATTCCAATGGACGCAGTTGGAAAATCATTAAAATCTGCCCATTACATGATTTACTAACTAAGTTTTAGAATAATGGAAGCTGGGAAGAAATGCAAATAATATGTCGTAAAAAAATAACATGATTATCTGAATAACATTTCCGGCAGAATATGTTGAATTTGTGCAAGACTGCTCATCATCTACAAGAAGAAAATAAATAAAAAATAAATAAATAACAACACGCGATATTACCTTCAGACACCTTATTTATAGGAAGTGGAGAAAATATGAAAAGCTTACAGTTTGAAATAATAATAAAATCTGTGAATGAAGCTCGTTATTTTCTTAGACTGGTAAATGACCATAGGTCTGCATCTGAATGCCCTCATTGTAGAATCTGCGGAAAGCGATTGATTTTGTGAAAATCAAATTTTTAAGAAAAAAAAAATGTTTTCAGATTGCCTATGGAATTATACATTGTTCCTTGTCTATCGTGTGTCTGATGAGATACAATAAAGCTATAATTAGCCACTCCAATAAACTGGTATCATTAAAAAAAATGGAAACTAATTGTAAATTCTGAGTTAAAACCTCGGTAAAAATACAGTAGTTATATAAAAAAATTTTCTCCATAAATAATTAACTAGGAAAAAAAGGTTTTTAAACATATTTTTAAGAATATGCAACAGGAGTGTGTATAATGTGCTTTTCAGAAGCCATGGCTTTTATTGTTTCAAATCATATAATAAACCAAATAGTGAACTCAAATATTTTGGTGATGACACTAAATATCAAGCTATAAATATTTTGAAAAACAAAAATGCACATGTATGAAATTAATATTTGTATGACTTGAAACAAATTAGAACAGAATAATAACGAAACTAAAACCAAGTGCGTTTTCTTTGGATAAAAAAAAAAAAAACTCAAATCATAGCAGAAATACATTGCTATAAAAATTATAATGCACCATCAATACCAATGAGCATGATAATGTAGGTACAAAGCATAAAATATTGTAATTTGTCGGAGAATATTACTCTATGGTGACCTCACACTGTGGGAAAATGATAAGAATATTTGACTGCAACTCTTAAAATTCGAACTGAAAAACACATTTGTTTAAAATTGCTGATAAAATTATTTAATTATATAGAATAAGTTATAAAATATAGTACTGTAAATACTTTTTCATTTTCATCAATCCTTTCTATTGATAAAAATATTATAACCTCAAAAATTTCGCAAAAATATGTTTTATAAAAATGTGAATTCCTAAGTAAAATATTAATTTTTTTTTAGTTTTTTTGTACAAAATATTGCCATTTTTTTTCAAATATCGATCTAATGATAAAATTTAATAACAACTCTTGTTCCACCACACATTCGGTAGTAGGTAGTGACACCTACATTTTTCAATATGAAACGAAACTAGAAAACATTGAGTAATATAAAGGAAATGAATAAAAATAAGATATTTTCCCATTCAAATAAAAGACTGAAAAAGAAAAACGTATTATCATTAGTTTTTTTTTTAAATGATAATATTCATGTATTTTTACAAAATACAAAAATAAAAAACTGATAAACTTTCAATTAAATTAATAATTGGAAACGACTTGTATTAAAAGTTTTTTTTCTGAAATTTCTGTTGGATAACTTGCTAAATTTTTACGCGTTTACAAAATTTTTCATTTCTTTGAAAGTAAAGAAAATCTTTTATATTTGTAGTTAACCATATATGAAAATATACTAATGAACTGGATTTCTGTCTTTCGAAAACTTTTGGTGGCCAATTTATTAATATTACTGGATATATACTTCTGATAAATTATGAAATCAATTTTATAAGAAATTACGTAATTATTTGTATAGAAAATTACGATGTTGTTTCTCTCATTGAGTTATGGTTTTTTTTCTCAATACTTTTTTAATTATTTGTTTCAAAAACCATAAAGGTATTTTTTCAATGTTCTGAATTTTCAATTCCCGAATTATTATTTTTTTATTTTTTCCACAATTCTTTCTTTCATTAATTCCAAAATTATTTTTTTAATCAATTCCAAAAATATTATTTTAACCAATTCCAAAATTATTTTTTAATCAATTAAAATTATTGTTTTTTTCATCCATTTCGAAATTTTTTTCATCAAATTCGAAATTATTTTTCATAAAATTCGAAATTATTTTTCATCAAATCCGAAATTATTTTTCATCAAATCCGAAATTATTTTTCATCAAATCCGAAATTATTTTTTCATCAAATCCGAAATTCTGTCATTCTAGAATTCGTTTTTTTAATGTTTTCCACCATTTTCTGAAAATCAACGGCAGGCCTCGATAAAATCTCCGAGGGTCAAATGGGGTTCTCTAGCCAATTGTTGTCTAGTGGTTTCTCATAGCCATCAAACTCCTGGGACCTCATCTGCGTCAGTTCATGTTTTTCAAGTGACTGGATGGTTTAAAGTTGATTCCACGAAATTGCATCTCGTACGATTTGCAGAAGAGGCATTCAATCCATCGTGATTTTTCTTATTATTTTCTGTTTCGTGTAATTTTTTTACAATATGTATTTTAGGGAGGGGGGGGGGGTAGTTTCATCGATGATTACGGATGTAATTGGGTGTGGAAATATGAAAACAAGAAACAGTTTTATTCAAATCAGAATGAAAGGCACACACCATCGAATTTAAAATCAGTCGAGTGGAGAACATACCTTCATTCAAGATACACAAAGATGTCTATAAGTTTCTGAGTCATTAAATGTTTGTTTCAGCTTCGGCAGTCTTAGGGAGATTCATCCACCCATCCACTGAGCAAAATTCAACATTGAAGCATATAAGTAGTAATACTCAAGGGCACTCTGGCACCTTCGAGTCTTATTTGTTCGAAAAGCGATCGGAATCACCACTCGGTAATTCTAGTGTTAAATGAAGAAAATAGAGACAATTTTTAGTTCATAACTATCAATCATAGAAAATTCATTTCAGAATTATGAATAGACTCCGGTAAATGTGATAAATTCAATGAAATTTTCCAAACCTTCCGATAGTATTGATGATTATGCGTAAATAACCAAGTAGCATAATTAGCGATTGATCACATTCACCGTAACATATGTTGTTGTCATTTATATTTCTGATTTGCGAAGGTTTTTCTTAAATAATATGCAATTCAAAGACTCTTTTCTTCTTTTTTTGCTTTTTTAAATTACGAAAATTCACCGACCGAAATTGGTAAACTTCGAAAAAATAAAGATGCAAAGGCAAGTTCAAAAAACGGTCAGTTCAAACGACCGTTCTATATTTCTAATGCTGAAATGAAGAAAAAATTTAAATTAAGAAAAGAGACAACAATTTATTCTATAACTATCAAGCATATCAACTACATTTGGAGAATATGAATAATCACCAGTGAATGTGATGAATGTGATAGTGGGAACATACAAAACTTTCCGATGTCATTGTATTTTTGCCTAAATGGCCCTGTAGTATAATTATGCATATTTAACTATGTAGCGTAATTATGAGCAATCAACCATGTATGATATTTATGCATAATAACCATGTAGAATAATTATGCACAATGACCAAGTAGAATAATTATGCATAATTAACCACGTACTATAAGTATGTCTAAGAACGCGTAGAATAATTATGCATGCAAGACATGTGGATATTTAACATGCATATACTTATGCATGTGATATATTTATATATGATAACCATGTAGTATAATTACACATAATTAACCATTTAAAACAATTCTGCATAATAATATTAATAGCAATGTATAATTATGCTGAAGCATGTGCATAATTAATCATTTGTATATGTAAGCTCAATTCACCATGTACATAATTATGTATAACAACCGATTAATCACTTTTACCGTAGAACATATAGGGTGGATACTATCGACCGCCGAATAATTGCAAACGTGATTTCTTGTGAAAAACGAATATAGAAGAGTGTTTTCAGTTTTGGGATAGCACGAATATTAAGAGAGTGAAATTCTGTGGCGTGTCAGTTTCCCAATGCGCCAAACAACCAACGAAAAAAATCACCATGCATCCGCTTGCCGCTAATTGAAATGAACTGAAATGTTCAATCCCGTTATAAGCCACAAGTTCAGTTATTTCTTTTCACGACTGGCCCTTTTTTCTCTCTGTGTAGAGTAACGTTAACCTAGTTATTACGCGTTACCTTCGGCCAACTATATTGGCGAATTTTACCAGATTTGTAAAGTGATCGCCAAACCAGATTTATTGGAAAAATTATTTTCCCAAAATCAACAGTTAGAAAAAAGGCGGTAATCATTGTTCCTTCACCTATTAAGTCAATTTTTTTAGGAAAAAGGCTAGGAAAAAAACTGGTTTATTTATGCTCAATTTTAGCTTTCTTGATTACTCACAGGGTTATAGTATTTCCATCATTTTAAAAACGCCGAGGTGTACGTTTGGAGCATGTTCGGTGAATTCGGCAGGATTCAAAAATGTGTTATTACTTTTTAATGCACTATAATTCCATAATTATTGGTCAGATTAAAATATTGAAAACATTTTTCCATATCACGTTTTCATAACAAAGCATCTGTTGGATTATTGAACGGAATTATCCACCGTGTATATGACATTTTCATTTGTATTAGTGATTTGCGAAGGTTTTCTTAAATAATATGAATTTTTCTAACACTTTTCAGGAAATTACAACAAATTAAATTTTTTTCTAAAAGTAATAATTCCCAAGAAACATGACTTATTTTCTTTTTTTTTCTGAGTAAAAACAAAGAATGTGATTTCATCAGCTTCAAAAGGAAAGGGAGATAGATCACATACTTTTTACATCTACTTTATCTTTTGAACCCCAATAACGAACATAGAAATAAAAATGAAGGAAGTAGGACAGAATTCCAGCATTCTTTCCGTCAAGGAAATTCCACTTTTTATCTCACTCGAAATAGCTTTCTCCTTTTACAATAGTTTCATTTATTAATTTTTACTGTTCGCGTACATAAAAAACAAGATGGTATTAAACGAACCAGTTGAAACTCTAGTATGAAAAAGAACAACATGGAGAGAATAAAAAAAAAGATTCATTCATATCTTTGAGCCAATACAAAATATGCTTCTGAAGTACAAAGAATTCGACATTTGCAGAAGTAGTTACAAGAGCGTAAAACAAAACGACGAAACAAGAAAATAATTTAAAGGAACAGCTAACTGAATTTCTTATGTAGTATTTTTACTTCGTTCTCCTTTTGAAAAATGAATAATTTTGTTTTCTTTCTCAGGGAATTCAAAGTTGCTCCTCAAAAAAAAAAGTGGATTCCTTCAAAGTTGGGTATATCTATGTATTAAATTTTTGGTCTTTCTGCTATCGTTCTTATACATTCCTATTGGATTTTTTTTTTGCATTCATCCATTTTTTGCGAATATATTTCAGGTTCAAGACATTCATTTCGATTTTCTCCTGAAAATTTTCGAAAAGCGTAACATGAAAGCACAATTTTATTCACGTAAACAAAAACTAATTTCGAATGATATTTTCCCTACCATTCCCATGTCAATTTTTATATCATATACAGAATGTCTGTAATTATGTATTCAAGTTCAAATCAAGTCATACCCACATATTCCCACTATTATAGAGGCGATTTTCTACTGAGTAACCAGCAGTTAATATATGATAACAAAAACCAAGTGGAATTCCCAACCAGTATGATAGTGATTGCATAATTTGCATAGCTGTTACATGTCCTTACTAACCTTGCCGCAAATTACTGAAGATTTGAAAAATAAATGTATCTAATATTTCATTCATATTGCAATGGAGTGAAATCAGCAAACATTTACGATACTATTGGATGATACATAAATAATCATGTAGTGTGCGAATGTATGAAACATGTAGCATAATTATGCTCAATTACCACATAGTATAGTTATGCATTATAACGTAATATAATGCATAATAACAGATTAATCACTTTTACCGTAACATATTTGTTTTCATTTCTCTTTGTGATTAGCGAGGAAATTTCGTAAATAATATGCATTTTTCTAACATTTTTCAAGAAATTGAATAAACTGTATTTCTTCTAAAGATAACAATTCTCAAGAAATCATGACTTTCCTTCTGAGTAAAAACAAAGAATGTGATTTCATCAGCTGCAAAAGGAAAGGGAGATAGATCACATACTTTTTACATCTACATCTACATGACCGAATAGCTACATTATCTTTCAAATCCGAATAACAAACATAGAAATAAAAATGAAAGAAGTACAGAATTCCAGCATTCTCTTTGGCAAGAAAATTCTGTTCTTTATCTGGCTCGAAATTACTTTCTTCTTTTGCAATACTTTCATTTATTAATTTTTAGTGTTCACGTACATAAAAAAAAACAAGATGACATTAAACGAACCAGTTCAAACTGTAGCTTGAAGAACAACACGGAGAAAACAAAAAAAAGATTCATACATATCCTTGAGCCAATCCACCATATGCTTCTGAAGTACAAAGAATTTGACATTTGCAGAAGTAGCTATAAGAGCGTAAAACAAAACGACGAAACAAGAAAATAATTTAGGAAAACAGTTAACTGAATTTCTTATATAGTTTTTTACTTCTTTATCCTTTCAAAATGAATCATTTTGTTTTGTTTCTTAGGGATTTCAATTTTGTTCTTTAAAAAAAAAGTGGATTCCTTCAAAGTTGGGTATATCTATGTATCAACTTTTTGATTTTTCTGCTATCGTTCTTATACATTCATTCCTATTGGATTTTTTTCTTTGTGTTCATCCATTTTTTGCGAATATTTTTCAGGTTCCAGACATTCACCTTGATTTTCTCCTGAAAGTTTTCGAGGAATGTATGAGAAAAAAATCAGAAGTGAGGGCTTCAGTTGAACGAAATGGCATTTTCTTGTGAAAGAAAATTAAGCGTCTGAATTCTAGGAGATAAGAAAAGTCTCACGGGTGCATCTAAGAGCTCTGATCATCCTTGATTGTCTGTCGTATTTTGTATTTCCCCCTTCTCTTACTCTATATATCTATACACTTCCCTCTTTTACTAAAGTTCTCAACATACTCTATTTTTCCCATTTTCTCCTTCAGAAACTACTCAATCCTTGTTTGAACTGTTGAAAAACCGTGGGAGAGAAAAAAAGTGTTGGGTTTCTTGGTTCGTTACGCCTCTACGATGAGAATGATGCCGTCTCTTTTTCTTTTCTTCTTTTGTCTGTTTCAGGGAAAATAATAAAATATATATAAGACGATTTTTCTTTCCAAGTAACAGAAGTAGTTTTATCCATGTGGAAACCGGATTAAGACCGAATAGCTTCACGTGTGCCAAAAGCATGCGCGGAATCTTCAAGTAAGCTTTAAATATAAAAGTACAAATTTATCAACGCAAACAAAAATTATTCGAATGATATTTTCCTACCATTCTCATGTGAACTTTTTATGTCATACGCACAGTGACTGTAAATATATTTTTAGACAGTTTATGTCAACTCATACCCACATATTCTGACTTTTGCAGACGCGAGTTTCTACTGAGTAAGCAGGAGTTAAGATATTGTATTAAACTGAAGTGGAGACAGTACGATAGTGATTATTTGGGCTCGTATTTTTATGGCCTAATCTTATTAATATATATAAACATGTTTACTATACGTCTAAAAAACATAAAAATATGACTTTAAAATACGGAAATATGACCTTATAATTTTTCATATTATTTAACATCTTTATTACAGTTATTGGTTTTTTTAATCTGTTCTAAGTAAAAAGCAAATGCATCAATAAGCCGAATAAAATGTGATTCTTAGTCTTGGAATATTCTCACTGAACTACTAAAAAAAGATATTTTTAATATTTTTATTTTTTTTTCTCTTTGAGAGAAATAAAATTTTAACAGGGCCAGAAATCTTAAGCCCCCCGATTAAAATTGAAAAAAAAAATTTCAAAACACAATTGAAAAATATGGTTATAGAGCTTTGAAGTTTTACCATGACGGGAACTAATATTAAATCGCACATCCACTTCGTGAGCATTCCAATTTTACGCATTGAAGCATGTCGGAATGTGTCATGTGATATGTACCAAGCGTGTTTCTGTGGAGTGACAATTATGTGTTTTATAAAGTACTACCACCTCTTTTCTGATTCCGTAAGCAAACAACTCCGCACGATCTTCTTTAAACTATAACTATTTTTTTGTATGCACTATTATGAGTGAATTTAATGTGAATTAGATGATGACGTCAAACTCCTTAAAACACGAAGCAAACAAAAACTTCGTGAATACCAGTGATAAGAAAGGTTTTTTTTGTTGAAAGCTCTTCCGGTTCCGTGACGTTTGATGATGCGGAACCAAAAAAAAAATAAAAAAAAATAAATGGCACGGGACCCTGGGCTTCCCGTGGAACACAATTAGAAACTCGTGTTCCATATTGTGGCTCCCAAACGTGCGTTTCCGTACCCCTAGCGGCTCACGGCCTAGTTTTAGAATTATGAAATAAATTATTGCAATGTTCAAAAACTATCATAAATAAATTTCTTAAACCTTTAAGCGGCAATACGTTTATTCTATGGAGCTTCTCAAACATAGATGTTGGGAGTACTTGCGGCGAAAGATCCTACGCAACGTAATCACTCGTGGTATTGCATGCAACAAAATTAACACGACTATACAAATATTTTTTTTTCCATATTTTTTTTCATTGTACGAAAGATGCCCGACGCTGCATTTTGTAATAAGATAAACACTGTTATATTATATGCATTGTATGAGTATGCATGGTAAGGGACAATGTGAGGTTATGGTGTCGCAAGGAGTTTTTCTCTAATAGGGTTGTTAATAAATGCTTAATAAAAGCTTACCCCCGGAGGTAGTAAATTGTAACACGATTGACACGTTTGAAAAGAAATGCGATAAACATGTTGGGGTAAATCGAGAAGCTATCCATACTTAGAATAAGACATCTGTAATACTCTTTATGGGTATTGTATCATGTGCATATATTGTTTATAATTTTTGTTGATTGTGCTTTTAATTGGGTTGCTGTATTTTTTAAATATATTGCAACCATATTTGTTATGAGCATCTTTTTCTCAGCCACCTCGTTGGACAGTTGCCTGTTGTGGCGTTGTATTTGTATTTATATATTTATATGTTATTTCTTACAGATATGTGCTCTGGTGCAAAACCACAAATCCCTCTCGAATGGAATGCTTGTGATACAAATATAGGTCCTGCACACACGTGCGTTTAGGATTATGTGGGAAAATCCCGTACCTCTCTCCCCATCGCCAAGATATATAAGCACAGTTGTGTTTTTTTCTTGGTATAGTGGCAATATAGCGTTTTAAAGATAATAAAACTTCATCTTATAGATCTATAGTGACTCCTAATAATGGATATTCACAACATGAGTCTGACTCACCTTAATGATTATTAGCAGTTACTCAAGAGTTAAACAGCTGATTTATTTTTTCCACGTAAGTATATTTTCTACTTCCGTTGAATGTAAGCAATCCTATTCCCTTTGGCCGTAACTAATCGTGGACGATAAATGCTATTTTAACCTATGGATAATTTTGTTTTTGTCTCTATTTTTCCTTTTTACCCAAATAAGAGTGTAGTGTACTCATTATTTGTAATTATTATAAAATGACAACTTTATTGCTTCTAGAATAGCTAAAAAATTGATTTTTTTACCTATCCCGATTCATAATGTACGTGGAGATGAGAAGATGAACTTTACTCATTTTTCGCAGGAATTGAGATTTTTTTTTAGTAGCGCCGTGTGAGGCAGAACGGACAGATCAAGTGTCAATAAGTTGAGCCTACTCGAGTTTGATTCGAGTATCCCCGAGTGAGGAGACATTTAGGGATATAAGGGAAAAACTTACATTGAGAAATAAATTATGCAAATAGCCTAGGCTTGTCAATGCTGAAATGAGATAGTTTTATGGAGACGAGATATCCTGTGATGATTGCTTCTTAAAGGACCAAAAAGAAAAAAAATAGTTACATTTACGTACAATAGCAAAGCTACAACGCTAGTAGAATATTGTTTATGGTTATAATGTTTCAAACAATATTATAGGTAATATTGTTTTATGAGTTGACAAAAATCTTCCTTATGGTGACAGTTTTCGATAGAGGTATGATACGTTGTTTTATTTTTTTGTCTAGTAGATTGCATTGCTATCTCATCACATTTACTAGTACTGGACAAAATGCCCCGCATTGTTCAAGAACATTCTCGTTGATAGATTTCTACTACTACATATATATCTCGTCCACTTCCCTCTGTGAAATATCTAATGAATTGGTACATGTTAGAATGTTCGTGTACGTGTTTCGAAACTAACGTGAATTTTTCTACTGTGTAATGCCGGCAACTGCCATCATTTTTTCTATTTATGAGTGAAGTGCAATGATTGAATAATGTACCGTGTTTGGCCTGTTACTCTTTGTGGCGAGGAATTTTCAAGAAGAGATCGGCTCACACAAATAACTTCAGCCGACCACCACTGCGGTGGCGGTGTAATAAATCCGGGTTGAACCCGGATCCTTGCGATGCGAATCTGTCACACCGAGACCACCACAGCGGCGCTGGTAGATGGCTGAAGTTTCTGTTGCTATAAATAGGATTCCATGACAGACAACAACATTTCTAGGAGGGCCATGACAAATTACAAGATTTCTTGGTAGGTGCACGACAGTAATGTTTTGTTTGCCGCTACTCTACAGCATCATGGGGGCATTATGAAATTGTTTATCGCAGTTTCGCTTGGAAGCCATACCTTAAGGCAGAGAAAACCGATAATCTCTCCATATTACCGGGCTATTCCATATTTCCCAAACGTGCTATATTTCAAAGTTTTATCCCCGTCAAAATAAATACAAGAATCAATATTTTCTACCCAAGATTTAAATACACAAACAAAAGTAAAACATGCACTTCATCATGATCAAGACTTGACAGTGATTCATCGACTTACCTGTTGCCTCTCGTCATTACTATTTACGTGTCATAGTTTCATGATCGATAGCGGGGTGAGAAACTTTCAAAACGTAGGCGTAACAGAAAGAAAATATATAGAAAACAAAAAAAATAAAAAAAAATAAAAATGAATAAACAAATAAAAATGATTGCATTTGAGAGACCGATAACCGTTGTGATGGTGGGACGTGGACAGGGCCAGTCTACGAGCGACAAAAGGTTTTGTCAGGTCATAAATTCATGCGTCTAGGGAGAAACCTAATACACTACAAGGCTACTTTTTTTTTTCCAATCGATCGAACGATTTTGCTATACTAGGGCGTTTTTATTATATGCTTACGTGTATGTGTGTGTATATATATATATATATATAATTTATTTTTCTTTCAACTCACGTCGAGAGTGCATCCAAACTTATCATTAAACTCTGCAGACATACGTTTCACCCTTTTGTTTTTAGCCAATTCTTTTTTAAGGCTACACTTTTGATCATAGCGTCTGGCTTGAATGATACACGATGAAATTTCGTTTCAGAACACGTATAAAACACACATGGTCATTGTAATGCTATATAATGTACATCTGTGTTTTAGCTAATCGTATGTTCATTTAGACTTGAGAAAATTACCACGAGATGGATAGGAAATATTGTCCTCTCAGTATTATTATATATATTTATATATATATATATATATATTCATATAATATATAAGTAATCATTTAATGTATAAGTAATCATTTAATGTATAAGTAATCATATATAAGTAATCATATAAATGATATAAGTAATCATTTTGTTACTTATTTTGTGTGATTTGAACTTCTACTCCTTTACTTCTTGCACAAATAAGTGCAAAGAAAATTAAAATTATGTATACAGGGTGCATCCTAGTTCATTCTAGAGGCATATTTCCAATTAGAAAAATATCGAAATAACGACCTCGGATACGCCATTCTTATTGCAAAGAATAGTATAGTTATTTCAATAAAATTTAAATATATATATATATATATATATATATCGTGTATATACGAATGTCCTGCGCTTAAAAATCCTATAGAAAGATGGCACTACTTTCCTGATGCTGACAAAAAAAAACGTCCCACGCTTCCAAGTGCGAATTGGCTGATATAAAGTGAAGAGCCAAAAAAACTGGTATAGGCATGCGTATGCAAATAAGAGATATGGAACCAATCAGAGTACGGCGCTGCGGTCAGCAACGCCTATATAACACAACAAGTGTCTGGCGTAGTTGTTAGATCGGTTACTGCTGCTACAATGACAGGTTATCGAGATTTAAGTGAGTTTTAACGTGGTGTTATAGTCGGCGCACGAGAGATGGGACATAGCATCTCCGAGGTAGCGATGAAATTTGGATTTTCACGTACGACCATTTCACGAGTGTACCGTGAATATCGATAATCCGGTAAAAAATTAAATCTACGACATCGCTGCGGCCGGAAAAAGATCATGCAAGAACGGGACCAACGATGACTGACGAGAATCATTAAACGCGACAGACGTGCAACCCTTCCGCAAATTGTTGCAAATTTCAATGCTGGTCCATCAACAAGTGTCAGCGTGCGAAACATTCAATGAAACATCATCGATATGGGCTTTCGGAGCCGAAGGCCCACTCGTGTACCCTTGATGACTGCACGACACAAAGCTTTACGCCTCGCCTGGGCCCGACAACACCGACATTGGACTGTTGAGGACTGGAAACACGTTTCCTGGTCTGACGAGTCTCGGTTCCAAATGGTTCGAGCTGATGGAAGTGTACGGGTATGGAGACAACCTCGTGAATCCACGGACCCTACATGTCAACAGGGGACCGTTCAAGCTGGTGGAGGCTCTGTGATGATATGGAGCGTGTGCAGTTGGCGTGATATGGGACCCCTAATACGGCTAGATACGACTCTGACATGTGACAGGTACGTAAGCATCCTGTCTGATCACCTGCACCCATTCATGTCCATTGTGCATTCCGACGGAATTGGACAATTTCAGCAGGACAATGCGAACCCCAACAGGTCCAGAATTGGTACAAAGGGGTCCAGGATATGGCTCCACTGTGGCTCCAAGTGGCTCCACTATTCTGACTTTAGACACTTCCGCTGGCCACCAAAATCCCCAGACATGAACATTATTGAACATATCTGGGTTCCTTGCAACGTGCTGTTCAGAACAGATCTCCACCCCCTCTTACTCCTACGGATTTATGGACAGCCCTGCAGGATCATGGTGTCAATTACCTCCAGCACTACTTCAGACATTAGTCGAGTCCATGCCACGTCGTGTTGCAGCACTTCTGCGTGCTCGCGGGGGCCCTACACGATATTAGGCAGGTGGCTCTTCAGTGTATTTGCCATGCTTATGTCAATGAATCATATGCTTGGGTATTATTCATAATCGCATGCAAAAGTGGTAAATATAGTGAAAGTTATATAACTTACCTAATTGGTAATTTGATTGTGTGCGTGTTCATAATAACCAGATTTTTCAGATTTAACGTTACGTATTCATCAATTCTAGTTCATTAGTATTAATCTATCATATTTTAGATGTGTAGGATAATTCTTGCTCTAAAAAAACTTATTTTACAATGACTGCCAGAAACATTGATACACACCCACTTAATATCGTTTGGATCCCACACTACGTGCCATGTGATCCACTAATGCTTAAAGGTAATTCACACCATGATTCTCTCAGGGCAGTCTGTAATAGTTTGTACTCTACCAGTTTTTTTGCTCTTCAGTGTATTTGAATTAAAACTCACATTCATTGGAGAAAAATTTGGAAAGAACAGTATAAACTAAGGGAAAACGCTTTTTTTCCTTGTTTATGCTATTTTTTCCTAATTCTTCTTAATTTTTCCGCGTTAAAATATGTCTGCGACTATTGCAGTTAGAAAAGTGAAATTTCCTTTGTTGGAATCACGAGAGACAGGACAACAACTTTCTCAATGGATTTTTTGAGAACGGGGCGTTCGTATAAGAAGCTACTAAGTTTAAAAGCTATTGACGTATCTTAGGTCTACTCGTTATTTGGATAATTTTTCTAACTGTAAATACGCTGCTTGGATCATAACGGTTCGCCGGTAACTTACGGTTGGAGGAGTTAGCTATTCACCCTGTATATATCTGATAAAGGTTTGCAATGCCCACTTTGAGAACCACTTTCATCTATTTTTCACATAGGTATATCACATACCGTATATATGTTACGGTATAAATGTGATAAATCTGTTGTTAGGAATTATACTATAATACCTATCATATTGCTTAGTTTGATATATTTATCACTTTTACCGGAGATTATGCATAACACCCTTGTGTAATTGGTGAATTTTATAAATATGAAAAAAAAATTCCAAATGAGTCTAGTATGTGTGGTATGGTTGGTATAATAACAAATCTCACGATAGTACACGCGATATAATAATAAAATGCATGTATGAATTACTATGTACAGTATGTCATATAGTGAATGATTTACCATGTTTATAAATGCCAACGACGCAAACTAAGCCACTATGCATAATCACCAGTAAAATGTATAAATTTAGGGAAATTTATCAAGCATTCTCTTGAGACAGTTAATTAACAAAAATATCAAAATTCATTTGCTATTAATTTCCCTTCGTATTTGTCAGATTCGTTTTGAGCGTAGAGTTTTGAGACGGACTATACAAGCACACACACACCATCCATTATATCCTTACACGTTCAAACTTACATGTGAAATTCGTATTTCAATACTCACTCATAATCATTTCATAGCTAGTAAAATATAATCACCCCTACATGCTTACTTTTACGTTTTCATAGTTCTTTAGATAATTATATCGGGAGCGGGGTTATTATCGGGAGCCTCAAAAGCAAACCCGAAGTGGAAAAAAAAATTCCTCAACAAATGCTATTAATGAACATTGGAATTTCATGATCATGCTTTTTTGTAGCTGGATCTATATTTCGTTTGCCCCCATTGTGCGTTATTGTCACACGTGCTATTATGTGAGAAATTCTACACTTTATGGCGACAGGATTCTTAAAGTTGATATAATATTTCTTTTCACGTACTGAATAAAAGGGACAAAAAATGACATTTTGTTATCTGGAGCTGTTATGTAACAGTAAAAAAAGCTATATTCACTAAAGTAGAGTAAAATAAAAAAAAATGAAATGGTAGCACAGGGAACTGTCACGATTATGGCTGTCTGCCAATGTCTGCTGATGTCGGTTCGTTAAACCTCTAGAGCTAGGATAGGGTGGTTGGTACAAGTACATTGCCGTAAAGGAAAAATCAAAGTGGGAGAAATGAAGAGACAAGTGTCATTCTCACTCCGGGATCCATCTCAGAAAAAAAAAAAAATCATTTGATTCCTACGAATAACAAAATATAAAAATAAAGCACAAGATAAGAAATATCTGTAGAAACGATTGCAGTCATAGATTCAACAAGGTTTTGGTATAAATCCCTTCGTGTCTTCTAAGTATTGCTTTCAAGGTGATCACTAGAACGACAGGAATTTTGAACTTCCTAAATGCGACGGATAGAGACCATTTTGACTGCAAGAGGAAAAAATTAACATAATAATTATTTTCTTCAACAAAACTTCTTCAAAAACTGCATCAATAGATTACTTCCAAAATCAGCCCACAGCTTCATGCAAATGATTGAAGACGTGTCTGATGCTGTATAACATAAGTTTTTGGACATAACACACTTGTATGAGGTCAAAAGGAAGAAACTCAACCAAATAATCAAATGACATATAATAATCTACATGCCGATTTGTGGAGAATCCCTTATCATTCAGGTACTGTCAGCCATTAGCATAAATTACATCTTACGATATCGTGTGTATCTTTCTGAATTTTCAGGGCATTCAACTGGAATTATGCATTATGTATCTAGCAACCAAATTATGAAGAAACAAAATCGATACTTACTGCGCATGTTCGGTTAAAATGATTTACTAAAAATGTTCAAATCTCATAGAATAATAAATTCTATTTTTCTTAATTTCTACGCATGGTAATTTCTACCATGTGTTGTGCCAATTTTCTGTAAATGTCAAAAAAATTTGTTGAAAATTGCTTATGTTATACGCGAAAAACATACGATGAAAATTGGAATTTTTATAGAAGATGTCCATATCTTTGTGAATAAAGCTACTATCATTACGAAAATGCACTGACTAAATTTTCACTGGAAATACGCAATTTTGTGTGTGTGTGTGTGTGTGTGTGTGTGTATGTGTGTGTGTGTGTGTACGTTGGAGCATAGGGTTAACGTCACGTCACTTAAATTCCAGAATGATTTGCCGAGTATTCTTCTAAAAATTTGAGAAAATATCCATATACGCCAAAAGGGACACATACTTTTGAAACATAGTGCAGATATACAGAAATAAATTTTTTTATGTCTGTTCGTGTTCTCTGTATCTACAAATTTAGACCGGACTCTACGAAATTTTGTTACTGCCAAAGCCCAAAATTGGCCAATTCGTCACGGGGCCGGCCACTTCGCGAATGGGTCAATTTCGTTATATATTGACTCGGCCAAAATATGGAAATTTTTTGATCCCTGGTCAAAGCTCGATGCACTGATGTAAGACGGCCCGGTAGGACACAAATATATATATTTTTTTTCAATCGCCAACGTGTGATGCATGTCTATATATAGCAGCTGAATTGGATTAGCTTCATGTGACGAGAAACGAAAAGTGAAATTTTAGAGGTAAAACGATAATAATAATCATATAAGCATATAGTTTTTTCTGTCAAACTTTTTAGAAAAAATGATTAATGCATCGTAATGGTGGTTTGATTGGTTGCCATAACAAACGTGGGCATAATTATCACCAAAGAATAAGTAAACTTGGCAATGATCCTGAATCATATCTTTTGAAATCGGAATTTGGCTAGGGATCACTGGCCAGTTCTCGAACTGGCCGGGCTCGTTACAAATCGGCCAATATAGAGCTTTGGCAGCAGCATCAGTTGCTTTTAAATTTCGTCAGAGTTGGGTGAACGTTCGAAATTGGCAAAATACCTTAAGGTAATAATGTTTCTTAGGTCTCAACAATGGTTTTGGGCATGTTTACTTTGGCTTCTCCGTGGTTTCAAACGATGTGTTGCAGACATACTTATCCGTTTACAATGCTCTTACTGTGTTGAGAAAATCCGGGCAGCGCTGGGTTCGTTTTCTTTTTTTAAAATCCAATATTAAATGGTTAAAATGATCAGCTGTATTTTTGATTTTTGAGCCTTCAAGTGGTTCTAGAATTGGTTTTATCATTCAAAGTAACTAATAAAAATAACTAATTCTTTATCAACTCATGTATGAATTAAATAAAAAAGGGGAAAAATTCTATCAAATAACATATCCAATTTTTTGTTCAGAAAAATTCAGACAATTGCAAATGCATTGCATTGACATCATTTTATTCTGCATATGTTGATCCACATTCTCATATCGCATAAGCGTCACTGCACCTTCAACTCTGTTACATCTTTATTATTTTCACACCAATTGTATATATCTTACCACCGCCTATATATTGTTATACTAAATTCAATTACATTTCTCTCTTTCCATCCTCTTATTTTATTTTGTTTTCCGTTGTTTGATTTCACTTATCTTTATAACACATATTTTTACTTTTGTTTCATTAATATAATTTTCCTATCTATTTGTCAAGAATACTAACTTATTGTATTAATCTTAAGATACAGAAACATTTTGATTGTAACAACCAATATCGGACCAATGTCTCATTGGTTGCTTTGTACTTGTTATATGAATGCTATTTTATTTTCATTTAATAATTTGAAATAAAATTGAAATTTAAAAATTTGAAAAATTCTAATATTTTTAAAAATACTATGATCATACATGCACCAAAAAGTGATTTATTTATATGCAATTTTATACGAGAGTAATATATCTATGACACATACTATATTTGTCGTTTGCGATAATTTTTAATCATAGTGTCCCGCATTACTGAACGTATATTTCAGTTGACTCATATGGCATAAATATTTTCTATACTATTCAAAAGTCTTTCAAACTACAATAAGTACTACGTGGGAGTGATGAATGCAGACGCTCTCAATCCGTAGATCCATCTATTCTGTGATCATTTTGTGAAAAGGAGTACGACCCCACTACGATTATGGGACAGTCAATGAGAATATTTTTAGCATTGCAGCAAATGCTCACAAATCTCGCAGTATACTGTCAAGCGTAATAAGTTTTAGAAGATATGCAAACTAGTTACTGTATACATGGGTGGTCAATTCACTTTATTTGATGTCATTATGTTGAACATTGTATATGTTAGCTATTGAAGTGTCGGATGCTGTTGCATCTCTAAAGATTTCTGCTTGCCGGTAGGACATTCGTTATGTGTCTAAAATTTGAAATAAGATTAAATATGCAGTGTATTTTGCCAATATTTCTCAACATTTTAGTATTTCCAACCTAAATCGCCATACTGTGATTTCAAACTCCTCTCTCCATACGTCTTGTATTTGAAAAACGGGGTTTTCATTGGTATCGCCTTTAAAATAAGACATGAAATATTTAAACACATAAATAAAACTCACCAGAATATATATCATCAGCATCAACGAGATAACTCGTCAAACATAATGCTTTGTATTCCGACACTGACAAGATATTTCGACTCCCTAAAAACATTTTATTTGGGCAATGACCATTTCAGGTATTTTGTAAACCTGATTTTTCTCAACGGAATTATTTTTAAAAACCCCTCCTTACTTTGTAACAGCAGAAAATTGAAAGATTGCCGATTAGAAATGGCGCCACTTATTATAATCATGCACTTATTATAATCATGGATGATGTTATCACTCGGTTGTTTTCATCGCTTTCTAAAGAAACAAAAGGAACAAACCGATATCACAGCAGGTTACTTTACTTTATGTTACTTCATTGTTTATGAAATAAAATACTTCTGTCGGAAATTCAGAAAATCTTATCTATTTTATAAGTCGAAGTTTGTACTTCACATTCTGAAGCTAGGGGTACCAACATAGTGCACGCTGGTTTCCGATTCTCCAAGTCGGCACCGTTGCGGATTGGTTAAAACCAGAATATCAAGTTTTCTAATCAATCAATGATCACCATACTTCCTATTCGATCAAATGGAATACATGGTGACCGTACTTGCGAACGAGACATATTGGATATAATTGTCATTTGGTTATTTTTATGAGAAATCCTTAGTTCAGATGTGATCACATTAAGCGGCGTGGACTGCCCATGAAAATATGTTGCGATGGGAATGTTGTTATGTTACGAGTGTTTCCAAATATGTCATTTCTAATGCGGATCAGTAAAAACAACCATGTCGAAGAAAATCATAAACAGTCCATAACTTTTGTAAGGGTTGATTTTAAAAATATCATCAATGTAAAGATTAATATGAGTGTATTAAGCTATCTATTAGAGCAGCGGTTCTCAACCGAGTTTCTGTGGAGCCCTTGAGGTTCCGTGTTCACTTCCGAGTAGCTGCGTGGTCGCACGAGGAAAATAAAAAAATGAATCAATAAATTTCATAAACAAGTAAACAAATGAGATATGTAGGAGGCTCTGCCATAAATATTTTATATTAAAGAGGACTCCGCGAGTTCAAAAATGTTGAGAGCCACTGTATAAGAGTAATTTTTTTTTAAATTATAAAATATATATTTTCATTTTTTGATTCGAATACCTAGCTGTTTGTTTAATTTACTTTCTTTTCCCCAAATTGTTACCTACCACTTTTCTGAAGTGCCGTGCGCATCTAGTTGAGAAACATTTAACATGGTAGATACACGATCTCGTATTCCCATGCTTTCCTATGGAATAAATACCCTGTATTTGAGGAACATTAAAAAAAATTCTGTTCACTCTTTAGGCACTCAATTTTTTTTTGTGTCATATTCTGAGGACAGTTTAATTCAATTTAACGAGAGGTTTTAAAGAGAGGACTGCTTTTCAAGAATCACATAAATATACTCATATAATTTTTTCTTAATCATTTTGATATGTGGTCTTTTCGTTAAAACGCATAACACTTGAGGGCTTAGACACACACAGAGTTTGAAGACAAGTGGTGTTTGCAAAAAATGTTCTTTGACAAAAAAATATTTCTAGTGCAGATCGAATCACCACTGTACGATCATGTGGCCATCGTGCTGGACTTTCATCGGGGAGATGCAGGCTCGGCCTCAATTTGGTGGAACATTCGTGGTTATCTCAAGTTGATTTTCGAAGCGTGAATGCGAGGTGGTCTCAAATTTGAAGAAAGTCTTTCCACAGACAGCAGGCAGACCTAAAACACGATACTCACATGATATGAAAACTGAAGCACTCACCATCTTTACTTCAAAATATGGGAGGCAGCTACATGAAGCAAGCATGACTTTGATAACATAAATGCGTTAGGTCATGCATTCAAACCACGCACGCTACACTTTGCGGCATGTACTGTTTTTTTTTAATTCTGCAAAGGAATGGGTACGAGGTGAATGCGTGAGCCAATCCCTTCATTAAATAGGTGGGTTTTTCTCTTTCAATCATTCGGAATTGGTTCTGAGTATTTATCAAGCATTTTCTAACAAATATGTTTGTAAAATACAAATAAATATTATTTGCATGTATTAATGCTCATAATTAATTAATTAATTAATACTCATATCATAATAATATTACAAAACTCTTATTCTGGAACATATGACTCTCCCACACGTTAATTATTTTGCTCATAGTGTCGCATACGCCCATGCGGCGTTCATTCCAAGAAAATCGATACATATAAATGACTCAATATATATATTTTAATACTGTATTTAGATATATAGTTGATACATAAATTGGCCTTTTTCTAAGGTCATTACGTTCAAGACGTGACTTTTCTACGAATATAAATTGTTTTTTTTACAACTATCCCAATTACATCAGTTGCAGCCGAACTGTTTTTGGAACAATTTCTTTTTTTTTACCTCTTTGGTGCCAATTTTGAGCAGACCATTAAAGAAAGATTCTCGTACAAACAGAAAAATATATATGTAATAAGCCTTTTACGTCATATAGATGAAAAAAAAAATCCAAAACAACGATTAGTTTCGTCACGTTTATTGAAAACGTTTTATAATTCCAGAAGTTGTTTTTTCGTGTGTGCGTCTATTGTGTAATATATAATCATATCATCTTATAGAGGGTGTTCTGTTAATGGACCGACAAACTAAGAGGGTTGCTAATAGGCATCAAGAAAAACAAAGCGTTCGTGGGTTCACTTCCTATATCTGAACGTAAGCAGCGTTGCGAAACGCGTGCGCTGAAGTAGGATCACGCGCACGGGACGACGTAAATTAGCGCTATTGCGGTAGTAAGCACGTGTAGCAGTTAGTAGTCTGGCATCGTCTAACGCGTCCACGAGTCGTTTTTAAGTCGTTGTAGACTGTGCAATGGCGTCAGTGGCCGCCACTGCCACCAACTCTTGTAATAGTTAACCAAATAATTTTTTTGTAAGTATTATTGTACTATAAGTACTTTCTTGAATATGGAATTTTCGAGAGAGTGATACAAATGACATCCAAGGTATTTCACTTTGTCACAGATGGTAAGTTCTTGTCCCTTCAGGGTTAGGCTTCCAAGTTCTCACTTTCTGCTCTATGTACAAACCACTATTTTGGTTATTAACAGAGTGTAAAGTTTATTGGGCAAGGTACCTCAATGTAGATAAATCATGCCCTTGGATGAGAGCGACTAGATCGTCTACATACGTTTGAGTGTATCCTGGTCATTTTATTAGATCAGAGATTAGGGAGCTAGACTATGTTCCATAAAAAATGAGATATTATTCCCCCTTGCGGGCAACCGCTTCCAATAGATCTTTCAGGTGAGGGGCAATTACTCAGGTGGCAAAATATTGGGGATGTAAAATTTTACGTGGGGAAATCATTGAATTTTACAGTGGTTGGGGCAGAAAAACCATGTTCCCCCCCCCCCCCGCCCACAAAAATCTTGGTTACGGCCATGGTGCTGAAGATTACATAACTACAGACGAAAATGAACAAACTCACAGATATTGATACCCTATTGAAAATTTCAAAAAAAGTCAAAAACAACGTAAATGCAGTCATTTCAGATGAAAAACAGTGTGAGCTGAAGTTTCACACAGATGCTGTGAAAATCTAAATATTCAGTAATTATACAGTTTAATAATGTACATTATTTTATGTCCATTTAACTTAATTAGTTTATTTTCAAGTGATTTATTTTATTATATTGTACTTCAATTACTTACGAGATCGTTACATATTATTTTACATATTATGTCAATTCAATCTCTAATAAGCGAAAACCTGTGTTCAAAGGAAAAAATCGGTCCCTTGCGATTCCGTTGAACACAGGTTTTACTGTATTTCAGATATCGCAATGCTTCTCATTCGAATTACAATGATAATAGGATGTGTAAAATTAGGAAATTCGCTTGAACAATTCGGAATGGTGTGAAATTATGTTTGCCGAGAATACATTTATGTTTACTCGGGAATGCATGTTTTTCATCATTATACGGCGTCAAGGAAAAATATTACTGCAACGTTTCGAAACCCAGAATCATGAAAATAATTTCATTACGCGTATGTTGGTTTCACACCGCACTGAATCATTAACTCTAAGAAAGTCACTCTCCACCAATCGATACGGAAACAGACCAGTACCATTTTTTATATCAATATACCCTTTTATAATGCCTATGTTCATCACATTGATATACACTTTATAGTTGAGTGATTAAATTTATTATATTTTGATTGTGTGATGATCCAATAAATTCAAATAATTTCATATGGTTTACGAATAATTTAAAATTTATTTTGGATATATATAGTCATACTCGACTTACGCAACGCAGATTGTCTGTGAAAATGTCTGCTCTTGAATCAGTTAATTAAATTATTTTTTTACGTGTTTTTCTGCTTCTGTTTTCAATTCTATTGGCGTGGTGGAGCTAGTTTGACCCCACGCATTGCTCAACATGCCATTCTCTATGAGAGAAAAATGCATCCGGTGCATCCTGTTATCAATACCTTTCAAGCTAGTTGTTTGACATATTTATGAGGTTGTTCTATTTTTTTTCTCTTCCTTATTTCATTCGTCAAAGTTTGTGTTGGGTTGAAATGACTCCACCTCACCATTTGCGTAATCCATTTTTTGTCTGACAGCCGTAGCATTACGATAGAAATGTCGTCTCTGAAGAGAGCCATTTTTCTCGATAGCGGTTTCAAATTAATGTGTAAACATCGGATAACCGATGGGAGCATGAGGATAGTGTCGTTAGTGAACTGTACGTAAGTGTAGTAAAGTTTTTTTTTTTATTTGTAAATTTTGTTTTCTGAGCATATTTTAATTTTATTTGTTCATTTTCTAATCATGAAAATTGCCAGCAAAATTTTCAGTCACCTCCTTGAGAAGTTTGAGATCAATAATTCAATAGAGAGAGTACTCTAATTGTGATTGATAATCATGTGAGCATACATTGTTCATTCGATCATAGCACTACATGTAGGCAAGCTGAAGATGTAAATTTTCCCAAAGATCCCAAAGATCAATTTGGACCATTTGCAATCAAAGCTTATGTGAAAGCTTTCATTTTACTGATTGATTCGGTCATCAATTAATACCATGGATGGCTCGAGCTTACCTGCCTCGCGAATGCGAAGCAACATGTGCCACCCCTAAAGGTGTCACTGGCGGGAAACTAGCAAGGTTCTAGTCTCTCTAAAGGACCTCGAGCAACGCATACCATTGTTTAGCGTGCAAAATGTGCGTGACCACAAGTCCCGTTTTTGAAGTAAATGTTGTTGTTTTTTTTTTTGCTTTCTGGTCCAAAATTATTTCATCGTTCTTAATAAGGGTATATAAAGTAATATTAAAAACTGCACTTATGGGCGATGCATCATCACTTGCACTTATCCTTTAAAAATGGTGTATAGCGAGGTTGATTTTTGTAAGGAAATTCATTTTAAAGGTGTTTATTGTGCTCACACACACACAGTAGACCGGAAAAGTAAGATGTCGAAGTGTTCTTTTGCCTGTATTTGACCGTTCTGAAAAAAAATCATGCTTGGTGGAGGGACCAAAATGCACACTTGCCTCTTGTGATAGAGTACAGAGGTGACTATGGGGTCATTCGACCTATTACGTCCACGTGGGTCCCCGCTCAAGAGTGGTGCTAAATCCAAGGTGAATGGTGGAAAAAGTGTCATTGACTTAGAAAATATCAAAGAAAATTATTTCTGTCTGCTCTGGAGGGCGCCGAATACAAAATGAAAGGACAAAGGAAAAAAAATATAATTGTTGGGATAAGTTGAGTTAAAGCAATTGAGTTAATTCTCAATGCTAATGAGTGACACTGAAAGCACTCCAGTCCGCAGGAGCGGGGGTGAGGTTATTCTTATTTTTTGCCCTCTATAACATTTTTGCCCTCAAGTTTTCTCAACATCCCTTTGGCCGAGGTATGGCTCAAAAGCGTGATGACATGCGACATTTCATTGTGTGAAACTTAAGAATTGTGGAGTCAAACTGAAGTTGCGTCAGGATGCACCGCACCCCTTGCATTCTTGCTTAAACCGCCATCGATTTAGTACATTGAGTCAATTGTTATTACCGATCTTGCAAAATATTCGTGGAAAATTATGCTATTGAATATTTATTGACTATGCGACCGGTTACTAACCTGCCACTCCAATCAATTTTGACACTGAAGTGTTTCACACTTTGAAGTGTTTCAAGAGTATCGTTTTTATTGGACCAAACAAAGTGCTATTAAATACCTAAGGCACTTGATATATTTGCATTTGTTTTAAAATATTTCAAATATTTTGTAAAATTTTAAGTTACATAACCTGTGTAGTTTTAATTGCATATTTTTTATTAAAGACTGGTTTTTTTTTCTGGAAATATTGCTTCAATTTAAGTCACTATTTAATGCACTTGCATGCAAAATCGCACCCTTGACTTATGCGAATTCAACTCACGTCGTATCGTCGGTCCCACCCATTGCGTAACTTCGTGGTATCAATGTATCACAGATGATAATTGATTTTCATTCCAATGGTACTAATTCACTTGATAAGAAATAATTCCTTATAAAATAAGAATAAGTGGAGAGAAGTGAATCGATTTGACACAATTTCTTTCGTGAGAATCGTTTCGATTTGTTTCTGTCAGTGAAATATGTTATAAAAAAACATTTCTCTCTCCTGATGCACTTATTTTTATCAATACCGTGTAAAGTTTCTTCCATTCATCATTATCTAGAACTGACGTTGATTTATTGTTACACGTGCCGAGAACCCATTGTTATTTTCACGTCAAGACAACCCCCTTTGATAAATAGTTTTGAAATATCTATTTATTAGTTTACGAACGAAAAAAAAATTAGAAGATAAGAAAGAACGTGAAACGAACTATCAGCGCGAGAAAGACTTATTTCCCTATAGGTATACCAATGATAAGCATATTCTCAGATCAACAGAGCAAAACCAATTTAGACAAAATTGAATTTAGAATTTAGTCAGAATACGTTCAAGCACAAATCTGTCAGACTTAGAGAGGTTTTCTTACCACACTCTTATACAGAGAAACCTCTCGTAACGGACACTCCCTGACCTACCAGAGGGGTGAAAATCCATTAACACTAGAATTTCGGAGAGCTTCTTCGATAAAAAAAAATGTCAAAACAAGCAAAGTTGTCATCCATCGTTAAGATTGCTGGACAATTTTTAACGACGGGAAATCCAAAGCTACTACAAGTCACTATGGGCAAAAGATTCACCATGAAAAACGTACA